>NC_091133.1:47006081-47665247 GCF_040183065.1 Periplaneta americana
GGGATGGGAATCCGGTGTAGCTTAGTGGATAGAGCGTCAGCACGTAGAGCTGAAAACCCGGGTTCAAATCCCGGTGCCAGAGAGAATTTTTCCCCGTTCCACTCCTCTTTCATCGTATGATAACGCAGAATATCTGCAAGGAAATATCATATGTACTTCGGTACATCATAATAACAAACAAAATTTTAACTTTGCTATTGCCTATGTTACATTCTGAAATTTGAGAACTTCCAATTGTTTCTGTGACTTAGTCTAAATTCTAGTATCCAAACATTTCAAGTTCAGAGACGTTAGTACGCTATAGAAATGTAGTGTCTGAATGGAAGACAATTCTCCTTCGATATGAGTAATATGTAGTGGCGGTGGTGGTGGTGACGGTGGCAGTGGTGATATCGTTCTCAGTGCCCTATTAGCCACCATGCTAACCGAAGGATCAGAAGTTCGTGTGTTTAAACTCTGTCGAGGACGATGAATTATATGGCTGTAAAGCATATATCGTATCTTGCAGTTTTTCAGGAGCGAGCATTTAATGTTTTAACGACTGCACAAAATCATACTAATCATGTTTTATAACAACGGTTTAGAGAGAAAAATAATAGAGATATGCATTTCATATTTTGCCACAATCAAGGTACCATCAGGATGCACAACATATCGCGAAATCTTATTTTCGAAAAAGATTGACATATCACCTTTTGCCCAGGAACCACGGAACTAAAAAAAAAAAAATCCTTAGCATGGCTTCTCGAGGGGGCAGACAAAGCTGTTGTTTTAGATTAAATTGGCAGCACATGAAAGAACTGTGTTTCTGAAAGAGGACTCAAGCAAAATTGGACGGTGATTAGCAATAGTGATCCAAGCGCCAAAAATATGTTTCGAGATATTGGCCATTAAAATAAATGTATTTTATAAACATTTTATACAGGAAGTATTATAACATTCATACTCTTACATAAAATAGCACAAATAATACCAAAAAAGGCTAACCGATTTTTAATAAGCGACCAGCAGTTGAACTAATATTTCAAAGCAAAATAAATAAATTTTATGCAATAAACGAATTTTTGCTTATAAATAGCAGCAAAATTCAGATATCGCATTCTTGATTTTTTCAGAGTTAAATTAGCCTGCCACTAACAGACTTGTGAAAATCTCTCTCTCTTTTTTTTTCTTCAAATTGTCGGTTGGTCTATTATTGCGTAACTCCGTTCAATTAATCGACCATTTCTCGCCCACGTTGAATTTCGATGTTAAATAACTTCTGAAGTTGAAATAGTTTCGTTAAATAAAATACTATCACTAATACAACTACTACTACCACCATTTAGAGCAATAATAATAATAATAATAATAATAATAATAATAATAATAATAAATAACGCTGTGAACTATTAGTTTGCAAAATAAAGACGACGATGACTGCATGGTCAAAGTGTAGTTCTTGACCTAGACACAAAACTTAAATAATCGATTAGTGGCGAATTGATAATGCCCTCTACCAAGTTGATAAAACGTCAGTCGAATTTTGATTATGTACGATAAACGTATATATATTAAGTTTAAGAATTGATTTCATTGTTTTGGAATCATGGACGAACGGCATATAACTTTCGTATTTCATTTCTTACGCCACAAATGGCACGGTACTACATTTTATATACTTCGTAGATAAATTACAGTAGCAGTCCTTTACTTGGGAACAATGGAACTACGTTTTTCTTCTCAGCGGTTGTTAATATCTGCTCTAGGAACACCAGCCAAGAAAGATAAATGGATTGCAAGGAAGTTTCCACGTCAAGCGTTGCTACCATCTTCGGTTTTCTTATGACTGCGCTAAAGTAGATTTTAAATATTAAGACAAGGAAGGATAAAAAGCCAGAGAAGTTTTCTTGCAGTATTAGGGATGGATAGAAGGCTTTGTACTTTCTATAGAAGACGCAGTTTTATTTCGTAATATTGAAAATACATTTAATATTGCTTACCATTCAATAAATGATCTGAATTTACGAAATTGACAGGTCTACCTATATAAGAATATAATAACACAACTTTCTTTCTTTTTTTTTTACGTTTCTTCACCTCATCTTTATAATACCTACTTATCTTCCCTATATCGCATAGCGTTGTACTAACTTATGATTAACACAAGACAGGAACACTTTGCAAGCCTCCCTGATCATGTGGTCAACACCACACACGGCCAACGTTGAAACAACACAGGACAACACACGACAAGGGACTTACATCCAGTCTCTTTTATTACCCACACCGAGAATTGAATCACGGAGCACTTGGTTGTGAAGCGCGTACGCTATCAACATAGGCAATGCCAAATGGTTTTTAATATTAAATGTTTGTACGAATTTAACAATGATTAATTTTTTATTTGATCATCACCGAGACACGAAAAAATGTAACAATTTAAAGGTAACATTTATAGAAAAGTTGATCTAAAAGTGAACTTTGTTAGTTTCGATTGGGTTAATAATAAAAATCTGTAAAGTAGTTACAAAGGAAAAGTTGTGTGCTAGGTTTAACAGCAATTGGATTAATAATTAAATTGGATTCATAAATTTCTGATGCAAGTTTTAGCTCCATTTCTAATAGTCTATGGAGCATAAGAACAGAAGGGTTGGCACAATCCTATTAAAACCCACCTGCTGGCGTCGCTCCTGTATTACAATTTTATTTAAATTATTAGTTGTCTTGGATTTTCTTCGTCGCAGTAATTGTGACGTGACAAAAGGAATTTATGTTTCATACGACATTTCGAAGAAGGCTAATAATATATGGATTTAATCGAGGCATTTCTCACAATATTAATTATAAAATCGTTTTGTGTAGTAAACTTTTTCCTTGTGAACAAAAGATAATTTACTCAAACTAAAAGTTATAAGAAAAAAGAAATTAAACTTGAAGGCAAATTTCTTTAGAGTAGTCTATATGTAGAGACAATAACGTCTTTATTACTTCACCATGATTCACCTCCTCCATTCCAGCAAACTTACAATCCATTGTAGTATAGAGAAAGATGTATCACCTATATCAAGAAAAGCACACATTTCGGATATCCTTGATCGTATGATCAGCATGACATGACAATCGCTGATACAGCACAAGGCAGTACATGACAAGGGACAAATACCCAGTTCCGTGAACAGAAGGTGAAAGAGATAAAGATATACAAAGAGTAATGTGAAGTTATTTTCCACATATCCGTTATAGATATCCTACAAGCAAAACTCAGCTCGGACTCCTCGTGGCGCGCATGCTATACCCCTCTTACTCCCTTGCAGTAGGCGTGAGAGCATGCTGGGTACGGGAGCATACGTCATCTGCGCGAGACATTCACGCCCGCTGATTTCTGCGCACTGAGTTTTCCTTGTTGGATGCCTATAGTTTTGTTTTGAAATACATTTCAAGAGTCATTGAATTGTGTATATATATTTGAGGTATAATTAACTATTATCTTCTGCTTCCTCATCAACTTCAGGATTTGAAGCATATTTTGTTTGCTCTAGTGCCACAAATATCTAGATTTAACCTGTCCAGCGCTAATTCGGACGTCTGTATTTCATTTTTCTGTAAGTCTGTAGTGTAGTAGTATTTTCGGAATGGCTCAGTCGTTCTTATTCTTTTGTTCTAACTAATTTTATCGACATTGACTCATCTTTTCTAGGATGCTTGTTACATTTAACTCTCGCTTCTTGATCTCGCAGATTATTCTCACTTCCTCATTGGAAATGTGCGACGACCCAAACAAAATTCGAATGCGTCTGGGTTTTTTTAAATATATATAAATGCGAAGTCAGCAACTGAAGAACTATGTGCGATTCACATCAACAGAGCACAAGGTCTATTTCTTGAAAGTTTGAAATCACTCAACAGTGTATCAATTGGAGGAGCAGACGTTCACTATTGATCTTGTAATCTATCCCGCTTGATCTTTGCATGGAGTTGTTATTGTGTGTTTATAATACGTTCACTTGCACGTTGTATATAGGCCTAAGCTATTTTTCTCTCTGAGAATTCAAATTGAATAGTATCAAATATATTGTAACATATATTATTCTTACTTTCTCTAACAATGCCACATTGTAATTCTTATTGGATAATAAACATCTTGTATATTCTAACAGAGTTAATTAAAATAAGTTCCAAACTCTTTATTAGTGTCATTAATTAAGCCAACCTACGCTCTTAAAGAACTACGATCTGTTAATCTCCCTTCTTGTATACTCTTCGTGAGATTTTTTATGTATGCATATGATTTCTCCCGCTTGTTTTTGCCTTTTTTTTTAGCTGGAAAGAGTGTTACAGCCAGTGCCAGCGTTTCTGGCCCGTGTCCTTGAGTAAAAAGCCAGTCAGTGAGCACTTGTTGCCAATGCAGCTGAGAACGGTACCGCCCAAATACACGTCACGTCAGCAATCTGCCAATCACAGTTGTCAGTCTTATTGCGTGAAAGGCAAGACACTCGAACTTTGCGTTTCTGGGGTGTGTCCTTGATTACACTGTCCAGTCAATGAAATCTGTTGCTACTTCTGTTGAGAATGGTACCACCTCCAAAATAGATGTGACGTCAGCAGTCTGCCAATCAGAGATGTCAGCTTTCTCGTCCACAGACTGTGGCAAAGATAAGATATTCGCTCTCAATGTTTCCATTAATTATTTCACACGCCTGAAACGGTGGCTTTGGTTATACATATTTATAATCACATATATTGGCACTATGACTACAACGTACGTGTTGCTATGATACGTACCTACATAGCAGTAAACATTTGTCTGTACAAGAGGGAAGAAAAATTCATATACACTTGTCATACTGTATAATCTCAGGTGTGCTTATGACGTATTATAGGCTATAGGATTTTTGCGTTTGTAATACAAAAAAATGTACGGTGAGGTGACAAAACGGGCGTACCTCCATGTAATACAACACTATGATGGGTATGGCTGGTTGATTGATTAATATGTACAGCTGTCAAAAAAAAAAAAAAAAGTGGCCGCACTCGTGAACAGCGAATATTTTCAAAGTCCACTTCGGGTCGCGGCGATGTTACACGATGCATGTGCTTGTACAAGCAGCTCCCGAACTATGAAAGTGTTCCATGTCTGCGCCTCGTAGGCCAGCGGTAGAGTGTTTGTTTAATGATTCAAAGGTTGTGGATTCGGGCCTTCTTCAAGTTTTCATTTTATTTTTTAATCGTTCTTTAGCGATGTAAATGCTATTCAAATTATCATTTATATTCAGTTATCGTTCTTTATGGATATCACGTTATTTATATTTTGTTATCGTTCTTTAGAGATATGAATAAAATTCAAGTCATCATTTGTATTCTGTTATCGTTTTATAACGATATGAATAACAATTATTATTATTGTATCTCCAATGGTGGTTAGCCCTATTTTACATATGTATGTTAGGGCTATAGTTTCATACACAAAAAAGATAAGCATAAAGAGAAAGAGAAAAGAAAATTAAATTAGCTTACGCGATGTAAACAAAACATAAACAAACCGTAAATTAGGCATTGCGATTGCAAAATAAATATCAGGTATCAATTTGAAACATACAAAAACATTAACAACACACTTACGTAACACTTCTATAACACAAATACGCAGCCTTCCGTACCATACATCATACATTAATACACAATAGTCACACAAACACAATCAAACTATAATTACGACATTGCGACGACATCAAGCATCACATAACTGACTCACATACATAACAAATCAAGCATCCGTTACAACACATACACTTCAACATAATAACCATACTTTTAAAAGTTACAAATTTGGCTCCAAGAAGAATAAATAGGACACTGTTACTAATTACTATTCTTCTACAATTTCTTAAATATATCTGTAATAAATCTGTGAAATTCCGATATGAATAATATTCACGTTTTTTATATTGTTATCGTTCTTTAGCGATATAGATAATATTCAAGTTATCATTTATATTCTGTTTTCCTTCATTAGCATTATAAAATAATATTCAAGTTATTTATATTGTTATTGTTCTTTCGCAATATAAATAATCTGTATTTTATGTAAGTAATTATTATAACACAAATAACCATCTTTCTTTGTAAAATAGGTTATTTTGTTTAGATAATTACATAATTATTATATAATATCTTATATTAATGAAACAAACCGATATTTATCATTCATATTCTGTTATCGTTCTTTAGTGATACTGTATAAATAATATTCTAGTTATTTATATTGTAATCGTTCTTTAGCGATATAAATAACATAAATTTAATATTAGGTTTGGAAAAATCCACTTGCATAATACTGGTATTAGTTTTTCTTTTTGCATTATTACATTATACTATCTTGAACCACAATAAAATGAAAAGGAGTAACGAGGAATTGAACCTGAGACGTTGACATCTAAATTTCGACGTTCGTCCGCTGAGCTACGAGGGCAAAAGTGTGGAAACATTTTCGGAAAAATTGGCCCAATCACACTCTACGATTTTCTGATGATTCGTAGAAACTAGTCCAGGATGCGGGGGGCAAAGGCTAATTGAGATTTCCCGGTCTCTGATCGGGTCAAACATCCTGATAGAATTAATATTTAACCCTTGCCGTGACTTTCGGTGAAGTCCGGAGGGCCCAATTAGTCAAATCCACTCTCCTGATCTCCATGCTTGGGTCCCCTGGAATTTAATAAGATGCGAAAGAGATAGTGGTGTGCGGAAAGCAACGGGATGTTACCGCATTTATGCCTATCCTTCCCAAGAAAAACTGCAAATATGAACAAAGGAAGCTTTTAATAGAAGAAGAAGGATATTCTGCAGACCTCTGGAAAAAGAACTAAGGAAGAGACTAGTGAAGTGCTTTGTGTGGAGTGTGGCATTGTATGGGGAAGGAACATGGACATTACGACGAAATGAAGAGAAACGAATTGAAGCATTTGAAATGTGGATGTGGTGAAGAACGGTGCTTGTGAAGTGGACAGACAGAATAAGAAATAAAATTGTGTTTGAAAAAGTGAGTGAAGAAAGAATGATGCTGAAACTGATTAGAAAGAGAAAAAGGAATTGGTTGGGTCTCTGGTTGAAAAGAATAATAGAAGACATTAGGATATGTGGATCATATGCGGAGACTAAGAGGAAGGCAGAAAATAGGAAAGATTGGAGATTGCTGGGTTTTCAATGAAAGACCTGCCCATGGACAGAACACTTATGTATGTGGGTATGTTCAGAATGCCTGGAATATCGTGTCTAAGAACAGTCGCTATTTGCAAAGACTAGTCGATTCCATGCCCACTCGACTGCAAGATGATCGAGATAAGAGGAAGATAGACTAAATATTGAATTGTGGCTTTTTGTTTTGTTTTTTGAACGCTTAATTGTTTGAATGTTTTAAGGCCGACGCCAGTAAAGTTGTTTTGTTTATGCCACGAAAGATATTTTTATTGAGAATAAAATCTTTTTTCTTCCCATTTGCAGCCACAATATCATAATGATAAAGTCATGGCATAATATATTAATGAACCTGATGTTAATTACTAAAATAATCGTAAAAGAGAAAGGAGCCATTATGTATAGTTTGTCTCTATCAAAAACATAACAAAAAAGAACATAAAAAGCACGAGGTTGTAGTCGAACGTGAAGCTGTAGTCGGGTGGTCCGGCGATAGTAAGATATTTTTTCTCCTATATAAGTTATAGTATAGTTTCATTTTAGATATTTCTGTATTTCTGTAAGATGTTTAACTTACGCGAGTGGGATCAGCGAAGCGCGTAATAGGCTCTTTATTCACTCAGTCTGACAGGCGCCTAACGCATTTAAGACCAGTAGACGCGAGGTAGGTTACTGAACTTTAGTATAGCATAAAGGGGTTTTTCCTGTCTAGGAACGCGCTGGTAGCGTTGTTTGAATTTTGCAAACAATAGTAGCGTCTGGTGAGCGCGTCACCTTAGTGAGTATTTAAAAGGACGTGAGCCGAGCGTGTGCCCGGAGACGATTACCGGCCTGTGAGCCGAGCGTGTATTTTCTCAGAATATTACCGGCCAGTGAGCCGATCGTGTGTTTGTTCAGAAGACTGCCGGCCAGTGGCGTGTTTACTCACTAATATAGTCTACGGCCTGCGAGCCGATCGCGTGAGTATTAATAATATTTCCGGCACTTGTTCCGATCGTGTATATCTTATCATTCTCCGTTTTCCAGCCGATCGAAGTGATAAAGTGTAGATTTCGCACTTTTTAGCTTTGTGTTTTACTCTAAAAGTGACAGCAGCGATTTTAAACTGGCGTTAGACGAGAAGCCGAAATCACACGGAAGACAACAGCCAGTATTCCGTCGCTTGGACTCAAGCAAGGGAAGTGAGCCGAATAAATACACTTAGTGGAACTCTACTCCTTGGTTTCTTTTCGTGAGAACGACGAACATCACATTATATCCTACGCCCACAAAACCACAAGGTCCCTGAGAAGAGATCTCCTCTACCGTGGGACAAGATCTTCCAGCATCCGTCCACCGACTTCTCCTCTGCCGGCGACGCGACAGAGAGGAAGATAAACAACAACAACGCGTGCCACCAGGTAAACCGTCGCAAACGCAGGACCTCATGAATAAGAGGCCTGAACGCTACCATTACGCTATCGAATCACAGAGAGAATACTTCAATTATAACTGTAGATATCAGGCAACGTAGTCCAACAACATGTAACATCGCCTGTCTCCGAATTATAGCGAAGATACCCGAAGGGAACTTTGTTCCAGGAGAGCGGCCACTTTTCTTTTGACAGCTGTACATGTACCTGATAGTTCAACGATCCAAGACATCGCATCGGTATGAAGATCTTCATTTTCATAGCACAGCTGAATTTTGCGCCATGTCCTGGCAGATGTTTTGCGGAGATAATCAAGGATCACTTCGTTGAAGGCATCTTCCACAGCTGCTGGTAATTATGCCATTGTGTTATAGCGCTCATTTCGCATTGTGTCTTTGATGAACCTCCAGAGAGAATTATCAGGTGTTGTGAGGTCGGAAAAAGGAGCTTGAGCATCTGTAGATCTTCTTCCAATCCACCGGTTGGGAAACATCGATGGTAAACGAACTCTGATTAGCCATGTTTGTTTCTAACTGCACGGTTACCACTGTACCAACGTAAATATGAGGGTACCAACAATCATATATCATTCACAAAGTGAGTGAAATAAGAATGCTTGGATCCACACCTGTGGAATAACGGTCAGCGCGTCTGGCCGCGAAACCAGGTGGCCAGGGTTCGAATCCCGGTCGGGGCAAGTTACCTGGTTGAGGTTTTTTCCGGGGCTTTCCCTCAATCCAATACGAGCAAATGCTGGGTAACTTTCGGTGCTGGACCCCGGACTCATTTCACCGGCATTATCACCTTCATTTCATTCAGACGCTAAATAACCTAGATGTTGTTAAAGCCGTCGTAAAATTACCCAATAAAGTAAAAAGAATGCTTGGGGGGGGCTACGCCCACTTTGTAATCTCACTGTATAATGTAAGCTTTTGATGATTGTAATGAGTATGTGAATAGGAAAGTGTGAGAATGATCAGTAGTAGGACGGCATTAAGTTGGTTTAAGTAAATTCACGTGGGAGACGAAGACAAATTTCGCCCAGGAACATATCTATAAAATATCTAGCAAACTAAAAGAGAAGTTACTCTTCACTAATAGTGAATTGTTAGCAAGTCTTTGTACTTTTAAGGGCACACTTATCAATTTTGGAATATGAGTAATCTACGACGATTAGATCTCTATGAATATTGTCAGAAAAACATTTATACGAGTAGCAAAAACTTCTGAAACGACCTAATATAAAAGCGATATTTGTACTTAAATATTAAGGCCACTCTATCCGATTAATAAGTAATGACCAGTGAAAATACAACTGTTAACGCTCATTTTGTCTATTTACTGTGAAATATTCTACAGTACATACCGGTATATATGGAAGGGACACATGTACGTAATTTAGTATAAGAGAGACATTAAAATGATTACAACTCTGTATCTAGCTTCAAAGGTAATGACCATAGAAAATAGAACAATTTGTATTGTGCAAGTTATTGATTTCCCTTGAACCTCAAAATTAACATAGCAGTACTCATAGCTCTTCGAATTGATTTCCTATCTACTGTCCTCGATTCTTGAGCTCTAATGTATTAGAGGGAGGAAAGTTTAAGAGCAAAATACGAAGCGCACAGACCTGAATATAAGAGCGATTGGACTTGCCTCGGAGCTTCGTAACATCCATATTGAATAGTTATCGATTTTATAATTACGTCGTGAAATGATGTGACAGATGTGCTTCTGGAATTTTTAAATTTGTCACAGCAGTGCTTTTGATAAATTATGTGATGCTATAACTCTTACTGTAACCTACTGTAAATTATGAACTGGAACAGATGAAGTACTAGAAAACTGGTCAATGATGATGTAATGAGAGTCTCTTGATAGTCGATTTTCTTCTCTGTTACGCTGCCAGAGCTTTTGTAAGTAATTCTACACGCTTGTAATAAAACACGTGACCTAATTTAGCGAAAATAGATTTTTGTATAAAAGCGGTGTCCATATAAAATTACAGTATCTATCAGTATAAAACAGTGAGCTATGAACTAGTCTTTCCCTTACTCTGAAATAAGCCAGATGTTCAGGGACTGAAGGATGAATTCCGCTGATCATTTTACGTTGATTTAACTTACATTACGGAGAAAACTTTATTTTGGAAGAATACAGCAGTGACGTCGTCCCCGGTGGTCTAATGATTACCATACTTTTCACTCGATCCGAAATTCCAGAGTTCAAATCCAGCCAAGATGACTAATTTTAAAAGGCGATGATAATACATTGTTTGGCTTTCTTGGGAAGGGAAGTAAATTTGGAGTTTGTGTCATATAACCCTGTTCTTGAGCGATAAACTTCCGACAAAATTTACTGACCATTTCTCTCCCATGCCTAGATTCCGAGTTACATAGCATGTTCTACAAGCATATAATAAAGTTGTGCTTGCCTTAGTATCCACGTGCACTCCACATTTCCATGATATTTTAGTACAATAACCAATATACACAACATGTACATTTTCATGTATATTTATCTCCCTTGTATATAGACTATATTTATTGTATATATAGTATATATACACGAGATGTAATTATCTCTCGTGTATATAGACTATATATACTGTATATACACGAGATGTAATATATATATTGCAGTACACAAAAATATATTCTAACAAACTTAAGCTTCCGATTCAACGTACTCGGGACTTAAGCCTGGTTCACAATAAACTGGGAACGGAAATGACGAGAACGGAAATAGGGCTATTGTTAAAATAAATGTATTTAAATGTGAGCATTCACACTTAACTATTGTGAATGCTTACATTTAATTACATTTAGTTTAAAATTATTTCCGTTCTCGTTATGTTGTCGTTTCCGTTCCCGGTTTAGTGTGAACCAACCTTTACAGTCACAGTCGCAAACATTTGTTATGTTCAGAGTGAGCAATATTACATCATTCGTTAGTGTCCAGTCTGATTTCTAGCCCACAGATTATAACAATCAAATCAAACCCCAATCGTACCATTAGTTTCCCCACCCATATCCCTCTTGGCTAATATTGTACCCATGTCTCTAGATATTCCCTGACGCCCGATAAACGTTAACTACCGTTTCACAACAAACATAATGTAAGGTTCTTTCTCCTAAACGGACGCTATCCATCCTTTTCGTGAATTCCCATGGTTTATCTAAGGCAATGAAATAAAATATTTCGATGACACTTAAGAGAAATAAGTCATGGAATTTTATTTCCACTCCGCATGTTGCGATCACTGCTGATGACTTTTGGCTTATTTCACTTTCATTATGTCATATTCTGTCCAATCACAGGTTCTTCACTTCAAGCCCAGCATTCTCCTATCTTCCCTCTTTTCCCCCTTTCTCTTCGTTTCAGCAAACGATCCATATATCTTAATGTTTTTGTCATCTATCTTCTTTTACCCGGAAATTTTCCCTCGTTTACTATTCTTTCTAGTGCATCTTTCAGTAGGCAGTTTCTTCTTATCCAGTGTCCCAGTCAATTTCTTTTTCTCTTTCTGATTAGTTCCAGCATTATTCTTTCTTCACTCATTATTTCCAGCACAGCTTAATTTTTTATTTTGTCTGTTCATTTCACACGCTCAATTCTTCTTCATCTCCACATTACAATTGGTTCTAGTCGTTTATTTTCATTTCGCCGTAATGTTCATGTTTCTGCCCCATACAAAGTACTCCACTAGTCTCTTTCTTAGATCTTTTTATGTAGTATTTTTTACTATGAGACTGTTAATTTCGAATTTTGAAGAATATTCATATACGAGTAATATAGTATAATATAGTAAAATATTTGTTATTGTGTGTAATTTTTGCTTGCAATAAAATAAAAATTATCAATAAAAAAAAAGTCGCAGAAAAACCTCTCTTTTCCATTAAAAGCTTCCTTTGCCATTGGTATCCTCCTCTCAACTTCTTGACATGAGCTCATGTTACTACTTAGTCTCCTCCAATTATTTGGAGCTGTACACATGTTCCATTATCTCATTTCGAATTCACACGTTTACCTTCTTTATTTCTCTTCAGGTAACTGTGGCTTTGTCTTCTTTGCATTTATATTTATTCGATATTGCTCACAGTTGTCATTTTGCTCCTTTAGCATATTCCTTAGTTTCAAATCCTCTTTTTTATATTATTTTAGTAGGTTATTTTACGACGCTTTATCAACATTTTCGGATATTTAGCGTCTGAATGAGATGAAGGTGATAATGCCGGTGAAATGAATCCGGGGTCCAACACCGAAAGTTACCCAGCATTTGCTCATATTGGGTTGACGGAAAACCCCGGAAAAAACCTCAACCAGGTAACTTTCCCCGACGGGAATCGAACCCGGGCCACCTAGTTTCGCGGCCAGACGCGCTGACCGTTACTCTCAACTCCTCTTCTGCTAATAATGCCATAAGATCAGCAAATCTCATACAATTTACCTTCATTTTCCTACTGTCACCTCTGCCGTGTTCTGAAAACGGTTTTCACTATATCCTCCTATGTGTTGAACAGAATAGGTGATAAATGACATCCTTATAGTACCCCTCTCCGTATTCCACTTCTGACATTTCTTCTCCTATCCTGACTTCAAACTTCCTCTCTTTCCAATCCACACTAATTTTCTTTAGTATCACCGTAAGTTTATTTCATTCCATTTTATCAACATATTTCACTTAAAAAGGAAAACGTTTTACTTTGACGACATAAAAATGTGTCATTTATTTGTTAAGATTTGAAAGTCAATGTATCGAGAAATGAAACTAGATTCTTGAATTCGAATTCTTGTGATTTTAAGGTCTGCAGTGTAAGTCTATTATGGCACAGTCCGTCCCTGCGACTGTCAGACTGTGTTGTATATTGTGCTATGCTCTCCCACTCCTTATCACTAAGTTACAGCCTGCCTTCTATAGGTTTTCTCTAGTCAATATTTTCTATGCTTCTTCAGTGAAACATTATACCCTTCAGTGAGACAAGTGATCAGTGACTTAGATTTCACTACCGTTATATTACATTTGATATTCCTTAGACACTCTGCAAGGACACAAAACCGCATACGACTTTTAGCTTATAATTTCTTCTATCATCGTCACAATCATCACCATCATCTTCGTCATTTCTTGCCAATAAGTCATCAGCGTGTAACAGAAAATTTACAGACAAAAAAATCTCTTGTATTATGAATTTATGCCAAAGGCCACATAAGTTCTAAGCGGTTTTTTACAGTACGAGGTAACTAACCGAAGTTATTTAATTCCCACTGGGAATTATTTTCATATGAATTCTGAATTTTAGCGAAAAGGTGTTACAGATTTTTGGTAGATATCTTTTCTGTCCACAACTGTAGGTCATTTGTGCTTTACGTATGTACTGCTTCTGTTAATCTAGTAATCTTCATCATCATCTTCTTCTTTTTCTTCTTCATGGTTTGGGCTCCAACACGTTTCGACTCCAAACTGCTGAGATCATTTTTCTTAGGCCTTTCTGAGTTCCCTTTCCTTTGAGAGTTACAGGCCAACGTTGCTTTGAGTATTGTACTATTTCGCGTTATGTTTAGGTGTCCTATCCAGTATTCTTTATATTACATAATTGGATTATGTAACCCTTCAATATTGAGTGATTTTCCAATATCTGTATTTATTTTCCTATCATCTATTATTAATGATTTAAAATAAATTAATGTTCCTATTGAGGATTTGTATGCACACCTGAAGCATGGTTCAAGAAATTCCTTACTTATTTTCTTTTTATTTTCGATAATTTTTGCGATAGCTTTTATGAATTGTACCGTATACCTAACTAGACATGTCACTTTATTTTCCATATCATCTTTCGTGCAATGCACATTACAGTACACGAAGTTAAAATATCGGACTTGTGTAATGGATTGGCCTTCCATAGCCCTAAATTCTTATCGGTGCAGTCGTTTGAAAGCAATTGGAATTCATAGGGGACATAATACAATTTGTATGGAGGTGCTACTTTTTTCATTCATTACATAACGACAATTTCAACAGTATTTCCATTTTTTATTTTAATCTGATGATCTGTGAAAGTAAAATAACACTTTTTTCCACTTCGGTATTCATTATATAATGACACAGTAATAACTGCGTAGCTTCCTAGGCTCCATTAAATATATGCAAGCACGAGGTGAGTCCGAAATTATATAAAGGCAATTTGACTGTTTGTCTTCATACTGGAGATGTCTTAGTAGATGATGTTATCTTTTCTTTCCATCTTTATCAGATCTGCCCACATATTTTTTACCTCTTGGAATCATAACCTTAGCTATCTTAATTTGTCTTGTATTATCGCTCTATCAGCATTCCAATCAAATTCCCTCTTTCTCATTTTATAAATTTCACATCTGGTTATTTTGGACTGTTGTCTCACATTTTCATTCATGACTCTACGAGACCTTTAATTTTATTTAAATTTCAAGTCAGTGTGATTCCATATAAAAACAAGTAACGAAATCATTTTGTGTCATTGCCTTTGTTCATTTGCTTGAAAAAATTATTCGTATTCCACTTTATTCACAAAATGAGTTACGGTCAAAAAAAATTTGTCGTAGGAGACACTTATCCTGCTAATTTTTTATTATATATTTGAATTTGAATTCATTTGCAATCTACGGACACAACGAGTGCAATGGACATAGTCAAAATGCATAAGACAGTAATACATAACACTGACAGAGAAGAACGAATACAAACTCATAATACTAATAAAAGATAATAAAAGCAAATTGCAAAACAATATAGAAATATACAAAGATCTAAGAATACTCTAAGGGATCTTTAGCACAATATATTCATTAATATTAGAGAAAGAAAGTTTGATAAATCAATATGAGTTAAACTTATAAACGTTCCTCATTCCCAAGTCAGAAACATGAGGAGAAAATGTATTAATTGCATAAAAATAATAATAATTATTGTTCTTTTTAAATAATCCCCATTTAATTCAATCAAGGAAATGACTGTTTCAAATGTAGAGAGAATGAACATTATTTCTGAAAATGAATATGTGAATATTAACAAAATTTAAACCTTAGTAAACACAGTGAGTTGTTGCACTAATTATATTTTCATTAATATATAAAGGTTCTCGCTGTGGCTTCATTTGTGAATTCTTTGTTATTCTAATTTTGCTTTGTCAATGTGAGTACTGTAGCTCCGTAACAATAAGCTATAGAAAAGAACATTATAAACATTTAAGAGATAAGCAAATCTAATATAAGTCTACTTCTTAGGAGCATATATTTTGAGATTCCATAGACAAAATATAAGATCCTTGGCAATTACTTTATAAACTAGATCAATGTGTTATTCCCACGTAAGTGTACAATCGGCAATGATGACAAAGAGTTTGATACAGTTGTCATTGTCCATAGTATTACAGTGAATAAAAGTTAGTATGTTTTACTTATTGAAAAATTGTTCGTACCCAGCCATTTCGTAGCTTCACTAAGGGCTGAATTGGCAAGATTAGTCAATTCATGAACATCACTAATTGTGTCAAAACTGTAGCTTCATCAGCAAAAACCATAGAGGAGGCAGAAATATTAGGCTACATATTAAATCCTTAACCAATAAATAAGAACAAAATAACGCCCAAGAAGGATCCCTGAGCAAAATCATACAGTATTTTACGATCATGGTTTTCTACCCAAGAGCAGGTCTTTCATTGCAAACTCAGCATTCTCCAATTTTTTCTATTTTCTGCTTTCCTCTTTGCCTTCCTATGCTCCATATATCTTAATGTCGTCTATCATCTGATATCTCTTTCTGCCTGGAACTTTTCTCCCGCTCACCATTCCTTCCAGTGCGCCCTTCAGCAGACAGTTTCTTTCTTCCAGATCAGTTTCAGCACCATTCTTTCTTCACTTACTCTCTCTTATTCTGTCTGTCCATTTCAGACACTCCATTCTTCTCCATATCCATATTTCAAATGCTTCTATTCACTTCTCTTCACTTCTTCGGAATATACATGTTTCTACTCCGTACAAAGCCACACTCCAAAAAAAAGCACTTCACTAGTCTCTTCCTTAGTTCTTTTTCCATTGCTCCGCAGAAGATGCTCCTTTTTCTATTAAAAGCTTCATTTGCAGTTGTTTTATTGTCCTTTTGACATTTTACGATATTAATTAAATATTTTGTACCACCAATGAAGACATACGACTCACGGTTTTTAAGATAAGGAGAGGATAATTTAAACTCATTCCTACTAACTAAAATCACAATATCGTAATTTACTCAGTGAAATATTACGAGAAACACAATCGAAGGCATTACTTAAATCACAAAATGTAGGAGATATAGATTTGCGATCTTCAAAAGCTTCAAGTACATAATCAATTAAATTTATTGCAGCTTTGTTTATGTTAAAATTCGATCGGAAACCGCATGGGAAATTCGAAGATTTTGGCACTCAAAATATTAAGAAATTTGATTTTTTGTCACAAATTCAAAAATTTTAGCGAGAACGGGAATGAGAGATGTCGGCCTATGACTGCATTATTCAGTACTGTTTTAAAAAATAGGAATAGCCTTAGAAAATACTTAGAAAATGATAATTATATAAATAGTTAAAGTAATTGCAATGGTTGGGATAATATGTTTCAATAGTTATTGGATATATCTTTAGAATCTTTACTCTTCCCGTTTTTATAGATGACATAGGTAAAGGTATTCCCGTCATGTGCCATGAAGGTACTTGGGGGGCATGGAGGTAGAGCCCCATGCTTTCCGTGACCTCGGCACTAGAATGAGGTGGTGTGGTCGGCACCACGCTCTGACCGCCTTTTACCCCCGGGAAAGACCCGGTACTCAATTCTATAGGAGGCTGAGTGAACCTCGGGGCCGTTCTGATAGTTTGGCAACGAGAAAAATCCTTTATATATGACATACTCGTGTTAATTATAATTTCTAAATGGTGTAGTTATTATTAGTGAAAATACGATTCCTGAAAATATAATTTACGTTTTCGTTAAGACTGAAAAATTTTGCAATTGAACGGAAAACTTTTCAACGCTCTGCTTTATATGTATCCGTCTCTTGGGAAGACAGTTTCAATAGGAGGGATATAGGACAGGTTAAGTACCTGCATGACATACTCATCTTGAAATGGTTACACAATTCCCCTGATTCTTGAGAAGGAATGGTTTCTTTTCCCTTATTCATGTCGTATGTATATACATGGGCATTGAAGAAACCTCTTTCTTCTGTTCTCGACCAAGGGTTTCTTCCCTTGTTAATAATTCACGCTGCTATGGACTTTAGAGACAGCAAAACACACACAAGTTGTATCATCTTGTTTAGCTTCTGACGTCTCCCACTGATTGAAAGTTTCTTTTGTCCACTATGCTCTTTTTTGTGCTCTCCTATGTGAACCAGGTCGAAGTCTCGTCCTCGTCTCTTAGATTGAAGCTCCTCGATTCAGTTTTGCTCTAAAATAGTTTTCCTTAGCTTCTCAACACTGTAATATTGTTATAACCAGTAACGTACTGTGTAATACGTAATTCATCATCTAAAAAAAAAAAAAAGGAAAGAAAGAAAGAAAGAAAGGGAGAGTTCTATATCTGAAATTTTTACAGGCCGGCTTGTAGCGTGAACATCTGTTACGCATACTAATGATTCAGATTTGATTCAAGATCGGTGTTAGTAAGGAACTTTTCACTCCTTTATCGAATTACATGGCTGGAAAATATATTTCATGTCCACTGTATTTCTATTCGGAAAGATATTGCTATATTCGGAAAAACAGTGATACTAGGACGTTTCTGAAACAATGAGTTATGACACAAAACAATCACTATTAAAACGAATAAACAAAATGAAAAAAAAAATTGCGCGGCAGCCCAGAGCCAGCCGACTGCCGGCCTCACGTCCATATGCCACAAAGAGGTGAAAAATCATTCAACCAGTGCGGGGATAACGTGTGCTTAGTATGATGATTACGTCAGTATTTAAATTTGGCTTGCGAAACAGGAATTCTCTACTTACCGTAGCTCCCAAAGGTCTTCACGATGCTGTGTGAACACTCGTCTCATACATCGGCAGAAATTTCAGGAGTATATTCTTTCCCCACATAGACTCGAACTGACGCTCATGTCTTAATGCAAGTGAAAGGCATGAAGCCTTAGACAATTCAGCTACTTCGCGGAACACTAAAATTAATAAGATTTAGAATAATAAATTAATTTATGCGCGATATAGTGTTCTTTTATGCAAGACATGTAAACTACAAAAAATAATACTCAAGATAAGTCAATGTTGTTCTGTAACTCAAGGTTTTCCCAGAATAAAATGTGTTTTGTGAGTTTCATTCTTTTGAAAATGAAAATAGACGGTTGTTATTTACTTTACCCGAGACGTAGCTGCTCTGTAGCAATCGTTTGTTACTTTGTTGTGTCTCTGTTGTGTATTAGTATAATGTTGGTCGCAAGTTCACTGGCAATGTCATTCACGTGCAGTCAAAATATAAACAAATAGATTACTATCATTCCTAAAAACATGGTATTTTACAAATTAAAGATAAAATTATAAGGAAAAATTAAATTAGAATATGCATTTTATTCAGTAGAACGATATGTACTGCCTATATAATTTTCGCAGCTTATATCGTTTACTCACTGTATTGTGTAATATAATATATAATATTATAATGTAATAGGCCTATAATATAATACAATATAATATAATATAATATAATATAATATAATATAATATAATATAATATAATATAATATAATATAATATAATATAATATAATTAATGATATGATATGATATGAGGCCGACCTGGTTGGCGAGTTGGTATAGCGCTGGCCTTCTATGCCCAAGGTTGCGGGTTCGATCCCGGGCCAGGTCGATGGCATTTAAGTGTGCTTAAATGTGACAGGCTCATGTCAGTAGATTTACTGGCATGTAAAAGAACTCCTGCGGGACTTAATTCCGGCACATCCGGCGACGCTGATATAACCTCTGCAGTTGCGAGCGTCGTTAAATAAAACATAACATAACATAACATGATATGATATGATATATGATATGATATATGATATGTTATGATATGATATATGATATGATATGATATGATATGATATGATATGATATGATATGATATGATATGATATGATATGATATGATATGATATATGATATGATATGATATGATATGATATGATATGATATGATATGATATGATATGATATGATATACGAGTATTATAATACAATATTAGTTAGCAATTGTTACAAATCCCACGTCTTTTATTTAGCTGTGCTTTTATCACTGGCCATGTTTCTTCCAACCATGACCTGGAAGTTAATTTGCTTATGAATGTGTACTGCTCGCAACTCGAATCTGAGTGAGATGTTTTCTTTATCAATAGTACAGTCTCAGAAATCCCATTTTCATCTGAAACAATGATTGAGTGAACGGGCCACCATTCCAAATTCTTTGAGTTAGCATTCAAAAGCACTTATGTGAATACATAATCCCCACAGGAATGAGGGCAGGGCAATCTATCACGTCAAATTCTCTTAAGTATTTATAATGACATGTAGGCATGAGCATAGATAGGCAAACGGACGAGTCATTAGAAGAATCGATATGTAATTGTCGATAAGAAAAATGTATAGGAACAATACATCTCTCTTATAAAATTGTTATTATTATTATTATTATTATTATTATTATTATTATTATTATTATTATTATTATTATTATTATTATTATTATTATTATTATTAACGGTGGTGATAACTATTATGTTATAATGCATCACATTTCTAATTTGGGGGCAAAGGCAGCCAGGACTTAGGACTAACATAACTACTTCTGTTCAATTTCTATGGTTTCTCTCTTATATTGTGTTCTTAGGGGCATCTAAACATATTATCTTTCTTGTACTCTAATTCATAGTGTAGTTTTGTTAGAGTACAAGTATTGAAATCAAAACCAAATACAGAACGCGTCAAACGAGACTTGACTCTGGTAAGGTGCTCGCTCGCCGCTTGTCGCCAGTCAATTTGTTCTCTGACGAAGTCATACAGACACTTCATACAGATAAAACTTAAGCATTCTAAATCAACGTAAAACAGATCGTTGCGACATAATTCCAACACGTACCTCTTGAAGATCTGACCTCGAATTTCGCATCAACCATGTCCGGATATTGTCATGATTTTGAGAGGGTTGTCTTTACATACATAGGCCCACATACATACATACATACAGCTGTGGAGTAACAGCGCGTCTGGCCGCGAAACCAGGAGGCCCGGGTTCAATTCCCGGTCGGGGGAAGTTACTTGGTTGAAGTTTTTTCCGGGATTTTCCCTCAAATGCTGGGTAACTTTCGGTGCTGGACCCCGGACTCATTTCACCGGCATTATCACCTTCAACTCATTCAGACGCTAAATAACCTAAGATGTTCATAAAGCGTTGTAACATAACCTACTAAAATAAAAAAATACATACAAACATACATACGTACATACATACATACATAAGTGTTCTGCGCATGGGCAGGTCTTTCACTGCAAACCCAGCAGTCTCCAATCTTTCCCCTTTCTCTCAGTCTCCGCATATGATCCATATGTCGTCTAACATCTGATATATTCTTCTGCCCGAACTTTTCTCCCGTTCACCATTCCTTCCAGAGCATCCTTCAGTAGGCAGTTTCTTATCAGCCAGTGACCCAACCAATTTCTTTTCCTCTTTCTGATTAGTTTCAGGATCATTCTTTCTTCACAAACTCCTTCCAACATAACTCCATTTCTTATTCTGTCTGTCAACTTGACACGCTCCATTCTTCTTCATATCCACATTTCAAGTGCTTCTATTCGTTTCTCTTCACTTCGTCGTAATGTCAAGGTTTCTGCCCCATACAGTGTCATACTCCACACAAAGCACTTCACTAGTCTCTTCCTTAGTTCTTTTTTCTTTTTAGTTCTTTGCATGTTGTCTTCTTTATTGCTTAAAACTGAGCCCGTTTTACGCTACGTCTTCAACAGTAAAGACGTAGACCTATTGCTTAAACGTTTTTGTAGCTTCTGGAAAACTTAGCCGAAATTTGCACAAATATTTCACTATGAATTTTCACGTAGTAGTGTAACTAGCCATGATTATTTTTACGACTACGGCCTCTTGTTGTGAGAACACCAACAAAACTGATCATTGTTCGGCAATCTGATTCATTTTGTGTCTATCCACAGGTTCCGCTTATCGATTTCTTATGATAAACGAGCGAGCGGGCATGTTGCGAGAGTCGTCTTGTTTTCCGCGCTCTATAAGAATGTGTAATTATTTTAATTCACTTTTTAAAATAATTAAAAACTGGATAGGCAAAAGGACAGTCTCTAGGGAGATAAGAATATTATAATCTCGGTGGTAATTATGACGAAAATAATGAAAATACATGAATGTTGATAGTTCGAAGTAAAATTAACTGCATTGAATATGATTGAAATTTAGGCCATATCTTTTGTTTCTTTATTCTAACTGTAATAATAATAATAATAATAATAATAATAATAATAATAATAATAATAATAATAATAATATCGTGGCACGACAGTCCATGAAGGACCATGACCGACCAGCCGACTGCTGGCCTCACGTCCGCATGCCGAAGCAGAGGTGGACGATCATCCAACCAGAATGGAGATATCGTGTGGTTAGCACGATGATCCCCACAGCCGTTATAGCTGGCTTTGGTAACCGGATTTCGCTACCTATCGTAGCAGCACGATGCTGGGTGGGCACCGATCCCATACATTGGCCGAAATGTCATGGGAAAATTTCTTCCCCCATGTGGACTCGAACCTGCGCGCATTCCGTAACGCGAGTCAAAAGCGGATGCCTTAGACCATGACGCCACGGCGCGAGACTCCTTATTCCAAAGCAATTTAAATTTCAGATTTATAGTTTCTGATAAAGTGAATGGTTTATTTACCATTCCGGAACCTTCACTTCCTAGACGCGATATATGTTTTATTTACTCCTAGTTCTCTGTCTGCACAAAGAAATAATCTTGATCTGAAACTGAATGCCTTAGAGAGACATAGAAATCTTGTGAGTGCTTAGGGGTGAGGACCAGTAGACAAACACAGTATTTTTATGTGATTAAAATCCCGTATTCACATATATCCATGCAATAGCAGTAAGGATACTTGGACATCGTCCACACAATCTTTCTTCACGGAGAAATCCAAGGAGGCTGGCTGGGCTGAGTCCAGATCACTCGATTCCTCCTGACCAGTCTTCCCAAACAGTTAGTTTGCTTCCTGTACACTACCGTAAATCCTCGTCAGGAAATTGGTCCCATCCTGGTATTGACAACGGCATAGGGCGTTGTTTTAGTATTCGACCAGATCAAGCCTCTCCACCCTTCCCTCACAGCCTTACTAACCCATATAACTATCTTGTTCCTTTTTTTATCATTTCATTGTAATTTATTGTAACCGATCGGATTTCTTTAAACGAAAGCGTAGCGAAAAGCTTTCTTTTGTGTTCCAGGGGCTTTGTATTTCGATTTTGAAATATGAATTTAATTCCGGAACAACGCTGATTCGACTGCATTCAATTTAACGGTTACGAGAGACTGTAGCTCAAGTGGAATTCGGGACTCGGTTCATGAACTTTTCATATTATGATAGTATCCTGCGGCCAGTGATAGGCATGGCGTGGAATGAAGGGGGAATCTCTCGAAGTGAATCGAATACATCTGTCAGAAAGAGAGATGCACAAAGAATTCAAAATATGCCAAACATCTCGACAAAAAAAAAAAAAAGCATATATTGTGAAATCATACTCCCAAGATCTTTACAGTTTGAATTCTGAAAGAAAATAAAAATAATACTACTAACAATAAAATAATAAAACAGCAATGATTATTATTAGGACTACTACTATTGTTATCATCCATTATCATTATAATTAGCCTATCACAATTACAACTAATCTAATTTCATACCAAATTTCATAAATATAATTAAAATAATAAAAATAAAATAAATGTAAGATATGAAAGAAAAAAACATAGTGAAACATATATATAAACAATTCACTTTAATTCCTTATAAAAATTTCAATAAACAATCGAAATAATAAATATAAATGTAAGACTTAAAAAAACATACCCACGCAATAAAAACAAGTAGAAAAAAAACACACAATAAAGACAAAAGAACATTATCCCCTAATTACCTTATTTGCGTTCAGTGTCAATACTACTCATTGCAACACTACTAAGTAACTCTTCACCTTATTTCCTCGGATCCCTCCTCCTCGGCCAGTTCCACCCCCAGCCCTAGGAAAATGAATTTATTATTGATCTATTTATAATTAAGAATACTACTATCTGACGGTATAGGTTTTTGCTGTCATGCATAGGCTATGGTGTGGCTGATAGAATTCCAAACTTATTGTGGAAATAAATTGAATAAAAAAATTATAGCATCAGTTTCAAATACTTCATAATATTGTATATGCTGTACTAGTTTCTTAATGATGTCTACATTACCATAAAAGCCATATCTATTTCAAAGTCTACATGTGACCAAACATCTTGTTTTGAGTTACAGGCTTCTAAAATTCTATGCATTGTAGTCTAATGTTTACCTTATACAGTCTAGAAACAACCCGGCCCATATTAAACTTCAAACATTTCTCGGAATAAAATTAAAAGTACTGATATCTACTGTTCACATTTTCAAATAACACAGAACAGCATATAGGCCTAAGTGAAATTTAGAATTAGGACAAAAAAGGGACTTGAAGATGGCGTTATTTAACATTGTAGACTATACCCTAAGTATGGGTTCAAACTATTTGGGTAATACTCCCTAAACATGTAGAGATAATTTTATGGAAAAAAATCATTTATTCCCTAAAATCAGTGTTCCCATAAATATTTATACTAAACAGCGTTACGCGAATATTTTAATTACGCTATTTAATTCATTTTTTTTCGTTTTGTAAAAGAGAGCATATTGTCATATTCAAAGATGACTTTCCCTATCCAGGGAGCGAATTAACGGGAGGATGGGGGGGATTTCCCCCCTGTTGGAAATTTATCCCCTCTCAAAAATTCGTATTAACAACACTGCCAGAGATAACTTCTATCCCCCCTCACAAAATACAATTTTGTTTTAATACGAGTATACTTTATAAAGTAAAAAGTAAACAAAGGAAATAATACTGATGTATTGTCATCAACGGCAACCTGACAGTAATCAATAACTTAGCAATTACACATCCTATCATAAACCTGCTCATTGATAAAATTAGCCTATTATTAAGATCAAGATGCAAGACAAGCAACTCAGTGCGACCAGGCGTTGAGCAGTATCGAATGAGGATAATAATAATTTTATGTGTGGTATTCTCTATCTAGGATTCTAACCCCCCTCATCAGCAATCTTAATTCGCACCCTGACTCTACCCTACATTCCGTTCTATCACGATTTTGAAAGCCAGGTATTCGCTTATGCAAACACAGTACCTACTTTTGAAGGTTCTTTGTTAATATCGTCTTTAACGAGAGGCATTAAGTATTGAGAATATTTCGCTGAATAAATATGATATTCCTTAAAGAAACATTAGGATTTTGCATTGAGTAAAAGCAATACGTGGTATACAGTACAAAGAAGTATATATAAGATTCCATATTCATTTCATTGTTCTTTAATACCGAAAAATATATCTGCGCCTGCATTGTCTTTACCATTGCGATTTATTTGACGAAGAAATGTATGCATGTAATACACACACCAATTTTGTCCTTCGTAACGTCTGAACTAAAAGCGAAAATGATTGTGGTTTCCCTCAATGTCTAGATTGTCAACGCACCACAGGCAGTAAATTACAGCCACATGAAAAAAAGAAATAAATTCATGTGATAGACGAACAATTTCTGGTCTCTGTAGTAAGCTTTATCTTCAGTCCCTCGTGAAACGAGTCCTCAAAACAGATATAAAATTTCTGTTGTGAAATTTCCCTTCCAAACTATGAACTTGTATAAGTGTACAATGTTTTCCTTTTATTGCTCATTTGTTGCGTTTTACAATGCCGAAGCTTTAGTCCCTGAACTCATAAAGTTCGTGTCTTATTTCTTTTGTAACTGCATAGCAGTCTTTCTCGACTTATACTTTCTTCATTCGTCAGTGTACCGCCTGTCCTTTCATTGAATTTCCTAAACGCGTAGGATTTAAGTTTACAGTTTGTATACAGGCAATGTTCAGACTTTTTATATAAAATATTGACTCTGTCTGGGGGTGTGTTGAAGCTCACACTGCAATGTATTCTCGTTGGACTGTTGTATAAAGACAGAGAGGATAGTCTGATAGAGGTGTTAACAGAATCATGTTTACACCACACAATTTGACCCTAGAGACCGCCGGTCGGCTGGGATAGGCTAGACTATGTCTGTTTCCAGGGCTCGGATAACAACCCTCCGATAAAATATATTGCGCGGCCATTTGCAACCCCCATCCAATAGTCAACAACACCTGGTGAGGTTTGTCTAGAATTATGGTTATAGTTGGGGTGTTATTTAAACGTGTTTTTTTAGCGTGTGTCGTAAAATAAATAGGAGTAACAATTGTACGAAGCTTATAAAAGTGCCCAGACGATACAAAATTATACGTTTGAGCTCAGAAACAATATGCTACAAACTACCGTGTAGAGTGATAATATCAAGAACAATCAACAGTTTTCACGTTTAAAGCACTTCGTTGCCGAGTCGTTTAGTTCGTTCTTGGAGCACCATATGCACCAAATTGAATCTATTCACACGCTTACATCATAGCGATCTAAAGTTCGTTTTAATATTAGGTGGGCCAGTTAAACGGAAAGATTTCAAGGCGCAGAAAAAGAATGAAATATTACTATTATATCAATTTAATGAGTAGAAATGACAAGTACATGAGTAACCATTAGGTATGCAACAAAAAAAAAATCTTAAAAATTACGTCAGCCAAGTGACCTCCATTGAAACGCACACATTCTTCGAGTCTGGCCACGAACTGTTGTATAACTGCTCTCAGCATACTGACAGATATCGCAGCGACCTCTTCTCGTATACGTTGTTTCAGGGCTGGAATTGTTCTGGGTGGATTGCCCCCAAACACCTTCGTTTTGAGGTGTCCCCATAGGAAGAAATCCCATACCGTTAAATCAGGTGACCTAGACGGCCAAGCGATATCCCCTGTCCGAGAAACGACGCGGCCCGGAAACAAAGCATTCACAGCGTCCATCGAAATTCTTGCGGTGTGGCTTGTTCCTCCGCCCTGTTGAAACAGTGTGTTTTTATTCACTGGAAAACGGGCGAGTTGTTTAAAATAGTTTTGTATCATTTCAACATATCGCACTGGGTTAACAGTCAATGCATTTCCGGCTTCATTCTCAAAAAAGAATGGGCTGATTATTCCAGTTGATGAAACCGCGCACCATACCAATACCTTATGGGCATGGAGAGGTTTCTCATAACCATTGAAATCATTTAATTGTAGTTTGCAATAACGATGAGCATCATTTAAGAAAACATGGTAGAGACAAACAACTTGGTTTACTAGAGAACGCGGAGATAGTGACGTCACTGCCTAAGGAGTCATAAATTGTAAAGTAGGTAGAGAAGAGACGGTTATATTCGTTCTCACCTTCTCCATATGAACAGTATACTACCATCAAATCTTTCCGTTTGACTAGCCCACCTTGTATATACTTCAAAAACTTTGCAGCCATGTCATACGAAAGTCAGAACACAATTATTGAAATTACTGAAACTTCATTGAAAATCTATGCACGGAAATTACTTCCCGAAATAATATTACTGTTTCAGTTGTTTCATGTTGGTCAACCTGACAACTGCAATAGCGGTACTTAACAATTTAATTATTCTCCCGCTGTTCTTACTAAAGTTGGAGGTAAACAAAAGTAACAGGCACGATACTCTTCCATTCGCTACCGGAGAGGTAATAGACTAGCGGAAGTGTAAAATATACAGAGTGGAAGTAAAATAATCCTGCAGATTGAAAGGGATCATAAAGAACATTTAAATTAATAGAAAACCTATAATACATTGTGAGATTGAATGGACGCTTAATTAGAATATTAAGTTTGAAGTTTCAGCAGTCTGACTACATTACCGCTAAGTCACTGTTATTTCTTCTCGTAATACAGATGTAAGAGGTCAACGAACTCAGGTCTGCCTGCCTATGTGAACTACCTCTCACCTCCCTCTCTGACTACAACGTTGTGATCTATTCCCATCATTTAATGGCTTCAAATTAGTGGTTTAAATTTATACGGAAACCGTCCACGCTATTGAAATACTTAGACGCCAGAGAGATAAATGATTCTTTATTAGATTTTCATTGATATGGACAAAAATCTCTATCCTACTGGCAATAGTTGCCAAATAAGAGGGTTAAACGTTTGGAAGAAAAAAAAATTCTGAGAAAACTATGAACTTTAAACCAATATAGTATTACTTTTTTGTTACATACAACATGAGCTATTACCTCTGAAAATCTGCAGGATTATTTCACTTCCACTCTGTGTATATATGGGTTTAAACGTCTTTGATATCTCCGATCTTTCAAATTTCTTGCTGCTATCACTGCTGTTACCCTAACTCGCCAGGTAGTTCTTGGTCTTTTCCTTTTCCTTCGTTTTGTTATCCATTCGAATACACTTTTGGGAAGTCTGTCTCCATTCATCCTTTGCACGTGACCATATCATCTCAACTGATGGTATGTTTGACTTCCATTTTTTGCATAATAACTTCGTTTCTCATTTTTTTCTTTGGGGTGCTGACAGCTTGACGCCAAAAACCAATTTCTGTTGTCAATAATTTAGCTTTATTTGTTTCCTTCAATAGTCAGATTTCTGCTCCATAAAGACTAATAGTTTTAACAGTATAACTATTATGTTATGTTCAGACAATTGTACGCAGTCTACTGATATGCCCAAATATCGTACTCACGCGATATGACCGTAGATGTTAAAGAGTATATAAATAAACTTAACAAAAAGCAAACAAACCATTTCAGAGCCTCTTTTTAAACCTACAATAACATCAAACACAATTTCCTACAGTAGATAATTGTAGAATAACTTAAATATTTTTACTCAGAAATAAACATGGAATGTCATTACACAATTAAGTATTGCGATATTTGAGACTCAGTATATTGGAGACTGTTTAGTTTCAAAGTACTTCTAACATGATTGAATGGATATCAAGTTTTTATTTTTTTAATTCTACAGGGAATTTATATAAATATATTTATTTATTTATGAGTTAATTATTTAATTAATGTATTTATTTATTTACTGTATTTATTTAGTTTGAGTTTACGATGTAGTAAGCTGGAATTGGCTACCTGCTAGCATCAGGGACAGTCGAAATAAAATTGAATTCAAACGCAAACTTACTAGGCACTTTTTTATTCTAGATACATTATTTATTTATTTATTTATTTATTTATTTATTTATTTATTTATTTATTCTGGTGTAGTCCATCAAGCCTTCTCTTCCACACCACCAGAAATACAAATACAATAATAGAAATAAAAAAATACACTATAAACAAAGTAAAGCCACAAAAGAATTATACACAGGTTGCAGTCACACAAACTTTAAATGAGTGATTATGTATCATAATTAATTGTATCCTAACTAATTAACTAACATAAGCAAGAAACTTACAATTTTAATCAAGAGTAAAAAAAAAGACAAATCAACACTTCTAGCAATACCTAAAAAGCATTAAATAAGACAAAGTTTTCCAATTTAATTTTGAATTGTGATCAAGTCCGGCAGTCCCTGACGTCATTAGGTATCGAATTCCAGATGCGAGATATTTCTACAGTGTAGGAGCATGAGTATAAAGATAATTGGTCAGTAATTGAGACTCGTTCAGGCATTGCTTCATGTAAAATAGTTATCTTTTTCTAGCACAAAAATTTCAATATTCGATAATTTCATCACAATATAATTTTATTTTTCTAGGTTTAATTTGTACTTAAATGAAAAAATCTTTCTTTGTTCTGAACTTCTACAATAAATTGTCTAATCTTAATTTAATAATCTGGTAATCTTTTTGTACTTTGATTTCTATTCTAATTGTAATTATAAATTTAATACTAACTGTAATTTTATTGTTCGTATTGTAGCTGTAATCCCCAGGTAGAGAGAAAGAGAAGGCCTGATGGCCTTATCTCTACCAGGTTAAATAAATAAATAAATAAATAAATAAATAAATAAATAAATAAATAAATAAATAAATAAATAGTATTACTAAAATATTAAGCTATATTTTAAAATAGCCATATTGCGTTAGTATAGCTTTCAAGATTAGAATACTTACTTACGACTTTTAAGGAACCCGGAAGTTCATTGCCGCTGTCACACAAGCCCGCCATCGGTCCCTATCCTGAGCAGGATATCCATCTCCCTCAAACCCATTTTAAAATTATACTCCTTTCTATTTCTCGGCCTTATGTTGGGGTTTCGTAATAAGCTGTTTTTTTACGGTGAAGGGTTGTTAGCCCTTCGCCCAACTCCCAAGCTGGAGGACCACCCCTCATCGGCTGTCCATGACTGCTTATTTAATATACCCTGCATATCTGGAGGTAGTCTCCTCTATCGCAACGGCGCCTGTCTGCCGGTCTGAAGTTGCGTTCGGGCGCGGGTTCGATCCCCGCTTGGGCTGATTACCTGGTTGGGTTTTTTCCGAGGTTTTCCCCAACTGTAATGTGAATACAAGGTAATCTATGGCGAATCCTCGGCCTCATCTCGCCAAATATCATCTCGCTATCACCAATCTCATCGACGCTAAATAACCTAGTAGTTGATACAGCGTCGTTAAATAACCAACTAAAATAAAAAATAAATCTATCCGGAACCTGAGGATTCAAGATTAGAATACACTAATAAAATTATATCATAAAACAAATGAAGTTTGCAGCCGTGAAAGTAGTATTCGTTATTCCAGTTTCTTTCTTACATTACGCTATATACGAAAAATGGGGAAGTGTAACTTAATATGAAACTTTGATAGGAACTTAGATCGTATTATTATTATTATTATTATTATTATTATTACTATTATCATTATTATAGTTATATTAGCTCCATTAGCTTATATATTATATAGGCTAATTAAAATTGGTTATGCAGCTTAATTCGAAGTAATTGAAAGTCTATAGAAATAATGAATTCAAGTGTGTACAGGACAATGATGTTACCATTAATAACACGGGAAGCATTAATTGATAGAAGATATAGTTAAGTTTCGTGTTTCACAAATGCTCTACATAATCTTAATTCGCATAGCTTTAACAATCTATAAAATTTAATTAATTTTCACTGAAGGTCGTAATGTTCCACATAAAATGAAATAATTACTTCATAGAAGTGTCATTTGCAAATGACACATCTCTGTAAATTAGATATAGATTTGCTAGTTGTAACCTTTTATTTCGAATTGAAAACTGAAATCCATTAAGGATTAAACGAGCAATAAATGTCGATACTAAAGTTCGCAATGTGAACATATATTTGAATTACAGTGAGTTGATTGTTCGCTCGTAAACAGGTTTAATTTTCTTTTATGGCAATTTCAGAGTCTAGAACATTTAGCCTACAAATTGGGTAAGACTATGTACTGTATGAGAAAAGTTAATACAAAACTAGTGAATTCCTTTGGTAGCGTATGTATCGAATTTGTCTACGTGGACCTTAGATTTACATTGTTCTAACAGGTTTCACTTTTCCTACATAATGGTATATGTTACCCCATAAATCAAGATTATGGAGGAAAATGTAGAAATATGTAACAAAATAAGCAGCCGAGAATTTTCACAGATTACCTGACATTCGCTTAACGATTTGGGAAAACTTCGGAAAAAACCCATCTAGGTAATCAATCCAAGAAAGGATCAAACTCATACCTAGATTAGATAGATAGATGGATGGATGGATGGATGGATGGATGGATGGACGGACGGACGGACGGACGGACGGACGGATGGACAGACAGACAGACAGACAGAGATCGGTGGGTGGGAGGGCGGGCGGGCGGACGGACGGATGGACAGACAGAAAGACAGACATGGACTTATTAAGCAATATTATTGGCCTATATAGAGATGTACCTACTATATTATCAGAATTTTCTCTTAAATCCAATATACGGGTCTCCTGACCGTACGTACTGTGAAAAAAAAGTCCTATTTTGTAGGTTTCACCCTCTCAGCTGTGATTAGATCCAACCACTCTCAAAAAAAAAAACACAGATTAATATGAAAATAGCACATACAAAACACATTATATAATATATCCTAAACTAAAACAGGCATAAAAGTGTATAATTGAGTAGTTACCATTATCCCTTCAAGAGGAACAATCCAGTCTTTTGTTCCCATTCTCTATTCCCCATGAGGTCAAGACATGCAAGCGAACTCCTATTCTGACTTAGCATCGAGAGCGGTAGAAGTTTTCTCCGGATATGTTCCGATTCGACACACTGCAATACAATATATCTCCAGGAGTTCTTTTTCCCCGCACAGTGGACAAAGGCGCTCTCCTTCGTTGACAATTTTATTACCTTTCCGTGCCCCCAATCTTAGCTACATACCTGGTTAGTAAGCAATCATGCGTAGAGCTTGAGCTACGCCAGTTGCTTTCATTGAAATATATCGGGAAATAAATTTAATTTATAAAGTAAGTAAAGATTACGTAACCTTAAGGAATGCGAAGTGTAGCATTCTACAGAGAAACGGATGAGAAGAAATGTCAAAAGAGAAATAAATACGATACAAATTTCTTGGCAGAGCAATGTTTGTAAGAATATTCAAATATACAGAAATTAAGTTCTAAATGTACATTTTAATTTTATTAAATTCTGAGTGTTCACTGCAGACAAGCTAAACAGAACTTATTAAACCTATTATTACTTCCGAATGTGTGATCCGCAGACTCCCTCCGCGAGTGATTCAAAAGGAGTCCGCGACAATCTTCTCGATGTCACAAATCTGAGACATAACAGGAATTAAATCGCCTAAGGGTTTGCAAGTCCTGCCTTAGACTTCAAATTCTCTAAATGCGTTATCATCTCATTCATTAGATTATTTAATGAGTGCAACATATTTATGGTCCTAAGTTATGCAAAGCAATTTAGGGAGTCCATCAAAATGAAATATGAACTTTCAGGGGTCCGTGACACTCAAAATGTTGGCAACCACTGCTCTACACTGTCTTCTAATTCAGATGCATCACAACTTTAATGTTCAACTGAAACTATGTCTGTTGTAATAACCATATTTTCTTCTGTATCTCTTTGAAATGGCAGTACTAATATTGTCTTACGTTTGTTTTTGATATTTTATCTTATTTAAATTTAACTAATTTTCAGAATAAAAGTATAAAAGTACTCCAAAAGGCAAACAATGACATTTCACAGCTTAAACATATTCATACGCCTGGAACGTTACAAATAAATTAACCAATGTCACTCAACATAGACCTGTAATATTTACATTTGTAATTATATTTGTTGAGGAAGTAATATGATGCAGTTGTACCAGCAAGAAAATAACACATGAATTCATAAATACGCGCATATAAAAAAGAAATACAATGCGGGTTAAAACTGTAGCGGGTTACTGTAAAAGTAATTCGTTGATATTATTTTATTAACAAAATAATTAAAAAAATTATCTTCACAATGATATGTAGTATATTTAATGATATAATGAAAACATGTACAGGTCCTAGGGTTGAATTCTTAGCAACAATTACAAAGTTATACAAAATTAGAATACGACTGTACCCTGCTTCATATGATAAATGTTAATCATGAAATGTAAATATAAATGTTTATTGAATTTTGCATTATTATACGGATTTAAAGCGGCTTTTAAGTTGCAGTTCCGTCCTTGTAATTATTTGTAAAGTAAAGTAAAAAAAAAAGATCGTATCTAAATCTGTAAATCATGAAAATTTATCAACTTGCTACTATCTAAAAAAACAAAAGATGATAAAATTAATACCAGTCTAACCTTCTCGTGGCTCTCCGACGAAGAATAAGGTGTGAAGTTCGAAGTGGCATTCATTCATTATGTTCTGCCCAAGGGCAGATCTTTCACTGCAAACCCAGCATTCTCCAGCCTTTCCTATTTTCTGCCTTCCTCTTTGTCTCTTCCTATGATCCACATATCTTAATGTCGTCTATCATCTGATATCTTTTATGCACCGAACTCTTCTCCCGTTCACCATTCCTTCCAGTGCATCTTTCAGAAGACAGTTTCTTCTCAACCAGTGACCCAGCCAATTCCTTTTCCTCTTTCTGATCAGTTTCAGCATCATTCTTTCTTCATCCACTCTTTCTAACATAGCTTCGTTTCTTATTCTGACTGTCCATTTCACACGCTCCATCCTTCTCCATATCCACATTTCAAATGCTTCTAGTCGCTTCTCTTCACTTCCACATAATGTTCATGTTTCTGTCCCATACAATGCTACACTCCACACAAAACACTTCGCTAGTCTCTTCCTTAGTTCTTTTTTCCAGAGGTCTGCAGAAGATGGTCGTTTTTGTATTAAAAGCTTCTTTTGCCATTGCTAATCTCCTTTTGACTTCTTGGCAGCAGCTCATGTTACTGCTTACCACTAAATATACATATATAGGCTGACACGTATTTCAGCTCTCAATTAAAATCATTTAATTCAATCAATTTGGAAACAGGTAGTGTTTGAGTAGGCCATAACTGTATTACCTTACGGGTTGAACTATTTTCATATTATAATTTAACATCAGCAAGAGAATCTACTTTGAACTGTACTGCGTTCCATAATATCTGACAGGCGAAGTAAAAATTGCCGGGGAAGAAGGGAAGAGGATACTTACTAATCAACCAATGGCAGAGGTCACGTTACAGACTTATCTTGAAGTTGAGTGGTCTGAAGCGTTCTATCTCCGCCCAACTTCAAGGTGAGCCTAGAATGTGACCGCTGCCATTTGTTGATTAGTAATTATCCTTCTCAACCTCTTTACCGGCAATATTTACTTCGCCTGTCAGATATTATGGAACGCAGTATACAGTAAAATTTATTCGTATTGATTATAGGATTGTGGTATACGAGTCTCTTTCCAATAAATACAGTTCTCCAAGACTGTAATATATTTTTCTCCAAAGACGTATATGGCAGGAGACTTTAAGATCTCACAGATGTTTTGTCGGGAAGAAGAATTTTCGTATTTCAAGCTTTTGTTGAGACTTAATGGCTCCGACGTTTCAGAATTAATTCGAGATTCCTCCATCTGGATAATGTTATACAGGGTAATTCACGAGGATTTACCGTCCTTTACGGAGCTTATTTCTTAAGACATTTTGAGCAAAAATGTCGTATAAACATAGTTCCTATTCTCAATATTTTCAGAGTTACACTAATTTAAAGTTGTTTGTAAAATACGTGTTTTCTTTACTTTGAAGATAAAAGAATAATACAAATAGAGAATGAACCATCCAGAAGTATAATTTCTTTAATTAGCAAGTATTATGAAGCTAAAAATGTGCTGTGAACTCTTCAGTTTCTTCGTACAGACATCTTTTTCTATTTATAACTAGAAAATTACAGTATTCTTATGCAATTATCACAACAATTATTACAAATCACACTACTTCCACCGACTTAATTATTTGCAGTTCAATTTTGCATCCTAATTTACAGTCTTGGAGAGTTTACAACACATTTTAAAAAATGTCGCCATCCGCTTGAGTACACTTCGTCGCACGCTTGTGAACGGCACTCGTCGCTCTACGTAACTGCATACGGCTGGCTATCTTTGATTTACATATCGCTAGCACTGGCTGCTGACTGCACGCTGACCAAAATCACGCGTTCACAGCAATGTGTTCCAATATCAAAACGTAACTCTGTAAATATTGAGAATAGGACCCATGTTTATATGACATATTTTGCTCAGAATGTCGTCGGAAATAAGCTCTGTAAAGGACGGTAAATCGTCTTGAATCACCCTGTATAACGAACCAAATAGAGTGGACGACCTTTTAGTTTCGAACAATATTACCTGATGGTGGAAGATGCAAGTTATTTAAGGCTTTCAAGGAACCCGAAGGTTTATTGCCGCCTTCACAGAAGCCCGACATCGTTCCCTATCCTGAGTAAAATTAATCCAGTCTCTATCATCATATCCCACCTCCCTCAAATCTATGCAAGTAGATGCGAGTAGTTTGAAAAAAAATTGGGATACCATTAAGTTTTAAAGCACGGTTAAACATCCAGAACTATTCTTAATAATAATGGCGTTATAACAATCTGGACAAATGCATGCTCGGAAAGTTACGTATCACCCTCGTACGAAGGCAGAGAAACGTTTTTCTCTTTATAGCTAATTAAAAATGTAATTAGAATGCTTCCAACAATACATGCAATATTGCAAGTAATTAACTCGTTATGTTGCTACTTTTTTACATTTCATCGTATCATGCATAATAATTATTACTGTGAATATTGTTGGTGTAATGATACTGTTATGATTCCTGTTATTATTATGGTACCATAAATTAGATTTCAAAAGTGTGGATTGCACGTTTTCTACAGTACACTAAAAAGTATAGAATTATTTTGTGATTAGTCATAACTTATTTTATTATGGAAATAATTGATTATTAAATTCCAAAATTATACCGCAGAATTCAAAGAGAAACAGCACTTTGGGCAGTGTTTGGTGTGATGATAATGTGTTTCATTTTGCATAAAATTGTTTAGAAGGCAAGGAAATCAGGTGAAAGTGTCGGTCTTTGTGAGCAAGGTTTTCTTATTCTAGAAAATATAGTATACCAATTTCCATTCTTGTCTTTCTTTTGGAGGGCCAAACCCGGAATGGATCCATGCATTAAAAATTTCATTAGCCCATTGTTAGTCCTATTTGCGATTATTGTTCCAGTCCGATCAGTAGCCTGAGTGGAATTCATGATAACAGCAGTTGCTAGACAAAATGACGATTGGTATTACTAATGTTCCGTTTAGAATTTAATTTTTACAAGAAAAATAATTTTGTATATATTTACATTTCCCACAAGTGATTGGATTAGGTAGGCCTATATCGTAATAAATAACTTCAATATTTATTAAATACAAATATCATTGAAATGTTTCATACATAGTATTCTCAATTTGTGGTGAAAGGGAATCATTTTGTAAATTAAAAAAATCATAAAAGTAAATCATTAATGCAACATTAGAAATTCTTTACCAAATATCCCGTACATTATTAAGAAAGCGAAAAAAAAAATAGAAAAATAATTTTTTAAACCTCTCTTTCAATTATTATAGTTTTTTGTTGTTTTCCTATAATTTAATATGCGTTGATTGACTGATGCCCTTTCAAAATAGAAAAGAGAGAGAAATTCAGATTTATAACAAACTTTGACAAACAACTGGGTCCCTGGTTAGACTTCTTGACTGTAGTTATAGCCAACAATAACGCAAATGACTCATTATCCCATGAAGAGTTCTCGGTTTCATGTCACCAAATACCATTCGATATCAAACAATTCAACCGATGCTACATAACGTCGTAGTTGATACAGCGTTGTTAAATAACCAAATTAAAATAATACCTTTTTGATTCAAACGCTCTTTCCTTTAACACATCCAAAACAACTGTTATTCAGTTTTCACTAAAGTTCAGTGGTCTTAAATCTCCTAAATCTTCTTTTAGACTCAAAATTCATCATTCTGATTGTTCTTCTCACAATTGTGAATGTCCCATAGTATTTAGGCATTACAATCGACCAATACTTACGATGGAATAAACATATTACATATTTATGTAATAGATTACGTAAAACAATTTATATCTTTGTTATGCTTCGGTCATATTTACCGGTTAATATTTTAGCTTTAGCGTTTGTCTGAACCAAAATATAAAACCAATGCAGCTTTTTATCTTAGCATGAGTCAAGGACCGAGATTATTAAAAAAAATTTATTCTAATATAACTTTAACCACGAATACTCACCAAATTAATAAAATAATTTTAAAAAGTGTATTGGTTTTATAGTTTGGTTTTAAACATATTAAACACTTTTTAATCTGTATTCACTCCCAATTTTAATTTTATTTTTGTCTGTATTGGAATCCCTTCCTGAGCATGAGTCTTACTTATTCTGGAGTGGGCTAGTTTATCTTACATTGTATTAACTTTTATTCATTTCAAACTTACTAGCAATAAAATAAATAAATAAATAAATAAATAAATAAATAAATTTCAATCCATTCTCCAGTATGGAATTTTAGGATGGGGAAATGCTTGTAATTCTAATCTCATTCCACTAATACTTATTCAGAAAAGAATAATTAAAATATGCCTTAATGAACCAATTGATTACTCATCCGAGCTTTTATTCACGGATTTTAATGTTTTGAAAATTAAACTAAATTATATTGCCTTATTAAACTTGATACATAAATATCGCAATAAATTCAAATTGTATTATGGAACTAAAAAACCCGATTTTATACGACTAGAGGAACCAAAATGTTTTACATGCACAGCTCTTAGCCATGGTACTTTGGTCGAAGGTTATGTAATAAAATAATTGAAAAATACCCAAATTTGGAAAATATTAGTATCAGAAATTTCAAAAATAGCGTTAGGAATTTAATTTTTAAAGAATATATATTGATTTAATATGCATATGTATTTGTACGAGTTAAATTGTTAAAATTGAAATTGTATTTTTTAAAGTTAATTTATTCCTATATACTGTATATATTTTTTTCCTTGACCCACTTTGTGTCAAATAATTACCTTTGTTTGTGTTTATATAACTCTCTGAACACGATTTTTTACTCCTTCAAGGAAGAATTAAGATTGTATTTTTGTGCATGTTATTTTTCTAACAATAAACAATATAAACCTGTCCGCGTTAGTTTTTTTTATATGTCTATCTCTCCCTCTCTTCTACACTATAATAAATGAAATTTGAAACTTTTTTTTTACAAGGCGTACGGAAATGCAGTGCAGGGAAGTACAGCAGCCATGCATGGTGGCCCGCTTCCTTGATTCGCTTTTATAAAGAGTAGCAAATGGTATTAGGATTTGTGTGAGGTCTTCATACGTGGCATGCGGCCTGCCCGGTGGCTGATAGTGTCCGGGCTATGATGCCGGTATCCAATTCACTACAGCTCTGTGCTGGTCGGGGCGAGAGGCATTAAATCATGTAGAGGAGTCGAGGTACGGCCATAAACATGCAACACAGCCACAGCTGTACGTGCAAAGAAATTATAGGGCGGGGAGGGATGTGGTCACTGCCACCATCACCGCTACCGGCCACCACCAGACTTGTCCTGGGTTTATGATTTATTGCCTTGTTTTTCCCTTTTTTAGAGGAAACGTATGGTAGAGCAAGATTACAAGTAGAATGGGAAGGAATCTGTCAGTGTGTCGATGTACAAGTATTTCCTTGTCGATAAACGCTTCCCTAAAATAGAGTTGTTCTCAAATTGTGGTCCGCTCACTGTTTTGTCCATCAGTAACATTAGTATTCGGATAATAGATTTTGCTTAGTATAGTTATACCTGGTAAGGTTTATCTTGTCTCAGTAGCAATAAAACCAAGTTCCTTCAAATGAGGGTGGAGATTATAGGAGGGTTGTAAATTTTCAGAATTCCTTTCAAAACCTTGTTATTGTACAGGCTACCGGAACTCAATTTCTTGAAAGACAAGCTCAGTGACGGAACTACACAGGACGAAGAGAGATATTTTATTTTATTTTGCGCTACAGAACATATCAACTAGTCCCTTCCGCCACTAGATGGATGGACAGCATCGCTCCACTCTGCCATCGCCATAACAATACAGACGAAGTAAGACATATCTCCTTTCTCTCTCTTTTTACAGTGAGACAAGATACATCACACAGCTTTCAGGTCCCGGAAGTTCATGTACTTGAATATTCTTCTAGGAGATGAAACTAAAATAATAATAATAATAATAATAATAATAATAATAATAATAATAATAATAATAATAATAATAATGGTTTATTTATCCTGGCAAAGTTAAGGCCATACGACCTTCTCTAACACTCAACCAGGCGTAAAATTGCGATACAAAAAACATTACAAATTTAGAAAGTAAAGTACACTACAATTTTACTCTCAAAACTGAAGTAGATAATCATAATTAAGGGGCGGATGTTGATGAAAAGTCATCTTATTTTTCGCATTAGGACGATGCCTATTAATATTGTAACTTTTATATTTCAACAACAATGTGGTTTTTATTTCCACAACAACCACACACCCGCCAACAATGGGTATTCCACTCAACACTGCAGCACAGTAGTCGTTATTGCACTCCACAGAACGATAATGACTATTCACGTTTATTGTTGAGAAGAAAATGTACTCCTAATTCCAACTAATATTCACAAAGCACTATTTACAAAACAAAACTGTCAGTTCTAGTTCACAGTTCGTTCGCCTTGGCTAGTTCTAGCTCACTCACTCAAGTTCATGTTACGTAGAAACCCAAGACTTCCAGGTAACTGTCCACTGCACTTCGAACCCAAGACTTCCAGAGTCAGTTCACTGCACTTCGAACCCAAGACTTCCACTAGATACGTCTCCACTAGCTTCTCGCAGCTGACTGTCTAACTAGACTGGCTCAACTGAACTAACTCTGCGGCTCACTTGCCTCTTCTATTCGTTAGATCACACATTGTCGAATGTACTGCGTCCCGAAGTTTCTACAACAATCGGCTCGCGTGGCTTTGCGAAACTTCCCCATGTTCCCCCCTGCTCCGCATCACGTCGCATCTTCCCTCGCACTAGATGCGCGCGCAACTTCCCCGACGCGACGAGGTCTTCCAACATGGCGCCACAATATAGAGATTCTTTCTATGTTAATATCAACGTAAAAAAGTAGGCCTAATTATATTATATTTTTTTGCATTTTTTGACGTTTTTGAACTAATAGGTTATTTTTTTTATGTATTTTCGGCTTTCTTTTGTCATTTTTAATACTTTGAAGAACTTTTAGGTCATTTGGAATGCATTTTTACCTTCCTCTTTACAGATAGGTCTGTTAAATCATTTTCTGAGGAAATAGGTCGGTAGTAATTATCTACTGAATAAGTGAATAACAGTGAAATTTGAGTTTTATAGTTTGGAACAGACTCTATAAAGACCATCCCTCATTCCACTGAAGACTTCACTTCACACAACGGAAGTAATATAAAATGTTTGACAGTAGCTTAGTTTAAGTGAGGACTTTGACCGCTACTGTTCTTTTGTCAGTACCAGGGTGTCTTTGCAATTTGTTTGGAAGGGGGGAAACTTTCATCATGTCCTGAACAGGACGTTGTGTCCTCAACATGGTTCACAAGGGATGTCTACTGTAGTAGACAGTACTTTTAACACGAAGATTGCAAGAATGCACTCTGCGCCCACAATTTGTTTTGTCATTCACAGTCTCTCATCTGGAAGATATGGTAGCAAAAGTGAAGCTCGGAAGGAGGAGTAGACGGAGAATGAAGACACTGACATGGACCACCTCTGATTGAAACACATTGTAAACCCTCATTAAAATCTATAGTTCTCCATTAAAACCTTCATTTTGTTGCATGTTCTTTTCCTTTATCTTAGGCAAATTCCAGGAAGTTGTTTCCTCTCTCCGAGATTTGCAGGGCAGTCATTGAAACAAGGTGACTAATGTTTAAGACGTTGTGGTGCGAGGACGGTGATTAATATTTAAATGTCATTTTCTTTTAATTTTATGTAATTTTTCCATTAGTTTAAGTGCATCTTAATGAACATTTTAAGTAGATTTCTAGGTCATCAACATCTGCCCCCTAATCATAATACAATGTAAACAGCAAGTCAGTAGAAATGAGACATAATACAGAAAGAAAAAAAAAATAAATAAATAATAATAATAATAATAATAATAATAATAATAATAATAATGTGATAGTGGTAGTAGCAGCAGCAGGAGCAGTACAATGAACACATTATTTTTAGGTATACACAGTAAGGAAAATTATGATTATATATAGCTCAAGTTATCACATTAAAGATATACTATTATCGGGAAATATGATGAAACTAACTATAGGCCTACTGATAAAATATTTAGAGGAACTGTCAATTTTAAGTAAGACAAATATTGTCTTAAATTGTAAAAAGCTGTATTATTTTGCACTTCTTACAAATATATTTTATTTTAAATACAGAGACAGGACTGTAATTCTCTCAAAAGAATAAGCTAAAGTTTAATCCGTGTCAGAAGCTGAGTCCAAAGAGCTCCTCTTAAGACTAGAGTATGAGGCTTATTTTTTTCCAAAATTATACAATTTTGAGCGTAATAAAATATGCCTTGAGACTCATAATACAGGGCAAGTCAATTACTGGTACTTAAGCTAAGAAAACTAGGTAAACTTCCTTTATGAAAATCTTGTGCGTTTGAAAAATTAAAAGTTTAATTTCAAGAATGAGAAACGGCGATAATTTACTCGTTTATTTAAATTATGTACCACTTTCACGTATTATTTATTATTGAGATGTAAAATAATATTTTCGTATTGTACTCCATGACTCGTTGTTGTTGCTTTTTTTTTACTTTCTCTATGAGGCCGGGAGGGGGAACATCCCTATACACCGCTACCTGAGGTCTATTGTGTGCCTCTCGGATGAGTTGTAGCCCAACGACCGCACCCATGCGGAAGCGAGTTAACTCCCAACACCCTAACGACCAGTTCCGCCATCCCTCTAAGTCCCTATACTATTCCACCCCAACAGCCTCCCCCACATTCCCCTCTCAAACGGTCTGAGGTGTATGCCACCCCTCCCGTCTGGCCAACGGTCTTAGGTATAGGCCACCCTTCCTGTCGGGAGGGCAATGGGTTCCGCTGTTGGATGACCCGGTATTTATTTAATATGAAATAGGTAAATGTAGTTTTTCCGTTCAGTTCCAAGAAATTGAAGTAGACAGACTACACAGTTCGTATAAAAAAGAAATTTAACTTATTTCAATTATAATAAAATCATGCAATAATTGAATATTAATAGCTATATTAAGGTAAATCACAACTACGAATGGAAATTTAGACACCAATCCTATGAAGTTAACTACATCGTGTATTATATAAGTTGTGTTGTTTACGTCAACTCACAGCAATACAGGGACTTCTACAAAGCTTGAATCAAAATATTTTTCGGTATAATCAGGGTGAAATTTCACGAGAAAATTATTACTACTCTTCACTTATTTAAGCATGGTTCTACAAATCTGTACGATGCAATTTAACTTCTATTCTACACATGATATCTTACATGTCTATTGTAAGTACTTGAAAAACAAGAAAAAATTCTGATTTGCACAAATTTTACAATATAAGCCTAAAGAGAAATAAGAATTCGCAGACCTATGTAGAGTCTGAAGCAAGAATTAATTCGAGGACTTAATAGAGAAAATAATTCTTAGTACACAAATGTGGTGGTGATAGTGATGGTGACGTTGATGGTGGTGACGACCTAAACCATTTGAAGACTACAGTATTTACCTGTTATTAAACCATCATCTCACGAAAATCTGAGTTGTTTTTCTTTTAATTTAAACTATTTTTAAAGTACTTTGATTTTTTTAATAACCCCACATATGTTTAAGTGAATCTGTAAATAAATTTCCGTTCGTCATATTTCTCGTACACCATTCAGTTTCTTCACCTTTCTTTGCTTACGTCTGTTGATATCCCCTATCTACAGTATTTATTAGACTCTTAATTTCAGTGATGCTAACATTCTTTATGTGCATTAAAATAACTCAAGATATAGAATTACAATTGTATCTGTTCGAAACTAATACGTATTTCAGACGTTCTGTAGTTTAATCATTTAAGTGGGTATTAATTTACGATCCTTCGTCTTCGTTGGTTATAACACTGCTAGGTCAGCAGACGTCATAAAGGAGACACTTAAATTTTATCGACGTCCTGTCTCTCAAAACATATAACGGCCAATAATATATAAATGGATAGCAGTTTTATTAGGTCCTATTTCACATTTATAAGTCGTAGCTATTCTATAACAAGTATTTATTTTACACATACGAGTAAGCATACACTTTTTTTATAAACTTCATATCTCTTTTTGTGTGATCATTTACAAAACCGAGGAGAGATATTGGCTCCATTATATGCCCTGAATTTTTTTACGCCGTCTGGTAGTAACGGGGAAAATAATTTTGAAGTCAATTGGTATGTATGTGTAATGAGAACTCTCTGAAATATAGACTTATTGAAGCATACTAATGAATTTATATAAAAACAACATGCATTTAAATTAAACTCGTAGTCTTCTAAATTCGAGTGCAATTATGTATTTACCTGAGAGTGTTCATGTACATATATAGGTATGTGAATGTGTAGTATATATACAGGGCGAAAGGGAACGTATTTCATTAATTCACAGAGGTAATAGATCAAGTATTTTTTTTTTTCAAATAAGTTCAATAGTTTTGAGAATACGAAATATAATGTGTTGTTAACTCTGCACAAAGTAGCAGTGCTCCTTGAGATCACTGCTCCACATTGGGACGAATGTAACACAAATCATTCACTCCACAAGACATTATTATTATTATTATTATTATTATTATTATTATTATTATTATTATTATTATTATTATTATTATTAAACAAAAGGTACGAATTCCTTAAGATTATTTGAACCAAAATGCAACACTGCTACATTATTTAATTATAGTAGAAATTTAGGACCAAGAATATATAACAAATTTATATTTAAATACCCTAATCTTGTCAATTCTAATAGTTCTAGTAGTAAATTTATAGAAAAAATACGTATAGGTTTCATAAATAATGAAAAATTGTAAATTTAAATTTATATATTCTTATTGCGTAGTAGACATAAAACAAATTGTATTATATACTTCTTAATTTCAATTCAGGAATCCGCCCCTGCGCACGAGTTCTACTCTTTCAGGGGCGAGCAAAACCTTTTCTGTTTATATTATATTTTATGTTACAATTATTGGCAAAATAAATAAATAAGTGAATAAATAAATAAATGAATAAATAAATAAGTTAATAAATAAATAAGTAAATAAATAAACAAGTAAATAAGTAAATAAGCAAGTAAATGAATAAGCAAATAAATAAATAAGCAAAAAGATAGATAGATAAATAAATAAATAAATAAATAAATAAATAAATAAATATATTAAGCCTGGTGGTTTCTAACCCTGAACCTTTTAGAAGTTGACTGCTGTATTTATTAATGATAACGATTGGAACGGACAACACAGTTTAAGAGTACTTTGCTGTAACACACCAATCAGAGGAGAGCAAATGACGTCAGGCAACGCGACAAGTTCACTATGTGCCAATAAGAATCTCAGCTAATTCTAAAACCACTTAACCCAATTCTGGTTGTGCTTGTTATCAGAACAAAATACCGGCTATGTCTAGTTTTTGTTTAGTGAATTCTCCGAAGACAGGTCTTAACTTCACAAGTGATACCAACTTGGCACCACTTATGATATGAGGCTGCTAGAACAGGTGATAATGAGGTAGGATGGCCATTTCCTTTCCCTCTTCATTGGATAGATTGCCAATTAGCTTCAAATTACACTAATCAGACTTCAGATACAATGTTCTTCCACTGACACACATCGTCAAGTGAGATATGTACTGCCTGATAATAATTACAGATATACATATCACTCAGAACCTCAATCAGAGGTACTATGTCTACTACTCTTGCCTAAAAACAATGTTTTGCGTCGGAAGCTGCCAAAGATTAATAATAATATAGGGTTGAGGATGAGACAGGATCGATTTTGTGTTGAAAGAAGTCGAAACGATTAAAATATATGATTTTATTATGATATTATTTTATTATTATTATTATTATTATTATTATTATTATTATTATTATTATTATTATTATTATTATTATTATTTCCATATAAATATAGATTAAGGGAGCTGAGGATGAGACTGAATAGATTTTGAGTTGGAGTCGAAACAATTGAAATAAATTTATTATTTTTATTATTATTATCATTATTATTATTATTATTATTATTATTATTATTATTGTTATTAGTATTATTATTTCCATATAAATATAGATTACAAGAGCCGAGGATAAAACGGAATAGATTTTGGGTTGAAAGAAGTCGAAACAATTTAAATATATTGATTTTATTATTATTATTATTATTATTATTATTATTATTATTATTATTATTATTATTATTATTATTATTATTATTAAACTGGCTACTTAGAGGTACATAAATTTCAATGATATGAGATAGAGAAAGACAGAAACTTTGTAGTCACTTCGTCAGAGAATATTAAAACTAGAGTTTGTGATATAGAAGCAAAAAACTTTATTTACTTTCATACCTAATGAACAATGGCGATTAAGATTGTGAAACGTATAATCTCATTTTGTTGAAGCTTTGTACACCGCAATTGGATTGGACACTTACACAGAAAAAAAGAGACGTTTCGCTACACTAGCAGCGACTGTATGCGAAAGAGGCAAGCATAGCCTAGAACGGCTTGTGGATACTACTGTTAACATCAATTTGCAATTTAAATTACCCATAGAATATTTTTTGTTGCCTGTTGAAAAGCCTACGTCATCCAGAGTCAACGATTTGTATCGCGCATCTAATCTAAATACGGGCCGAGATGTGTTCAACGCAGCACATACACTCGCCTTTTTGTTATTAAAAATATCGAGCATCAAATACGGTTATTAGAAGATAAGGTTTCACGGCCTTAAACAACAGCAACAGCGGAGACTACATCCAACCTAATTTCCACGTAACCAAATTTTTAATATGATACCACACACTATTGTAGTAGAATTTTATTACTCTAGTACATAACTTAATTTGATTTGCCAGCAGGACGCTACATGATGAGACACTATTACGGCTTCTGCTCTTGTTTTTTTTTTTTTAATATTCCATTCTCCCCGTCACAAAACTAGTCATTTGTTACTTTTTATAGTATCAACGACTTTATTTTCTGCATGTTATAACTTCGTAGTTTATTCAATGTCAACATGGCTGCCGCTGTACATTGCGGTTAACTGTGAGGCAGTGTGCTATAATTTCATACTTTGAAATGAATTAGTATCTTGTAGTGTTATTATTTTATGTAACTGACAAAATAACTTTCATGCAAAAATAATTTATTTTACATACAAATATCTATTCATTCCATTATATAACTTCTAATTACAACAGATGTACCACCAAAGCTATTCGAGTGATAAACGTTTTTATTTTGTAATATTGTACAAACCGTGTGTATTATTATACAAAACCTGTTAATTGTTTATTTAAAGATGTTATATCAATGGTGTTATCTAGCGTTGAAGCAAAGATGATTGAATTGAATTCAGTTTACGGGAGGGGGCACTATGGTCCAGCACTACGATCTGTTACGGTCTATTGCGCTAACCCTCAAGCTAGACGCATTCCTAAACCCACACCGGCTGACTACACTAAGGTTCGCTGCTTTCCCAGGTGTCGAGCAGGCAACCCCCCTGGTCCCTAGGCGAGCCCCATCCGTGCGTCGCTAGCCGGCGATCGGGTAATGCTATGGAATGATGACGAAATGGAGAAATGATGACGAAATGGAGAAATGATGACGAAATGATGTAAATACCTAATATGGGGAAAACGGGAGAACCCCGAGAAAAGCCCCAAGTGCGACTACAAAGATGATAGTTTGGTTATTCGAATCAGATTATCCGGTTTTCTGGAAGACATAGAAAAAACCTACCATGTAATTAGTCCAATATGGATTCGAACTAGTCCCAAAGTAGCCTCACAATACACTACTTCCATACCAAACCAATTTCATAACAGAATCAAAATTTGTCATCACTTTTGTGTTATCCTTTTTACTTAATTTGATGAGTGATTCGGAACATTAATTTCTTATTTAATTTGCTGAGTTTATTGAATAAAAACTTTATGGTTCTTCTAAGCATGGGATCACGAAAAGAGAATGCTATACTGCCAGTGGTTTCAGGCGTTCACAAGCAGATATGGACTTGAAGTTTTGGATAAAACTTTTGTCATCGACAATGCATGGTCTCACCTTTCTTGATACACAGGTTCCTACAATTAGCGCCTATGGTCATCATTTAATCCTTATGCACTACGAGAGACATTATTACGTCCCTAGAATACGGGGTTTTGGATTGCCATATTCAGAGCGCGAGTTGTAGGAAAATTTTGTTCTAACACTTCCCTCTACTTACAAGTCTATTGTTCATACATTGTTCATCTGTTCATTTCTCAACTTAATGAAAAAGACATTAAACGCCGATACTTTGGGCAGACAATGAAACTGTTCGCATGTCTTGTCATACGATGGGACTTTTAGAGAAAATCTTTAGGTAAAGGATCTTTCATCTTTAGACTATTTCTCCTGGAGCGGGTTAAAATCTGCAGTATATAAAAATAAACCGAAAACCGTTGATAAATCTAACTAATAATACTAATTTTATTCTTCTGTAAATTTCAGAGAAAGTGCTTACAAACACGTGCAAAAGGATGGAACTCCGTGTACAACAGTTAGTAAAGCACTTCCAGCACCTACTTTGAACATGGTGAGTACTTTCAGTATTTTTTTTTCACACGTACATCATTCAGAGAGTGTAATGTTCTTATGTTACTAATAGTCATTGTATATCGTAGAGCAAAATATATAAATATTGGGAGAAAATTGGATAAAAACTTAGACTTGACAGGCTGCAGTAAGCCTCCTGTATGGTTAAAATGATCTTTTTTTTTTACCTTTTTCACATTAAGTAGTCATACGTCTCAATCTACAGTAACAATTCTGATTTATTCATTGGTAAAAGTTTTTAATAAATAATATATTTTTCCAAAAATGTCGAATCACCCCATTTTGTCCAACCGGTAGGATAAAACAGGGTAGGCATTTAATGTAAAAGTGCCTGTTTCTCATTTCTAAGTGATATGAACCTTGCTGGGTAACTTTCGGTGCTGGACCCCGGACTCATTTCACCGGCATTATCACCTTCATATCATTCAGAAGCTAAATAACCTAGATGTTGATACAGCGTCGTAAAATAACCCAATAAAAAATAAAAAAAGATATGAACCTATAAAGACTGTAATTTAGGACATAAACAGAATGAAAGACATAAATAGCGACATAAATAGCACAAAATATTAGCCTATTACCTAAAATATTTGTTAAAAAATTACGCAACAAGTTTGTAACAGTAAAAAAAAGTGATACATTTCAATATTTTGAAATTTTAAAGAATTGTAACAAAGTTGGAATATATAAATTTAAGACATGAAATAATCATGGCAGGAAGCATATGTAATAATGATACAGGAGTATTAAATAACAATAAAATGTAAACAGTTTTTTAGACTGAGATTTTGAGCACAATTGCCACAAATGAACATTTAATATTTCTCATCAGCATCACTGTACTGTTCATGAATCGAGTTTTTACATTGACAGCACTGAATCCATCCTTTGTTAGATACTGATTCTGAGTAAAGTTCATCACACTAAAGGCAGGAAGTCTCGTCTTCACTCTAATAGTTGGAAACACTTTCTTCTTTTCTTTGCACCGAGAACAACTTCCTTAGATTTTTTTTTCAAGACAATCTGAAAGAATCTTCAAATCTGCTTTTCCTTTTTTTCCTCTTTAGATCTAATTCTTTTTCCATACGTTGGTTGTTATATGATGACGATATCAACACTGTAGACATTCCTGTCTCGAGATGTTTGTAGTGGTTCTTTTTCCTTGGGGTAGTTTTAAAATATCCGAAGGGGGGATATTTAATAAATTAAGTCTATGGTAGAAAATTATGCCCTTTTAGTATTTCTTTACAGGAAAGGCATGTAAGCCTAAGTGGACATTGGATATTAATGCTAATTTGCATCCTAATCAAAATACTCCACTCCATTCGTTCATGCACAGGCCCATATTTCTTCGATGCCTTCTACACAGACATTCCATTTTTTCCTTACTTTTGCGACTCTCGCTTGCACAATTGATTGATGCACCTGAAATGTCTTGCTTGCCTTAAAGTATGTCCCATCCGACCACAAGACTGCCGCGTAGTAGTTCTTATATTTATTTTGTTTAGGCATCCTTAAGCTTTTATTTAAATATTCCGTTAAATATTATGAACTGTTTCTTCTTGTTGAGGACGTGAAAAAGAGAAACTGCCATAAATAAAGATGGAAATTTAAACATTGTGACGGCTTCAATGAGTAGGTTGTTCAGTAAAATAATAACTTCAAGACTTGAGAAGTTTATATCTCCCTACGTATCAGAAGAGCAGACAGGCTTCACTGCTGGAAGATCCTCTCTGGATGACATATTTGTATTGAGACAAATTATGGAGAAAAGGACTACCAAATCTCAAGAAACCCATATTGTATTTGTGGATCTAGAGAAAGCATATGATTCAATTCTTATCATTAGACTTTGGGATTTAATGGAGAGAATGAATGTATCAAAACCAATAATATTACATCTTATTAAAAGGAAGTATTATAATTGTAGGACACCTATTAAGTGTGGAGAATTTATATCTTCTGAGTTTAATACATCCAAAGGACTGAGACAAGGATGTGGGATGTTCCCATCTTCATTTAAGATGTATTTGGGTACAGTTTTAGCACATTGCAATGTTTGTTGTCGAAATATTGGGATTGGAGTGGAAGATGGATTTATTCATTCATTACTCCTCGCCGATGATTAGGCAATCATTGCACAAGATCGAGATGATATTAAATTTATGATGAGAAAACTAATTGATTGTTATAACTCGGCAGGCCTTGCGATAAAGTCCACAAAGAGAGAATATCTAATAAATGATGGAGATGGCAGGAATTTGAAATTTTCTAATGGCATAGTGAAGTTAGTGGATCAGTTTAAATATTTGGGATCGGTTCTCCACCAATCTGGTACAGAACGATTATTCAATCCTGACAGCTCAGCGTCGCGAAAGAGGGGAAGTAATAGGAGTAGTGGGGAGAGTTTCGAAGTAGAGATAAGGGCGAGCGGTCGGTAAAGGAATGCAGTATAGCTTAATTGTACTAGAAATATACCGCTCCACCGCACATGACATCTGACCGCTCCGAAGGCAAGAGAGTAACTAACCCAAACACCCCTTGACGTAACTAAATGGACTCGCCTGACCCAGGCGCACATCTCCGGAGACTGTCAGGACTAAATAATCGTACTATGCGTGCTTTAAAGATGTGGAAAATCGTGTCGTACAAGCTATAAAACAACTTAATTGTGTGCTTTGGCATAGGGATGTTAGAATGGAGACAAAGAAAATGATACTTGATGTAATTGTAGAGAGTATCTTGACTTATGGAAGGGAGCGCTGGACTCTGACAGAAAGGCAAAATGACCGTGGAAATGGATGGACTAAGAAGGAGTCTAGCATATCCCGTTTCCGAAGGGTTAGAAATGAAACGATTTTGGAAAAGTGGAACATACAGGAAGATGTGATCGACCATTTGGAATGTCGAAGGCTTCAATGGTTTTGAGTGTTCAGAGGATGCCCGAGGAACGATGGTCTAAAAAGGTTTTGAATTGGTTACCCCAAGGAAGGAGAAGAAAAGGACGACCTTGACTTACATGGAGAGGAGGAATTTCTGAGGCCATGGAAGTTAGAGTGTTGGAAAATTGATCTTGGGATGACCGACAATAATGGAAAAGAGGAATAATGGCAACCGCTGAAAGTGAAAACGCCTAAAAGAGTAAAAAAAAAAAAAAAAAAAAAGCAAGTAAATTTAAACAGTTGGACAACATGGTACGCGGTTTGTTCTACTGTGCACTGGCGCAAGTTAACCAAGGAGGTTAGAAATGAAATCATCGGTTGCTTAAACATAAAAATGAAGGCAAATTGAAATGGTATACTTAAAGTTTTTATGGTGTTTCTAAGTGCCATGCACTAATAACCAGGCTTCGAGACTTCGGACCCAATGGAGCAGTTCAGTGGGAAATCCGCATAACGGCACACTGAGTATAGTGGTAAAGCGTACAGTGGGTGGGGTACTGTAGAATGAATGCCAACAAATACGCAAAGAAAAACGCTCTGGATTTGAAGGTTTTGACGAATAATTTGGTTTTCATGCAAACTGTGTCTGAAACTATTACACGGTTAGAAAAGTCAGAGCAAGAGATGCTTGATGCCCTCAAATTAATTTAGAAAATGATGGGGAGAATTAATGAGACATCAAGTACACCGGTTACTGAACGTGCAAAACAGAAGTGGAAATCAATTTTATGTAGAAATAACGGATATGAAACATTGTGCAACATAAACAGCAAATTAGTGGACGTAGAATCACCCGAGAATAAAGGACTATCTCTTAGAGACTGCAATGATGTTAGGTTTTTTCGTTTTGCTCCTATCACGTCATGCGACGTAGAGCGCAGATTTCTACAGTACAAACTTTGGCAGATAACCGAAAAAGATTTACGTTTGAGACACTGAGTAAATGGAAATATCATATCATATGTACTTCGGTACATTGAAATAATATATATGATATGCGTAAATCACGAAGTGATTTAAGACGGCGCTTCTCCGTCGGATCCCGGCCAACTAGTCACTCACAACGAGTGCACCTCAGCACATGTGTGGACTTCGGTCCTATGTTCATAGACATCTATGACGTAGTGCAGAGGGCGGCCACTAGAGGGAACCCAAGATTTGGAACTTAATCAGAGACAATTCTGTCCGACGCCGGGGTGGTGTCCGGTGTGGCTTAGTGAAAAAGCATCAGCAAGTAGAGCTGAAAACCCGGGTTCAAATACCGGCGCCGGAGAGAATTTTTCTCCGTTCCATTACTCTTTCATCGTGTTACAGAAGTGTTTGCCGGTCAGACATTCTTTTGTCATGGTAGTGAAAGGACAAAGCTGGACGGGTCCACTTGTAAAATGCGTATTGGCAGCAAATTTTCGTATTATAATTTCTTACAACAAAAATCACTTAATGATTATTTAACATTTTATATAAACACTGCAATTATTAATAAGTAAATAATACATCATAAATTATAGAAACATATCAGCATAAAAGTACATGACAAATTTCGCTCTCTTTTTATTACAGTTGAACGTTTATGCTGAAGTAGATATAGACTATTGTTAGTTCGTTATTCAGAGGTGGACTTATTGATAAATATTGTAATAAATAGTTTGTCCAAGTCTTAATAAATAAAATATAAGGGCTCTCCTATATAGATAAGCATAGACGGACTCTTATATTTGATTTATTAAGATTAAAGCTTATCGGACGTCCATTATGGCTTTTAAATTTGTTCAAGTCTGTTAACGCAAAATGGAAATGAACATTTTAAACATCAGGCTAAATTACATAATCAGCAATGAGGAATTACAAAGAAGGAGTGGGATGTAAAACGCAGCAGCTAGAGCACAATATCTGTAATCACGCTGGAAACGATAAGTAGCCAGAATGCGCTAGGACAATTGGGTCTACGCTATAAGTGTGTGGGAACAGGAAGAGGAACAAATGACTCAGTCGGACGAATTTAGGGCGGCGGCTGGTGTTAAATCGTCAAAAAAAGCCAGGGAGAGAGTGCTATGGAAAGAAATCTCAAATGAAAAAAACTTCAGGTTAATAACCAATGTAAAGATTAATTAAGAACTAATTGGAAAAATTGGTGTCAGTATGTGAGGAATAAAAAAAACGGTCTCACTGAAATTGGCTGGCCTTGTGAGTATTTGAGACAGTCTACGTAAGGATGATTATTTTTTGGTCCTACAGAATATATCTGTTACGGTAACAATTAATATTAGTACGTAGAACCAAAGACCCGGGTTCGATCCCCGGTGCCGGAGCGAAGTTGTCTCCTCTAATATTAATTATTTGAGACAGGCCTATCATTGTAGTAAGAGGCCTTTACGCATATATATATATATATATATATATATATATATATATATATATATATATATATAGCGCTACGAGAAGGATTGTTCACTAATAGGAAATATTTGCATTACCTCAACTCGATGCACTTTAACACACCATGGAAAAAGGTTCACGCATGTCGTTTTTATATTTTGTCCTCCTGACATTTTTCATACGAGGAAATTTATGGAGATTTTATTGAAGGCAATCATGTAAAAATGATGCTAATGAATTTGCACACCGTAAGACAGTGCGATCAGCTGTACACAGAATATTTGTGAAGAATACTCTAACATTGCGTTGTCCTTACGTCTAGCGGCACGGTATTGCAATGGAACTTGGACAACATATTCTTTGACTACGGCGTTACATTTAAAGCGATTATTCCGAGAAAGGACATATAGTCTTTTGAGCCTTTCTTCTTGTTCTGATATATATAGCGGAACGATATAATTAAATTTGGAGACATTGTTCTTTGATTATGGCGGTACATTTAAACAGAATGTTCGGAAAAAGGACATATGGCCTAATGTGCCTTTCTTCCGACATATGCCTCAATTCAGAGATGTATAAATTTCGAAGCAGTCTGGTGTAGAAATTCTTTCACCATGAATGGATAATATCAAATTAAACTTGTTTCTGAATAAATGATAATTTATTCATTTGTAAATTTTTGTCATTTAATCAAGCATAAAGGAATATCAACTGCGAAAGAAGTAAATAATAATTAAGAGCAGATATTTAATCTCCAAGAATTTAGTAAATTTTTTATCAATCCAAATCAAAATTTCCCTTTTTCAGTAAACCGTTTTGTGCATAAAAAATTAACTCTTTCATATTCCCGCACGAAATGACGCATTAGATAGACAGTTTTTGAGAATAAAGCAAGGAATCTCGAGGAAATAACGAATTGCGGATACCACTGGGACGGAATCACAGAGTCTCGAAGAGTTTAGTGTATTTTATATTAGTCTATAATACAAATTCATTTTCATTGAACAGCATACATAAGAATTTAATGCGTTAACTAAGAGAGAAATTCGAAGTCACTTTAAATTCAGATTGAACAATTTATTACGTGTTTGAAGTAACTTCAGCGTTTCTGAAGGAAAGCGTCTAATTTAACTCGGAGGAAGTACTACTGAATTAAGAGAGCAGTTTAATTAGAATGCTGGAGTAGTATTAAACTGAAATATCCTCCAGGTAGCATCATTTTAATTAAGCCCAGATCTTAATAATTACACAAGATTGTGCCAAATATAAAGTCTTTGTGCTACTACAGCACAAATTTCGAAATAAATTGTCTGGGTCATGATTTGAAAGATGTGTTCTACATTTCATTGAGTTGCTTAAGAACATTTAACTTTAGGGCACTCAGTGTTACATATCATTAGGATGTGTATATATAGGATGGAAGTGAAATAACCCTGCAGATTTTCAGAGCGAATAACTCATGTTGTATGTAACATATTTGTAGAAAGCTCATAGTTTTCTAAAATTTTTTTTTCTTCAAATTTTAACACCCTTTTATTCGGTAGCTATCGCGAGTAGGATTGTGATTTTTGTCCATATCGATAGAAAATGTAACAAAGACTCATTTATCTTTCTGACGTATTTCAATAGCGTGGATGGTGTTTGTGTAAATTTAATTTAAATATCACTAATGCAACTAGTTTGCAACGTTGTAGCCAGAGAGGGAAACAGTTCACGTATACTTAGTTCGTTGCCCTCTTACGTATGTATTACTAGAAGAAAGGGGACTGTGTTAATGGCAATGTTGCTAGACTGTTCTAATTTTCAATTTAATTTTCTAATTAATCGTACATTTAATTACAAAACGTATGTACAGGCCTACATTCTGGTTTGAGTAATTATGCAAATTGCAAGTAATGCAAGTATTATTAGAAAGAAGACTTATTACTAGAATCCTGCGTTTGATTACTTTAAATGAAAGTTAGCCGTTAGGTGTGCATCGATCTTGTAGTTTCGTAGGCTGCTAACGAAGTCGCTCCAAATCAGGGATGGTATGAAAGGAACGACGACTGAAGTCGCTCCCACGCGGAAGTTATTTACCTCCTTGAGGCGTCCTACACTGTTTATGAACTCGCTCCAACACCCTTTCCCTCGAAGGTCGTGGACTACGTATTACAAAGTTACACAGATGAAGACAATACTTTCATTCTAGAAATGTAGGCACAGTTCTCAGAAACCTCCGTCCGTACCACAAATAACTACGAAGCGTTTTCTTGCTTAGTTAAATGGACTATTCTACAAATCGCACCCACATATATTTCAATTAATTTAAGTTTCTAAGAACATTCAAAGACCACACACCTTCTAATCAGATAAAAAAAACGAAAAAGCAGAGTAATAAAGCCCATCATGCATAAGATGATGGAATATAAAACACAATGAATAACAAGATACGATTTTGTTAGATGCGTTGCTTTTAAAATTTTACCTTTTTAGATTTTACCATATCCATTTTTTTTTTTTTTTGACGAAGTGACTCTGCACCAAGTAAGCTTCTGCATCAAACATTTTTAAGTCTGCGTAAAATGGGAAGGAAAATGTTTATACGAAATGAGCCCATGTGGCAGTCAAAGTCTGTATAAATGGGAAAGAAAATGTTTATACCTGAACGGGAGCGAGCCCATGTAATCATTTTGGATGGGCTCATGTATAAAAGTGGTAACCTACTTAGGACCGACTTCATGAAACCCCGTTTCGTATGGAGTTATAGTTGCAAGTCAATAGGTCACCTTTCAGTGAACCAGGGAGTCGTCCCTTATGCACCGATACAGTGTGTGTATTTCCGTGTCTTCGTATATCTGTGTTTGTAAGTCTGTGAACAACAGGAATGCCACTTGCATTTAATAACATCAATAACGAATTACGAGTATATATTTAAAGGCAGGTTATATGCAATAAAGATCATTTTTACTATGGATGGACGAAACTAAAAAAAAAAATAAATAATAATAATAAAATAAACCAGGAGGCAGCTCCTTTTACTTTCCGGAGTCATCATATATCATCCGGACATGCAATGAGAAAACCATTCAAGCTAAGATAAAGATACATTTACTGAAACATATTAAACAAGTTAAATATCTATGTAATGCAAACACACGCTCTCAGAGACGCTCTGAGGCTATGTAGGACAAATCTTGAGATACGTAACAAATGCAACGATATTAGTTAAAAATAACATTCGAATTTTTTCCTACAACCGCTTTTATTGATATTATTTATTAGTAGTAGGGATATAAAAAATCGAAGTCTTAAAAAATTTTGAACTCAATAAACAATTCAGGCGCCACATACACTTTTTAGTCCCCATGGCTACCTAGCGCCCGGAATTTGTCTACTCCTGACTGTTACAATAAGTAAAACGCATCTAGTTACTTTAGATCTAATTAAAGTTTGGAATTAACCAATCAAAAAATATAAATTTTATCACAAACTTAAAATGAAAGACATTATGAGTGCGTGCTTTACGAGTTTCTACATTTTACAATCAATGACTGTAAACATTTCGAATTTAGCTAGATTATAAGTAGAAGAACTTATGAAATTATGATGGGCATAAGTGGATTTTTGGAAGTTCATATAGCATAGGGTACACGATGAAATACCCAAAAGCCTAATTCTGATGAGAGTCACCGTAGAAGCCCTTTACACGCATGAAGGCGCAAAGGAACATGGAGGTAAAACTTCATGCTTGTTTGACCTCCGTATTAACCTCTGCATTCTCTCAAAAACGGCCGACCGAGCTCTCTGATCAGTCCTCGATTGTGAAGGAGGCAGCCGGAAATGATACGCTCGAGCGCATGCATTCGAGAATTATAACAGAACTGTTGAAACGTTTACTAGGTCGGTAGCGAGCGCTCGAGGTTGTTGCACTACAATTGCATCACCTTTTAATGCCTGATACCCAAAACGGGCTACTTTAAAGTTTACCGTTTTTTTTTCTATTTCTGATAGCACGAAAACGAGGAAGTATTTGAACATTTAAACAAGGAAACTTAATTTTTAAGTAAAACTATTTCTTTAAATGAAATAATGCTTTATATTATTAATAATGTTATTTAGCATTCATCTTGTAGAACTCATTAAATCAGTAACGAAAATGTTTAATGCAGCTTAGCAAATATGTGGTTGTATAAATAGAACAGAGATTTTGCGATGCGTGTCAGATTTCTTCAAAAGCCGACATAATCTATTTCAGCCACAGTATTTAAAAAAATCGAATCCACATGTTCACTTCGCGTAACATTATTACAGTGGTGTATATTAAGAGATACTTAATCGCAGACAATGATTGACTTGTAGCACAGATAAGGTGTATGCAGATTCTATTATTCCACATTCAACGACCATATCACAAAAGGTCAAGGATGGACCAAACAAAATTCGTGCTGAAGTTATTCCAAAATTAAAAAAAAAAAAAATGGAAAAATCGCCATTTCGTTTCAAAATTAATAATTTTTTTCAGTCTTATCTAGAATTTCCTCCTCGATTTCTTTAATATCTTTTGCTTTTTTCCTTTGCCATTACAAATATAAAACTGTGTTATTATTTAAATATTTTATTGTAATTTTTATTCATTCTGATAGCCTGTATACCTACTAGGTTCACTAAAAACGTGCTAGGACATCAGGTAGTTTAATAATTTTCATAGCGCATACTGTAAACACATCGATCGAAGACAGATACCCTTCATACGACCGGGATGAACGGTCGTCCGTGATTCTTCATTGGGTATTTTGCTTTCTGCGGAGTCAGAACACGCGACAGCCAGGCTGTTGCGTATAATACGGAGCGAGCGACCGACCGCGCGTACTATCATGACTCTCAGTAGGTCGTTCTTAATTAAATGCAGAGCTCTACTCCGTATAGGCCATTCTTTACTTAGTGAAACCTACTTTGCACGTGAGAAGCAGAAAGTTGACTGAGAAACTTCCCTCCCTCACTACGCTTCACTTGGCACCTAGCTAGCTCTCATAATCCTACCACAAGTTTCTTACTATAAGCTATTGCGCACGCTTTCATTTCTTTTCACGGGATAACGAATACCTATACTAGAATAATGTGTCGTTATTGGCTCCGGCCGCTTTTTACCTCCGGCAGAGAACCTGTATTCAATTTGATAGGATGAGGGGACCCAGGAGGCGTTCTCAAAGTTTTAACAGAAAATAAACTCGCCACCACCTGGGATTGAATCCGGAGCCGTAGCCTGTTGTTCTATAGTTTATTGGGGATAGGTAAAATAATCCTTCTCTACGAGGGCTGGAACCCCATTTTGCTATATTTATTAGGAGGGAACGCAAAATGAGCTCATTCGTTGAAGATATGTATTCGCTCTACTACCAAAAATCGAACCCGAATTCGTAACTGGAAAGCATTCTTTGTGGAAAAAGAAACCATAAAATTGTTTGTAATATTGTGCGATGTTTTTTTAACACAGTGTGATCAGAAGCAGCGCGGTATCCTTTCTTGCTGATTCAATACTCTAAAAAGCCATAACCATTAGGAGAAAAGTGTGCAGAGGTAGAGATTCGCAAAAGACCACTGTTCCCTTGGGACAGGTAACCCGAGACATCCGCAAGTTCATCTGTTAGCCCCTCTCTCTGTTTCTCTGTCTTGCTCTCTTCAGAGATCCATTTAATTTTAGATAGTGTCTCTCCGTTAGTGCGTCTGTTCATTCGGGGCCCATTGTGATACAAGGTCCTCCCTGTAAGAACAATGGTGTATTCCGCTTCAGTGTTTGATATTGTACTTCTACAGATGGAACGACTTTTTGTATGATTCATGAATCACCGACGAGAACATTAGCAAATGGGGATTTTTATATACAGAAATAAAAAGCAAAACGAATATAGGATTCGTCTTTTCTAGTTAAGGAACTATTGAACGGGAGAAGTGACTAAAGAAAGTTATGTCTATTTGGCAATATTATCATTCTCCCTTAATTTAATGGGATTTGGTCGTTGTTTTACAGGCACTTGTTTTAAGGGTGAAATTCCATTTACAGCATTCTTCTGAGTGACTTCTACAAGACTGAAATAACTTTTACAAAAAAGAGTCCATCGAGATGTTAAAAGTTACTGCAAGAGGGAAGAAATACATAACATTGCGACATAATTTGTTCCGAAAAGCAAATAGAGAATTAATTAAACGATGAGTTTGAGAACTGCCGGCCGTCAGGACTCAAATGTTGGCAATAAAATTCTGACTGCTAATATTAACGGAAACAAAATTGTGGTCATTCTTTTGTCGACAATTGTGACTTCTTGCCGTAATTTCGCCAATTCTCCATCTAATGTTTATTATCACAGTCTAAAGAGGAATGTTCAGCCTTCCAAAACTTTATTGTAACATGTTCTTTAGGAGATATTTCAATTTTTATGTGTCAAACCACTTCATTAAAATAATTATTAATGGAAATAATGAGTGCAAGAAGTGATACATAGCCAATTATCTAATTACACCTTTTACGCATTTTGTATAAATTGACTTAGCCTATATTGCGAATGGTATTACTGTTTGACTAATTTTATAATAATAATAATAATAATAATAATAATAATAATAATAATAATAATAATAATAATAATAATAATATCTATTTATTTATTATGGCGAAGTTAAGGCCATCAGGCCTTCTCTTCCACTTAGCCAGAAACAAAAGGTGCTGATACAATTTTACAGACTATTTTAACTATTATTTCAAACTTATACTTGTTTGGATGATGATGATGATGATGATGATGATGATGATGATGATGATGATGATGATGATGATGATGATGGAGTCCAAACATATCTAAGTGAAATCATTTAAGATGACTTGTACAAGAACGCAAGAAAAAAATTGTTATGAATTCTCTAATAATCAGGGGTAGTCTTAGTCCTCAGTTGTTTAAAATTAGGTTGTTTAGATGTATTTTAAATGCAAAGAATTAGTTTTATAGGTATCATTTTTATTTATTATTATTATTATTATTATTATTATTATTATTATTATTATTATTATTATTTTACACAGTCATTACTTTATTTTTCCATTAACACTTATATCTAGGTAATTGTCATTGTCTCAGTGTAACACGTGCTGTGCTGATCATACTAATTCTACTATTCCTTTAGTTGTGAGATTATATTCATATGTATTAATTCTTTCATTTTTTTTAAGTTAATACTGTATACTATATGTATTTTCCTGTTTGTGATTATGTATTCAGTCTCTTTTTTATTATATTTTTTATTATTGTTATTTTAAAGTTAATACTGATTGTGTATATGTATTCAATCTCTCTTTTTTACTTAATTATGTTTATTATTATTTTTAAGTTAACATTTGTATACCGGTATGTATTTTTTGTATGTGATTTTATCCTGGTTGAGTGGAAGAGAAGGCCTGATGGCCTTAACTTTGCCAGGGAAAATAAAACTATTATTATTATTATTATTATTATTATTATTATTATTATTATTATTTAAACTGCAAATGCACAAATTTGATGCAATTTTACAGAGTTAGAATGGGTCATTTAGTGTTACTTTAACGTGTGACAAATAGTTTTTACGTACACAGATTTTTTTGACACTCTACAACATTATATATATATATATATATATATATATATATACATATATATTATAAAACAAGTTAATAATGTTACATTTCATGGCATTAGTCAATCTCTAGGGAACGAGCGAAGTGAGTTTTCTAAGTTTTGACGAATGCTATAACTGTATAAAATTATAAACGTGTTTCATACGTTATTTTTGTACGACAGCATTATAAAACAATATTAATAAAGAAATAACATCAGATTTATAATAATGGGTAGTTTGATATCATGGTCTATGAGAAAAGAGGTTGCTATGGCAAGAATGATGTGTTCAATATTATAGTATGACATATCGTTTCACAATGTTAACTTTATGAGCACAAGTCATGACGTTTTAGTTGGCATGGTAAAGTTTTACGGCTCTGGTAGAATAATGTGACACATTATGCACAATCTTCACTAACGATAAAGACTGTTTATGGGGCTGAAATACAAAAAAATAATATATATACATATGTGTGTGGATATTTTTAAATTTTGCATATAGGCATAGTACACAATCTCAAAAACAAACTGCGTTACGAAGTTGATATTTTGTGTAGACTGTCGAGATTCAAGTACTTTAAATGCAGACTATTATTATGTAATCGATTTAAGAATAATTTATTTATTGCCATAGAAATATTTTGATGGATTTATTCAGCAATATTTCATATACAGATGCATTACACTATCAGAATTTCCTCTTAAATCCTATGTTTTTAATTCAATAAAACTAGAGAGAAAACTTATTGATGTTAATAGAAAAATGATTAGTTATTTAACACATGTTCTTAACTCGGAACTTGAAAGTATCGTAAAATGAAATACAGTCCTATCACTGAAAGTATAGCTCCATAGAGTTAATATGTTTTACGATCTTCTGTTACTTTTTTATTGGGGCACCCCGTATAATCTATTATAAATTATATTGGCAAATAAGGTATAATTTCGGTTTACAGAAAAACTGTAGCCTAGTTTTGAACAACAATTTTGCCGATTTCTTGTTGCCTCGATTTATATTCAACTTGAGTTAATGTTTGATGTTCCATTAATATACACTGAATATTTTCGGTTAAAATTTTACATTCCCTGCGTAAAGAAGTATGTTTTCCAAATTGAATAATGCATTTTCTATAATTCTAGTTGGTAACACCTGGTACTGAAAATCGTAAACTAATGAAGAATGTTTTAATCATGAGTACGGTCCGTTTTTATCTCCGTGAGATTGTATTAAGTCTGGATATGTTTGGAATAGGGCCATATTTACATTCGTGTTTCTCTTCACCATTTGCAACCAATAACAAGTCAGTTTCATTGTAGTTAACGGTGAGTAGTTATTATGATGAAGGATTACTGCGTGATTTAGTACGTATTCATGTCTCTTGTAGTTAGAAAAATTTTAGCAATTCAGTTTTCTTGCAAGTCTAGAATATTTATAATATCTAATAATTTTAATCTACCCTTATAGTTAGTTAAGCAAGTTTCCTATGAGATGCTTGTATATGCACAATAGTGGCATTGTGCATGTTTTCTTTTGATTGTCTTGTGTTTCTCGACGGTGAGCCTGCTTATGCTAACCACAGGTCCAAGGAGAGCCGCATTATGCTGTTAACTAATGAGTTTACAAAAAGAAATGAAAGGCGAGGTTTGTGAGGGCATAAAATGTTAGAAGTAGTAGTAGTTTGTTACATAGGCCTATATGATAACTTGGTATCCTTATGCTTTTGTTGTTAGTCAGCTGTCCGAAGACAGATTTGAACCTCATAAGCAGGCTTCGGCCAAGGAACACAGAGTAACCAGTATGAGGTTTAGAGTACATGGAGTATAAATGACGTAATGACCCTTGTGCAGTCACCCGACTGCAACAGCACAGGTGGGTCCGTAATGTGCATTACCGTTGTGTGTAGGCCTATTGCTGCTTGGCTGCGGTACGTGTAACAGGCTTCAGCGTAGGGACACCTGATTGAAGGTTACAACTCACGTTAATACTTTAATGGTAGACATTTATTGTCTACACTAGGAATATACTGTATATACTGCATCTGTACAGAGTGAAATATATTTTGTGCCGTACTATGACGGACTGTTTACACGTTGAGACACGAAGTAACGGCGCACTCCATCTCCCATCCACTCGACCGACACAACACTATCGTTTGTGCGTCCTGAACTTCATGCGTTTCTGTGCCCAGGACCGAAGCCTGCTCATAAGTGACTCCAATAAGGATACAACCATTCGAGCTGTAAATGTCGCAGATTTTCTGTGATAAATGTAGCTCGAATTATAGACTAAGTTGGGTCAAATGCAAGCCGCCAGTAAATATAGCTTGTGAGGCGCATTCAAAGTCTTGTCACAACTCGAATGCGCCTGGGTCCATTTCTCCTGATGCAAATACTGCTGCTGTGTGGACAGACGTGGCTTCAATGATGAGATGAATCCATGACTATCGGCCTGATATCGCACTCGGCGAAGATTCTCTTGCGAATACTGTATCGACGTTTATATTCTAAGATGGATAAACAGTTCGAAGAAGAGCAGTTTGGCTTCAGGAAGGGATTAGGTACGAGAGATCCAATTGGACTACTACGAACAATTGGCGAAAGATACTTCGAGAAGAATAAAGAATTGTGTATAGTACTTGTGGACTAAAAAAGGTTTTTGACAGAGTGGATTAGAATAAACTAATGGGAATACTAAAGAAAATATTCTTTAATGTCAGCTTCCGCATGTGTACATATGCGTTTATAAATTGACATTATACTAAATTATTGTAATTCTCTACTGTAAACTAAACGACATTATTTTGTTACTTCACTGTTTTTGAAATCATAATTTGTGTGTCCTTTACGTGACATTTGATTTTCGCTTTCTATCTTATTACTAAAAAATTAAAACATGACCATTCATTTTACATTGTTGTTTGTACTTGCATTACAATTCTGTTATTTGCATGACATTTATTCTTTATTTATTATGAGTTAAGAGATAAAAGTCTTTTGAGTTGTATATTCTTTGTCTCTCTGAGTCTACTTTGGGATCTACTACAGCAGAAATAAATAATAAATCTATTAATGTAAATTTCAAGTTTAACAATATTGATTTCATAATAACTACTCCAAGAGATAATGGGGAGGGAGGTGGCCCGGGTTCGATTCCCGGTCGGGGCATCGAACCTGGTTGAGATTTTTTTCAGGGTTTTCGCTCAACCCAATATGAGCAATTGCTGGGTAACTTTCGGTGTTGGACCCCGGACTCATTTCATCGGCATTATCACCTTCATCTCATTCAGACGCTAAATGACCTAATATGTTGATAAAGCGTCGTAAAATAACCTACTGAAAAAATAATGGGGAGAGTGGCCAGTTTCTTTCCTCCGCCATTGAATACATCGCTGACTAGTAACATTATTATACTAATCAGACTTCATATGAATGCACACAATTGTTCTGTAACACTGTTTATTATTATTATTATTATTATTATTATTATTATTATTATTATTATTATTATTATTATTATTATTATTATTATTATTATCAGGGAACGGATTTATATGGACTAAAAATATATGAAATATGTAAATATATATGTAGTTATTTTTACCAAAATATGGAATTAAATATGGATTTTTACCAAAATATGGAATTAAATATGGACTTAAAATTATAAAAAAATGACTATGTACGTTAAATATTGGTACATTTTAATCAAACTAAACAAAAAATATAATGGACGTACCTTATCTTCCAATGTAGTTTCAACAAAACACAATTTTTATTGTCTGTTACCACAACAATAGGTTACAAACATTTCTTTCAAGTGCTGAAAAGTGAATCTTCTTCTATTGTCTCTGAGGATAGATTTATACTGACTAAAAGAGCGTTCGACGTCACAAGAAGTAACTGGTACATAATTCAATTTCACAATGTCTGCTGGGGATAAGTCCAAGTTAATCTTCACTGTTGATTCACCACTCATCACAGCAACAACCTTTTGTAGTTCTTCATATCCAGGGTTTTTTGAAAGTACAGTGTCCACCTTAGCTCTTACTGCATCTGCAACTTTACCTCTACCACGATTCAGTTGTTCCACAGTACTATTTATAATTTCAAAACTTTCAGATAGTGAAAGGTGCCTATTTTGGAGACTTTTGAGCGTTTTTATGATGCATGAAAATGTATGCTGAATGTGAGCTAAGTCATTCTTCACACTTATGTCACAGGTAACTGTTTTCGCAGTATCAATTGAGACTGCATCTTCAGAGTCCAATGCAAGGAGAACATTGTTAATAGAGTCTATATGTTCGGCATAATATTCAACTGCTTCTAGCCATGTACCCCATCTAGTTAAAATTGGCTTTGGTGGCAATGGAATTTCAGGGTACATTTCTTTCAACACGTTAACTCTACTGGGAGCTTTGAGAAATACTTTTTTCACTGATGAAATCAACAAATCTACTTTAGGGAAATTGTCTCTGACCACTTCTGCCACACGATGAAATGGATGCGCCACACAAGTAAAATGAGTCAATTTAGGATATACAACAGATAATGCTTGTCCAGCTTTGACCATATAAGGGGCAGCATCGCTAATAAAGAATAACACATTATCGTACATAATACCCTTTGGCCATAGGATACCCATAGCTTCGTTGAACAGTTTAACTATAGTTTTGTTATTGCACTTTTCTAGAACATCACAATGTAAAAGAATTCGTTCAGAATATTGTTCACTTAACAAACCGATAACTACATTACCAACAAGTCTACCTTCTTTGTCGGGAGTCTCATCAATGGAAACCCAAATTGAACTATCTTTAATTTCATCTCTTATCTTCTGTATTGTCTCATCGTAGATGGATGGAGCATACGTCTTCCTAAGTGTTGACTCATCCGGGATTGTATGTTGAGTATATTTTTCAAGGAATTCCCTGAAGACCTTATTCTTTAGTTTGTAGAGAGGAATATCAGCAGAGATGAGAGAACGGCACAGGTCGATGTTAAACTCAGATCTTACATTCGATGTTGTTGGTTGTGTTAAAAACAATTGTCTCTGCTTGGAATTTAGTTGTTTGTTGGCCTGATGTTTACTAGTTGTAATGTGTTGTTGCACCAGGAACTTTTGTGTAGATGATACTGCACACTGACACAAATTACAAAATAATATTTTATTGTCAGTTGATAAACCATCTTCTTTAAATTCTGAAATGTAACTTGTTAGTTTTGATTTTAAATTGACTGAATGACGTACTTTTGGCATATTTACCGTCTTTATAGTATGATTTACAAAACTGAACCTATGTGTACTCTGACTGGCATTTAACTGTTGAGCTGCACAACTGAAGTCTGTTAAAAATTTTAAATTAAATTAATACAGTTTTGTAACTTACTTTCCCATTGTTGATAGGACTGCTAATTTTCAAATAACTCTGATGTTAAAGGGATTACTGAACATGTGTTTAAATCTCTATTGTTGAAATGTATTTTTAAAAGTTAATGGAATTTTGTTTTGTTTTATTGTTAAACCTAATATAATATGGACTGTTTTATATGAAATATGGAAAATATATGGAAATTAACGAAAATATGTACTAAACTCTAAAATATGGAAAAATATGGAAAATAAAAGTAGGATTTTTCAACCCTACACATTGTGAAACATAAAGATAATGCAAAATATAAATTATATTAGCTTTATAAGTAAATATGTATTTACATATAAATCCTTTCCCTGATTATTATTATTATTATTATGCTGACTCCCTCGGTATAATTATACTTTTATTAATACGATTGTTTTAAAGTGGTATTCAACGACGCTGTATCGAATATGAGATTACCTAGCGTCGATGGAATTATTGAATAGCAAGAGACGTTTGGAGAGATGAGACTAAGATTCGTCATGGAATTACTTGACATTAGTGTTACAGTTGCGAAAAAGCCAAGATATAACCCATCTATAGAATTCGAACCCATGCCCGGGTGGAAGCTAGGATCAGTATATAATTTTTCGCTACTACCTCATTTATTTTCGTGGCTAACAATATTATTAAAACTCACGAAGTGTGCAGGAAGTGCAGAACTACATACGAAAGCCGATTTTATACGTATTTACAGTTTCGTGCGGCTTGTTGTTGACGTTAGCGAGATAGGGTACGACAAGGGAATCAATGCCGATAACAAACTTCCAAGTGGAAAGTGTAGTGTAATGGATATAACAGAATTAAATACAACACAGTGGACAAAAACTGTGGGAACGTCACGCTGCCTGAATACATGCCGAGATGCGACAGGCATTCTAAGTGAAATATATGTGTGTACTTGATATTCACCTATGTAGAACAGCCAAACCTATCAGGTCCTGTTTATCAGGAAGTTTTTTGAAGCACATGAACCTAATTAAGCTCTTAGAGAGTTAACATCTCTATTCTATTTATGATTTTTTTTTTCAATTTTATGTCGTACGAACTCAGTATAACACATACTGATTATCAATTATTTCAATTTTAATCAAATGTAAGCACACTATACACCTGAAATTTGTTTTCATAAGTATTTTAATATAAACATTAATTTCATATCTATATATTATGTTTGGATTCGATCGGTAGCTTATTTTAAAGATTTTATAAGTAAATTTACTTGAAACCAACACAAATTGAAAAATTTGTTTCGCAATAATCTTCTTGTACAGTAGAGTAATACAGGGACATCACTTTATTTTTACTAACATTTCTAATATTAACCTGGCTATACCTTTGGATCAACGGTTGACAATCGTAAACATCATTTGCTACCCCCTTCCACGACCGGAGTTAGATGATACTGGCGTAATATACAAACAGGTCACTTTACTAGGTATAGGAGGGAAGAAAAGTAGTTCATCCATTTACGTAAACTAGGAAATATCGCAATTTTGAGTTTGATAATGTTCATTAGATTTTTGTTTAATCGAAATACAGTACAGTATTAACAATGAGTGTTTTTACTCACGAACTGAGCTGTCCATGCGGACGTATTCATTATGCAGTGTATATTATACTGTCTAAAACACATTAGCGTACACTAATAGAGAATGAAGTTAAATTGAAAAATAATCATAATATGGATATTTAAACACATTTTTGAAAATGGTGGCTGTTCATTTCGATACAGACTTCAGTTCTAATATGCATATTATCGCAATATAGACTATTGCACCTAATTCCAATTACCAGTTTCGTCCTTCGTACCAGTAACTCATGTTGAAATAATTCTGTACCTACTCTATATAAGGGTACCTTAAGTACTGTACTCGTAAATTCAATCTTCACTTCTGCCCGATCAGAAATGATAAAATTACTCAGACATGCTATCTACCGTCCGTCCAAGTGGTTATGTCACGGGGTCGTAGAAAGGGGGAAAATCACATGACAGTTAATTAACGACGTCCTTTTATTTAAGTTATTTTAAACAGTTGTATAATATTACGTAGACGTCCAATTCCTAACAGAAATTAATGTTTTCAGAAAAGAGTTAAGACAGCCCAGCCAGTAGCATTTACAGAGAGGCGAATAGAAGCGGGTGGGGGAAACCGAGATGCGACGTAGGCAAATGGACGACAGTAGGCCTACCTGTGCGACAATGATTCAATATTGAAAGCTCTTTCGTCACTGGAAAACGCGAACATATTTTTGGAACGTACTGTTTACTATGACCGTAAGGCTACTATGACTGTATATGCGGCCTTGGTTCTGTGTGGAGGACGATTGAACTTCATTAGTAGAATGAGTGGGAATGAAGTACATTAAAAAACTCAGGTACAATAAAAATTGAAGTAAAAATAAAATTATGTCCCTATATAAGTAACAAGTGACATTTGGGTTGTTTTCATTCACAGAATTATAATTGCTAGTAACGTAATGGTTTGTTACATATTTTCGTACCATTAAAAAGAAGGTGATGTTTTTATTTGTGGTTATTTTAGAAAATACATTTACATCATTTAATATAATTTAATAGCAGTAATGAAAGTAGCAATAAACCACGGACGTAGCTCAGTTGGCTAAGGCGCTTGCCTACCGATCCGGAGTTGCAGTCAGGAGTGGGTTCGATTGCCGCTTGGGCTGATTATCTAATTGTGTGTTTTCCGAGGTTTTCCCCAACCGTAAAGCGACTGTAAGGTAATCTATGGCGAATCCTCGGCCTCATCTCACCAAATACCACCTCGCTATCACCAATCCCAACGACGCTAAATAACCTAGTAGATGATACAGCGTTAAATAACCAAGTAAAAAAAAGTAGAAATGCAACTACGTACTACAGAAGAGAATGTTTGGCTGTATTTTTCAACAGGAAGAATTAAACCAAAACTTAGTATAACGTATATTTTGGAAAACACTGTATGCAGAGTGTTTCCGAGGTGGTGTTACAAACGTTCAGGGATGATGGCGAAGGGCACATGTATCAATTTGAGATAAGGAACCCTGGTCCGGAAATGACAGAGTCGAAAGTTACAAGCAAAAATAGTTCTATGAAAATGAAATAATTTTATTCCTCTGTACACCTTATTTATATGTATTTATCTGTACATCTTACACATACTGCATTCATCTGGCGTTGTTTACGTTGCATACTTACAGTATTCCATTCAATGCGCTGTCTGAGAGATGGGGACAGGAAACTACACTAAAGCAATGCAGATAGCGTAATGTGTAACGGACATGGTCGGTCCTGATATGCACGTCTGTAGAGAGCAGTGTATGTGTACAAGTTGCAGTGTCCAGTCGATCAGTCCTAGTGAAATGGAGGAGTACACGAGAGCGGAATAAGCAGACCTGATTTTCGAATACGGATGAGCCAATGGGAACAGTAGACAAGCCCACAGATTGTATCGGGGCAAGTACCCACGTAGGAGACATCCGGCCCATATCATTTTTCCACGACTGTTCCAAAAGTTAAGGGAAGAAGGGCACGTGGTGCCAAATTACAATTCCATTTCCACACAACAATTTTTGCTTATAATTTTCGACTCAGTCATTTCCGGACCAGGGTTCCTTATCTCAAATTGATACATGTGCCCTTCGCCATCATCCCTGAAAGTTTGTAACCACCTCGGAAACAACCTGTATATCCTATTGAAGCAAAACCTGATTTACTGGACATTAATTATTAAGTGTACTGTCTACCTTAATTTATAATCCCTTTAACACAAAATACTGTGTAAGATTTCTAGAATATGTCTACAATATATCCAACAAGACATATTACTCAATAACAAAAAAAAAAAAATATTTCCCAATAATTTAAAACCTTAATGAATGTTGTAGATGTACGACATATAAAAGAAACCTGTCCCTGATAAACGGTCGAAGACTAAGATTGTCAGACATTTTTCATCCACCCAAAATTGCTACAACTTCTCCCTACGAATTGAAAATATATAATTTTAAAGTAATTTCCGGAATAAGTAATGAATGACATTCCATTTTAAATTCGTTATACCATCGACAGTGATTACAAAAATACACAGAATGAGTGAATCAGTGGTCTTGAGTTCTGTGATTACCTCCTATCTATCAGAGGGGTAATTATTCTAATATCAAATAAATTTAAAAATGAATATTTTTATTTTATAAATATAATACTAACGTGTTAGAAAGGTACACACATTAAGATTTTGTGAAGTGTTGGTAGCCTACGATCTTGTCCACTTGATACTTGAATTATGACACCGAAATATGAATATACTTTTCCTGACACATTAATTACTGTGTAGCAAAGTCCATTCTCATACTAAATTATATCCTGGTCTCAATATTAGCATCTGCTACTTTTCAGCTTGAGCTGAAATTACCGCTGCTATACTGTAGAACTGGGTCGATTCTTTAACGAATCGTTCATTCAAACGACTAATAATATAGACTCGTAAGAATCGATTCGTAGTATCAACGAATCGTCGTTCAAAAGATTAGTAACGAATCGGCATTGTATCGTAACCCACGATTCTGTTTACTTGTTTGATGTAACCTGTCAGCGGACATTTCCAATCCGTCCCGAATGCTCCCGAGCGAGAGTGAAATCAAAATACAATACTGATTTGTTACGTGTGAAAAATAATGAACACGGACCTGAAATTTGCATAGTTAAATAGAGATGTAATGCAATAAATGTACTTGATAATAAGGTTCAGTTGATAAATTATAATATTAAGAAACACTATCTTGGATAATTTGTAGACTAATGGAGGTCATGATGAATGCTTCCAGCCAATGAGAAAAAGACAAACTAGTGTTTCGTCTCTTATGCCATCTATGCGAGAGATGTAGAACTTTTTTTCTACCCATGGTTTGCAAAGGAAAGTGTCCTGTGTGTCGTTCGTTGACGATTCAAAAGAATAGTTGGAATCGCAGACTGAGAAGAAGCGTGAACGAATCGTTAGAATCGATTTGTAATGTATGATTGAATCGTTGGAATTGACTTCTAAAAAGAATCGTGTTGCCCAACTCTACTGTACTGAGTGCAACGATTGATAGCATATGAACGACAGCCAAATGCCAGTGCTGAGCGGTGTTGCCAAAACTAATAGGCATATGATCATACTGTCAGTGAATACAAATATGGTATGTTATGGTAATTTTTTTAGTTCATTGTGTTTTTTTTTTCGTTTCATTGTGTATTTTTTATGTCTTACACTTACGTTTATTATTTGATTTATTAAAATTTTACATACAATTAGATTTAATTGTTATTATTATTATTATTATTATTATTATTATTATTATTATTATTATTATTATTATTGCCTATTATTTAATTTTTTTTACATTTTGCATTGTGCATAGTTATAACAGAAATGACCGTACAGACTCGTGCGAAAGATCATGTGTATGCATGTGTTCGTGTAAATATACATACATATATATATATATATATATATATATATATATATATATATATATATATTAATTAATTCTATCAATTACTTTTCAAAGAGGAATTTGTGTAATTTCGGAAAGCTCTCTTGTAATGCAAATGGTAGTCAGATGGGATTAGGCAACATGATTACTGTAATCCAACCACGAGAAAGTCTCCAGGGAATGAGAGGGAGCGGAGTGATGCTGTGAATGAATGTTGATGTCATAAGATGTCATAAGGTCACACACATGGGCACTCGTATCTCTATTGGCTAGCTCTCACAGCACAAACAATAACACTGATATACACATTTTTATACTACCCTAGTTACATATGCATAGACATTTCGCTAGACCGCGTTACGAGCGTGCTAAACTAGCCCCGGTTATCGACTGATTACTTGTACAGGATTCATATCATATCGCTAACACTGGTTTATGAATACGAAAAAACATTAGTTCGCTGATCATCCACTGGAAGCCCGCGCTAAGAATGTCTATGAATATGGCCCCTGGTCTTTTAATCCCTCCATACAGGAAATAACATATGCAGGAGAGCGCATGATTTTTAAACTGACATTATAACTCTAATATTATCTATCTACTTCGCTCCAATAGATGACGCAATAGTAAGCACATTCCTTTCACGATTTATCTCCTGGTTGGAGAACAGTACAGATTTCATACAACGCTAAAAGAGCGCCTAGATTGCACCGCGTTCGGCTTTAAGAAAAATTCCTCTCCTTAAGCTCATTATAATGTTTTCAAAAGCGCGAGCTAGGCATAAGCCACTCTAACACTAAGATAATGACGTTACTATTTATGCTATGATTCCCTTGTTCTTGCTTCCTTTAAGCGGCAGCACAGGTGGCGCTTTCAGTGGAGAAACGAGCAATAGCCGTAATGGAAGAAGAGGTCGCCCCAGTCGCCTTCAACCTCTTTGCTAATGAATAATTGTGTTCCCACAGAGCAGCTGTTCTACCGAGTAATGATTATAATATTGCTTATGATTTATACACGGCTACGGTTTAACTGTGGAATAACACGGCCAACCGAACGCAACGCAATTTCTTACGGTTGTACGCACGTTATAATTAAATTGATGGGTCGTGATATTCTTCCGAAGGAAAAGGGGAGAGCTAATTTGGGAAATGCATGCATCGTTAACTATTACAAATTCAAATATTGTTTTTGATGGGTGCATAAATTAAGTAGTAGGTAAGATCGTATTATCTCCAATTCAGTGGTTGGGGTTCTTAAATGTTTACTCAATGTATATTTCAATTACAGAGTATATTTAGCTTGTCTTATTTTGTTCTACGGAGGAGGGTTTCGAAGGCTTGCACCGCAGCCTGAAGCATATTGTGCTTACCACTCCTGTCCTGTGATATTTGTTGCCGAAGGTGTCCTCTTGTACGAATACTACAGAACGCTGCACCGTGAACTTAACTCGGTCTGTGGTAGTGATGATAGTAGTATCACAGTCTAGTATATACAGTCACGAAGCTTAATACTTACTAAATATGCAAACGTAGACAGTTGAAAATGCATCCATAGATAGTTGCTCACCATCAGGATCGCTACTATCACCTCATCACAGAGTCTTTCCCTAGCAGACCATAAAATGTATTGTACTTTCGATATCGTGTTCTTTTGAAAAAATTAACATCTTTCTTCCACTATTGAAATATGAAATACATAATGTTTATAGACTATATTATTTTCATAAAATATATACTAAATTCTATAAACTCACCTTCCTGGAGTCCACACCTGTGGAGTAACGGTCAGCGCGTCTGGCCGCGAAATCAGGTGGCCCGGGTTCGAATCCCGGTCGGGGTAAGTTACCTGGTTGAGGTTTTTTCCGGGGTTTTCCCTCAACCCAATACAAGCAAATGCTGGGTAACTTTCGGTGCTGGACCCCGGACTCATTTCACCGGCATTATCACCTTCATTTCATTCAGACGCTAAATAACCTAGATGTTTATACAGCGTTGTAAAATAATCCAATAAAAAAAAAACTTCCTGGATTTTTCGGTAGAAGGATAACTCTAACCTATTCTTACAATTTATAGTATTACAAACGTCTCCTTGTCCCATATTATTATTATTCAAATTATTGTATATTAGCCATTTACATTTATTACAACCGATAACGAACATTTCACAGTTTACATAGCTTTTCACAAAAATGCGTAATACGGCACAGTCAATGCTTTTTCGATCTAGATCAGGCCGTAATGTTTGTTCGGGTTTTCTATTTCAGTGTATGGAGCTCAGTGAAATATTATATTATAAATTTATTGCTTATCAATGCTAAGCTTTATTTAGTGTAATGTGTCCATAAGTTCCGTTTACTCCTTTTGCATAATATGTTGCAGAAATAATTACAAAAGTGTGTTAGTTTAATGTGAAGACAATTTTACATGTTAACATATTCTGTTCCCGTCAGCATTTCAAGTTTATAATGGAAGCTATTTTGAGGTTTAATAAAAAAGAATTTATATTGTGATTTCAATTTAGCACATCTACCTTCCTTAATTTTAGACAAAACATTTACCATACCACTCCTATGAAATTAGTGTACGTACAATTGTGTTACCTCATCTCTTAAGTAGTAGATAAATAGAATAATTGAGTACTCAATTTTAGTATTAAAATACAGACAAATTGAATGTCCGGGGTATCATACATGACATTATGCTCAATTATAATGTATAATTGCGAATTTAGGAATATAAGTTAAATATAGTAAACATAACCTATCATTTTCATGTGAATGGCAAGGCATTGGAGATCACTAAATTTAGACAGAAAGGGGCAACTCGTACAGTAAACATAACCTATAATTTCAACATATCTAAATATCCGTGCGGTGCAATGGACAATTATTGAATCGTGCATAAATGAATGTACAAGAATTTCGCGATATTTAATCGAAATAAAGGTAGGTATTACACATACGAACAACGTAATTTTCACACCATAAATAATATTACATCTTAAATCGCAACTAAATTATGTCTGAAGTGTCTCATAATCATAGTTTTAAATTTTATTAATGGAATTACACTACATTTTAGAGAAACATATGTTACTGTTTATGCATTCCAACTAATTTACTGTATATGGTTGAACGCCGCCCTTCGTGATCGGGTTAAGCGAGTTACATGGTCTGCCTTACGGCCTGTATTAGATCACGTTGGCTGTGGCACAGTCTATTGTTCCTAGTACTCACAGCGCTCCAAGCGGCTACCAACTATTGCGAGATTTGCAAAAAATCATCCCAAGCTTCGTGACTGTATATAGTAGACTGTGGTAGTATGCCAATAAATAATGGCGGAATGAGTACGAGGTCCACCCGCGAAAGATACTCAGCAAATCTCTTTTAAAAAAACAACTAGGACTTGAACCCAGGCACGTAAGATATGCTAACCGTTACCTACAGCGGTGGACTAGCTATGTTTGCTCCTTGCCCCGGATGAGAGGTGGGTGTACGGCTGGAGAGAGTGCAAAGCCAGTGACGGACAGACTATGTTATCTTCCAAGATACGGAGAGTAACAAGCGTCTCGCGTCGGTTATAATAGTGAACTAAGTTAAAATGTGGAAAAAGGGACATATTATTAATACAATAATTATTAGATAATTGTCATTTATACCACTTAATTACAATTATTAATTTCCAAACACATTCTTTGTATACAGTGTCTATATAGGCTATGTAATAAACTACCGGTACTCTTCTATCTAAACTTACAAATCATAATGTCCAATTGTAACTGTTACGAGGTAACCCCTGGCGTAAGAAATCCGCAACGCATATTCTTTAAAGTTTTGGTTTTTCAGAACCGACGCATGCGAGGCCCGCCTCGCACAAATCCGGACTACACGAGAGATAGTGAGTGGTTTCTCTGGCTGCGAGGTGCTCAGACCTCGCGTCTCGCAGTTATAGAAACCACTCACTATCTCTCGTGTAGACCGGATTTGTGCGAGGCGGGTCTCGCACCTCGCATGTCGCATGCGTCGGTTCAGAAAAACCAAGGCTTAAGGTCTTTTTCGTATTTTATATGGAATGTTATTGACCTTAGCGGAACATGCTTGACGTGCAATATCTCCTGGTTCTATAGGCGTTTGGACACCCATACTACATAGTGATAATAAATTATTCTTATAGCGTGGTCCAACTTTTTTGAACTGAAGTACAATCATGTTAAGTAATGGAAATTGAGTCGTTAAATAAGTTTAAGAAGTTAATGCATATTGCCAGAAAATAATGTAGACTAATAGCCTAATTATAATTTTTCTTACTAAGTTTAAACATTGTTAATATGTATAATATTTTGCTCACATATTAAGCGATTCAGGTCTTGCCAAATTATTATTAAACTATTAATATTATTAACAACTCTATTCAAGACAATAATATTAAGTCATTTACGAAGATTAGCCTATACATAAGAAAACATCTTTTATGACACTTTACGAAGTGAAAGTTACGTGTGTGTTTTTATAATTAAACTGTCAAGCCACCTCTGATTGAAGTTCTGTCTGACATGTATATCTAGCGTATTATCAGGCAATACATTTCACTAGACGATTGTGTCAGAGGAAAAACAATAATTGTTTGTATGCATCTGAAGTCTGATTAGTGGAATATGTAGCTAATCAGCGATATATGCAATGGAGAGGGAAAGGAACTGGCCACCCTACCCCATTATATCCTGAGATAGTTGCCTCATGAGTGATGCCTTATATGTGTTACTTATGAGCTTCAAACCTGTCTTCGGACAGTTGATTAAATAACTGTCTAGTTATTTATAATTCGATTAATATAAAAAGCAGAAAAAACTCTGTTCACGCTCATAATGGCTATCAAATGGTAATATGTCCATATTGCGAGTGAATTATAGGTTTACAAATGCCTTTCATAGAATCCGGAGGTTCATTGCCGCCCTCACATAAACCCGCCATCGGTCCCAGTCCCTACTATCATATTCCACCTCCCTCAAATCCAAACACCCTTAGCCTCTGTTCCTCTCTCAAAGTCAGACTCCAAGTTTCATAACCATACAGAAAATTGGTACTAGTAATATAACTGTTTTATGAATTCTAACTTTCAGTTTTTTTTAGAATTACTGGTTTCCCTATGAGAAAGGCATATGACGGACAAATGAGAGAAACTTAAAGAAATAGACTTTTCTTTATTTTTTTTTACACTTATAGATGATTGTTCGACTCATGAGTTTGTTGATGCACGCTGCATTATGACTGAAGTTAAGCATTTTTTTTATAACTGTCTCTCTTCTACTGTCTAACCGCCCCTCTATTAACAAGAAAACAGAAGTAGAGACAATGTTAGTCTATTATTTGTTTTTTTTCATATTTACTATCATAAATTAATTCTTAACATTAATTCTGTTTCTGTCATTCCAAGTTAAAAACATATTTCAAATAACTCAGTTTTTATACGATAGCATGTTTCTATTACAGTGGCGAAGCTCTTAAGAGGATTTTAGACTTAACCTACCCAAGAAAAACATTGAGTTATTATTCCTAGTAAGTTTGTAATGATTATACTTATAATTATAATAAGTATATCGTGACTCTTAGTTGCACTCCAATTTTTCCATATATTAAGTTCACTTTAGATCTCGTTAAGATAATTGGTCAACGTATTTTGTCAGTTTAGGTTAAATTGTTTTAGCTAATATTTTTTGGCCATATTGATGCAATTTATTACTGTTTGGTAAGTTTAGAGCATCTGTTTTCATAAGATGATCTTTTGATATAATATGTTCGTGCTGCTCTGTTTTCAGCGTACTGTTTTTTACGGAATCATAATACACTTGTACTGTAGGCCTATTTGTCACAGACGTCATATATTATTCTCACTGGTACGTGCTGAGGACTGCTTCGACTGTCTAACTACATCAAGGTTTGGAATTCCTGTAGGGTGTCAATGAAGAGAAATATGTCGGGATGTTTATGACATGAGGAAAAACTGAACTTAGACTGGAACGATGCCACATAATTTGATTTTTCTTTCGTTTCTGTACAGTGTACGCTTGCCCACATTCTGGGAAGGGTGGAACTTGGCGTCTGGAGAAATATAGTTCTCGAATATTATGTGATTGCAAAAGGAATCTATTGTCTCCTTCAGGTTTGCTAGCCATCAAGTCATCTGTGAAGCAGTATCCAATGCAATGTCTTAAATTTGTAGAAATGAAAGTCCAACAATGTAGCCCGAAAATTTACCAGATTCATGACCACTTAAAAGAAGTTTAGGTGCCGTGGGGCACTTAGATATTGTACCTGCAGTAATTGCTCTAGTCGCGTGTCGCTGCTGGAATGCTTACCAACGCACATTTGGGGATTGAAACTCCAACCGTGTCGCACCTGGTATACACCTCTTGCTCTTTGCCCTGCATTTCACTTGTTGAACGTGGCTGGGCCTGTCTGTTGGAATGCAGTAGGCCTATCTTTTTTCTGCAGACTGGCGTTCTTGATTCCTATCGATCTCGAGACATTATTGAAAATAAGTAGGTTGATTAACAAGGACAATATCGTGTTGATTAAACAATCTATATAATAAGTAATTAATCTTCTACAAGAATTTCATTTCTAAAAGCCAAAAGCCTTGATTTACAAAGCATAAATACTAAGAAATTTAAATTTACTTTTTTCTTAATTTCTTTAATTTTAATATAGGGTTAGATAATTAATTTCTAAATATTAATTTTATTTACTTATGTGTATTAGATCCTCTGAGGGGAAAGGAACTAGCCATCCTACCCCATTATCTCCTGGCCTAGTTGCCTCATAAGTGGTGCTATTTGGTATCACTTGTGAGAGTCAGACTTGTCTTCGGACATTTGACTAAACAACATGTATATTAGTTATAAACTCCTTCAATTGTAATTACTTATTTTATCACATAATTTGCTATCTATATTATTTTATTTTCATTACTTAAATTTATTACGTATTTTTTTCTTCTTTCTGCCTAATCATAATGCAATATTGAACTCCCGAAGACGAACGTTTGCTCAAACGGGGGTAAAATTGATTTAAATTGAATTTATGTTTTAATATTTAGTATGTTCAGTATTGTTTAATGCGTTTAGAAATATTTAATGTATTTAAGATTTTTCGCATTCTTTTAGTTTGTTTGAATACAATTTCAGCATTGCTTGTAATATTTCAATATTGCTAGTAGGATAGTGTGCAGACCTAAATTATAACACCTAACTTTCGGTTAAATACGTTGTGCATACATTGACTGTTTGGATGGAATTTCTACTTTTCAATTAAACATGTCGTAAACATGGAGTGAATCACAACATTATACAGGAATTCTGTAACACATATTTGCTATAGGACAGGAAAATAACAACCATAGACATATGAGAAGATGAAAGACATTTCATTGAAATTTAGTAAACTATATTTGTAAATGTTATATTATTGGCTAAGATCACACACACACACACACACACACTGTACACTAGCCTGGCTCTTACAGTAGTGCCTAGAAATAGTTTCTGTTGTACAGTTTTAAATTTGTACTCACTTTGCTTACTAGCAAAAAAAACAAAAACATTTAACAGTACAAGACACGACTAAAATATTAAATCCAATATTAAATAAAATATTTCTTCAGTAAAATTGTAATAAATTCTCAAAAAGAACTATCACAATATTACTCATATCACAATATTACCAACCTTTACTCTATATTACAGACTTCCTTTTGTGATTCCTGTAGTTTTATGATCTTGTCCATTTATTAAGTCTCTTATTTAATGGCGCTGTATTTACTACTAGTTTATTTAGTTTCGATGCAATTAAATTTTTGATAGCGAAATGAAACCGAGGATTCGCCTTACAGTTTAGAAGAACGTCGAAAATCATAACTAGGTAAGAAGTGAACGAGAGCAACTCCTGAACAGCAGGAAAACGCTCTACAACCTGTGCTACACCGGTGTTCTTATCAAATTTTCGCACTTCCGCAAGTAAATCCCATTTATTTTATTTTATTAATATTCTTGTTCTTTCTATTAAATATAGGTATTTCATACTGACATCATAGTGAACCCATCTTGCATCTGTAATGAGGCCGAAGAGAGCTTATAGGATTACAGCGCCGTGTGTGTAGTACCCGTGGCATCGCAATTTCATTTCTAACACCTGGAGGTAGCAGGTTACTCCAGTTGCTTTATTTGGCCATCTGTGTGACGTGAATATCCGTCTTTGTTTGTAGTATCGACATGGGCTACAAGAGAATAGCACGTACGAGACATGGGGGCGGTGGTTAAAGTCTGATAACAAATGTTTGGTGCAGTGCCGAGGTCTACCGGACAACTACTCTTTCCTTCTTGCCTTCATAGAATGAAAGACTACCGCATCACGTATATAGAAACGTATATACTGGTATATTTCTAGAATTGTTTCCATCTTCTGAACAGGATAACATATTTCCCAACATTCTCGTTCTCCTTATACGTCAAAATGACGGATACTGTATAGCTCATTACTTTGTCTTCCCTCCCTTTCCTGTATCCGTACTTAGCACTTCCATGTACTGGTAAGTACGGTTATAATTAAGAACGCATCTATAGCTCACAGTCCAACTTTGTATAGGCCGTAACTTGTGTGAAACAAGTTGTAGCGCCCGCAGACTTCAAACTTCCTTCGTGACTGGTCTTTTGTTTGACATTTGCAAAAGTTGTGATACAAAGCTAGGTACTTTGGCGGTATTTGTAAGAGCAGGAATTATTAATATTTGTACCTCATTCACTGTTACAGAATATCATTAGCGAATGTGACCTATACAGCATTAAATAATTATGTGCCGGTCGAAATTTCCAGGATGCAAAACACCAGCTTCTGCAGTGCTTTTATGAATTAAGAAGTAGGTTCTGTAGACGTGGGAGCCTACACTATAAAATAGACACGAATGGAGTAGACGGAGAGAAAGCAAGCTCTTCTAAAGTTACGTAACTTTATAAGACAAGGGGCTTCGTAAATAGAGAAAGTTCAACATTTGCCGAGGGTTGGAAGTAGACCAAGATCAAAGGAAATTAATAAAAAATAATCTTCGGATAAAAAAAATTAAGTAAAAGTTACAGATCTCTGTATATAATAAATAGTAGTATAAACAATTGGGTGAAATGGCAGGGTTAACAGTTGTAAGAAATTTTGTTATATTGTACGCCCATTTTGCATTCTCGCTGCCAAGTGACACTTTTCACTCCTTGTAGCTGTGCAACCGGTGTCCCTCTCGTGGCTCGCAAGTTAGTTGTAAAAGAATCTCTTGGACAGCCAGTAATAATAATAATAATAATAATAATAATAATAATAATAATAATAATAATAATAGTAATAATAATAATAATAATAATGCTTCATCATCAGGCATTCTTATTAAAATATAATATACAATATGTAAAAACAAGATACTTCTCCTCTTGTCAGGGATTGCCTTTTATTAGGGCCCACTTGACATCAGAATATTCTGTCCACTGAACCTCATCAAGGTTCTGCATTTACATAGCCCTGGTAATTTCTCCTCTCCAAGTGATGCTTGGTTTTTGTCTTTTTCTGTCTTGTCATTGTGGTGACCATGACAAGTTCTCCTTTGATCAACTCTCTTCTTTCATCTTTTGAATGTGACCTTACCATTGTAATAATCTACCTTCCAATATTTGATCTACGAATTACTTTTGGTTCAGTTTTCCTCTTATTTCATTATTTCGAAATCGTTGTAGCCTAGAAGCTCTGAGCGTTTTGCAAATGTCAGCGCTGAGCAATCTGATGATATCACGGTGTTCCGAATTTCAACGATAACGTCACTGATGCTCCACCGGTGTCGCACCGGTTCCAGCAGCTTGCAGAGGTGGTGGCAGTCTCCATAAGCCGCCATCAGTGAATATGATTGGTTCTTGTATAGGGCGGGAATTAGCAGACGAATGACATCGTGAAGTGTTTTCATGGCGGTGTGTGCTGCTTTGGTTCTGCTGTATTGTTTGTAATGAGCACAACGTAATATATATATATATATATATATATATATATATATATATATATATATATAGACTATATATATATATATATATATATGTTAATGGCTTATGAGCGAACATGTCAACGGACCAGTTATTACGACTGGTTCAAGAAATAAATTGTTTATGCTCTCTTTTCTTTGAACGAGATGACAGTACGGAAATTTCGCAAAATCTTGCTAGCGTAGCACAGACAACTTGTACAGCCGCCATGATAGTCATCGAACCTTCCAGCAGTTTTGTTGCTATTACGCTACAGCGTGACGTCATTGTTGTACACCGGTTCGGTGAGATTCGTAATACCATGTCTGCTACTCTCGCAATCCATCCATTTTCACCGAACCAAGTTTTTATTATTTTTTTTTATTTTTGTTTGTTTGTTTTTTTTTTCTTTTTTCAGACTGACCATCCTTCTCCTCCGTATGTTAAAATACTTTCAACGATGACTTTCAAAATCACATTTTTCGTCTTTCAGTGGATTTCCCGACTCTAAAGTACCTATATCACTTAGTGCTAAAATTGCACCCCTTGCTCGACTGATAAGGTACTCCACATCTTTTTACGTGTTACAAATTTATTAATAATAAAACTAGGATGTTTGAAGGGATCAACAGAGCTTATCTTACCCAATCCATCTATGTCCATATCCTGTCTGTCTAAATCAGGGCTGGGACAAAGAGCGAATTCTATTCTCTCACGGGGAGCCATATGACTTCTCTTCAACCCCTTTCTTTCCCGCCGAACACCGATCAGCGTTGATGCCGTAACAGATGAATATTAATCGTCCCCGTTTATAATTTGGATTCGCTCTCGATGCCCAGCCCTGATCTAAATACTCTGTCTTATTTGCATTTTTTCTCAATCCGCCTGCTTAATATATCTTATACAGCTTTTTTTTTCTCCATATACAGAGTGGAAGTGAAATAGACCTGCAGATTGAAAGGGTGATACAGTGCACTTAAATGAATAGAAAACCTATATTATGTTTTGTGATTAAATTCATGGTTAATTAAGAAGTTACGTTGGAAGTTCCAGCAGTCCGGCAACCTCGCTGCTAACACAATCCTCTTTCTTCTCATACTACAGATGAAAGAGTTCAACGAACTCAGTCTACGTGAACTTCCTTTCGCCATCCCCTCTCGCTACAACGTTCAGTCTGGGAGCATCATTTAATGGCTTGAATTTAGTGGGTTTTAAGTTAAATTTACACGAGAACCGTCCACGCTATTGAAGTACGCCAGAGGGATAAATGATGCTTTATTAGATTTTCTATCGATATGGACAAAAATCGTGATCCTACTCGCAATAGTTACCGAATAGGAGGGTGTTAAACATTTGGGAAAAAAGTTTGAGAAAACTGTGAACTTTTTTACCAATATGGTATGACAGTATTTTGTTAACTACAACATGAACTATTCGCTCTGAAAATCTGCAGTGTCATTTTACTTCCACCCTATATACTGCATCTTCTCTGTCCTACGCTATTATCACCTGATCGTCGGCAAATAATGGGGAGTACACATGTTGTCCTTCTTCGAAACATCCATAGCATAACAATAAATATAAAATGTTTACCTTTATTCTAAAATTAACTAAATGTAGTGTTAAATCATTTATGAATTTCAGGGTCAAAATATACAGCTTCTTTATACGCATTATGTCTTTATAACTTCCAATCTCTCTCAATTTTCTAATAAGATTATATGCTGTTGGAAAGCTAAAAATGTTACGCCTAGAAATTATCTGAAAGCTTTCCTTCCACTTGCCGGTCAAAGTTAATGAGAAGATTAGCTATATAAATGGACATTCTCTGTAACAGGGCCTATATTAAACTGAGATACATCGATTCCAATTACACGATTACCACAAAATAAATTCTCACTCGTATTGACTGCAGGAAACTTCTTTTCATAGCGACTGGGTAAATGCTATTGTCCCGCGATTAATCTGCGCTATTTTATTGCTAACTCAGGTCCATTCTTAGCCACAGCTTGAGGTGCATACGGAAACTCAACAACATAGCTGCTGGAGTAAGTGTCTTATTGTGATGATGATGATATTATTATTATTATTATTATTATTATTATTATTATTATTAGCCACAAAATTTAATGAAGGGCTTTCAGCCTAGGCAAGGTTGCTTTGTAAGCAGTTCACTTTGTGGTTAGCCTCTCCGAGATGGTCGCGCCTGCTAGGGGGGGGGGCTAAGTCACTAATGATCAGTTTCTCCAAGAAATGTTTAATTTGGCTTAACTAGTGTTAAATTAACAGCCTGTTTATTTTTAACATTTTGTTAATACATTTTCCATTTCTTCAACAACATAAACCAACCAACACTTAACTGTAACAGTCGTTAACATTTTTTAACCACTCAATAGCAGTTGGTAATAATTTTGCACATGTAAGGCAAATTTTATTGGCTGATATTATTGTTTAAGTTCTGTATTGTGTAGTAAGTCATGAAACATGTATAAAATCCAGTGCCTGCTGGATCACATTCTGTGGCTACTTACACTGCCTGCCCAATCAACGCTTATGCGCGAGTAAACGCTAGGCGGCAGATAGTGACTTTGCATATACTGATAATGTTAATAGCGGTGAGCACTGCCTGCCACCTAGCGGCAAAATAACTTTGATTGAGCAGGCAGTTACGCAGCTATACGTTGCGATCCAGCAGGCAGTGATAAAATCATAACCTGGTACAGTAAGCCATGATCGATAATGAAGAAGACAAATGAAAGTTGTAGGTGACTACTATTGAATAATAATATTATTACAAAGTAAGGTTATAGTAGTAATGCTAACATATGACTTCTCAAAGAAGGAATTTTTCCTGAAATCTTTTTAATATAATATTCACTGTGTATTTTGAAACACTATTGTACTTTGAAACACTATTGACATTGGCTATAATTAGTTGAAATCAAGAGTAAATAGTAGATGATGAATTGGAGTAAGTGGTCTATTTCTAGTTGTAGGATATGCAAGTCTGGTTTAAATTTCTTGTACAATTTTTAGGCCTACTTGTTTTGAAAATCTATATTATCATAAATTGAATCTCATGCATAGCATATAAATCATCATTCCTAGTTACCTTGCCACGTTGAGATACCACTTTTTCTAAATATTCAATATATAATAGCTCACTATCAAAATAAGTAGCCAATATGTTAATAATCAGATCACTTTTGAAGATTATCTTCCATATATTAGCTTTCCAAATTGTCTTTTAAATGTTATCAGTAGAGCGGTGCAGACGTAGCACATGACAGACAGAATGGCATCATAGCAAGGGTTCCGACGTTACTCGGCGTGTTCCCTGTGTACAAGCGACGGTCAAGTACACGATGTGTTGACGTACAGACGACACAATAGAAATGACACAGTTCCCTAACGTTTCTACAATTAATTTCCTACAGATACTTTAGTAAGATTTCAAAATTACAAAACTAATTAACCATTTCATCCTAAACAAATAATATACTGTATACATGTATGATTTCATACAGAACGCAAACAAAATCACTGTTTTATTTGTAACGGGTTCATGATATTCTATTCGCAAAAGCACTTGAACAATTGTTTTTTGTTTTTCCTTTTCTTTACAATGAGTGTGATTTATTAATGCACATATGATACGTTATCTGATTTCTTCCAAATATTGTTACAGTGCACAACAAATGACATTTGTACGTTATTAACAGAAAACGATTTTCGTCTATCTGATAGCATGGCCTTATATGTGGAGAAGCTTCTTTCTACGTCTGTTGAGACAACTGGGGCATACGTAAAATCCTGTAAAACATTTTTTTCAACTTCTGTTAGTTCTTCAAAGGAATCCTTATCTCCAGAAATACTGTCACTAATCTTTCAGAGTTTATAATATCCACCATTTTTTTCAACTTATTTGTTATTTTCGCAGATATTATTTTACCAATTTTATCGTCTACTTGAGTCACTTTCTTCCAGATATTTCGCAGTAGGGAAATCTGATAAACCAGTTTTGTACCAGACTTTTCTAAAGCTGTTACACAATCAGGAATAAACCCATAATTCGATTCAATGTATTCCAATTTGTTTTATGCTTGAATCAATTAACAAAAATATCACCATATTCGGAATTAAGTCTCTTAACTTTGCCGAACGAATTTGCTCCGCCTTAGGCATCGTAACACTAGAACCGAACTGTTCTTATGTTTCTTCAGTACTGACGTTTGCTTTACTACGCTGTACCTACTGCTTGGAGCTATCCTGTGTACCGCAGAGTCAGACCTCTGCGGGTACACAAGGTGAATTTACAACCCTTGCCCTGTTGCCGGTGTGTCGAACAACTGCTCCCTTTGCACTGCTCTAGTTATCAGTCATTCACGAAACATTCCTTAAAGAGAGACGTAGAATATTATTTTCACAACTTCTGTTTGAACAGCTCTGGTGTAATCTGCCATATTTAACTATCTGTCAAATGAGTTAACTGGCTAAAATCCTACATTTAAAGTTAACAAACATTTAACAATCTGTTAAACCAAACTAGTATTGAAGACATGAAAAAAACTATATTTAATAAACTGTTTAGAGTTTAACATTCGTTAAATATTCTAAAATACTTGGAGAAACCGGCCATTAGACTTCTGCTTTTAATTAGAACTGCTTTAAGTTGCAATCACTTCCTGGGTTAACACTGAATGTTTCGCGGCTGATTAGAACTACTTTGAACTGCATTTGCTTTGTGAGGATCTTTCATTTTCGTCATTATTAGCAGTAAGTAGGCAAAACTTGGCATTAGTTCGACTGTCTTGCCTTCTATCTGTCGACGTTGCGTTCACCGATAATTGTGTCCCAAGTCGTAAGAAGTATGCGTTCACCTGTTTGTGTTGAGGTGCTTCATGTGTTCTGTTCATTTTCTCTTCACCTTTAAGACCGTTTCTGTTCTGTCTTTAACTTGTGTTCTCCGTATGCCCTCTCTGCTTAGTCTGTCTATGAGTGTAGAGCTCAGCATTTTTCTTTTCAGTTTTCTTTGGCAGTTTCTCAGCATGTTCTGCTCTCTTTCTGTTATATAGTATTTTCGTGCTTCGTATAACAGAACTGGAAGGATGCAGCTGTTCATGACTCCACTTCTTAGTTTTAAATTGTATGTCCGGTCTGTCAGAATGAATCTGAGGCTCCAGACTTTCTTCCAGGCGTTTGTTATTCTTTTATCAAAGTGTCTCGTAGTAATAATAAAATTAAACGGATCATGTCGGTTTCATAACTTAAAGTCAGCTTATAACTACAGTGACTGCTTTGATTTATTATACAATAATATGAGAATGCAGCAAGAGTGAATAGAAAATAGCAGAAAATCTCTTTTAATTTGTTTCAATATTGCCTCAAATCTGCTAATCTTTTCTTGTTTACTTAATAAAAACAATGACGTTGCACTCTAATATCTCTTTTCATAATGAATTAGATATAAAAATTATGTACTGTGGAAGCTCTTAAGTTTGACAGAAAACAAGTTCTACATTCTATAGTTCGACTACTTACGTAGGAGAATTAGACACGCCCCTATACGGGCACTAAGAAATGGGTTCGCCATTTGAATGGGAATTGGTTCTGTGTCTTGTAGTGATACTTTTGTTAAAGGAAAACAGAATATTTTATTGATTAGGCCATCCATATTAATCACTGATTTTAAATTAATGAATTCTTCTTTTTCTATTTGAGAATTTTGCCTTTAGTGAGACGGAACTGTCGAAACCCACTGTGGTACTTGAAGCGCAAGTGTCGGCGCGGGCAGGAAATGCAAGTGCAGTACTGTATATTCGTTGATGATAACCTATAAGAATTTGTATTCGTTTCACCTGCCACACCTATCACCCTTATTGAACTGAAATTTCAATTATGTTCAGTCGAATTTAGGAGAGTCCACTGTAATAAGATTTAATAAAATATGTGGAATAAAAATGAAAATATTAAATAAGAAGACAACCAGAGAGAGATATTTAAAATCCCATGAAGTCTTAGCAGTACCTATATTACAGTACGGTTCACGGTCTTGGATAATAAAAAACAACAGACGAAAGTAAGATTACAACTTCTGAAATGAGATTTCGCCGTTGGATAAGAAATTGCACAGAGAAGACAGAATTTCAAGCAAAATGATAGACATGATTTCAAAATATTTTCAATTCAGGAAAAGATACAAATATACAGACAAAATTGGAAAGGCTGTGCTGATAGATTGGACCAGAAAAGATACCGAAAGAAAATATATATGATGCTGTCAACTAAAAGGGTGGTTAATATACATACAATACTGTGACAATGAAGTCGAAACAGGTGTACAAAAGCTAAACCATGTTGTAAATGATGTTGGTAAAAAGTACCATAGTGATGATGAAGATAATAATGATAATATAAGGGATTCACAACAAGAGTGGACACAAGTCCTTCTGGAATAATTTTGAAAAATTGAGTCTTAAAGTTCCTGGCTCATGCTTAGCAACTTTCACCTTCCATAGGAAATGCTGCCCTCTCTGGAGTAACAAATGAGTTATTGACTTTGTTTGTTATGGCAATGAATAAATCTAAGTTTTCTTTATCCGAGATTGTATTAATCCACAAACTGACCACTGGTGGACTTCATCCACTCTGGTTGTGTGTCCCTCATATAACGATAATAATGATGATGATGATGATAATAATAATAATAATAATAGTAATAATAATAATAATAATAATAATAATAATAATAATTTATATCTCAGCAGTTCATAAGCAAAATGAAACGAACATTTTTCTGAATAATGAGAGAGTAAACTTTATTTCTAAGAATAAAACACCTAGGCTATCTCATAATACTAATATGGAACTCAGATAAAGATAAATGAATGGAGAATGCTGAAATGAGCTTATTAAAGCTACTGGTAGGGCACATTAATTGACCATAAGAAGAATAGAAACCTAGAACGGAAATTGGATGTAAGAAATATCATTAAAATAGACACATTCTTAAATAACTAAAGAAATATGTAGAAAGAATAAACCCCAACAGTGTAATGTAAGAACTAAATTTAATAACATCTAATGGCAGCCCCAAGAAGCACGAGCGTACCTAACTTTGAACTTAAATCGATTGAAGCTCCAAAGCTAAGTGCGGGTGACCAGTGCGGGTTCAAATTGCGCTTGGGCTGATTGCATGTTTGGGTTTTACCCTACTCTAGGTTTTCCTCAATTGTAAAGGGAATCTCTTTGAGAATTCTCGATCTCATCTCTCTAATATCATCTCGCTATCATCAATTCCGTCGACGATAGATTACCTTACACTTGATACTACTTTGGAAAGATGAACTTTGTATTCTACATTCATGAACTCCTGAAGACAAAAAAGACCGAATTACATAACATTTCAAATAGTTAGATGGAGGACTACGATGACATTTCAACAGAGAAACAAATTTTAATTTGGCGAAAATTGGACAAATTATATCACTTATTGGATAGCCTAGTGCATCAAAATTTGACACAGTAAAAACCCATAAAAAGAAAAACTGTATGAAAACATGCTTTGGACGTAAAATGTTTTTTATATAGAGAGATAGTTTGGGAAATCGTAAAATGAAAGGAAATATTATTTATTTGATATTTTGTGTATGAGCTACACTTACACACTATATAGCGATATAATATTGTATAAGCGTCCGAGAATAATGATAATATGAAGACGGTACAAGAAAAACAGTATAAATTTATTAGGGCAGTGATGCGACCATTAGTAAAATACACATCGGTCGAACACCAGAGGAATGAAGGTATTCGACAGCAGTTGAACATAAAATCGATGTCATATCCAAATATAGGGTGATAGGTATCAACATATGTCACGAATGAATAATGATCGTATCCCGTTCAAAATATTACAGTACCAGCTAGAAGGAAAAATAGAGATATGAAAATCCAGAAAAAAATCGGAAGTACAACTAGACAATATCTGAGATGGTGATGAAGATAAATTGTAATATATATATATATATATATATATACATAATTATATTATACGCAACATTTCTCTCTGTTGTATACTTTTCGTATTTACATTAACAGTGTTTTTTCTTACAATAACTAGTAACTTGTGTGGATTTTTACTCATATTAATATTAATGGCGTTAAATTTATATATCTACTGTACAATTGTGGTTCTGATACATACCGGTAGACTACATAACTTCGAATTAAGGAAGGAAGCAACAAAATGAAATCAAATATTATTTAAATTTGAATAAAATATGTACATTGTAGTCATACCAACCTCAAGGACGACGACGACCTGGACGTCCACAGAAACGTCTATTGGATCCTGTATAGCTGGAACCGAAACAGGCCAACAATGGCCTAATTTCGTGCCTGGAATATGATGATGATGGTGATGATGACGACAACGACGACTATGATGATGATGATGATGATGATGATGATCATGATGACATTGTAGTCATGTGGTAGGAATTTCTATACCGAGATTCTGAAGGAAAATTTTAGGATGGGTACATAGAGGAAAGAAAAGTAAAGGGGATACCAAGGAATATGAATGGATTTGGGTACCAGTTAATACTTACTTACTGGCTTTTAAGGAACCCGGAGGTTCATTGTCGCCCTCACATAAGCCCGCCATTGGTCCCTATCCTGAGCAAGATTAATCCAGTCTCTACCATCATATCTTACCTCCCTCAAATCCATTTTAATATTATCTTCCCATCTACGTCTTGGCCTCCCCAAAGGTCTTTTTTCCTCCGGCCTCCCAACTAACACTCTATATGCATTTCTGGATTCGCCCATACGTGCTACATGTCCTACCCATCTCAAACGCCTGGATTTTATGTTCCTAATTATGTCAGGTGAAGTATACAATGCGTGCAGTTCTGCGTTGTGTAACTTTCTCCATTCTCCTGTAACTTCATCCCTCTTAGCCCCAAATATTTTCCTAAGAACCTTATTCTCAAACACCCTTAATCTCTGTTCCTCTCTCAAAGTAAGAGTCCAAGTTTCACAACCATACAGAACAACCGGTAATATAACTGTTTTATAAATTCTAACTTTCAGATTTTTTGACAGAAGACTAGATGACAAAAGCTTCTCAACCGAATAATAACAGGCATTTCCCATATTTATTCTGCGTTTAATTTCCTCCCGAGTGTCATTTATATTTGTTAATGTACCAGTTAATAATCTTAATGATATAATATAAGTTAAAGATTGTCCTATATTACCTAATAATATTAATAATAAATGCCCAGCAATTATATTAGTTGCTTATCTGACAACTAATGGGAATATTAGTAATTTTTACTACTGCAATTATTGTTAAAAATAAGTAGGAGGCTAATATAGTTGTAATGACGTTTCTTGGTTGATTTTATAATTTTATTTATTTATTATTTCATTTTCTCCTATATAAATATTTTCGGAGGATGAATCGATATAGAACTGACAAAAAAAGATGGCAGCAGATACAACGGTATGGAAAAATACAATTTTGTTGAAAGGGAACTATTGTGCAATGCATACATTTCATCTTTCCACGTTCAACATCGTGCACTGCTTTAATGATGGATAGATAAACTGCATATTTATGGATATTATTGAGTAAAAGAACATTAATTAAACACGATTAAGTTTTGAATTATTTTCAGATTTGTTAGGAAAATTGATAGAATAGAAATATGTAGTTAAAATTATAGGTACATTATATGAGTGAGATATCAATAAACGTGAAATCTGACAATTTAATCCATTATCAAGAACGCCAGAATTAATACATAAATTTAAATACTATTCGTGATATAAATTTTGACTGTTGAGAGTAATATTGGAACCGTTTTCATCACAAATCGAGTGGATATTTTTTTCCTACTTCTTCTGGGAACTTCGACAAGCATCATCTTAACGTGGGTTAAGACAGGGCACAGAAAGAGCACGCCACTTCCTGCCTAGGTCAACACATCCTGTAACGATACTTCTTAGAAAGAAAAATGAACATGCAAGTACCTGTTCTGTTGAATTAGTTATAATACTGTATTTTTACGAAATAATAGTTGTTTGCTATGTATCAGCATGCACAGAATAATAGGATGTCTTTATGATTTCGTATAAGCAACAATATTAATATCACAGTAACCGCGTAGAATCCCAGTTGTGACGAACTGTCACACGTTTTATAAGCATTTCATGTACAAAGTGATATAGGAGATAATACACAGTGAGTGGCGTAAAAATCAGGGATGAAAATTCATAGCCAGTTTATCACTTAATACATTTTTGAACTAAGAAAAACTATATTATATATTTATTAATTTGCTCTACAGAATGATATCTGTAATATTGACAATTAATATTTGAGGAGAAAAATTCGCTCCGGCGCCGGGGATCGAACCCGGGTCCTTGGTTCTACTTACCAAGCGCTCTGACCACTGAGCTACGCCGAATTCAATCCACAGTACCGGACCGAACCCTCCTCCTTCAATGTTTCCTTTTGTGGCTGACTCCAAGCTAGGCATATATGATCCGTTCAGAGCAAAAGTGGTGTATGTCAAAATTGGGTAATGAGATTTAAAGTAAAAATTCTGTAAAATACACCGCAAAGTAGCAATTAATATGTCCCTCCTACTATTCAGTGACTACGAATAGTTTAAATAAATTGAATATTAATTGGTACTTTGCGCTGTATTTTACAGAATGTTTACTTTAACCCTCATTACCAATTTTTGACTTACACCACTTCTGCTCTGAACGCCTCATATGTTGACGTATATGTCCAAAGTCAACTGCCATTATTACTGCGGAATCCCGGCCAAACAAGTCACTCAGCTAAGTGCGCTCCCAGTATAATGGCAGTTGACATTGGACATATAGGCCTACGTCAACATATATGTCTAACTTGGAGTCAGGCCACAAAGGGAAATATTCAAGGAGGAGGATTCGGTCCGGTACTGTGGATTGAATTCGGCGTAGCTCAGTGGTCAGAGCGCTTGGTACGTAGAACCAAAGACCCGAGTTCGATCCCCGGCGCCGGAGCGAATTTTTCTCCTCAAATATTATTTAAGAAAAACTAGTTCTAGTGCATAGATAGTTATAAGTATGTTGTTGTTAGTCAACTGTCTGAAGACGGGTCTGAACCTCACAAGTGATACCAAGAAGGCACCACTTATGAGGCAACTAGTCCAAAAAATAATGGGTGGCCAGTTCGTTTTCCCAGTTAGAAGTGTGCACGTGGTTAAATTCTAATTTAGTTCCTTCTCGCTTAATAGGCCTATATTAAATCATTACCTTGCTTATAATGCTTTAATATGCTAGATGTGCAAACGTTGTGTTACTTTTTAAGGCTTGAAATGTGACAATAACGGTACCTTTTTGATCATTGTTCCTTCAGTGGAACGGCAAAAATCAGAGTGAGACAAGTAGCTAACAGGCTTGGAGGTCACACAAACGCTTTCTCAGCCCCAATTTCCCTTGCTAAGAAAGCGTATTCATGTACCTTTTAAATGTTGCTCCTTCCATTTCCCCATTGACATGGACAGTTCATCAGTAGCACCAAAGTAATCAAAGTTTAAGGGAAGTTGGTCATTAACGAGGCGAAAAATTGCTACCTTTGCTTATATTGGAAACAAATTTTAACAATTATTTATACATATTCGTATTCAACAAAGATGTTTATTCAAATCGTGGCGCCATACTGACTAACAATATGAATTTGCTGTTTTTCTGAACCTACATTTTTCAAGTTGCTGGTACACTATGCAGAAAAATTGTCTGAGATAAACTTATGAAATTTTTAAGCTGTCTTATCAGTTTTATAATAAAGCCATCCTACCAGATTTATTGAAATATATTAAAATTGTTCTGACCTAAATTTCTTTATTTAGAAACATTAATGTTTTAATTGTTAAAGACTTTCAAATAATATGTCCCATGACCATAACATTTTAGAGCACTTACATACTTACAAATGGCTTTTAAGGAACCCGGAGGTTCATTGCCGCCCTCACATAAGCCCGCCATCGGTCCCTATCCCGAGCAAGATTAATCCAGTCTCTACCATCATATCCCCAAAGGTCCTTTCCCTCCGGTATTTTAGAGCCCATGCAGGCAAAATATGTGTTTAACACAAAACAAACTCTGTGATCGCCGTGAAGTCAGGTTACTCCCTAAGCGAAAGCAAAATCTACCGCAGATATCAGTACTATATTTCTTGTTCTACCCGCCTTGTCATTTTGTTGTCATGGAGGCTGTATTTATTCATTTATTTATTTAAATTTAAATATACAGAATAATGAATATAATTACAAAACAAACAAGAGAAATAGCAATAAAATAATACAATCAATATAAAAAGAAGATACAGTAGTATTAACAAAATTTGAGACCGAATGAGCAGCGCTCGTGCTCGGTCGCAGTTCAGATATAATATTTAAATAAAATAATAATAATAATAATAATAAAAAATAAGTAAAATAAAATAGGAACTAAAATATAATTACAGCGGCAATGGAATTATATAATATAATATTAACACTAGAGAAGAATAATATCGCACGTGAAAAGTAGCACTAATATATATTTCAAAATTATAGAATACAAATATAATATAGGTTGATTAATTCATACACATAGGCTATAAATTTATTTAATCAAATTGAAGATATTAACACGTTTCTAATTTTCTTGTTATATGTTAGTGGGTTACATGTTAGAAGTTCTGGGTGTAATTTAGTTAAAGCATTGTACAACCGAGGGCCAAAATTTATGCTATGCTTTAGACCAGCAGATGTGAGACATTTAGGTTCTACTAATGTGGAATTAATATTTCGTCTTGTGTCATAATTGTGTGTCTGTAATACAAACTTATTACGATTTTTATGATAAATTTTAACAGCGTATACTTATAAATTTGTTCAATATTAACTACATTAAATTCAGAATAAATTAATTTAGTTGGATAATCGAAACGTTTCTTCAAACAAATTTTAATTATTCGTTTTTGTAGTAAATTTAACGGACTAAGATTAATTTTTGTACTTCCACCCCAAACAATTATACCATATTGAATGATAGACTCAATAATGCCCAAATAAACATTTCGTAGAACTCTATTAGGTAAGTAGCATCGAAGATTGACGAATTTATAAATTGTTTTACGAAGCCTCTTACAAAGATAAGTAATGTGATGAAGCCATTTTAAATTCTGATCAATAATGATACCCAGATATTTGACATACGTGGCTTCTTTCAAAGGTGGACATTTACAACTTTTGGGATCTAAACAATTTTCACTGTTTATTATTAGTCTATATTTATCACTAAATTTTAAAATTTGAACATTAGCAGCTGTTAACGAAAAAGGAACTAAAGTTTATTTAGATATATTTAAAGAAAGGAAGTTGGAATTAAGCCATTTTTTAACAATGTTAGCACCTGTATTAGCATTTCTATATGCTTCCTGCCAAGAAAAACCACTGAAAATAACTACTGTAATCAATTGCTCTTCACATTTTGCCCGCTTCTATTTTAGAGGAACCTTATTCCATCTGGCAAGAGTGCCTTCTGCTAGTTATAAATTGTCTTTCACTACTTACAAGTTTGTGATTCATACTTTTTTAATTTGTAGGTAAAGAGAAAATTATACGAAAGTATTACAATTATTAATAAAAACTTAATTATGATTTTTTTTTCAAGGAATAGACCAATGTATCAGTATTTTTAGTTCATATTTAAGGAGTAGGAAGAGAATTATAATAAGCAAACAATCATATAAATAGTTGTGAGTTTAGACCTAAGCTATAACAAAATGAAATGTGGTTGTTTTTTCGCAAATGTATTATTGCTTAGCACAAACTCCCCTTAATATAAACCATCAATATAACCGAATCCAACATCATAAGAAAAGTAATCACTACAATAACCAAACCAAAACTAATCTCTACGTACACTAATTTAGATTTTAGTGCAAAAGTCACAACCAAAATCATGACTGTAAACAACAGAACTAAAAATAGCTTTGAAAATACAACAAACACAATATCAATGTCACAACTAAAACCAAAATCGTAGCCTACTGCGAACATAACAATCAAGAGGGTCACTGCAAATGTGAGATGAAGATCATTACTGTAAAAACAGCAACCTGGTCCATCATTGCAAACAACAACAACAACAACAAAAAACCCAGTCTGTCACTGAAAACGTGATAATCAAACTTCTCTGCAAACAACCAAAACCATCACTGATTATAAAAATTTCATCTCTTAATCGCTCATTTAATGAAACCGTGTCAAATCCAAGTTAATTTAACGTCATTGGAGTTGGTGATAACGAGGTGTTATTTTGGCGAGATAAGACTAAGAATTCGCCGTGACAATTGTCTTACATTTTGAGAAAACCACGGAATAGTTGCAACCAGGCAATCAGCCCAAACGGGATTCGATCTCATGCTGGAGTACAGCCTCAGATCAATTTCTTACTCCTGAGTTATGCCGACTATCCAGTTTTCTTGTATAGTTTTACCATAGTCTAGTATATACAGTCACGAAGCTTGAGTTGTGAGGGTGCTAGGAACAATAATGTTCTCCAACCAGGAGATCAACCGTGAAAGGAATGTGCTTACTATTGCGTCATCTATTGGAACGAAGTAAATAGACGATTTTACCGCTATAACGTCAGTTTAAAAACCATGCGCTCTCCTCCATATATTATTTCCTGTATGGAGAGATTAAAAGACCAAGAGATTAACAGTGATCTAATTTTGTAACTAGGGTAGTATCAATATGTGTGATCAATGTTATGGTTTGTGCTGTGAGAGCTAGCCAATAGAGATAAGAGTACCTACGTGTGTGACCTTATGACATCTTATGACATCAACATTCATTCACAGCATTATCCCGCTTCGTCTCAGTCCCCGAAGACTTTCTCGTGGTTGGAGTACAGTAGACTGTGCCGGTACTAGTTCGCATTGTCTGTAACGAGGCGATATTAGGGATCCTGGTGGTTAGCAACTATCTATGGATGCATATTTCCTACGTATTGAGCTTCGTCACTGTATATACTAGACTGTGATTTTTCTTCCACTTCTATCTCCCTCCATTCCTCTGTCACACTCAAGTTCTCTCTTCACTCTCCTGTTTCAAGCTTAATCCGAGACTGATGTGCCTCTACACGTACAGACGTGGTTTTTATTTATCTTCTCTTTCTCTGTGAGCGCACCGCCAAGTATGACGAGGTATTAGCATGCATCACATGTAGATGACGGTTGACGACTCGGCAAATGGAGCATCCGTCAACCTCGAAAGTTTTTCTTCCTCACGTCCTCTCAAGACGTCGGATGCTAAGGTGTAATATGAGGAAGCTAGGTCCATGGACTTTATGTACAAACCGTATTCAAAAGTTCTGTGTCAACCGATAACATATGAACCCAGTTGGATTTTATGTACTTGTATATTCGAATTTTCTGAATGAGAATATCATAAAGAACTTTTTAAATAAGGGATAAGTTGGTGGTGAATTATTCTAAATAGATACAGTTTGTATTTTTCCCATTGCTGGTGGAGATTAGCCTATAGAAATCTCTCAAGTTTCGAAGGTTCACTATACCTTCGTCTTCAGATATACAGAACCTTAAAATAGATGCACTATACACCAAATTTTTAGGCATTTCATGGCATTTCGTGTACAAGATCGGGGTTTTCTGCACTCAAATATATGTTTTTCTGTGTCACTATGTGACCATATAAATAAAAACATGCTTTATCTGTGAAAAATAAATAATTTAAGATAAACAGAGGTATTACTAACATTTAGAATTTAGCCTATGACATCCCTTGAGGGTTAAGGTCTCCTGCACCTAAGCAGGGTAGCTCTCATTCACTCTTTATGTGAAATAGCCTAGAGCAGGCCTACACAAGGTTTGCGCTCTCCGACCCAGCTCCCAGCTTACAGCTCATGAGCGGAATGCAGATATTAGACTGCGCTCTGTATAAGGGTGGACTCGTACAAAATATAGGCCTACACAAAAGGAAGTACTATTACGTGTTTATGAAATGAATTCCCGTTCAGTGTTTGCAAAACTATCTTGGACTAGGCCCTATTATTAATTAATAATGAAATATTTATTTTATAGAAATAATAGAAATTCTGTAGCTACTTAAATGTACAATATCATTTTGTTATATTTTTATTTATCAGTACATCAAAACGAGGTTTTATGCTGTTCGCAGCTGAATGGAACAATAGCCTACTGATCATAAATGAAATATCAGTTACAGATGTTCGATGTTTGTCTTTATTAAAGTTGATAATAGAAAACAGTTGCTCACAAATATAAATGTTGAGCCAAACATAGCAATCATTTTCACAGTCAGCCTGTGTAGTCGTGGATATTATTGCTAATGTTTAGTCTTGTAAAACTCAACCAGTCTAGTAATATTATTCGAACAATCTTTAGCCCTTAGGTCACATTGAAGATCAATAAGTTAGAGCTGTAAATCGTTAAATGTTAAATGTTATGTTCCGTCTTTTAGATTCCTCCATACTGCACTGTAGCAGTAGGTAAGCAACGTGAAACAGTTACTGAGAATAGACCTACACACTGCACTCCACTAGATAGCTGAGTGGCCGTTTCCCTCTCCTCTACCTATAACAAGTCTATGTCATTCTGACGTATCTTCCTCTCCGTTTCGGCGAGCGGTAAACACAGCTCTCCCGCTCCGAAGGAGCGCGCGCGCTCGTTGAGCGCTGTTTGTGCAGGTATGGCCTAGAGAAGTAGTGTCATAGTTGTAAGCTCCAAAACCGGTTGTGGAGCTAGAGTCGGAGCTTGAACTTGCTTATGTCTGTGGAAACACCGGAGCACGCAACGAGTCTAGTGGAGCGCTCCGCTCCGTTTAGTCTCTGTCTGACAACGCTGGCCTAGAGTGTGTTCGACCTTGTTCTCTTGTTCATCGTCTCTCGTGTTGAGTATGAAGCACTTTCACTGGTTTATGACCACTATTCACTGATTCTGTCGCGCACTTTGCATCATTTTACTATTCACATGTTCGTTCGCGTTGCTGCTGGCACTTCAGAACACATTTCACTTTTCACCGATTGACGTTTCTTTCGTTGATCTGCTTCTTGCACGCCTCGTCCACTGCTTTCCCGCTCTCTGTGTGAATGTATCCGCCCATCTGGTTCTCTGTCTTCCTGCACTCCGCCTAGCATTATGCAATACCAATTGCAGGAGTTTATTCTACTGACATTATCATGTGGCTGTAATTCCTGAACAAATAAATAAAGACGTACATCGCTTTTTTATTACACGCATTAATTTAGAGATCTTACAGTAGCCTAGATATTCTTGTAGTATTGTATGCGATTTCTATTTAAGGGGGATCTTAAAGATAGGCTAAATAAAGTGTATCGGAATTACCTGTATAAGTTGGAACAACTGAAAGACAATATAAGATAGGAACTAGCAGTAATTTCAGAATAAGTAATGCGTGTTAATGTAAATTTCGTTAGAAGGTGTTAGAGATGTGGTGGCATAAAAATTTCATTTCCAAAATCTTCTTCGGTAAAGGTACCAGATTATTGTAATTGTAATTTCAGTCGGCAATCTATACACTTAGGTAGGCTATAAATATCCAATTCTGCCGGAAACAGCGGCATCCAGCCGTCATCACCACGGCCGCACACTCACTGATGAACGTTTATTTGAAGGCTCTGTAAATAAGACGACTATCCAGCATAAATTCGAATAGGCAATTCACGTGAATTTAGGCATTGTTAATGACTCAAGCGGGTAGAAAAACTTAGTTTTCTCTTTCATTTTTGTCATCTTATTACGGTGTGCTTTTTAGGGTCATTATGAAATTACTAAATCCATATGATTGATTCGGGTGTCGGAAACTGCACACCAAAATTTTCTACCTGGATTTTGGTCATATAGGAACTGCACACCAACATTTTCTATCTTTATTACGGCCATATGGAAACTCCACACCAAAATATTTTCTACCTGCTTTGCCAATACTATTTATAGATAGTTTTAATTTACCAAACTGTTTTAATTTTGTTCGAAATGGAGCGTCTGTTTACATCTGAAAGTGAACGGGGTAATTTAGTACTGGTATATGACGACTGTAAATTTTATAAAGCCAAGGAATTGAAAAACTATGAAGTAATGTGGAGGTGTTGTGTTAGAAGATGCAATGTGAAAATTTATAGCTTGCTGAACAATGTGGAAGTAATTAGAAAAGGCGGTGGGCATAACATGTGGTGGACATTAGTATATTAAATCGCTAAATAATTAATGCAGCTAAGAAAAGAAAAGTCATCGATGTTGTTAATAGTAAGTAACCAAAAATATTTCATGCTGTTTGTCAAATCTTGCCTACAGAAAACCTAAAAGTGACATATCTCGAATAAAAGGTAACATACAAATCGTGGAGGAAACTCCAACCTAGTCTACCTAAATCGCAACCCGAAGTTCATGACAGACTGAGTCATTTAAACTTTATTACTCAACGAAGCGAAGATTTCGTTGTTTTGAATGACAAGAAGTCGGGGATTTCTTCGCTATGGAACTGGCTGAGGTAAAACCGATAGGTACTACACTTGAGAAATTTGCAGATTGTTTAGCCTACTAGAAACGTACATCTCCGAAGATGCAATTTTCTCTCCTATTGTATGGGCAGTCCTGACTGCATCGACCTCTCGCACAACAAATGGCTGTGAATCATTTCACAAGCATTTTAATTTCAGTTTTTGCAGCAGTCATCTTTCATTTTATAAATTCATGAATCAACTTTTAGACATACAAACTGAGACTTATATTATTAAACAAAAAAAAATAAATAAATAAATAAATACTGAAGGAAGTACCCGAAGTTTCAATGTAAAGTCAGCCAAATGCAAAAGAAACATATTTTGTAAATTGTGCAGTTTCCGGGTAAGATTAGTAAAACCCTCGGGAATCAGTGTGCAATATCCGGGTAGGATTAGTGGGTCCCTCGAAAAGCGGTGTGCAGTTTCCGGATCAAAGTGTGCAGTTTCCATCTACCCGATTGATCCACATGGATTTTGTCATTTGTGACAATCCTAGGAGTCAAGATATTTTGTCACACTTGTTTTTTTCTTTGCCTGAAGAAAAAAAAACATTGTGATAGTTATATTTCTGTTTTCTTTACCAATAATGAGTTAAGTTCTAGGTAAACCTTTCCTCATTCTGTATTTTAAATATTTTGCTGCCAGCTGAGGCGATATAAAAAGTCAGTTCTGTCTTGTAAATTTCAAGTTTCAACTCTCCCTTTGAAATAAGCTCTGAATTCACAAGTCTTATTTTCGCATTCCGTCGTTTATCGAGGATGAAAATGGATATTTGCTCATGCCTCGCATTCATGGAATGTTTTTCAGAGAATTGCTACTCGTTTTAAAGTGAAGGCTGGTATTACATTTAGAACATAATATGATCCACTTTCTTCAACAGCCGCATGTTATATAGGATACATAATTTATTAATAGGAAGCGAATTCTGTCCCAGGGCGTACGGAAATAAGGTTAGTTGTCCATAGACCACATTGACATGATGTCACTTTGGCGCGGGGCGCAGGCACTATCAGGAGAAACATGCGTCTTGTTTGTGCTGCAGTTGATTCAAAACTAGACCTCATAGACATAGACAATGCATTACAGTGACTATTACACTCTTACTACGTCATACTACTTTTGACCAATAAAACGGTACGAAAGGACGTATTTCAACTAATCATGGCTGCTTATCGCACAATTTTATCGCGTCCCTAGCATTTGTTTAATTTTATCGCATCCCTAGCATTTGTTTAATTTTATCGCGTCCCTAGCATTTGTTTCTTTGTTTGCCAACATTTGAAACTGTGCTGGTCTGGACGTCAAATATATATATATATATATATATATATATATATATATATATAAAATTACAAACCACTCCAGTCGATGCACAGCAGTTTCAAATATGACTCGCATTGGCAATCAAGAACAAGAACAAGAATAATAAAAATCACTGATCATACCTATGCATCTTCTGAAATCCTATTAACAAATAAATGAAGAGCACCATTCGGAAATCCTGAATAAGTTGAATACACCATGTAGGCCTAAATCGACGAGTTCCACTTCTATTACGCACACGTCCAATATAACATCAATTGATCAATTGAATCATCAACCACATTCAAATTTGAAAATTGTGCGTTCAATAATTATTCCTTTTAAAATTATTCATTCTGAAATCCTGAATAAGTTGAATACACCATGTAGGCCTAAATCAACGAGTTCCACGTCTATTACGCACACGTCCAATATAACATCAATTGAACTACCAACCACATTCAAATTTGTAAATTGTACATTCAATAATTATTCCTTTTAAAATTATTCATGTTTATTTTTTATGTCATCGTCGTTAATAAAAATTTTTATAACACTTGTGTTTGTTAGTTAGGTTATGTTATAGCTCTGCTATATGATATTATGGATAGTCACGTATCAGAGATTGTTTAATATTAAGATTTATTGAAAATCATCTCTTAAGTGACGTTGATTACTGGGATTCGGATAATTGAAATGGAATGCAACTGTTTTAATAATAAAAATGAAACTGAATCAACAAAGCCTTCTTGACTAGTAACATTGCCATCGTGTATAGATCGAGAACTTATCGACGACAAGGCATTGCTAGTAATCATAACTCACTACTGCCATCTAGCATGCATCTAGCGTAATATTTGTAATGTTAAGATGGTACAGTAATACATTTGAAGACAGTTGTATTTTCGTAAGTCAATTAATATTTTATTGTATTGGAGTACTTCGTTATTTCTAATCTTTATATACTTTCTTCTAATCGTGTAATAGTCAATTAAATCCCACTCGAGTTTTGATTTTCTCTAGATAAATCAAAACGTCTAGTGATATTACTGTTGATAAAAACTGATACTACGATGAGTTTTCCTACAATTTGGATTATTTGCTCATTTACTTAATTGATTTATTTTTACTGGCAGAGTTAAGACCATAAGGGCTTCTCTTTCACTCAACCAGTATAAAAATGCATAGAAAACATAAATAACAGTGAAACAAAAACAATGGAATAATAATAATAATAATAATAATAATAATAATAATAATAATAATAATACGAGAAATGTAGATGTATTTAGTTACATGTAATTCCGAGAACTTAACTGTTTAATTTAGTATGAAATAAGAAAATTTGTATAAAAGAAATGATAAACATATTGGAGGACGATTATTGATACATTAAAAATAAAAATGTTATTCTACAAATGTTATATATGAAGAAAGATCATATTCTGGAGACGAAAAGTATTCTTCTTACAATCGGCTTTTAAAAGTGGTCATTGCCTGACAGACTCTTTACAATCTATTTACAAAATAAGTACTCTATACTATTATGAAATAAAATGCCCTGCATTATAATACACAACACTGCATACAATAGTGTAATATTAATGCTTAATAAATGTATAGGCCTACCTACATTCTTTATCATAGTGTAGATATTAAAAATAGCGTATTCTGGTGTATGTAGTGTAAATAATATAAATTATAAATATCATTGTAATTGTTAAACTTGTCTGTGCTTTGTTCCGCTAATTTTATCAACAAGAGTCGCATGAGCAGACAAAAGCACTTCGCTTGGTAGATGCACTCGTGTCGTTCGCTACAGTAAAAACTTCAGTACTACTTAATCTTGTAACCCCTGGGACAAAGTACGGTCCCTAATTATTAATATACACAACGATGAAATATTAATTTCGCTTGTAACCTACCTATATTGAATGTCAATAGGACTGCGTGCGTAAGAATATTCACCAAGCCCAACTCCCACCTTCAATTTGCTTACAGAATGAAAGAGGGACAGGAGAAATATTGATTTTAGTAAAAAACATACCAACATTGGGTCAAATGAATTCTGAAATTCTCTTACTAATACAGATTATTCAATGTACCGGGAGAGCAAATTATTTGCGAGTAGAAAAACGGAAACTTTGGGTATCAGAGGGTGTACCAGTATCGGTGATTGGACAAACCATAAACTCTTAATACACAATATTTTTAAATATTTACTCACCCAAATTAACAAAGGATATTCATAAATATTTTCCATTTTGTTTGAAATACTTCGGGACCTCTTTAAGAAATGACACGTCTCTCACTCATTTTCCTTTGAGAAATGGAAGTGATTTTACCCCGTGATTGATTCTTGCAGGTTATTTAATTTTTTTTTTTTACACTTTACTTTTTAAAGTTATCCAGATATAAAATTCTCTGGGAGTGAGGTAGGCGGATTGAGAAGGCCACACATTCTCAATAATATCTTTTCTCAGAAGTTCATCCACACGTCTATAATAGACCGCTGTACGAGTATATCGTCGGCTTTATTCTAAAACTTCGTAAGCCCAATTTTTACCGAATGTCGAAATCTGTGTATATTTTCAAAATGCGTCTGCTAATAATACATCGTAGTCAGCTCACCAAAATTCACTTTCTTAATTTAGGGGAGTAAATTATGCTTTAATTGTTAATATTTGATAAGGTTTCATATTAATAAATTATGTTGTCGATTCGCCGATACTACTCTATTTCCGTAACCAGAGTGCTGGAATGAGCCCGCCGATAGGCCCAGATGCCGTTTCCGGTTGGGAAACTGTTTGCTTACCCAGTACTTCCATCTATCTCGTATACAGATCCTATTTCACGTAGTGCTCTAACTTTGGCAGCAGCTGTTAATACCACAAAATAGCTATATTACAGAACATGATTGATATACCTATAATTAACCTGTCAGGAAATTCCCGCACTTACTGAATGCTCACTGTAGGCTAGTTTTCTAAAACTTGAAAAGTAAAACCATAGAAAATATTTATCATCAGAATAAAATTTATTGAAATAGTAATAATTACGATCAGAATTATTTTATGAGTAGAGTACTTTTATTTCCCTTAAAAATACTTTAATCGCAAGAAAGTTGTAGTTAATATTATTCATATTATAGTACGTTAAATATTGTTAATTTATGTGTAGATGGTACTTTCTGATCATCTAGCATGTGCACTTTCCTATAAGTTTAACTCTAAGTAATTAAATAAATAAGTAAATATATAAATAGACAAATGAATCTTTTCACCATTTCTGAGCTGCCACATTAAGGATTCTATACTTATATATACATATATATGATTACTTATTTACTTATTCAATTATATACATTCTGAGTAGGTCTATATGTAATGTGTGGAATGTAAAAAAACACCTTTAGATATACTCTGAAATATTGGTTTTATGCGAAGAAGATCATATTTGTAACACTGGATGGTAAAAATAAATTTTTTAATACACAAAGCACTATTTCGATTAAGTTTTCAAGTGTAAAACTACAACTATTATCCTATTCTCATTAATCGAACCACTTTATTTTTTTATAATTACTTGATTTGTACAGCATAACTTCACCTGACCGAACAGTGGCGGACAAGGTAAAATGATTTACAATTTCGCACGTTATTCCCGGAAGATGATACTTTGATCATTGATAATATCGAGTACCGTCATTTCCCATAACTATGGTCCTGGAACACAACTATGATCCACGATACAACTCTTGAAAGAACATGATAGAAGTAACATAGACCGTCGTAGATAGCTGCAGTGACTTGACTTCAAACTACAGTACAGGAAAGATAGATAAACGAGGTACTACATTATGGAGTACAAATTTTGAATGGACCATAGTTGTGTTCCAGGACCATAATTACGGGAAATGACGGTACATGTTGTGGAAAAGATCAGCTAGAATGGATTTGAATAATAAAGTAGTTCACGTGTACTTTCAATATACGTAGAAAATTGTAGTGAATTGAGTGTTATAAAGTTGTAAATGTAAAAATCGAAACGAGCTTTATAGTTTCAAGATGCTAATTTATACTATGTCCACGATAAATTCGTGTATTACAAGGATAAAAGGAATCATAAACCGATAAAACACATTATAACGTGATTTAGTACTTAAATTTAGCAATATTTCTTCACTCAGTATTGATAATCTTTATCGAAAATAATGCCCATTAAGTATCATATTCTTAAGTTTTGCCATTTTCGTAATACAAGTGGTAACAATGTAGATGTCAGAAAAAAAATGTATTGAACCCGTAATGAAATTAAATTGAAACAATTTGACTTTATTACAATAAATTGTCAATTATTTCATTGTTTTTTCTTTGTTTTGATGCTGGTGTGTTACAACTGTACCAGTATTTCGAAGGGAAAGACACAGGAATTGGAATTAACTGCACAGCAGCTCCAAAATTCTTAACTAGCGTGCCTTTCTATCTAGCCTGCACTTGGTTATTACCAGAATCCTGCGTTTGGTTACCTGGAAGCTCCGAACAATCCACAACAGTATGGATATATATAGAATGTAGCGCGGCGTACACTCTTCAGGTCTGCTGCTCAGAGAACATGACAAAACAAAACAAAGCTAGGCGCTCCGATATCTTCGGTGTAATAGGATTCGGTAGCGAGCATTTCATTACGAAAGAAGAAATTGTATTTTATGAGAAGTAGAAATTTTTAATTTGAAACATTTAAATTAATGTTCAGTCACTCATTGTAATTGCAGGAACTTATGAAGCCAGTAGTCAGTATAAATAATTTTGTTTCTTTGCTGTGATTTATTGTGTTATAGAAATTTTTGACCATATAATTTTATTTTATTTTTTTTTACTTTTCTAGTTAATTATTAATGACTACACATTAACAGACCCTAATTATATTCATTTCTTCAAAATTTACAAAACAATCTTTTGTCCAATTACGTATAGGCCTTATAAATGCTTCAAAAACATACATTTATAGACAGAACATCTGTGCGTGATTAAAGAACGCACCAACTTAATTACGGGCCAGAAAACACTAGCTTAACACTTGTCAATTGCAGCGATTAGCTAAGAGGGTAGAGAAATATACAAACGAAAGGTACCCAGTTGCCAGATATAATGAGTGCTGTCATCTCGGATCACTAATCATAAATAAACAACTATCATTATTGTGGTTCACGCGACCATTGCAGAGTTAAGAACATAGCAAGTTTATGCTATTTTTATACCGGTTTGGTTTCTTAAATTTTAGCATCTGTTTCTGAGTAAAATGTATGTTACCCTGTTATTCGGTAAATTCCTTAATAACGAGATTGCATTTAGTATTTAATGGAAAAGCGAAATAAGTAGATTGGCCTATATAAAATCCTTACAAAAATGTTTGTCTTATATTTATGGAAGTTAAATGTTCATTTGCGAAATTAAATGAACAGATGACAGATAAAAGTTTGTTTCCAGTGTGAAGCGCAAAAATATATATCGATATCGAGTATCTATTAATTCTGATATTATTTTTAATTGTAATCTGAATCCATTTTAAACTAAACCTGTGACGTTAGTTTTCACTCTAATTTGTAAACTCTTAGACTTGATTGTCCCATTGACTTGCAGGGGTCTTGAATAACATGAATAACCCTAAGTAATAAGTCCGGGCATATCCGCCTACACTGCCCGTTATACATACAGATATGTAGGACGTGAGAGAAGGGCTACACGTGGATGAAAGCGGCATCCCACCCCATACGAGGCTACCAGTAGGCATTGTATAATACATTTATTCGGAACGTGACTGGAATAGGGATTCATTGTTTTGGATGTCGTGCTCTGTAATCTCCTCTTTTGTATTTAATTCAACATTTATCAATACTAATAATACAACGGAGTCGGTACAGAAGTCACCAATATCACCAAAATCACCAAGAGCGGAGTATGGATTAGTCCAAATAGGTCCTTCCACCGCCACTCAAAACTGGCCATTTCAATGTTCTTTTAGTCCGTACAGTTCTCCTTTGTCCTCTCGTTAGTATTCTTCGGCTATATTCGGTTGTGGAGCGCCTTGAATTCGTGAAAGAGGGGTTCTTACAACAGTTTCTGTATTTCAGAACGAATTCAGTACTGCCCAAATTTGGTCTCGTCTCCTTCACTTCATATTTTTTATTCCATACCCATGCCCACATCTACAGAGTGTCAAAAATGTATCCAATATTTTAGGAGGTGATAGTATGCATCAAAACAAGAAAAAATGTCTAATAAACATGGGTCCTACAACACATACTTTCTGAGATCTGAACACTTGTTCATAGGAGGTGCTCAATGTGACGTCCATTCATGGCAATGCATTCCTCTGCCCTTCGGCGTAAGGAATCATGCACTCTTTGAAATTTGTTTGAATACTTTAATAAAAAAGTCCTGATAACGATCCCCAGTTAATCTCTATGGTAGCACTTATGGCCCTATTAATCTATCACCAAGACTGCCTGCTCGTAAGTTGATTGAGAATACGTGCTGATGCCTTGTTTCTTCAACTGCATGGGCATTTTCATCAGCCTACACATGCTGATTACCAAAATTAACAACACCAGTTCTACTGAAGCCCTCTCATATCCGCAACCAGACTTTTGTTTTCAGTATTCCTTTCGACGTATCAGTATTTCATTCCAGGGCTGTCAACTACGGTATGAATATATCTGGTAGTCTGCTGTATTGTAGGGCAGTGAAATGCATTGTCATGAATGGACGTCACATTGAGCACCTCCTATGTACAAATGTTCAGATCTCAGAAAGTATAATATTTCGTAGGACCCATGTTTATTAGACAATATTTTCTTGTTTTGATGCATACTATCACCTCCTAAAATACTGGATACTTTTTTTTTAACACCCTGCATACCAATATAAGGTTTAGCCGCGTCTGTGGTTCAGCGCTAGCTCGCTCGTCTTCCAACCTGCGGTACGGGTTTGATTCCAGAATTTGTGGTGGAAAAAGAAGACTTTGTCAATAGAAGCAAGTTAGAACATTAATAATAGAACGAGGTTACACTCCGCTTAATAAAAGTTATTATATGTGTGTATGTGTGTGTGCGCACACACACACACACACACACACACACACACACAAAACACACAACACACAAAACACACACACACACACAACAGTATCTACAGATATAAGAACAGAAGGATTATTAGTAAATCAGGGACTCAGATAATGTTGTAGTCCTTCGTCCGTCCTATATAATATATATTTAGATGATCTTTAAATCACTAAAGTAAGAAGTTTATCGGGGGATAAAGATAGGAATAAACACATATTTAAATACCTAATATTCCTATTTGCTGATGATGCGGTAACAATACATAACAATGAAGATAACTGTTGTTGTTTAGTCAACTGTCCGAAGACAGATCTGAACCTCACAAACAATAACATTGCACCACTTATGAGGCAACTAGGCCAGGAGATAATGGGTTAGAATGGCCAGTTCCTTTCTCCCTCCATTGCATACATCGCCGATTAGCTACATATTACACTACTCAGACTTCAGATACAAACAATTATTATTCTTCCTCTGACAAATATCAAGTGAGATGTACTGCCTGATAATAGATGTACATATCAGCCAGAAACTCAATCAGAGGTGGAACTATAGGTCTCGCAAGCAGGGAATACCGACGGAAGGAATGCGAATGAAACACTGCAAGATATTCAAGAGTACAGTCGGAAAAGAAATGACATCGATAGAATCAGTCCTGCATTGTGATAGTTACATTACGGCTTTAGTTTGTTCCACTGCTTGTGAATACGTGCCTTGTATCGCACTGTATTATTATTTCATTCGTAAACATATGTTGCGCGTTTAATTAGCTTCGAATTTTTCTCTTGCTACGTTCTTTATTTCCACAGCGATGTCCTCATTTGTCCATCTTTTTGAAAGAAACAGTACTTCCATCGGCCCGAACCTCCCCCTCTCCCACGGCGTGCCAACATACACACGTCAAAACAGAGAGCAACGCCACCATTGCTTTTCGGTAATCGTTCCTTGCGCGAGCTATACAACTACATGTCTGTATATTAATTAATTATACAAACATCATTAAAGGGAAAAAGATGATGATTAGGTCATATTTCCTTTACAATCTTTACATTAATCACCGGAGAGGTAGCTTGCAAAGAGATTTTCGATCTAATACTGTGAAGGATGTTCTGGTGGGTTTTGTTAGAATTTAAAACCCTTGAGCGCATTTCGCATGAAAAATATACGTGCGAATATACAAAATTTTACCCTGAAATATTGGCTTGTAGATTTTTTGACTTCATCGCAGGAAAGGTTTTGCCGGCTATGTGCTTGTTCTGAAGTGAGTGACCCCTATGCTTGGCCTTACTTTCTCATTGTATTAACACACAAACCCACTCCGTCGCTTCTGACGGCGGCCTTTTGTAGAATGTTCTGCGAGAGTTAATCCTTCTCATGCATGATACAATGTGATGAATGAGGATGAAGCACACATGTAGACCTGTACACGGCCTGACAGGTACAGTCAGGATAGATGTGAGTTGTTCACACTAAAAACGTACATTTTAATGCGCTTGCAGCCCACAAAGCCGTAAGGAATGTGAAGAATAACGATAGTGAAGTTTGACATATTAATTCCATAGTTTGTGCATACTACCGTAGTAGTGTACAGAGCAGACTGTCTATGATCTTGATCAGAATACAATGTACTAAACTTGTTTATGCGAACTTTAAATCGTGAGGAATTAAGAAAATACTTGGAATTATATACATTCCGGGAGTTCTGAAAGGAAGAGACAGAGAAAAGAAAATTGATTAAATAGTGAAAGAATGAAAGAAGGGACCGATAGAAGTGAAGGTACTTAAGCAATACACATAATGAAATAATAAATTCATTAATAAAATTATATAACCAAACAACAAAACTAATTACAATTATATTAGCCTGGAATTCGTACAGGTTTTATATTAATTGGTTTCATATTAATTGTTGTAGAGTTGAAGTTGACAGCTCCTAGAATTGAGGAGACACCGGGTAGAAGAAGGAATGAAAATCCACATAACTGTGAACAAGAAACAGAAAATAAACAATGAAGTAAGAAAAACTAAAATATAATAGTACATTATGCAACGAGCCTATAATGGTAGTAATTAAGACGCGAGTATGTTTGTTTATGAAACGAGCGCAAGCGAGTTTCATAATTTTCATATTTTTATGCTCGACCATATTTCTAACTTGAAATTATTCATAAGTATTCATATTATGGTTATGTAAGTGAGGAGCGGAACTGACCTAAATTGTGAGATGTGCGCAGACGCGAAAGTATTGATTTTTTCCGAGGCACGAATGTCATTGACCTTGATATAATCTAGAGAATAACATGAACATTAGTCTTAATATAACCTGGAAATTGATTTAGAATTGAAAAACGAGATTACAAATTGAATTTATTTGAATATTATTTACAATTAACGCTAATTATTATACTAACAGAACATAACCTTCTGCGACAGTATTGGATTTCCAGCCTCCGTGACTTTTCGCTAATTGTCTGTCGATTGTATATCCGAGAATAATCGATACTCGCGGTTTTATAATGGTACAATGGTGATTTCTCATTGGCTGAACAACTGAATTATAATCAATAGGTGTACTTTAATGAGGTGCATTAAAGGGCTACTACCAGGTGTATATTACTACATTTCGGCATGGTCGAGCCGTTGCTTACGAGATTATACAAGCTGGCGCATAGAGCTTGAAAAACGAGTCTGAAGTGGTTCCCTCGTAATGCCAATTCCGCCGCTCGGAGCGCTGTTCTGCCCTATATATTCATAGCAGAACACTTAAATGACATTGACATTTGGGACATTTAAAGGACTCACCATTGCTTATTAAATGCTTCGTACAATATTTTATGGACAATAGACGTAATTTCCAAACTTCTACTCCTCAATTATATTACAATAAAAGGCTGTCATTCTTGATATTAAAACATATTACATATAAACTGAGGGACTGTCTGCTCTGTACTTCAGTTCATACACCAAACATTTCCGGAAATAAATTAACTTGACATCTTACATATACGCACTATAGCCTACCCTTTTCACCTAATATTATTAATATTGTTATTAAATAAGATATTGCAACTAATTAAGGTACTGCATTATCTTTAATTTCCTTGAATTCATAATTACGCATTTGCAAGAAGGCCTAACTTTTCCCTCTCTTTAAAAAAAAAATACGGACGTCACAATAACTGAGAAGTATAATTATTGCGCGATTTTTTCTTGCAGTGGTGAAAACATTTCTATAGGCCTACTGATTAATCTATTGAGCATAGTAATAGTAAACGCTGTAGTATTTTAGTGCGTGTACGCGTAATGTATTGGTAATGATACAAGAATAAAAAGAAATTAGGCTAGACATAACCTCACAAAATTACAAACACATGCTAAAACAAAAAAAAAAAAAAACCTTTACGTATCCGCATATAATAAAACTAGATATTCCAGATATAATTTGTTTCACACGATAATCACCTCAGCCTATTTCGGAAGCAGCCATTATTAGTTACAGTTTGAGGTGCATTACCTAATCTCATACTAACCTTGTTAAGTTCTCTAAACTAATTCACTGATAATTACGTAACAATACACAGGTCTAAAATACAGACAAATACACATTAATTACCTAATAAGTACAGCATGAAGATAATTCATTACTTTTGTCGGTATTTTCTAAAAGAGAAAGGGAAAACAGTAACAACATTATCTTCAATGTTTACATCACGTCGTTCACATTTTCATTAGGCCTATATCAGTAATGCTTGGTAAGTGAAACAATGCATGAAATTATTTTACATTTCGGGTCACATCATTCGAGAGTCGGAAAATGCAATTCGCCACTTTTAACATAGCATTGCTTGTTATATGAGAGAACTTTGACATTTACCTTAACCTATAAAGATACGACCTGTTGGTACAGAGTTCTTCACATAGCAAAACACAGACAATTTTCGAATATAACTTAGCTGAACAAACTTCAAATAACACTGTAATATACTTGGCATATTTATAATATTCGTACTCAATCAGTAATGCACAATTAATCGAACTATTTTCACGATGCACAATGCTTTGTAATGGTACTATTCATCATTTCATAGGGCAGAGAGGCGAACCTAGCGGCAGAAATTGTCATGACTCACAGAGACCTACTCTCGAACGTGCTATGCGCCAGCTTGTGTAATCCCGTAAGCAACGGGTCGAGCATAAAAGAATACATCTTGATTACACAACTTTTAACACTATTTCACTTTGGAAAACGTAATATATATCACACACTCTTTCACTCCACATTACACTACACAAACACACCCTCACAGGAAACAAAACAAAAGGTACCAAGACCAGCAACGACCAGTTCTGGTGATGGCCGATAGCAAGCCGAAACATGGTAACAAGGTAACATAAAATTTAACAAGTGAATGATATATAACACGTTTTACAATATAAAAGAAATTGAAAACTAAGCAATCGGAGTATAAAAGTAAAGAAACTATCCACATAACTGACCAGTTATAAAATCAAAACGAAATGAAGAAATATATAAATTAAAATATGAAAAGTAAGTAAAGAATATATAAATAAAAAGAGTATTAATAATTATAAAAAGGAACATGATGTGAAAAAAAATAATTTGGCAGAACATAAAGGACGACGAAGAAAAATTAAAATTATATTTAAAGAAAGGAAACAGAGAAAATGTCGAAAGACAATAAGAAACATACGAGACGACTCGAGTGTCGATTATAGGATACATTAAAACATCGAAATAAACCTATAAAATGAAGCTAATTCAGATAAACTAGTAGAAGGAGAGAAACGGAATGGAAGGGAAACTTAAAACAATCGGGTGAATTGCGAAGGAAAATGGAAAGAATGACAGAAGGAGAAGTAGAAAGGACCTAAAGACGAATTGGAAGAAATATAAATTAAATATAAAATAGAAGTAACAGACAGAATATGGATAGGTAAGAAGCAATGAAACTTAAGAAACTTGAAAGGGAAGGGAATAATGAAATTTTTATTTTATTTTAGTAGGTTATTTTACGACGCTTTATCAACATCTCAGGTTATTTAGCGTCTGAATGAGATGAAGGTGATAATGGCGGTGAAATGAGTCCGGGGTCCAGCACCGAAAGTTACCAGCATTTGCTCAAATTGGGTTGAGGGAAAACCCCGGAAAATACCTCAACCAGGTAACTTGCCCCGAACGGGATTCGAAACCTGGCCACCTGGTTTAGCGGACGGACGCGCTAACCGTTGCTCCACAGGTGTGATAATAACGAAAAGATGAATAGGAATATAAATAATAAAGGGTAAGGAAAGAAATAATAGGGGTTAGCAAGAGGATATGAAAAAAGGGTGGATGAAAGTGTAATAACTGGAGGTAAAAATAAATTTACAGAATGGAAAGATACAAATTTTAAGGAAGAAGGATGAAATAACAGGATGTAAGGATGAAAATAGCAGGTAATAAAGAGGAAAACAAGAGGAGATGAAGGTGAAAATGACATGAGAAAAAGATGAAAATAACAAGAGATAAAGGTGAAAATGGCGGCAGTAAAGATTAAACTAGCGGGCATAAAATTACAATAACGGGAGATAAAATGAAAATAAATGTGGTAGAAATAAAAACAGGAAAAAAAAGTAAAAATAACTGGAGTTAAAGATAAAGATTACAGGATATAAATATAAAAAGAAGAGGGGATTAACATTAAAATAATAAAAGACAAAAAACAAAAATAGCGGGAGAAAAGATTAAAATAACGGGAGATAAAGACAAAATAACAGGATATAAAGTTGAAAATAAAGGAGGCAAATATAAAATAACATGTAGCGAAGATAAATATACAGGCAGTGAAGGTAATTAATATGACAGGATGTATGACTTCAGGCTTTCTCGGCGTTTATTCATAATGATGGATTCACGGACTATCAGCAGAGTTAAAGTTGTGGAATACTCCAAGCTTTCGACTACTCACTCTCATGATATCATCAGTTCCCTGAAGATGGCTACAGAGTCAGTAGTCGAAAGCTTGGAGTATTCCACAACTTTAACTTGGTTGATAGCCCATGCATCCATCATTATGAATATGACAGGAGTTAACAGAAGGTAAAGGTAAAGATAACAGGAGGTAAAGATATAGAAGAGAAAGATAGAAATTGAAGAGAGAAGGATACAAAATTGGGACAAATTAAGAGAAACTATAGACAATAATTACAAATAATATCAGTGAAGTGGAGAAATAAATGAGAGGAGAATACCAAATCATGATGGACGAAGAGAAGTAAGAGAACTTAAATATAAAATTAAAGAAAAAGAAGAAAAAACATGAGAATGGGATATAAGTAACAGGAGACGAAGTTAGAGATAGCAGAAGGTTGGTGTGTTACGTGGTTGGTTGGTAGCTTGTGTGTATTGTACCACCTCAAAATCGTCGTGTCAGTAGGTGTTGCATGTTGAAACTCCCATTTGAAAGGACGCTGAATTCTCATTATACTCCGTGTGCTGTGGCATTCCAATACACACCTACTACGTTCCTGTGGATTCTCCATAGCTTTATAAATATTTCAGAATTTACGAGTTGAAATATAAACATTCACACAAAAAATAATACTACATAAAAGAGGGAAGGATACCAACGCAGGACGAATGAAGAAAGATACGAGGACTTAACATCAGATGGGATGTATGCAAAAACCGGGAGGAAAGGATATAAAACACGAAAGAAAATAGAAATAACAGACAGAAAGAAAAGAAAGAACATGATATAAAGATAAATATAACAGGAAGGAAGGATACAAATGACATGACTGAAGCTTACAACAAATGGAGAATTGGATACAATACAAATAACAAGGTTAGGGAGAGATACAACAAGGCTTATATATATATATATATATATATATATATATATATATATATATATATATGTGTGTGTGTATATATATATATATATATATATATATATATATATATATATATTTGTAACAGAAAGAAAAGATGAGTACGATGGGAAATAATTAAAAAATTAAAGCAGAAGTCGGCTAGACCAGAAGGAAAAGATAAAAAGGAGAGATGAATGAAAGCTAGAGAGAAGCTATTGAACCCTGTGCGTTGTTTCCGTTTGCATATTTATACAACGAATCTTAACAGCTGATGATGTATTCCATATCCCAGCTAAAACTAATTTTCCGCCTAAATGGAGAACTGACAGTACTTCGAATCCTCTTCGTTTGTTAGAGAGTAATTAATAGCCGTTACTAGCTGTATATACATACTTGAAGCTAAATGTAGATGACGTCACATGATGCTGTGTCAAGTTTAATGTCATGTAACTTGAGATTCAGCTGTAATTACTAATTGCATTATGATAGAACATTAGAGATACAATTATACGCTGCCAGATTGTTCTAATAATGAACTGAATTTCAAGAAATCACGCAAGGTGTCATTTGTAACTAATCCACAATAATAATAAATATGGGCACCGACCTTTTATTCATAACGAATAATGTAAATTGTCATACAGTGTCTTTTTCTCTGATAGTGTCGTTATAGAAATATAGGCTATAAGTAAAGTCAAGTGCGGAAGGTATTTGAAAACATTTTATGTTCTTTTTCATCAAGAGCTAGACAGACAGTGAGTGAAATTGTGAATTAAATATTACATTTACGAAAACTACAAGGAAAAAACGCTACTTGTAACCGGCGGGAACGAATGCGATTCGAAGTTCTTTAATATAAAAACGTCATGGTCTGTTGGTTACAATTTTGGGCGTTGAATCTGAGGTTCGCAGATTCGAAACCTTTCCAGAGCAATGGCTTCTTTTTACTTGGTTATTTAACGACGCTTTATCAACTATTGCGTTATTTAGTGTCGATGAAATTGGTGATAGTTAGCGATATGAGGTCGACACTCTCTTTACGCAGGGATGCAGAACTGGGGAAAACGGGGGTGGAAGAATGGAGAAAGAGTTCGTTTCCCGTCCACAATACCCCGGCCTTGAATTACGTATCTGAGATGTCCGCAAGCTCACTGACTGCATACATATTTTCTCTCTCTCCACCATATCCAATGATGTGTGGGGGTGAAGGGAAGGGAAGAGTTATGTGTTCCGCCTTGTGACGTGTGCCATAATTGTAACATAGTTTTGCATCCCTGCCTTTAAGGTTGAGGAAGACCTCGGAAAAAACCTGACGAGGGAATCAGTCCAAACAGGGATCGAACACACTTCCGAACGTAACTCAGAATCAGCAGGCAAACGAGCTACCGCCTCAGATACGCCGGTGGCTGCAAATAAATGTACAGGGTGTATCGAAAATGGTGGGTAAAACATCAGGTATAGATTCCTCTTATGTAGAGAAGAGAAAAAGATTGTACCAACATGGGTTCGTAAATGCTTGGTTGCCGCTATATAGGGGTTATAAGTACACTGAAGTATGTGTGTTGGATTTAGATTAATATTAATGATACAGTCTGTATACATTTGCTTATATAATTTACTATTTCATTATTAAAATTTCATACTTCCAACTAGTAAAACAGCTAATTTAGTTGATATAATTGCGTCATGCCAAGGTTGAATATTCAGCCGATTATTTGAAAATGTTGAACAAAGTTCTCGTAGCCTTTCTATATAGGCTATTTCATTCCGTTCCATTCCTTTGTCCATAACATGCACACTATTTTAATTATCATGGGCTTTTCGTTCATTTTTGCATGTTCGCTGTGTTTTCTTTCATTGTTCAGTTTCCTCTATGTCCTCAGATATTTTGTTCTCATTTTAATGTTTACAATTAATATTTATCTAATAAGTGAACTGTTTCAAATACTTGGAGTGCACTATAAGCAGTAACATGAGTTGCTTCCAGGAAGTGAAAAGTAGGTTAGTAATAGCAAAGGAAGCTTTTAATAGAAAAAGGAGCATCTTTTGCGGACCTCTGCAAAAAAAGAAATAAGGAAAAGACTAGTAAAATGCTTTGTGTGGAGTGTGGAATTGTATGAGACAGAAACATGGACATTACGGCGAAGTGAAGTGAAGAGAAGCGAATAGAAGGAATTGAAATATTGATATGGTGAAGAATGGAGCGTGTGAAATGGACAGACAGAATAGCAAATGAAGCTGTGTTGGAAAGAGTGGATGAAGAAAGAATGATGCTGAAAATAATCAGGAAGAGCAAAATGAATTGGTTGAGTAACTGTCTGAGAAGAAACTGCCTACTGAAGAATGCACTGGAAGCAATGGTGAATGAGAGAGGACTTCGGGGCAGAAGTAAATATCAAATAGACAACATTAAGATATGTGGATCATATGCGGAGACAAAGAGGAAGGCAGAAAATAGGAAAGATTGGAGAATGCTGGGTTTTTCTAGTGAAAGACCTGCCCTGCAGCAGAATACTTATGTATGTGCATAAAGGCTATATATACACACAAGACTAAACATTTGAAATTAGGCTATACGAGAGGAATTTCTCCCAAACGGGGAAGTAATTTTTCATTAAGTTAAGATTGTAGCCTGTGTAAAAGGTTGGTGTGGTTACGCGGTCTAGACCGGCAGTCTTTCCCGCTGGAGATCCGAGTTCAAGTCCTAATGAGACCTGGGAATTTTCATCGAAATATGCATAATAACTTAATAACACTTGTGGCGGATAGTGTCGCATTTAGTGTTTATTCTTGAGGTTCTCCCGTTTCCTTATGTTAGGAATTATTCTGCTCCATCTGTTTTTCATGCAGCACTATTAATACGTAGGTATACGGTGGTAGTATGCATGTCCATGTGATGTGCAAAACTGTTCTTTTCTACAAATAAAAAAGTAGATTTCATATGATTGTTAGTTTTGGTACACATACATCTAGAAACGGTGACAATTTGGATCAAAAAAATATCTTTCCTACAACATGTTTGCTGTGAAATACGAGTACCGCTGCAAAATTCTCCTTTTCAACTTCCTGTGCACAGAAGAACTTTCCTTTTCCATGCAATTAATTTTGTGACCAAACTTTCCTTTTCTTGCAATTGTGTCTTATTTAGATAACACTGTAAAAATCTGGTCTTTTCCTTCCGAACTATCAGTGATTGAATTCTTGTCAGTATCTAGAAGTACAGAAGTGAATAATTCTTCGAAATCACTGCCGCAGTGCTGACACAAAACAAAGACATTCAAGTGTTAGAACTCTAGGACTGCATGATATTCGGGGCTTCCATCACTGTTTTTATGCAAATTCTAACAAAGCGGTACAAAATTGTTGTAATTTGAAGTACACTTATCGGAGCTTTCCACAGAGAACATCTCGAGCAAAGTACCAAACAGTTCCAGTTAAGCATCAGCAAGCAAGTACGGTACTACCTACGTGAAAGGGCCGATACAGGTAGTGTATGTGCTAAAACCTTCTTGTCAATTTTGGGGAAATCCAGATACTTTGTCAAAAACTTATGCAGAAAACCTTTAAACACTAGACTTTATAGTATTTATGGTATAGAAAACAGGGATTGTGATAGATCGTCTAAAAATTCTGACAAAAAGAGAAATATAATTAAAGAGTTTATTAAGAAATTACATTCAGCTGGAGAACATCATACTAATAAATATAATTGGAAACTGATTTTTCTTGTTTCAAAACTACCGTAATCCGAGGTCTTTATTTTCAAAACTGCCCTTTTCCTCCAGTTTGCTACAAAACTGTCTTTTTCGAAAATATTATTTAAAATAACTCTATAACTTTTAAGAGAATATTTATTAAACGTCTGGAAACAACTCATTTCATTGTAATTTTACACCAGGATATGGTTCCTTTCTTTAAACACTTAAATTTCTCGTGTTATAAGATTTTCATGTTCAGTGGTTAAACATCTATGATGAATAAGGACAGTTTTGCAAACCACCTGCTCAAATATTCTCCGATCGCCGGCTTGCTACGCGTGGAGAGAATTGGTCTAGGCTAGAGTGGGGTGTGGGGGTTGTGTGCCAGAAACCTGAATACTCAGCGAACCCTAGTGTAATAGCTATGTTGATGTGAGTTGGAATTGCGCATTGGTAGAGGATTAGCACAACCATCCGTAATGGTCGCAGTGCTGGGTTATAATGACGCTCCTATAACTGATATAACATAAGATTACACAGCGCAATATATTTAAGCCGCTAATATATTAATTTAAAGGTAACAGTAGAAGCTAAGTATGCTGGAAAAGCTTAAAATGGGACATGAATCATGCTTACGATACTTTGTAATGAAAAGGAGACGTGAAATGTACACTAATATGTTCATTTTAAGCTTTCGTTTAAATTTAATTTCGGGAGGGAGCCTATACGACTCAGCACTGCAACCTTTCAAGATATATTGCGCTAGGCCTCAAGCTAGGCGCATTCCCAAACCCACACCGGCTGACTATACTAAGATTCGCTGCGTACTGAGATTTCAAGAAGGCAACCCCACTCGTACCTGGATTAGCTCCTCCATGCGTCGCCAACCGGCATTTTCTAATGTTCATTTCATTTATAACGCCTTGCGCGCAATTTTCGTAACTTTTTATTGTCGCGTATTCCTTTCAAAATGTGATTTGATCTTGATATTCCCAGAAAATTACGAAATTTGACATTTGTTATTTTATTGAGTGCACTACAAACTAAGATAAGTGCTTCGCACAAATCTTCATGATAAAATGTTGGACTGAGAGGGAATTATTTTTAATTACTTACTTGCTTACATTCTTACTGGCTTTTAAGGAACCCGGAGGTTCATTGCCGCCCTCATTGGTCCCTATCCTGAGCAAGATTAATCCATCATATCCCACCTCCCTCAAATTCATGTTAATAGTAACCTCCCATCTACGTCCCGGCCTCCCCAAAAGTCTTTTTCCCTCCGGCCTCCCAACTAACACTCTATATGCATTTTTGGATTCGCCCATACGTGCTACACGCCCTGCCCATCTCAAACGTCTGGATTTAATGTTCCTAATTATGTCAGGTGAAGAATACAATGCGTGCGGCTCTGCGTTGTGTAACTTTCTCCATTCTCCTGTAACTTAATAATTAATGTAACTTAATTTAATTAATAGAAACAATTTTAAATTATTAAGTTATCCAGTCTTCTGGTAAAATGTGTCTTTTTGATTACAAATAAGTCGGATACTGGCTCAAATAGCGGCAGAAAAGCATGGGTATGCTTCCCTTCTATAGGATGTATAATAATTATGCCCATTATTTTTGTGTTCATGCTGTATTAGGCTATATTAAGTGTTGGAATTGCGTCTTGCTGACAAGATGATCAATGAGTCTCGTTAATTGCATATGTAATTCCTTAGCGTACAATACTCACCTAGAATGAGATACCGGTACGCCTATGATTCCAAACCTTGGAGTAAATGTTAACAGTGACTACTTTATATCTTGCCATATTTTAAGCGGAAGTTGTTTACCCAAATTAATGTCAGAAATACGGAATCTGGCGGTTGCATTAAACTTCCAGTTGGCTTTAATTAAATTTATGATATAGGTATGTTGATTACCGATCTAACTTTGTTCACGTTCTTTCTTCCTGTTCATGCCGCTTTTCATGTTCTTACTCTTTCAGTTTCTGTTAATTTTTATTTTATTCTATTTTTTTTTTACTCCTTGTTTTCCTTTTCCTTCCAATTGTCATGTACATTTTCCCGTTCATTTCTCACATCTTTATTCTCTTGTATAAAATTCCCCCTACTCTCATATTCCTGAACTTCCTTTGTTACCTTTTCCTTTCCTTTCTGTTCCTTTACTTTTCCTTTCTCTTTCCTCCTTTTTCTTGTTTCATTTTCCCATTTCTTCCTAATCTTTTACTCTAATTTCTCTTTGCAATTTTGCCCATCTTTCCTTCTACCTATTCGTCACTCCCTTCTTTTCATTCATTCATTCATTCATTCATTCATTCATTCATTCATTCATTCATTCATTCATTCACTTTTTTCTACCTACTATCTCTTATCTTTATATACTGTTCCTGTTTCTTTCCTCTTTCTACCATTTTTCCTTCTTAATATTTCTCTCTTGCATCTCCTCTTACATTTTCGTCGATTTTACCTTTCATTCTTCGTATTTCTCTCTTCTTCCCAATACTTTTTCCTCGCTTCCCCTTTCCATCCTCACCCTTTCTTTTCTGCTTCTCATACTCGTCATTTTTCTTGCTTCCTTTTTTTTTTGCACTGTTTGTTTATTCAGGACATCTAGTTACTTTAATATCTCTCAGCAGAGACCGGAAGTTTAGGCATTATGAATCATTAAAATAGATAGGCAAAAAGGCATTCCAAATTGCTAAAATAGGCACGCAAAAATGCATTATAAATAGCTAAAATACGCAATAAAAGGCCATTACAAAAACCTTGTACTAGACCCACAACCTTGCACTTTCCACAAAAGGATTTCGGCAGCAAGAAAAGCTTTACATAAGTCGAATGCAAATTGAGATTTTCGACTCGATGTTGCAATTACCGTTAGAAGCAAAGAAATCTTCCCAGTAGCCTTGGAAAGTGCATTTTTGTGTTTGGTTGAACTAATATGTTGCGATATGAGATATTTAGCTAGCTACAACAACGTCGCAATGAAAACTTATAGAAAAATAACCGTTAAAAATAACGTTAGACCCGCACTCATTGTTGCCTTGTCAAATAAACACAAGCGATAATTAAAACGCCTACTGTTATACATTTTTGCACGGCAGCACTCATTGTTGCAAAGAGAATATGAACTGACTGAAAGACAATAATATAAATTCGGTGAAGTCACTTTCATTGTAGCAGTTATAGAAATAAATTAAAATATACTTGTTGTCAATTTTTAGTAATAAATAAAAAAATAATAGATAAATAATCAAATAAAGGCAAAAAAAGAAATTATTTTGTAAATTAGGCATTTATAAATTTGAAAAGGCAGAAAAAGGCAACATAAAACTGTGACTTTTCAATCACAAAGGTTATTAATTCGTACAGATTTACTTTCAAAATGAAGATAGATTTAACACATTTAAAAAGGCATTCTGCCAAAGTTCCGGTCTCTGAGACTCTCAGTTATATCCATTCTTTTAACGATATGATGTTGCCTAATTATAGCTGTTACATTGTATATTTTGTCCGCACTTCATTCATTGAAGTGGTTAAATTCTGTGTATTTGTCTAATGCCTTGGTTTCTATGACGGTCAATTTTCTCCCTTTCTTTTTTCACAGAGGAAAGGTCCGTAGGCTTACACCGCACTGCAGCGAGGCTTATTGTGTTCACCACTTCTGTCGCAGAGTTGATTCTTGAAGTCCGTAGAACCGCATTCCTGTAAGTATAATGATTCATTATTTGACACAATCTATCGATTCCGCTTTCATAACACTGTTTCGACGAAGTGCACTTTTACCGCTCCTCCATCATGCCTAGAGTTCTGTGACTCTCTTAGAGCGATAAATGTGTGTGTAAGTTAACGGTATTACATCTTGCTGCATCCTTTGTTGCCCTCAGACTATTCAATTATGATAAATGAAGTAGAAATTGATGAACGCGTAATGAAAACAAAGTTCAAACACCGAAAATTGCTTAACATAGATTGAGGAAAAGCCCCGGAGAAATCAAAACATGCAATTTGTTCCAACCAGAATTTAATGATTAATCGTATAGCGTCCTACCGACAGAACAGGATGTCCTATTCATTTACCAATTTCAAGTGATTATATAGGATTTCCTGTCCTGTGGAGAGAATGTTCACCTAGACTATTGCCTAAAGCGTTTCTTTCTCTATTAGTGCAAAAGAAAAATGAAATTGGTACGACACATTTTTGCTGAGATATGGCGGATTCTTTCAGTAACGGTGCGCGAGTTTTCGCTAAAGCAATTCTCTTTGATGCAGATGAAAATAACACTTGAGTAAGTCTGTTTTTGATGATACATGATCTGAAAGTGTTTCTGAAGGAACTGTGTTGAAAGTACGTGGGAAACTTGTTAAACTAAAATGGAATATTGATAACAGAATAACGTGGATTCGTGCCTCTGACATAACTGACATAGCCAACAGTGGCACTTCCTCTATCTCCAATAATTCTTCAAAGTCTGACAAGAAACAATAAGAATCCAGAGAAAATGTATTGTTTCCTCCACAATCAGGACGATACAACAAAAAGCTAGTTACTTTTGTGTTGCTTGTGGCCTAAGAGCAGTTATGTGTAATCCTCAAACTAAACGTGACTGTTTTGCAATTCACATTAAGAATGGAATTCCTGCATAATTCATTAAAGTTAGCACTCATTGGACTATAGCATTCATTGGACTAAGTCAAATCATATAAATGACATTTTAAATTATTTACTTTCAAATTTATTTAAATGATCGAGTAATATCTGGCCTAGTATTCTATTCCACAAGCATGTATTAAAAACAATATGTTAAAAAAATAAAATAAGAAAATGTTATGATTCACACATGTATGTACATAATTTCCTATCCTGATATGTTTTGAATAAAATTTTATTTATTCAGTTATCATCCTAATGTTACAAATAAAAGTAATATAAATTATATTGAAAATAATAAATATAATTATTAATTTACTACTTTTATCTTTCTATTTGCAGTCCACACCTGTGGAGTAACGGTTAGCGCGTCTGGCCGCGAAACCAGGTGGCCCGGGTTCGATTCCCGGTCGGGGTAATTTACCTGATTGAGATTTTTCCCGGGGTTTTCCCTGCTGGGTAACTTTCGGTGCTGGACCACGGACTCATTTTACCGGCATTATCACCTTCATCTCATTCAGACGCTATATAACCTAAGACGTTGATAAAGCGTCGTAAAATAACCTACTAAAAAAATTCTATTTACAAAATCAATAAAACAAATGTAAACTGTATTGAAAATAATAAATAGAATAAATGAATAAATAAACAAACAAAACAAAACAAAATAAATAATACGTCCTTCTGACAGGATAACAGGGTACTATCGGCAGGACCCGTAACTTGCGTACTGCCGGTAGGACATTGCATAAATATGTCCTGCTAGGACAGCATATCGTCGTTGTTCCTGAAATAACTCCTATGTGACATATTTATCGATTCTCAGAATTTTGCTCTATTATTAAATAGTGATACAGCAAATAATAAAATCTTCTATATGTAATTATATTTCTTTCTTTCGAAAATTTAAGAATTCACAGTCTCCTACGTACGACTGCCATAGGACGAATAAATGTGTTTTTCTTCCTACTGAAGAATTTTATATTTTGCACATAGGATTAATTGCAGGAACAATAACGATATGGAAAATATTGTTTAAGAATCTGTCCTAGCGGAAGGACAAATTCCTATGTACAAAAGTCCTTCTGGAAACGCTTCAGGAAGGATATGACTCTGTACGATCAACCATTAAATACAGCTCGCTAGTTCGATAGACGTGTTGACCACTATTACATAGCGGTGGATCATTTTATCTGTATTTCTCATTACGAATTTATGTAATTTTACATTATTACATTGGTAAATTTGCGCATAACAACTTGTCAAATCGTGTCGTATTTTTCCTTATTAATATACCTATGAAACATGGGAGTATAAGGGTACAGTGCATCAGTTATTCATAGATTTAAAAAAGGCATATGATTCGGTTAAGAGAGAAGTTTTATATGATATTCTTATTGAATTTGGTATTCCCAAGAAACTAATTCGACTATTTAAAATGTCTCAGTGCAATGTACAGCAGAGTCCGTATAGGTCAGTTTCTGTTAGATGCGTTTCCAATTCACTGTGGACTAAAGTAAGGAGATACGCTATCACCTTTACTTTTTAACGTTGCTCTAGAGTATGCTTTTAGGAAAGTCCAGGATAACAGAGAGGGTTTGGAATTGAACGGGTTATATCAGCTGCTTGTCTATGCGGATGACGTGAATATGTTAGGAGAAAATCCACAAACGATTAGGGAAAATAAGGGAATTTTACTTTAAGCAAGTAAAGAAATAGGTTTGGAAGTAAATCCCGTAAAGATAAAGTATATGATTATGTCTCGTGACGAGAATATTGTACGAAATGGAAATATAAAAATTGGAAATTTATCCTTTGAAGAGGTTGAAAAATTCAAATACCTGGGAGCAACAGTAACAAATATAAATGATACTCCGGAGGAAATTAAACACAGAATAAATATGGGGAATGCGTGTTATTTTTCGGTTGAGAAGCTTTTATCACGCAGTCTGTTGTTAAAAAAATCTGAAAGTTAGAATTTATAAAACAGTTATATTACCGGTTGTTCTTTATGGTTGTGAAACTTGGACTCTCACTTTGAGAGAGGAACATAGGTTAAGGGTGTTTGAGAATAAGGTGCTTGGGAAAATATTTGGGGCTAAGAGGGATGAAGTTACAGGAGAATGGAGAAAGTTACACAGCACAGAACTGCATGCATTGTATTCTTCACCTGGCATAATTAGGAACATTAAATCCAGACGTTTGAGATGGGCAGGGCATGTATCACGTATGGACGAATCCAGAAATGCATACAGAGTGTTAGTTGGGTGGCTGGAGGGAAAAAGGCCTTTGGGGAGACCGAGACGTAGATGGGAAGGTAATATTAAAATTGATTTGAGGCAGGTGGGATATGATGTTAGAGACTGGATTAATCTTGCTCAGGATAGGGACCAATGGCGGGCTTGTGTGAGGGCGGCAATGAACCTCCGGGTTCCTTAGAAGCCGGTGGGTAAGTAAGTAAGTATACCTATGAGTAATGCAGCCGAGCTAAAAGTGTACTAAAAAGCAATGGTTATTTTGGCCTACACATTTTTCTTGTCCCTGCAAGCTATTTATTCTCCCTTGTTGATTGAGATCGCTGCCCTTCTCGGATTACGACCTAACTCGCATTAGGTACACGTAATATAAAGCTTTAAATAGATTTCAATCATCGATCCACGTGGAGGTAACATCCAATTAGCTTCTGGAAATAACGTGACCTCAAAACAAAATTAAAAAAATAAGCAACACTAGTACATGTCGTGTTAGGGATCCACTTTGCACCCGAGTGCGTTATAGACTCGACCGCAGCGCGGACCGCTCACCTCGGTAAGCCTATTTATTCGTGGCTGATACGAAGTGTAAACACACACACATGCAGTGATTACACCCTCTCTCTACACTATCGCTTTCTGAGCGTATCCGAAAATGAACTCTTTAACCCTGCACTACCAATCGCTTTTAAAGGGAGGCGGGGGTCGAGTGAGGGTGTCGGCTGGAATTATGTGTCACAGTTATGATAGCAAACATCCCCTCTTGCATAATTGTGATCTACAACTCGCCATGTCTGTGTTGAAATGTTTGGTGCGGAATTTGGAGAGCAGGTATTTTTGGTTCCACCCAATATCCCTTCCCCCCGCCATCACCGTTTCTCCACCCACCGACACTTATCACGGTTGGAGTGCCCTATTATAACAACCTACAACGTCAGGGAAGGGTGCAGGGCGAGGGTTTGCATGTGTGAACAAGATATACATGTTTTATTACTCCCAAATCCGACCACTAATGTACCGAGTGTGCAATTGGGGCACCCTGATGCTCCCTCTCCCCCCGTTTTGAGCCCTTCCGAATGGATGTGTCTGCACCTCAACATATAGTTGATTGGTTTCCAACATGCACCACTTCACCCTCTTCCCACAGCCCCGTGTCTCCGGTCGAGCCACAGACTCTACTCATCGTTACAGTAGCATGTGCTGCGGTTTATGTCGGGTTAATTATGGTATATTGTTAAAATTTGAATAAAAATGAGTTCGTGTGTTAGTAATTGGACAAAGCTGGGGTTTTCATCCGAAGTTTCGTTATTTGGTGAAGTTCCTAATTTGAATCGTTAATTCTAATAAAATGTTTCTTTTAGTACCATGGGTAGCGATTAAATAGGATATGTTTTCCGAACACCTTGGTTTTCCTAGCATTTTATTTGCAACAATCGTTACATTACCTTATTATTTTATGTCTTCATAATGAGACTAATCATTTTAGTTAAAATTCGTCGTTGTTCCTGCAATAACTCCTATGTGCAAAATATGAAATTTATCAGTAGGAAGAGAAAACACATCTATTCTTCTATGGTAATAGTGCATAGGTCATTGTGAGTTCTTACATTTTCGAAAGAGAGAAATATAATTACATATAGGCCTTGGAGATTTTACTACTAAGATTTATTTCAAATCATCCGTCCTCAAGTGAGGTTGACCACCGAGATCCCGAATTAACAAACAAAAGATAAAGGGAAATGAAACGAGTAAAATAACGATTCGATTTGTACATTAAAACAAAAAATTACATGTTAACATATAGATGATAGTGTAGAATTTGAAGAGAGACCTTCAGAATTTCCATTACAATCTTCCGAACCTCATAAAAGGGAATTTGAAAGGATTTAAGGATATTACATGTAAATTTTGGTAAACAACCCCTCGCTCCAAATATTAAGCCTGTAACATCCCAGTTGTAAAGCGAAATGCCATATTTTTCACTAAGGTATGAAAGACAAGGTACATATTTAGCTCGCTTGTCATCATTTATCTGCAGTGCTTGATTTGTGTCTCGTTCAAAGCAAATCGTAGGGTCTAAGACCATCGCTTTCTGGGTTCTTCTATTGATGGCGATTATATCGACCCTTCTATGAGAATCATCTTCAGACACATAATGAATCTCCTCATGTACTTCCCATCCTCTGTTTCTTAGCAGGTTGGCAATTGCTGTACGGGCACGATGGTGTCTGTTGTTAAGCAGTAGCTCTCCCTTCTTACAGAACCCCAGTACATGGCCAAGTGTATCACTATTGAAGTTATTTAATAGAGCAAAAATCTGAAAATCGATAAATATGTCACATAGGAGTTACTGCTGGAACAACGAAGATTTACTTGCTTCATTATTATTTAAATGTAAATATACAGGATACAGAATATAATTACAATAATAGAAATAGGAATAAAATAATACTATCAATATATAAAAAGAAAAGAAGATACAGTAATATTAACAAAATTTGACGACCGAATGAGCAGCGCCTAGGCCTATAACAGAATATACAAAATAAAATAAAATAGGAACTAAAATTAAAATTACAGCTACAGTGAAATTATATTATAATATAATATATTAATATAAGAGGAATATAGAAAATAAAATAAAATATGAACTAAAATTAAAATTACAGCTGCAATGAAATAATATAATATAATAGTAACATAGATAATATAATATTAACATTGAAATATTAGTTAGCATTTTTAATAAACGGTGAAGATAAGTCAGACAAGTAACGAGTATAAATTTCGAATTTTATACACATTTTAGTATAAAGAAACTGATGGAATTACAAGCTTCTAAGAAGGATGTTTTAAATTGTTATCAGTACTGTCGAAAAAGCGGTAAAATATTGAACACTATCGCCCTAATCATAGTCTTCTTTTAGGATAAAATCACACTGTCTCTCCTTGCTCAATATTCCATGTTTCCTAAATTAATAATATGATCCGATGCTTAAATATTGGATTTCAAATGTTCTTATTATGTTAATATGTTTACTGCGATCTTGCAAGACATATTACGCTAAATCTGTTGCTAGGGGCTTTCCCAAACCAACACCGGCCAAATTCACTAAGGTTCGCTGCGTACCCAAGTTTCGAGCAAGCGACGCAATACAACCATAGGCCAGCCACCTCCGTAGGTCGCCAGTCGGCATTAGGGAATGCTACGGAATGGAGAGATGTTGACAGAATTAAGAATTATGTACTGTAGATGCTACAGAGTGATTTATATTGAATTAACACCTTTCCTTCTTTATTTCAAAACGAATGATGTAGCCACAATTTGTTATACCTCAAATGTAAAGTATCTTTGGGAGAATACTAACCTCTATAGCAAATGTTGAAAATTCTTTATTTATTCGGCTGGAAATTCACTTAATGACCAGTTTTTAACGTCAAATTAAACAGGAGTTTTAATTCCCTGTCACACGTCATACGTCAAAATCGTATATGAAATTACATAGGGGAGAGCAGCTATCGATGAACAGTTGCTTTCAATGGACCGCTGCCATATTCTTGGTCATATTGACTGCGTATGCCTGAAACGTCACCTCAAGGCTGTCACTCCCGAGTGGCAGCAAAAACGTGGGCTGAACAAGAAGCTCAGATAAGTTTTTGTTATTTTTACTATAATTTCAAAGTAACTTAAAGTACAGAGCACATTGACTTAATAATATTAACTTAAATATATAGCTGGAAGCAATGTTCTGTCTGATTCCTTTTCAATTGTATATTCATAAATTTTGTATAACCTCTTCAGCGCTCTTAAAGTTTGATTAGGAAATGGCGAAGTCGCTGTGGATAGACCAGCTGGAGTTCCCATGAATGGACTGCATTTCAAAATGGATCATTCCTGGAAACCAATTCCCTTCACGAAGCAATCAAAATCAAGACTTCTGGTTTTGTTTGATGTATGAAGAAACTATCGAGGAAAATATGTTACAGTGTATGTCTTGAAGGAAATGGGTAGGGGAAGGTGTTGTACCTTGGGTCATTTTTACATTTAATTTCTATTTTTACCATATTATGATTATTAGGTTGTCAGAAATATAAAATAAGATGAAGCTACTCTTTGAGATATCATTGGTAATCTTTATTTACGAATTTAATTACTCTGATAATTTTTATATTCAATTAAATGTATACAAGTATAATGGACCAATGTACAACATGAGGTTGTACCTTGGGTCACCCGATGTTGTACCTTGGGTCACATTATAAATTTAGCCTACAAGAAAAGAAACAAGAATACAAATTGTGGATAAACATAAATATGAATGCAAAGTGTAAGCTACATATCTAAAAATCACGAAACTTCTGGAATATAATAGGAAACAAACTAAAGATACAATTCCTTTGCAACATGTTCATGCAATAATGCATTTTAAGCAGATAACAAACACAAAATCGATCTACTTAACATCATAACTACTGAAATCAACTGCGAATTGTAGTTGGGAAGTTTGTCCCTTAGATTAACCTTGTTGGTAAGGAGGTGGTAGCTTCATGACTAAGCCACATGTCGCCAGCTTTTTTCTCGATTTTCCAGTTCTCTGGAATAGCCAAATTATTTTCATATCCATATTGATATGCAAGTTTCAGAACTTCATTTATATTTAGACCGTAATGTAGCCTTGCTGCCTGTTTCAAATACTCTACTAATTCAATCTCTTGTGGCAAAGTAAACACTTTCTTCACATCATTGTTAGCTCTGTACACAAACTCGTTTTAATTAGAATCCTGCATATTTTTTAAGTGCCTAGACAACGTAGTTTTCGAAATATCGAAATTTTTGGCAGCAGTTTGCACTTTAGTTCCATTTGTTAACACATCCTTTATAGCCATGCGAAGTGCTTCTACATCTACTTTTTCCCGCTTTTTTCCATTCTTGCTTCTTGGCATGGTTCTATAAAAATAAAAGTATGACGATATAATATTTCCAACATATTGAGGAATAAACTATATTAAATTAACTAATAATTTATATTAATTTGTACACTTCTGCTCATCATCAGTTCAATGTTGTACCTTGGGTCGACTCAAGGTACAACGCTTCAAGTGGACCGAGGTACAACTACTGCTCATTGTGAATTGAACATCTTGTTTCAAAAGTTAGATTATATTCTAACAATAACCTAATATACCATTCGAACAAGAAAGAAACAAAGATCTTACCTTACTATTGGAAATGTCTTGAATTATAACACAGTCCCGTAAAAAAAATAAAGAACACACTACAAAGAAAATACTTTCTGAGATCAAAAACAAATTTCTTCACAAAGAAAGCAAACCACTGTATCTGAAGATCACCAAGCTTTGTGAGAGGACTCTTATGTACAAATATGTAACTTAATTGTAATACTTCATTTTTCAAAACACAAATGGCAGAGAAATGATGAATGACCCAAGGTACAACTGACCCAAGGTACAACACCTTCCCCTACATAAAGTTTGTGCAAATGTTAGACGGAGTCAAAAGAAATACTTTGTGTTGCATGTGTGTCTTGAAAAAGAATCTCAGATTTCAGAAAATAATATTATATGTACAATCACATCATTATATTGCTGTCATGTAATTTAAAGTTGTATGCTAACATTTTTAACTACTATATTAGCTAATTTGAAATAGTCTAAAACTTTAAAACATTAAAATGACAAGGACTGTGTTTTTCATGATTTTCAGTTTAAAAATACGATTATAATTGGATTAAAAGTTACTTCAACATCCATTAATCGAATCCGTGTTTCTTCAGATATGATATGTCATCTGTTGACATTATTTTTAGATAGTTTTTAAGTTTTTCTTTTGGTCCATTCATGGGAACATGGTGATCCATTCATAGAACCCTGTCGCCTTCATTGGACTAATAGCCCAATTTTTTAAATGAGCTGATCTTTAAACAGATACAAATAGGATGTAGCCCTGAAACTTAAGTTTATCATTCCTTATTAGTAATGTAATTGAGGGGTTTGCCGGAAAAAGGGCGTATACGTCAGTATGGCGAATTGAGATACATGCAATCCAAGATTTTAAAACGCACCTGAATAAAATGTTATACACGCACGCAGCCCTGTCCTGCAGGTATATACAGTACATTCAAACAATATTTCGCTACTATAATTAGCGAATTACTCACTACATTTTAAACCGTTTTTTCCAAAGAAGGGTGTATAGGTCTATCCGCCTTTCTTCCGGCAAAACCCTCAATTGTTCAAGACTATGAAGGGAATTTTAAGGCATTGCCTTTGTTTGATAAAATAAGAAATCGCTAGCTGGTCCATTGATGGCTACTTTCCCCTATATTTTATTTCGGAGTGTTTAAATGCGATCTTCACTCCGTTCAAATTGAGGCTATTTTTTCACTGTGTACCCAAATTTGTTCGTTATTATTGCGATTGATATTTTCAAAATATATTGCTGCTAAATTCATTTCATTTGTATGCCAATTAAAATTTGTTCTATATTCTACAACTTAATATTCTATATTTATTACGTAGTCGCTTATTATAAAATAATAATAATAATAATAATAATAATAATAATAATAATAATTATTATTATTATTATTATTATTATTATTATTATTATTATTATAACAATAATATAAATCAAATATTTCTTTTCCATATACATTCTTTCACATTTTTCTAAGAAAGATGGAAGGATATCAAGGCATTCCTTGTAAGTACACAGGCATAAAATTGTAAGCTATAAACCTCTAGAGTGAGACAACGTATATACTACAGAAATTCTATTTTCTTTTGAAATACAAGCCTGAAAAGGAGTGAACAAATATCATTCCGTGATGGCTGGCTATTTCTACACCGCGAATGCGGCGTCAATATTCCGCCTTGGAGGAGCACCAATTTTTTACAACAATAATTGGCAAGGCCTTCTCCGTGCCTAGTGGTCATTCCAGACTTGATGGCGCGTTCTTTGGGTGTTTTCATTCTGTCTTATCACCCTCTTCCAGACTATGCCGAAATAAATCCTGAAATAGCAGGAATGTACACAAACTACAAACGTTGTCATTAAATATCAGTTTAACGCTAAGTTCACACAATTTCCTTTTGCTTCTAATTGCGACTGTGTTTTTTATTAAAAGTTAAGAATTACTAAATTATAAGTCTGAGTGAAATATTGACTTGCTATAATGGTACAAATAATGATATTTCTCTCTTTAAATCAGGACCGGGCATGAGAGCGGCTCTATTTAGTCGGCCAGAGCTGCTCTCGCTCCGCAATGCACTTCAATTCCAAGCCAGAGCAGAACGCTCACGCAGTGGCGGACTCGCATTACAGCTACCTTCCCTGCATTAATGTAACAAGAGCCACGGTTGTTCTAGTCATTCAGGGTGTCAGTACATAATAGTTTATAAGGATATTACATCAATCCATTGTACAGTACAGAATTTATAACACTCTTATTAATGTAATGAAATAAATTTCGCTCTATGCACACACAAATCATTAGGCTTATTTACATAACCCATACGTACATAATGCAATATTCTCACCACGATTCTACGAGACAGGCGTATGGCTTCCACTTCCCCTACTTGCTGTGGACAGAGTTCATCTGCCAATATAATTAAACATCGCTTGATGAAATTACGTTCGTTGAATGTTTTCAATTCCTTTGCAATTTCGTGGCAAATTTTGTAGCTAATTCTCATGGCCGATTCACTAAGTGCATTATTGTAATTCTGTTAATATATAATATAATATAATATAATATAATATAATATAATATAATATAATATAATATAATATAATATAATATGGTATGGTATGATATATGATATGATGTGATGTGATGTGATATGATATATGATATAATATAATATAGTATGGTATGGTATGATATGATATATGATATGATGTGGTGTGATGTGATATAATATAATATAATATATGGCCATAAATTAATACAACTTAAAGAAAATGTTTCTATGTACATAATATTAGAGTATCTATTTGATATTTATATTGCATTATAAGTTATTATAGTACATTTAGTAATATATATATATATATATATATATATCATAAACTGTAATATAGGCCCTACTATACTATGATATATCATAATACTTGTATAATTTAAAATTATATATTACTAAATGTATAATAACTTATAATGCAATATAAATATCAAATAGATACTCTAATATAATGTACCTGAGAAACATTTTCTTTAAGTTGTATTAATTTATGGCGTTAATTACAAACATATTTGTCATATTCAGTAGCATGTTCTAAAGAATAATGCCGTTGGATATTGAAGTTCTTAATCAGTTGGAGTGTTTTATGCCAAATTAAACACTTTGCTAATCCTCTGCTCTCTACCAAAAAGAACTCCTCCTCCCATGATACATTGGGAGTAGCGGGCCGCTTTAATGTATGAATGGAAGCTCCGTCTTCAAAGTTCGAAATCATACTGCAGAGTCACCACTGCACCGACACTGAATGACGTACAGTATGCATACGTCAGAGCGTTCTCAAGACTCGCTCTTTAAAGCACACAGCGCTCATTTCTCAAAATCACGTAATGTGCCCAGCCCTGCTTTAAATCAAGCCGAATATGCTGAACGTATATAAATGGTATTCTAAAGTTTCTCGCTGGATTGTAGTCCTACATGGCATAATCACAGTCTAGTACATACGGTCACGAAGTTAAATATACGTAGGGAATATGCATCCAGTGACAGTTGAACATCATTACAGTAGCATGTGCATTACACATGCAAATGATCAGAAAATTCATTCCTTTCAGAACACAGGATACAATTTTATTTTCATGTCATCCTCTACAGTTGAACTTCAGTTGCTAGCCATTAGGATCAATACTATCGCCTCATCACAGGCAATGCGAAATAGTACCGACACTGTCTATCAGAGTGCTGCATTGGAGTTAAATCGCTCGCTTGAACTCGATCGAGTGTCGCACCCTCGAGTGAGATACGATCGGTCGTGATAAGCTCGTAATAAATAGAAGCACAGTACAAGGTCATCTCACCAACATGTCTTGTATAGAATGCGACAGATAAGATACACATATGTTTTCTCACACGGTAAAAATAAGGCTTTAGTTTCTGCGTTTATGACAAACGTTTAATGGAACAGTCAATGGAACGTACCAAAACAGGAACATGAAGTTATAAATAAAGTAGTATGAAAAACTTTGATATACAGTTATTATTCCTAATTAATAATTATTCAATATTTGATTTACCACATATATACTGTGATAGGTCCATACATAGTGTCAATGTAGAAACGTTTTACAAAATATTATTGCTACAGCAGTAGATTAATAACAATATTAGCACAGAGATAACGTCACAGAAAATATAATAAAACGAATAATCATACTGCACAACTGTTACGGACGCAAAGATTGATGCACTAATTATTAGAGATTATTATTATTATTATTATTATTATTATTATTATTATTATTACCACTACTACTACTACTAATAGAAAACTTGATACAGTTCTTGCATTATCGTGATTGTGTTCTCCGTTTATAATAATTACATTTACATCCAGTAACATCTATCAGATGTGGCAAAAACAAAATCACTCTTGTGTGTGGGGGGAGGGAGAAAAAAAACATTTACCTACAACATTTATATTATATTTTAAAACAAGTTTTGTAGTTGTACTATGGAGATGTTAGTTAAACACTGCAAAGTTTTGAAATGATAAATGTCTATGATGTTACTACACAGTTCATCACTGTAACAAGAACGAATGTCTATTTTTCCTAGTATTCTCAGTTGCCTAACCGCTTGGAGCGCTGTATCGCGAGAAATGCAAAAACTCACGTCAAGCTTCGTAGTTGTATGTACTAGACTGTGGCATAATATTGAAATTCGTTTCCTTGAAATATTTTAAATGTTTGTGAAACAAACCATTCCGTTACATGTGATATAAGTAAATATGTCAAAATACATACTAAACAAATATTAAAGTATTATTGAAAAACATCCCATGTTATTACAATATATTACTTGTTCAACTATTCTGTTTTCTCCCATTCTTTCAAAGCGTTCTTTCCACTTATTTTTTCCTTCCTGTATTCTTTCAGTCACGCAGTATAATATCCAATTCTCTTCGAATATCTTTAATTCTTATTTCATTTCTATGGGTGCATATCTTTATTCTTTTTAAAAATTTCATATCCGTAGATTCTGTTCTTGTTTGATTAGCATTTCATAATATCCAAGGTTCACTCCCATATAACAACATAGGCACTGCCATCACTGTATAAAATTTAATCTTTGTGTCTTTCCTTATTTTATGCCACAGTGTCCTATCTATTGTACCACATGTCATTTGGAATTATTTTATTAGTGATGTCATTTTCATATTCATAATGGAGTTAGAGGTTTTGAGCTAAAAATAAATGCAACACCAGAAATCTCATCACCCATCAGTTTAACATATAGGCTAATTGAATACACTTTTTTGTGTTTATGAATTAAATTTTGAATTGCAAACAGACAATTCGAAGCTCGCGTGTAATTTTCAGTGAAAGTTTTATATTAATCGACACGTGTAGTTTATACACAATTCTCGTTAAAGCAGACTTGTACAATATGCATTACTTTCCCGTAAAACCAACTCCGTTGCGCAGTAAAAGCTTTGCCTTTCCCAGGCTTCCATTAGCGTAAGCCTATTATACCTAGTAGCATAACTTGTCCCATAATCTGTGAGCTTTCTGAGCTAGAAAACTCTACTAGAAAAACTCATTTTAATATTATATTAACATGTGCATATGTAGCACACTTTGAATAGAGGCAAGTGCAGAAATTGTATAACTAGAAGTTTTGTAGCTTAAAGTTATTTCTTGTCTGTTGATGTTCACAGTTGTGTTTCTTTAATTTTAATGTTATCATAATGTTTAACTGTGCTGATGCATCAAGATTTACGCAGTGGCTGTTATCGATTTAACGCCGCTTGGGGACTCCTGTTTTCGATTCTAATTCCGCCATTTCATGTGTAATCTACGGTGTTGCTTGAAATGTAAATCAAGCGTCATGTTGATTCTACGTTGAAACATGTGGTCGTGTAAAAAATTATCATAGACAAACGTAATACGAAAATATAACTCGAAATCTCATTACAGTGCCGAGGAAGGAAAAATTCAATTAAGAAGAGAGACAAGAGATTGAAATAAAACAAAAATTATCATAATTAGTTGTAAAATATAAAATTATTTCTGTGGTGGTAGTGTTAGCTTTAGTAGCAATTATAGTTATGCGGTCAGTGCTATTTATAATAGCAATGATAGTTGTAGTAGCAGTTTTAATTGTGATAGCAATGATAGTTGCAGTGACAGTCGCCGGAGATGTGCGCCTGGGTCAGGCGAGTCCATTTAGTTACGCCAAGGGGTATTTGGGTTAGTCTCTCGCTTGCCTTCGGAGCGATTGGATGTCATGCGTGCTTTAGAGCAGTATGTTTCTAGTACGATTAAGCTGTACTGCATTCCTTTACCGACCGCTCGCCTTTATCTCTACTCCGGAGCTCTCCCCACTACTCCTATTACTTCCCCTCTTTCGCGTCGCTGAGCTGTCAGGACTAAATAATCGGTCTGTAGTAGCAATGCTAATAGGAGGAGAAAGGGTAGACCAAAAATGAGGTGCATGGACGTTGTACCTAAACACCTTGGAAGTGAGAGCCTGGAAAAATATGATGGACAACAGAGTGCAGGGCTATTCTAAAGTCTTTTCCGGGTTTTGGAAGTCCATAGAACATTAACCACGACAGACGTAGCGAAACGCTTATATCAGTGGATACAGTATATCTTCAAGTTTGCATTCGTAATAGCTGCTTTGGCGTATTTGTAAAGTTAGCCGCTGGAGGGCAGTCATAACGAAAACTTAGCGTTCATTGGTGAAAACAGCTTTCTGCGTGTGTTAGAATTTGCTGAATGTGAGTCGGTTGTGACGGTAGAACGATTATTTCGTACGAAATATACTATGTATGTATGTATGTATGTATGTATGTATGTATGTATGTATGTATGTATGTATGTATGTATGTATGTATTTATTTACACTGCAAGTGGGCAAGCACCCGGTGGCAGTGGTATATACAATATTAACAATACAGAGTTAAAATGATCAGCAATACACAATAAAATTTACAATACATAATACAATTTACAACACATATACAATTTTATACACAATACAATAAGAATACACAATACAATTTAACACAATAATAATAAAACATAAAATAAAACACCTAATTTTACAACACAACCTACATAATTATGTATAGGTCCTACATAAGTTTCAATAGTCTTTCACTTTACTCTCATCTCATTCCCTGTAGTGGCACTATGACGCATTTCACTGACACTTTAGCACATTTCACTAACACTCTGTAACACATTTCACTGACACTATAGAACACATTTCATTGACGCTATAAATTATCACTGATCGGAACTGTTCACTGCACTGTAAAACCATAACTTCACTGACTCACCTCGCTTCACTGATACAACAGTTCAAATAAGTCAAATAATTGCATTCTTATGCATACTTATAAACAGAACTACATTTAAACTAAACATTTCTAGTCTAAGGCCCTCTTACACGCTATTTTTAAATAATTTACAATTCAAACCAAGGAAGTAAACTCGTCAGGCTAGATAAATACATGTCACCTTAAAAAATTAAATGTTGAATGTCACCTTAATTTTAATTTTCACTTTATACACAACTCTTTAAATTATTCTTGAATCTCCTTAAGGAAGGACAGCCCTCAAAGACCGCTGCAGGTAGGTCATTCCAATCATTTATAGTTCTATTTAAAAATGAGAATTTACCTACATCCGTTTTCTGTTTCCTACATTTGATTTTAAAATCATGATCGTTCCTACCATAGTACGTTGGCTTTTCTAACCGAGCCGTTATGTCTACCCATGCTTTCTGACCTAGATGTGCTCTATACAATGATGTTATTCTAGTTTTCCTACGTCTGTTTTCCAAAGTTTTCCATTTAAGTTCTTTTATCGTATCGTTCCCATCTTCTCTTTTACCTTTAACAAATTTAGCTGCCCTATACTGGATTCTTTCTAAGGAATTTATCTGATATATTCTATAGGGATCCCAACACGTAGTTCCGTATTCCATTAACGGTCGCACTAATGTTAGATATGCTATTTCCCTCGATTTGGGGCTAGCCTTTCTCAAGATTCTCATAATAAATTGAAGTGCCCTCCATGCTTTGCCTGTAAACCACATAGAGTCAGAACAATCCGTGGATGGAACAACAAGTTTAAAGAGACTGGCTGGCTATGTGAACCATCACAATGTACGCATTTGAGGCGTGGAAAATTCTGGTGTTGTGGTGGAAGACGTCCGTGATTCCCCTAAAGTGAATGTGTTTTGTGCTGCTTCCTCTTGGAAAGTTTAGGCCTGTGGCCCATTTAGCAAACTGTTGCCGGTTTAGTGTTCCTGGACATGCTTCAGCAGTTGTTAATGCCACAATTACAGGCAGATAGCCAGGATTTCATTTGACAGTAAGATGGGACTCCACCTCATTTTATCATATCGTCCGTCATTACCTCGATGCTAAGATTCTATGTCGTTGGGTTGGACATGTTTCTCGAGATGACTCTCCTTTTCATCCGTAGCCCACATGGTCACCTGACTTAACTTTATGTGATTTTTTTTTCTTATGGGGTTATGTCAAAGATCATGTATTCGTCACCCTTTCCTACATGATTTAGCACAGCTGCGAGAGAGTATCACCCGTGCGGTCTCTAGTTTAGACTGTCAAATTTTGGAAGGAGCGTGTGTGGTAGAGCTTGACTACAGTATTGATGTCTGTCGTGTCACAAATGATGGACATATGGAACATCTGTAAGATATGTAAGAAACTTGGAGAGATACTCTATTTACTTATAGGGTAAACCATACAGTTATTGGCCACCTTACAGTTATTGGCCACTTGAACTTTGATGTGTTATTATAAGACAGGATGTGCAAATAATTAATTAATATTTTGCCAGATGGTAGCAGCATGTTTTCTTATTTGGTAGCTACTTTAATTTTCAACAACAGATAGCCCTGTGAGATGAAAAAGATATTTCTGCAAAACATACGTTCCCGGGCTTTGGTTTCTTGTGAAATTCTTAAGAACTGTGTTGTGGTTGAGTCGTAATAATTACTGTTTCTTTTAACTGGTATTCATTGTTATTCCAATTATGAGGTAAGTACATCTCTATTTTGACTTTACACCTATAAAACGTAATAAAATACAATCCCTAAATTTTTAAAATTTGCTGGCTAATAACTGTTTAATTATAACGCATTTTTCAGTTATTGGCCACCCCGGCCAATAACTGTAATTTTAAAGTAATTTTAAAAATCAATTATTTTCCTTCATTTAACTTATTAGATGCCACTATTTCACTAGTATTTTTATTTTGAGTCAATTAAATGTGTGCATAGTTATTAGCCACTTGGCCAATAACTGTCTTAATAGGTGGCCAATAACTATACTTATTTATTTTATACCCTGGTTAGGTTATTTTTAAGATTCCAAAATGGGCTGACTATAAGTCAAAGGCGTTGAAGGTAACATTGGAAGAATTGGAAACTTTCAGGACTTCACTTGGAGTCATTGCTAAAAAGTACGGTGTTCCTATGGCAACCATAAAAATCAAAATAAAGAATGCTAAAAAGGAAAGGGATTTGAATCTTATAGCTTAGGAGGAAATTGATGAGTGTTCTGAAAATGTCATTTCATATCGAATACTGGATGCAGAAAAGTCTACAGGGTTGTTTCCGATCTCTGAAACGAATTTGAATGACATCATGTACGTCAGGAGTCACATGACAGCTGAATTGTGGCGCGAGATGACAAACCAGTAGCGAGTGATCTCATAGTCAGAGTGCACGGCGACTCACAGCAGAAATTCCCAAGAAAATCGAGCCTTTTTTGGGAGGGGTACATTACGACCCTTTCCAATGCCCAGTACAGTTAAGTGAAAATAAAAGAAGCCTGCAAAAAACGAAGTTTCGTTATTTCCAAGAAAGGCATCTTCTGTATACTTAATAAGATTGGTAAAGCTCGAATGGAATTAATTTGTATCATCTCGTGGGGTGCGGCGACTTGTGATGGGGGGGGTGGATTTGCTTGCTTTTTCCACTCTGGAATTAATCCCATCCGAGTTTTGCCAGTCTTATTAAGTACACGTAAGATGTCTTTCTTGGAAATAATGAAACCACGTTTTTTGCAGGCTCCTATGATTTTCATGTAACTGTACTTGACATCGGAAAGAGTTGTTATGTACATCTCCCAGAAAGGTTAAATTCTCTTGGGCGTTGCTACTGTGATACACCGTGCACTCTGATTATGAAATCACTCACTATTGGTCTGCCACCTCTCGCTGCAATTTAGCTGTCGGTGTGATTCCTGACGTACATGACGTCATTCAAATTCGTTATCAGAGATCGGAAACAACCCTGTACTCAACAAGAAATTTTGGCTGACAATATTGACAGTTACACCTATTATAAAATGCAAGAGATGAACCCCGGAATGTGACTCTCCATGACAATTTTTATATTTTATTTTTGTTGGCTATTTAACAACGCTGTATCAACTACTAGGTTATTCAGCGTCGATGTGATTGGTGATAACGAGATGGTATTTGACGAGATGAGGCCCAGGATTCGCCATAGTTTACCTCACATTTTCCTTACAGTTGGGGAAAACCTCGGAAAAACTCAACCAAATGATAATTTCAACCGGGAACGAACCCTCACCAGGGCACAAGTGTGGATCGGCAGGCAAGTGCCTCAGCCGACTGAACTACGCCAGTGGCCGACTCTCCATGACAGTACATCAACAAGTGTGAATGCAGGTTGCAGTAGTCAACATTCTGGTTGTGGTAACATATCTAAGTGAGAGCCACTGGCGTAGCTCGGTCAGTTAAGGCGCTTGCCTGCCGATCTGAAGTTGCATTCGGGTGTGGGTTCGATTCCTGGTTGGGTTCTTTTCGAGGTTTTCACCAACCGTAAGGGAAATGTCAGGTAATCTATGGCGAATCCTCGGCCTCATCTCGCCAAATATCATCTCCCTATCACCAATCCTATGGACGCTAAATAACCTCGTAGTTGATAGAGCGTCGTTAAATAACCAAGTAAAAAGAACATAAGTGAGAAAATATCTTCCATGCTCAAAAGAGCCAAGAATACATCACTCGGCAAGTTTCTGGTGTGGCCAGAGACACCTAAAAGAGAATGCAAACATGATATAGAAAGATTGCCATTTTCAATAATATCACAGAGCTACCAGGATATGCACAGAAAGAAGCGCGAACGGAAAGTTGTCCAAGAAAAGAAAAAATAAAGAGAAAACGTAAAGTTGCGACAGAAAAAAGAAAACGAATACTCTTCAGAGAATTGCAAAATTAATCAAGTCCAATTTGTGACATTTGCAAGAAGCTTCCAGTGAAATTTGATGTGAAGATTGTAAAAAAGTATTTTATGTAAATTATAATTCACGTAAACACAGACGACACATTCTTGAAAAAGAAGGTGTTATCTCCCTGTGTCACTCATTTTTATAAAGGAGAAGATTTACATAACAGTATGGACCTTAAGGGTAGTTCGGAGGACGATGATTTCCTTGAAGAACTTGATAAACTAGCAACATATAAATAAGGGTCTACAGGAAAGAGACATGTGGATTTATATTTTACATAAAACTGGTATTAGGGGAGTGCAATGCATGTGTAAATAATTAATGGAAATAATAGCAACAGTTCAAAATAATATTTGCAGCCAAAGCAAAAATAAATGTCTGTTATAGTTGATAATTGTTAAGTGGCCAATAACTGTGCAGTCAGTGGCCAATAACTGTCAAGAAGTGGCCAATAACTATAATTTCACACATATTCATTTTAATTGGTCACTAGTATCACACAGTATTATTGATTCCATTTTTGTAACAGTGATTTGAATAAAGAAATAATTGACAATTACAGGTGCACAAACAGTTCTTTCTTACAATATAATGCATTGAAATCCTCGACTTTCAAACATAAAATTTACCTTAAGTGGCCAATAACTGTATGGTTTACCCTACAGTATAAGTGTTTCCGATATTCTGCCATGGTGATTGTTCCTTTCTCCCTTTCATTGCATACATCGCCGATTAGCTACATATTACACTAATCAGACTTGAGATGCATACAAACAATTGTTCTTGCTCTGACACATATCTCAAGTGAGATGTATTGCCTGAGAATAGATGTACATATCAGCCAGAATCGCAATCAGAGGCATTTAAAAGTTTATTATATAATAAATGGTGCGGAACATAAAGGATATAAGCTGTCAAACGTATGCAGGCGGTAAAATACGATTCACTAAAGAAATAAATATCATAACGTATTATTCTTACTCTAATACGAGTAATATGAACGGTGAAAAATGTTTTCGCAAGTCTCAAGTTTTTGCAAAAATGAATGCCGTTGGAGAAGGAAGGTGCATTGAGGAGGTGAGACCCGTTCACACGGTGAGGGAATTTCTCCAAACGGGCATTCATTCTAATCGATTTCTTGCGGACAGCAGTGTACATACAGTTCGATTCTTTCCCGTGCATAATGAAATTTAAGTTATAGCCCATCCACAAGGTATTGGAATTTCTCGAAACGGGCATTTATTCGAATCGATTTCATGCGGACAGAGTGTACAAACAGTTCGATTCTTTCCCTGCACAATGAAATTAAAGTTACATATGGGAAAAAATCGAACCGTGTGTATATTGCTGTCCACACGAAATCGACGCGAATAAATGTCAGTTTCGAGAAATTACCGCACCGTATGAACGGGCCCTTACACTGCATCCTTACCAAGAACAATTTCCGAGACTTCGCCGTCTTACATTTTTAATACGTTACCGACTATTATCGATCCCACAAAAATGACATTTTTACATGGCAATTAAAGTGCGAGGTAGAACTAAAGTGTCCACACCTGTGGAATAACGAGTAACGGTTAGCGCGTCTGGCCGCGAAACCAGGTGGTCCGGGTTCGATTCCCGGTCGGGACAAGTTACCTGGTTGAAGTTTTTTCGGGATTTTCCCTCAACTCAGTATGAGCAAATGCTGGGTAACTTTCGGTGCTGGACTCCGGATTCATTTCACCGGCATAATCACCTTCATCTCGTTCAGACGCTAAATAACCTAAGTTGTTGATAAAGGGTCGTAAAATAACCTACTAAAAATAGAACTAAAGTTCATTTTTTCCTCAATTTAATGCGCTGTATCATATGTATAAATGTGGTATTCCATATTTGTTATGCAGTTTATCCAAGATTAATTGGATATATCTAGTTCAAATGAAGAACTATGAAAGTGCAAAGGTGAATTAAATTTAAACATACTGCAAATTCTTGTCACACGAATAATTGAGTCGCTCTTCTTTAAGGGGTTAGGTACAGCTTATAGCGGTAAAAGTTTGGAAATATTCAACATTTTTTTCCTCCATTACTGTATTTTGTACGATAATAAAAATTAGTATGTGTAAAACACTGTCCTTCTGCTATATAAGAAAAAATATTTTTACCATTAAAAAGAAATATTTACATTTTTTTTTTTTCAAAATTCAGTTCACTGTGCAGTGATGAAGCGTTTCCCACATAACTTAAAAGCTATCCAACATTTTGTGATGAAATTTTGTGTGTGTATTTATCCATGTCATATCTACAATATGATGCAAGATCACTTCTCTACCTCTCATAGATTGTCCGATAAAAAATAAATTCATTAAAAATGGTCAAATATCTGTATTTTCTTATAACACAAAATAAAAAAAGTATTTATTAAGGAATGTAGTTGAAAGAGTATGATATTGTAAACATGAGTTTCAGCAATAAAATAAAAGAGAGAGAACATGAAAATTTAACAAGTTTATGAATTATGAGGGAAACGCTTCATCACTGCACAGTGAACTACCACCGCTATGAATTAAAAAAAAATATATATATAATCTTTTTAAATCGTAAAAATATTTTTCTATATAGCAGAAGGACAGTGTTTTACACATACTAATTTTCATTATAGTACAAGATACAGTAATGAAGAAAAAAAAAGTTGAATATTTCCAAAAATGTTACTGCTGTAAGCTGTACGTAACCCCTTAATCCAAAACCTTTTGGGTAGAGAGATGTAGACGAAAATGAACCGACAAAAATCTAAAAAGACGGAATATACTTACTTATTTACTTAATTACTTACTTACCCACCGGCTTCTAAGGAACTCGGAGGTTCATTGCCGCTCTCACATAAGCCCGCCATTGGTCCCTATCCTGAGCAAGATTAATCCAGTCTCTATCAACATATCCCGCCTCCCTCAAATCCATTTTATATTATCTTCCCATCTACGTCTCGGCCTCCCCAAAGGTCTTTTTCCCTCCGGCCTCCCAACTAACGCTCTATATACATTTCTCGATTCGCCGATAAGTGCTACATGCCCTGCCCAGCTCAAACGACTGGGTTTAATGTTCCTAATTATGTCAGGCGAAGAATACAATGCGTGCAGTTCTGCATTGTGTAACTTTCTCCATTCTCCTGCAACTTCATCCCTCATAGCCCCATATATACAGTATATATATATATATATATATATATATATATATATATATATATATATATATATATATATATATATATATAAGGAATATACTTGATTGATTAGTGATGGTGATGGTAAGCAAAGTATTTTATTATAATTATACTAGAATTAGAAAATTTGTTATACCGTCTACGTAATATTGAATTCCAATTTTTTTCTTTTTTCTCTTCGTGTCTGCAGAATGAATGATATAGAGCTTGACTAGTCCATGTTGGAACTTTCTCCTAAATTAATTCACAGAATAGGAAGTCACTCTCGCGAGATATTCTGTACACAGCCGAGATTCCAAGAAGACGATACAGGATATCATTGACAAATAGACATCCAAACTGTAGACGCTATTCAAACTCATGACAATGTCTATCATGTAGCGTTAAAATAGAGCTTTACTCGCCTACACAGAGAGAGACTGATGTGATTAGTTGTAAACTGATTTGTATTCCGATGTGAATATGGTTACACTCACTACGAAATCTACTGCGAATTTTTAATTAAACGAATAGAAGAATGAACAGTTTCTTACGCATAGATGAGAATAATAATAAAAACAAAGAGTTGACTTAAAAAATTAATGTAACCGACATGGTACATTCAAGACTACGAGGTATTACTACTACGAATTTAATAGTGCGTGGAACTTGACTTCTGAATTTGAACGTAGCATTAATTGAATGCATTTGTCTCATTTCTGTGCAATGCATCGGATTTACGGGCACATTGTCTTCCTCTAAACTGGTTGTAATAGTCATAGAAATCTTTAGTTGAATGAATATATTGTTTACTTTTCAGTCAATGACCTATCGCATAATATTTAAGGATTTATTCCTTTATATTACATATTATAATGTTTTCATGAACGTTTTCGTCGCGTAGCGACATCATCAAATAAAACATTGTGAATAGACAATATTTTAACCTCAAATTTGTCAATACAAGTACATCAGGCATCAATTATCACTAAATAAAATAGATAAAACAATAAAATAACAATAATGAATTTAATTAAAATCTAGATAAAATATGTGAGAATACAAATATTTACAAAATATATTATGGATTTTCACATACATTTTAAGAGTGTGCGTATAATTGGTTAATGTAAGTGAAAGCTCGCTTATAATGTGACCCATTATATTTAAAATGTGTAAGGTTTAGATCGTTGTTTACTCTAAGTGAAATTGTGGTATATTACTCTAAATGAATTAATGTTAGCCATGATATCCCATGTTGGGCACAGGCCTCCTGTGATGGGTTTAGAACCCCCTCGACAGGGATGGCTCAATTGTACTCGCTTTGTGAGACAATCCAGGCAAGCTTGTCGTAACATGTTTAATAACCCTGTTAGACTTTAACTAGTCTCAGCACTCTGTACTTTGTTCATTTTTTTTTGCACTGCCCACATCATAATAACACCAGCAGTTTGACAAACACTGATTGCTATTTACGCTACTTAACTGACACTTTCTCAACACTGACTTTACTATTTACAAAACGTATCTCACACTTTCACTGACTTTACTATTTACAATATCTTAACACTGATTACGTTACCCATTTACAATGACCTTCCCTAGTTCTTTCCACAAAACTCTGTTCTTTGCTGTCCTCGACCATTGTTTCCCCGCCTCTTTGGTAAATACGTCAGACCATCTGAGACGTGGTCTTCCCTGTCCTCTCTTTCTGACTTAGGGGCTCCACATCTTGACTGCATGGGTCCATCTTGCCTGGTGAAGTCTCGCCACATGTCCACCCCAGGTCCACTTCGTTGCCGTGGCTCGTTCTGCTGTGACAGTAGTGTTCGTCAGTCTTTGTAGTGTTTCGTTTGTCATTCTGTCTCTTAGCGTGATGCCCATTATTTTTCTTTGCATCTTCCTCTGGCATGTATTTTATTCTAAATAGAAGAAGTCAATTGATCTTTGTATTACACTGGATTGAATATACAACTTCAGTTTACAATTTATGTTCACTTAGGGTTATTACAATGATTTTGTAGTTTTCAACATAAATGGTAAATTAGTAAATTTATAATATGTTGTATGTGTTTTGGTGTTAGTATTACAGGGGATATCGAGATATTTTATGGTTGAAATGTATTAAACTGTAACATAATGAATTGCAAAAAAAAAATCATAGAAATGTTCAATATTACTACAGGGCTATATATTCTATAACAAAATATTTAGTATACAATTTCAACTTCTTTCTATGTCCCCGCTACACCCAAAATTTATAATTTCTGTTGGATAAGCCTGTGCTTGGTATAGAGGAGTTTTTTCGGTTACTCCAGTTCCCTTGTGACAGCCAGTAATTCTCCACAGCCACAACTATCATAATGGTCGTCCATTACGAATGTAAGTGCATTCTGGATAGTCTCTGACGAACCAAGTAGTACGCTTCCAGGCACTAGCGAAATATATGACTCTGCTCGTAGAGTCGAAGCGCATAACGGCAAGTTAAATGTCCTGCCATGGGACACATATACAGATTGATTCACGAGAGTCGGCCTGAGTTGCGCAGTCGGTATAGCCTGGCCTTCAGTGCTCCAAGTTGAAGGTTCGATCCCGGCCCAGTTCGATGGTCAATGTTTATATGCAATAGACTCATGTCAGTAGATTTACCGGCATGTAAAAGAACTCCTGCGGGACAAAATTTCTGCACACCGACGACGCTGATATAAACTCGACAGTTGCGAGAGTCGTTAAATAAACCATAATTTAATTTTTCACTAGGAGTTACCGCTACTTACGGAGCATATCCACTAAGACATTTTGAGCAAAAAATGTCATATAAACATGAGTCCTATTTTCAATATTTTCAGAGTTACACTAATTTTAGATAGTTAAAAAATACATTTTTTTCTTTACTTTTAAGGGTAAAAGACTGTTAGAATTAGAGAATGAGCTATTCAGAAGTATACTTTCTTTAATTGGCTAGTATTCTGAAGCTAAAAATGTGTTGTTACTTCCATAGTTGCTTCGTAAAGAATTTTTATTTCAATTTTTAACTACAAAATTACATTTTTTATGTATTTATCACAATTGCTACAAATTACGTGTTATTGAAACGTCAGGTACAAATTGTTCATCTTATGAGCAAAGTCACAGGTTCGTAAATAGGAACATCTAAATATTGATAAAGATGATAAAGCGTCTGAAGGCAGAAAATATGTGTGGCCACGATCAAGTTTATGATGATTGTGATAGTGGTTATAGTAATGGCAGTGATAGTGGGAGTGTGAGTGATGATTGTGGTGAAATGCTGATATATAATTTTCCCAGAAATAAAGTAATACATCTTTCTTACTGGACTTTTTGCTATGATGAGCGGCATATCTCTGCTTCCAAGTTCTCAGAGTGTTATTCAAGTTGTAGTAGATTCTTGACAGATGCCATGATGCATAGTGTAAGGATATCATAGTCTCTGTGTACGTAGCTTATCAGGTACATAACTTACAGTGCCTAAGACTTTCAGTGTGTTCACCTTCTGCAGTAGTCGTTTAAGTCCCTGGAGGTGGAGAGAGAGGAGAAAATTACACAAGCAAGGGAATGAAAACCCTACATCAAGTCTGTGCAATGTAACATTGTTGAGTACTACAACCTAAACTGCGAAAAGGAATATATTATTCATGATGCGATCATTCGGGAAGTTTGGCTGTCAGAGTAATCCGCTATAGGCTATCAGTATAATATTATTGTTAGATGAAAGTAAACCATTAAAGACTCGCGGCGTAGCGTCGTGATCTAAGAAATCATGGCTGGATCATATTACGAAATGGGCGCTAGTTCGGGTCCTCATCGGAAAAGAATTCTCTCAAGAAGTGTAAATAAATAAATAAATAAATAAATAAATAAATAAATAAATAAATAATAATAATAATAATAATAATAATAATCATTATTATTATTATTATTATTATTAAGCACGATGTAAATACTAGATCACTTATCTGTGGCACGCTAAGTATACCTCTTCATAGAACATCTTGTTATTCATCTTTTACAGTATCCACCTCGCGACAATGGATTCCTCGTCACAAAGTATTAGGGGCTGCAAGACAATAACATAAAAAAATAGCTTAAAAGATAACCTTATTAGCAATTCACTCTAATTATATTGACTTAACGGTCACTGATTATATGATAACTTATTTTTTTAGATATGCATCCTGATAGCGCTGTATTTTCAAAATTGTCTCTCAATAATCTCTTCCTTTTATCTAACATTATTTGAAATATATTAATATTCTATGTATTTTAGTTTAATTCTGCTACATAGTTTGTATTTCATTGTTTAATTAATAGTTCATAGTATTTTACTGTTTAATTCATAAGTAACTTGTATGCACGTAACTTTTATCTAAATCAAATTGTTGTATTCTTCGTAGCTTGTACGTTCATACATATGTATATATACCTTTTGCTGGTTCAGTGGAAGAGAAGGCCTTACGGCCTTAACTCTACCAACTAAAATAATAATAATAATAATAATAATTATTATTATTATTATTATTATTATTAGTGTATGGGAACCGTGCCCACCCAGCTTCGTGATGAATTTGGGGAGTTAAGATAGGGAAATTCGGTTTCGAAAATAAGCTTAACGACAGTGGAGCTCATCGTCCTAACCACAAGTTCCACCGTCTGATTGGATGATATTTCACCTCTGATGAGACATGTGAACTGAGGCCAGCAGTCGGCTGGTCCACCTTGGGCCTTTATGGGCTGTCACGTCACGGATTGCATTCATTCATTCATAGTGTTCTGCTCAAGGGCAGGTCTTTCACTGCAAACCTAGCATTCTCAAATCCTCCTATTTGCCGCCTTCCTCTTAGTCTTAGCTTATGATTCTTGTATCAGTGTTGTCTATCATCAGATATCTGTCCCGAACTTTTCCTCCGTTCACCATTCCTTCCAGCGCATCCTTCAGTAGGCAGTTTCTTCTTATCCAGTGGCCTAACCAATTTATTATTCTCTTCCCGATCAGTTTCAGCATTAGGCCTAGTATTTCTCCACCCACTCCTATTTCTTATTTCACACGATGCATTCTTCTCCATATCCACATTTCAAATGCTTCTAGTCGTTTCTCTTCACTTCGCCGTTATGTCCATATTTTTGCCGCCACAATCCACACAAAGCACTTCACTAACCTCTTGGTTCTTTTTCCAGACTTCCGCAGAAGATGCTGCGTTTCCTATTAAAACCTTCCTTTACCATTCCTATCCTACTTTTGACTTCCTGACTGCAGCTCATGTTACTGCTTTTAGTAAAACCCAAGTATTTGAATATGTCCGTGGTGTGTTGCCCAGAATATTAATACATATTTAATTATACAAAGAAGTTATGCAAAATATGGCATTTAATTAAATTTATATCGTCAATAGATGTTAAGGATTATAATGCATAATAGGCAGGGCTCAGTTTAGGCTCATCTTCATCATCATCATCATCATCATAATCATCATCATCATCATCATCATCATCACTCATTCCCGACACTACACTTACACGAACACTTACACATACACTCACCCTAAAACACGACATAACTCTTTCACAGATACACATCATGTTCAGCGTGACCCGCCGAAGTGGTGTACAACTACAAAGTGGGTTACAGTTCTGCCATCTATCCGCAGCATGCGGAACCCCAATCACGCAAGTGAAGTGGGTGGGCATTGGACACACACACACACACACACACACACACACACACACACACACACACACACACACACACACAACACAGTTTAGAAGAATAACAGGAGTATTCTTGGTCGTTCAACATTTTTCTCTTCCTTGTGGTTTATATTTATGTAGTAAATTTGTTAGTAAGGTCAGTATTGATGTTCATTCTTTGTATAGTTCTAGCTTCATTACATGCGTTTTCATTGGTTTAGCACTTTTAACGTATAGTGTGTGTCTGTTCAGGGATGTTCCCAATTATGCTGTGATCTGATACTGAAAGACACTTTTTTTTACCTATTAATGTTCATATTGTTTGCGTATTATTGAGTGGATTTAAGACACTAGAAATTGGTAGTTTACTTCGCTTGTAATAATAATTATGACAGTACACTTCACTCGTTTAGGCCTGCTTACAAATTCCTCTCATTTTATTAATGGCCTTCAATAATAATTAAATGTTAACTATCAGATGTGATCACAGTAACGTTAACTATTGAAACAGCAAAGGATAAAAAAGCACAATCCACACACTTTTTCCAAGAGAGTGAAACTAAATTTTCCATTTTAAAGATAATCTGTATAGTTTCCTTTTACTAATACATACATTCCCTAATTTAAGTATTGGTGAGTACATTTTCGAAAGAGTGCATATGTTTAAATATTTGGGCTCAACAGTTACACCAGATAATAGTATGGTACCTGAGGTACATCAAAGAATTTTAGCAGGCGGTAGATGTTATTATGGAGTTAGTAAACATATGAAAAATAAAGAAATAATTAGAGCAACTAAATGCCACCTCTGTAGAATGCTAATTAGACCAGTCGTAACCTATGGATCGGAGACATGGACCTTGACCAAGGATTTGGAGCGTCAATTACTGGTATTTGAGAGGAAAGTTTTGAGAAAAATATTTGCGCAAATAAGGGATGGAAACCTTCGGAGATACGATATAATGATGAGTTACGGAGATTGTTTAAAGAACCTGATATTATCCAATTTATGAAGCTTGACCGTTTAAGATGGGCTGGCCATGTACAAAGATTGCCTGATGATGCCATTCCAAAAAGAATACGAGTAATACAACCAGAAGGATGTAGAAAAGTGGGACGACCAAAAGGAAGATGGAGTGAATGGAGATGCTAAAAGTCTGGGAATTCGAAACTGGTGGACCGTATCGATGGACAGACAAGGGCGGAGGAAGATTCTTGAGGAGGCCGGGTCTCAGCCATGAGATGTAGCGCCATGGAAGAAGAAGAAGAAGAAGAAGAAGAAGAAGAAGAAGACATACATTCCTCTAACTAACTTTATTTTTTTTCATATTTAAATTTAAATTGAAATTTCTTTGTTGATGTCATATAACAGTGAAACATTGTCTCATTTTAAAAATTGTTTTCATAACTGTTGAAATGTAGACTACATTACTGTATAAAATAGACATGAATTGTTTCTACTGAACACACAATGTAATTTAAATGTGGACTGACTATGTTTTCACATGCATATCTGTTCAGCGTGGGTGGAAATGTCAATTACGACGAACACTCATTCATAATAAAGTTTCTCTTCAGCTTATGCGTCATCCCAGGACCTTCCTGTCCCGCTCTAGCATTAAGATATAGCAGTGACAAAGTGAAGTAATATGCTTTTTTACGCACACACTAATGAATGCCAGGTCGGGTCATGCCTAATTAAAGTCACGGTAGAGAAAACATGCGGAAAGGGAAATTCATTTGCCTCATATGAGAATTTATTTAGCCTGCAGTGAGAACGCCTATGAGCCTTCGCCATGCTGAGTTTATGTCTGAGTGGCCAGAGAAAACAACTCTGTAACATTTTTGTAGCGGGGTGAGATGGACGTAAAATTTTACCATTGAGTATACGGCAATATTTTTGTTACATAACTTTAATGCATGCGTTAATAATGTGTGTACGTACGTTTATCTCTAATATAGCTCAAGAATTTGTATTTAAAGATGAAATTCAGGTACAAGAGAAAGCAGCATTAATTAAAAATTGTGTAATAACACAGATTAGAAATCAAGTTGTGTTGGAGACGGTGATGCCGAAACTGATCAGGAAGAGTAAAAGGAATGGGTTGGGTCACTGGCTGAGAAGAAAGTGCCTACTGAAAAATGCGCTGAAAGAAATGGTGAACGTGAGAAAAGTTCCTGGCAGAAGAAGATATCAGATGAGAGACGACATTAAGATATGTGGATCATATACGAAGACTAAGAGGAAGGCAGAAAATAGGGAAGATGGGAGAATGCTGGGTTTGCAGTGAAAGACCTACCCTTGGGCAGGAAACTCTGAATGAATGAATGAATGAATGAATGAATGAATGAATGAATGAATGAATAAAATTAAAATTTGAGTCATCTGCCAGGCCTTGTGTAGCAAGGATACAGCTAGTAGTTGAAGTTAAAAAGAATAAATATTAAATAATAAATGAGTGAGTGAAGGATTGAATAAATGAATGAACGAATTAAATTTGAGTCATCTGGGAAGCCTTGTATTGTAACGATACAGTTAGTAGTTGAAGTTAAAATATATAAATATTAAATAATAATTGATTGAAGGATTGAATGAATGAAAGAATTAATTACGTTACGTCATTCACATGTGGTTTTTAAGGTTATTGCGTCATGCCCTCACCATAGCAGTTTAAGCCCAACAAAGATGGTCCTAACTCCTAAACCGTAAGAGATGGATTAAAACGGATCGCATTTTTGAAAAGGTTACTCGTGTATGACCCTATCCATCTTTCACGGTTTATTCATAGCAAGTGTTTGAAAGTCTGTAAAATTAATAAATGTGTTACACGAGTATATTTTTGGGTTATTGTTTAAATAATTTATAATTTTAATTTGGAAATAATATAACAACCTAAAAATCCTTCTTTGAATGGATTAGTCTTTATTCTTTCAATCATATACAACATGTCCCTATAAATACGTCACAGGTATCTCAAAAACAGAGTTGCTTCAGTGCTACGCGAAAATAAGCCTTTTTCATCCTAGTAACCCTCGAATAATGTTGTTCAACGTTAATACTGAAGGAAACTAACAGTGTTCAAAGAGTAACATAGACATTAATCCTACACAGCTGTACTTGAAAATCTAGAATCGTGACAATAGACTCGTATATATCAGTCAATGCATATAAGAGTAACGCAATTACTGTAATAACGATACGTATTGGTATTCTAGGATAGAAACGTACTGATCATATGAAGAGAATAAGTGATTTTATTAAGTTCGGGTGATCTTTAAATGGTGATGTAAAAATACACTAGCGTAAATCAGAATGTAAAATATGAGGATTTTTTTCAATTCCCATTTTCAGCAAAACTAATACAAATAGAGTGTTTCGTAACATGTGGGACCCACTTCATCAATTGAAAGAAGACCCAAGAATACTGAGAAAAAAGTTCACATACCCATTTGTTTCATATAATGTCATTGCTTCTGAATTAAATCCAACTGAATTGTACAGTTTCCCTGGAAAAGGATGAGACGATTGAATATTCCTAAGTCTCAGATGTAAGACACTGCGCATGATCGGAGACCAGAGCACCGATACACAAGATAACGAATATTGAGTTACTTAAATTCAGGCTATTTGGTTTGTTACTAGCATCGTTCCGAAATTCAATTAAAAAACTGCAAAAAATATGATAATATTACGTAAATAAAAGATAAATATATACATAAATCGTGTAGTTAAATCGACAATGGACCTTCATGACTCGATCGACACTCCGCACAGAAAGGAAAGCTTTCATGTCGTTTCAATAGCTCAGACGGTAAGACTTCTGCGTGTTGTGTAGAAGAGTGCGAGTTCGATTCTTAGTCTACACAACAATTTTTTTTGTCTAAATAACGTTGAAATAGCTAAGTCACGTTGAAATATAGTTTTACAAAGTCCAGAGATTAAGTGTTAATGATCGCAAACAATACAAAATTACAAGTTATAATATTATAAACGTTAATCTAATGAATGCATTTATACACACACATATATACAATGTAAATGCATATATATTAAAAACTAACAATTAAAATGAAATTAAAAAAATATATAATAATAGACAAACTTTTACAAAGGTTTAGAGTCCTTAGGCTATGTCATTTGTTGAGTAATTATTACAATAATTTATTAATAGCTTTCCCATATGTGTAAGAAATGCACTCGCAAAAAACAATTTTTGTTAAAAGTATGGCTTTGGATTATTTCATTCTCACCCCTGCAGTTAATTTTAACTATTTTATCTACGTGTTTGCATTCAATTTTATTCATGTTATGATTGAATGTGTAAGCACTGTTGCAGTTATTGACTAATTACATATATTAATAATAATTATTAAATACATCTGTTAAGTAACCAATTGCAGTATCTTTTGCAAAATCTTGAATGTTTAAGTTGTCAATAATATTTCTGTACTATATACTATAATACGTTAAAAGAATTTGCAATAGATTTGGGATCCTCTACTTTATAATCATTGGTTTTAATGAAAAAATATTTTCTTTCTTAGGATATCTACAAGTTTAAATTTAATAATATTACGAATAGGTTTAATTGCATTATCTGAATTTTGTACTTTTCTACTCAAATATATTCTATTTCCCTCTTTCATAATTTTTGATAAATTACACTGTACTTCTTGCAGTATTTAAGAACATGAAGATCATTACATTACAACTCATTACATATAGATTCTTCTTTTTAATACATGAGATTTTGAAGTCCCTGCGTTATCTACATGTTTTAACTTTTGAATTTTTTCACAACATTGAGTGGAGAACATCCACTGAAGTGATTATGAAATTAAGTGAAAAATTCAATATATTTACTCTTAATATCAGTAGTACCAGTATCATATATGTTTTTCCAAGATTCATTTTGTAGACATACATGTAAATAATCACTAGATACAGCAATTACGATCCTTTCTTAGTTTTTAAATTAATATTTTGAAATTGTTCAGTGACATTGGAAACACATAGGATTTGTTTATCATGGTCAGACAAGCCATTGATTATAGGTTCTGTCGAAGAGGAATTCAGTCTAATTCTGTGTACAAAACGTTTATCAATGGCTGTGTTACTTCAGCTTGTATGCTATGGGAAAATGACCCTACGAATAAGGTTTCCAGTTTCAAGGAGTGAATTTAATTTACTTTTACGGAAAAGTTCCGAGAGATAATCTATGTTTATGTCACTACAGATCACAAATTCCATATGAGATTTCTAAAGTCTTTTCTTTACAAATTCAATGTTGGCTATAAATATTAATAAATAGTGTAAGAAATATGAATGATTGTAGTTATAAGTCTGATTTACATTATAAAAAGCAAGAAGTTACATTCCTCGGCAAGATTCGAACTTTCGATGTTTGGTTTTGTCGTCCAACGCACAACCACGGACCTATTCAATGATTATGTTAATAACATACAATTTAGCTGTAGCAATGTGGTGTCATAACTTGGGGTTTGTTTATTTAATGTAATTAGATTTAATTTGATTAGTTTCGCAAGAATTGGACTTCCTGTTATATCCTGTTATTTAGATATTTAATTTAGGGTTGATTTATTAACTCTTACTATGCAAGATGCCTCTTATTTCAATAATTCTATATCACGTTAAATAGTCATTGTCTACACTAAAGTATTATCGTCATCTCTCATTTCTCATCGTAATGGCGAACCGACGTGACATGAGACAGCGAGTTATAGCTCTAGTTGAGGCTGGATATGGGGCTAGATCTGCTGGCCGTTTGGTCGGTGTTCCTGGAAGTATAGCCGCGAGATGGGTTCATCGTTACCAAAATTTTGGGGAGGTCGAAAATCGCCCTATTCCTGGGCGTCCGCGGATTTCTTCATTGGAACAGGATGCTCTTTTATTCGAGACAGTTCGACAGGACCCCTTTCTGACTGCTAACGAAATAAGAGCAGCATCTAACTTTCCCGGCTCTTCACATACTGTGATCAGCAGGTTGAGGAACCGCGGTATTAGGAGCCGGAGGGCTGCGCAAATGGAAATATTGGGGGAAGCACAAGCTGTCGACCGTCTTGCCTTCGCTACCAATCGAGTGGATTTCGATTGGAGAAATGTAATTTTCTCCGACGAAACTACCATCTCGAGTGATTACGAAGGTCCTGCCCGTGTCTATCGTGAGGATGGTCTCCGACATGATCAGCGCTATGTGCACCGACGTGAAAGATCGGGGCGCTTTAGCATATCGTGTTGGGGGTGGATGTCTTACGATGGACCTGGCGTTATAGAACGCATCGATGGCCGGTTTAATGCGGAAACTTACGAGTACATTCTGGAAAATATATTCCTTCCCTCCGCCCGAGAACGTTTTCCCGAAGGAACATTGCTGTTGCAGCAGGATAACCATCCCGTGCACTATGCTGCAAGCATTCAAAGATGGTTTCAAAGGAGACCCGAGATCGAAATCATTAATTGGCCTCCGAAGTCACCTGATTTGAATGTCATCGAAAATTTATGGGCGGAATTGAAAAAGAGAAGGATAGCCACCTATGCCCACCGACGCCCTCGAAATCGAGACGAATTGTGGGATCAAGTTGTTGACACCTGGGAAGATCTCGCCGGGGATCAGAACTTATTCCACAATCTCGTGACATCCATGCCGGATCGACTTAGAGCTGTAATAGAAGCTGATGGGATGTGGACAAGATTTTAAGTTAACAGGTCTCTTTTTGTTTCTTATGATTTTTGTTTGAGGAAGAATACTTTTAACTTCCAAGTAAGATTTATTTTTTTTGGCGAGGTTCAGCCCACTTGTAAGACCCAGAAATTGGGCATAAATTATTCCATATTTTTCGACAAATTAGACGGTCGAGGAACTCTGAACAAATTAATTACACCTCAATAAAAAAAAAGTTTTACCTGGGATCGAACACGAGAAGTTTCGGTTATACAATGGAACCGGCACGCTACTATATGAGCTACAGAGACAAGACAGTGATAGCAGCAGTCCAGAATGTAGATCCCTTAGCAGGCATTTGCCATTCGGTACAGTGAAGCAATGATATTTTGGGACTCGAGCTATGTTGTGAAATCCTGGCCTTAAATGGCAGTCTTCTTCGTGATCCTTATTCTGGTCCTTGTCCTTGTTATGGTCCTTGTAACAATTCTTGTACTATCTGTCTTGTTATGTATCCCTACGTCGATATCGAGTGAACCGCGCTGTAGAACTTTAACTTCCGACGACCAAGAATCGTCTCATTCTTTTTCAGGGTAACTGTACGTACGCGTTCTCTATTGACTTGTTTATAGATATGCTATGGCTGGCCTGCGCGTTCTCCAGACCTAAACCCGTTGTACTTTTATTTTTGGAACGATTTGCAAACTATTTATTTATCTATTCATTTATTTTGCTTATAATTGTAACATAAAATATAATATAAACAGAAAAACTTTAGCTCGTCTCTGAGAGAGTAGAACTCGTGCTCAGGTGCGGATTCCTGAATTGAAATTAAGAAGTATATAATACAATTTGTCTTATGTCTACTACGCAAAAAGAATATATAAATTTTTGAAATTTTATAAAATCTGTACATAACTTTTTTAATTTAATACTAGAACTATTAGAATTGACAAGATTATGATATTTAAATATAAATTTGTTATATATTCTTGGGCCTAAATTACTACTATGATTAAATACTGTAGCAGTGTTCATTCACGATATTGAATACTTTGTCAGTTTATCCAAGACGGGTGGCAATTTATCCGAGAAACACCTGGTATTTTTAAAAGTATACTGCAGTTTAGTACACAGCGACTACAGACCTGAGTTCAGGGTGATTGTGGCCATTTTGAGCACTTCCTGTAGTGGTAAGCATGTAACCAGCTTCATATTACTAACATGATTATAACTCGGGAAGTCCACACCTGTCGGGTAACGGCTAGCGCGTCTGGCCGCGAAACCAGGTGGCCCGGGTTCGATTCCCGGTCGGGACAAGTTACCTGGTTGAGGATTTTCTGGGGTTTTCCCTGAACCCAGCAAATGCTGGGTAACTTTCGGTGCTGGACCCCGGACTCATTTCACCGGCATTATCACCTTAATCTCATTCAGACGTTAAATAACCTAAGATGTTGATAAAGAGCCCTAAAATAATCTACTAAAAATGGGGGAAAGATCGAATGGGACATATATTTAAATGAACCGTCTCCTCTCCACCGATTATGTAAATACCACTTTACGAAACATGCTGTATGTTCCTATTGTTGCGAGGATGAGAGCTATTCTCCAAGAACTAATACAGTGCAAATACGCAAAAGGCTATCAACGAGTTGATCATCATGCAAGTGTCAGATCATATTATATTTCTCTTGATTCAAGTGTTTATTCCATTTAAGCTTAAAGTCACTCAGTATAGACTATTCCTTATATCGTGAAACCAAAAACATGTGCGCACCATTACTGTATTTACTCTCGCATAACTTCACCAAGTCTCAGAAATCTGTTATAGTGCGGCAGCATTCAAATCAGAGTGCTTCCGCTCTCGAGTCGCGCATGACTTCATACCTCTACATCCACTAACTGATAACGAGAGGCGTGACAGAGAGGTAGGCCATTTTACACTTCAAGATTGACCTCATATACGATAACGTAATACGAATAGAACAATGCTATATTAAACTATCCACAATAAACCGTACTTCACGGGAGCCGATCTTTACTCCACCACAGACTCAAGCCAAATAATTTAACTCCGAATTTTTTCTCGAAAATAGGGGACTCCAGTCGCCATATTAGATCTGTTAGCTGTATGCGGATAAGCATAATTTGTCTTAAATGCTTTGTTTTCCAACAAAGCCTTTTCCACACAAAAATCCCCTCATATAACATGCACCCGAATTTTTTCCACGTGTTTTTTTTTAATTGCGAGTTATACGCAAGTAAATACGGTAGTAAGAACCATATGATCGAGATAAGAGAGATAGCTAGCTGCAAATGTGAAAAAATAGCAAGGTAGGGAAGCTGCTCAGTTTACTTTCTTCTTCTCTCCACTGATTTTGAGTATATGTAATTTTCTACTTTATTTTATATTCTCCTTATGTTATGTAACTGATCCTCTACTATTTGTAATTTTCTACTGTATTTTATGTAATCTCTAAGGTGCCTTTTTATGTTGTTTTGTATTCTATCACATAATTTTGTATTTTTTATATATATATATATTATTATTATTATTATTATTATTATTATTATTATTATTCAAACCTGGTTGAGTGGAACAGAAGACCTTATGGCCTTAACTCTGTCAGACAAAATAAAACTACTACTACTACTACTACTACTACTACTACTACTACTACTACTACTACTACTACTACTACTACTACTACTACTCGCAGGTAGGTTTCAGGAAATAACTAAAGGTTTATATCTTTAATTTGGAAATTTTAAATATAATATGGGTTCCGAAAATTGTGATACAATATTATATTTCTAATTCTGCATTAACACTACACAAAATTAGATCACCTCTAATTCCTTCGCTTTCCTACAGTTTTTAATCATGGGTGTAAACGAAAGGAAGTTAAAACTTCTAAATTATCGGTATGGTAGAATTTTTAATATATTAATTAAATATATTGAGATACATGAAGAAGTCATTGTATATCCGACGATGACAGTAACAGACGAGCGGGTATAGTTGCTCTTAATAGACAAAAGAAGAAGGCAGAAATATTGGACCCAACTGTACGGTTCGAAAAGAATGTATCTCAAGCATTAGCGGCTGATCAAGAAAAACAATACATGTATTCCTCACTTGAGTGAGAGATATAATGCAATTCATGGGAGGTGAGGAGTTTGCTTTTTGGTGCCCGCTGATCGGCGTATAAATATATTACTGACATTTTAAAACAATACGATATGACATCCCAAGATATTAAAAATATTTGTTTAAATATCTTAAAGAAATCCATAGGCATTTTACATAATCATTTATATAATGTTTAATCTTTTAAACTTTCTAAATTGCATATTGTACTATGGTTACTACCTACTGTTAGAAAATTATCTTATGACGAGTTGCCAAACTAACTTACTATTATGACAAGTGTTGTATTGCATGTTTCCACGTATTCACATTTTTTTATGTTCTAATGATATTCAACTTATTTCATATTTTTGTTTTCATATTTTCCGATAATGTTATATCTCTAATGTGATAAGTTGAGCTATATATAATCTTAATTTTCCTTATTGTGTGTACTTAGAAATATTGTATTCACTGTATACTTTGTACTGCACTATTTTATTACTACTATTATTATTATTATTATTATTATTATTATTACTATTCTTATTTATTATTATTATTACTATTATTATTATTATTATGAATAATTGTCTTTTTTTTGTATGCCTCATTTATTTTGACCTGCTGTTCACATATTATTATGCTTTTTTTCTTTCTTTCTGTATGTTATATATTATGTCTGATTTCTTCTTATTTGTTGTTTATATTTTATTATTATTATTATCTTATTCAGTTTTGTGTGTAAAATTGTAGTGTAATTTGTAAATTTGTAGTGTTTTTGTAACACAGTCTTTACTCCTGGTTGAGTGTTAGAGAAGGCCGTATGGCCTTAACTCTGCCAGGTTAAATAAATCATTATTATTATTATTATTAATATTATTATTATTACTGTATTGATTTTTCTCTCTATTCGATATATGCATTTTTTAAATTGTTTTCTGGACCTATAAGGTCATCTATTATGACAGGCTGATTTTAATATTATTAAATATAATAATATAATAATAATATTATTATTATTATTATTATTATTATTATATATGGCTTTAACTTCGCCAAAATAAATAAATAAAATAAATAAATAATGATAATAATAATAATAATAATAATAATAATAATATTATTATCATCATTATATATATGGCTTTAACTTCGCCAAATAATAATATTATTGTTATTATTATTATTATTATTATTATTATTATTATTATTATTTATTTTATTTATTTATTTTGGCGAAGTTAAAGCCATATATATATATATATTCCCATATGTAACATAAATTATTAATTTCATTACAATTTACAAATTGCTTGGCAAACATACTCGTATTCGGATGTCTAATAACTTTCAAAACGTATACATTCCAGTGCGAGTTGATATAGCAGAACTTCTGTCTCCGTTTGTTTCCGTCGTACATGGGGGCCAGGCAGCAAGTTGCGGAGAAAATAATTGGAGACCGCAAGCCCGAGATGTGGATGGCAAAAAAAGAAACTGTTTTTGTAGTAGGCTTACGAAAACACTCGCACAAATACCAGCGAATCATAGAAACTTAATGGATACGCCAGGCGTCGCCTCTGGTTTCTCTGTTTGGTTAGAAAACGAAAAGAAGATGTAGACTACTGTAACTTCTTGCCACACAAGATCAGAAACACGATCTACAAATATGTAAATATGGCCTGATACTGTTCAGGAAATGAAATATTATTACAATTAATATGATCTATTCTGGAAATATTGTTTGCATTGAAAAACTGCCTGCAGGGATATTAAACTTTTAAATTCTATTAACATTCTTATAATAAAAATATTATGCCAATAGTATTTTTCTTTCCTTCAATTGTCTTTCTGAAAATTTTTTATATATATTTTGAGAAATTGGATTAAGAAATATTAATTTTAATATTTATATTTGAAGTTCTAATTATTCTCAGTGTCTCTTCAGAACTTCCAGCCCCTTTTATTCGCTCCGCTTATTTATATTTTATTATGTTCTATTCTAGTCTTCTCGGCTTTAATTTATTCTGTTTTATTAATAATTAGTTATACTCTAATCCGTTCTGATGCACTTTAATCTCGTCGACGTAGTCTGCTCTATTCCGTTATGTTGTATTTCCCACGTGTCGTCCTATCCCGTTCGGTTTTCCGTACTGTTATATTTTCCATTTTGTTATAGTTTATTCCATGCTACCCAACTAAAGTTTGTTATTGTATATTACCTTTAAAATATGTTTTCTTCGATTTTTTCTATTTTCTTCCATATGACAATTTCTATAATTTTCTAATCTATTGTGTTACAGTCTGTTATGTTTTATTACGACGTATCAATTTCATTATTTTTGCTAATTGTTTTAATTCATTTTGCTATGTTTCAGTCTATTCCCTCTCATGTTAGTAAATTTATTCTCCTCTGTTTCATACTATTTTGTTCAGCGTTATTTACTTCTTTCTAATCAATACTATTCTGTAATATTATGTATTATTCATTGCTATTCAATTTAATAGCAATCTGTTAAAATACAGTTTCTTCTAATCTAGTGTATTCTAACCCGAGGTAGCTACCCCAGTCTGTTCTAAACATTCTGTTCTAGTCCTTTTGGTAATGATGTCTTATCTTAAAATCTATTATAGCGCAGTGTGTTCTGAACCGTCTATCTGATCTATGTTCTAGATGGGTTTTTTCCGGGGTTTTCCCTCAACCCAATATGAGAAAATGCTGGATAACTATCGGTGCTGGACTCCGGACTTATTTCTCCAGCATTATCACTTTTATTTCACTCAGACGCTAAATAACCTGAGAAGTTGATACAGCGTCGACCGGGATTGGAACCCTGCCCACCTGGTTTCGCGGTCAGACGTTCATATAGTACCTTAACAGTATATGTATATTTTTGTGTAATCACAGTTATTTCTGCTAACTAATTTAAAGAAACATAACAATTCTCGATAGCACCGAATCATTGCTACAAAATTTATAAAGCATTTAAGTAATTCTTAACGAATAATTTTATTCTAACAAATTATATGGAGAACTGTTTGTTGAATGATATGAAATGATTTATTTCTTGAGTCTTACATTTCTCAGGTTGTTCTTTATTAAATGATTTCTAAGTTTAAGATTCTCTCTGTGACTTTACGTGGCCAGAGTTTGTACTTAAATCTAACTACATTTTCCAAGTATTAAGTGAAAGACTGAAATCAGTTCCAAGAAAAAGTTTGAAGCTTTCTGCAGTCTTAAAATTCCTGTGAAAATTAAGATTTTCTAAAACAATGTCACGAGACTATATTAATGTATGGTAATGAACTTCAGACTTTTAATGAAGTGATTTTTCCTCGATTCATATCATCTCTTCGTAGAATAATTACAAACTTTGAAAGCGTAGTAGTGGTGTAGACTGCGAAATACGCTGAGATATAATTCTTATGTAAATGAAGGGGAAACTGAGTTCCCCTATTTTGGTTATTGTATTGGCTACAATTCATCCAAATTTTTTGAAGTTGCACAAGAAATTATAATACATGGTATGTAATTATTTTAATTGAATGCGTATTCATATTATTTTTAAACACAAATAGGTAAGAACTAGAGAATGTGTCTATTACTTGCAATCAATCTTGTTAATTTCGTGCGAGAATACACAATACTACATCCGTCAAACTCACCTATTGTTTGTGAAGTAAGAAATCGAATATGTTCATAATTTGTTTTCAAAATATGAACAAGCCAATTTCTCTACTGAATTTATATGACTTACATATATTTTCAAACATTATTTCGGTAACTGAAATCGGTCAGACATGATGACCCTTCTTCGGAGCAAATGGTGTGGTCAGGCTGTGGCACAACTCTACAGTACGTACGAAGGGAATAACAGTAATAAGACGATACCGAAGAGGAAGGCACGATATCATTATTATTATTATTATTATTATTATTATTATTATCATTATTAAAATGATGTGATGAAAAGGAATAAAATTAACTTTCTGAATCCAAAAGAAAGCAGCGGTGAATTCAAGAGGTGGGCCGGATTCCAAGATTTCTCCCGGAAACTTCAGACTTTTTAAAAATAAACAATATAATTCACATAATATCACATTTCAATTTTATAGACGTTTCAGTAACTAAAATAAATTATGTTATGTAGATTTTCAGGTAGTTATTTCTTTGAAGGTTGGTGGTCTGCCGGCTGATCTTGAATGGTTGAAATTTAAATCGTCTGAATTTACACTTTGATTGTGACAGCTAAGAAGTCAGGTGTGCTGTATATTTATTGGTGTAGTTTTAAGTGTTAGTTTTGTTTAGAAAATATAATAATAATAATAATAATAATAATAATAATAATAATAATAATAATAATAATAATAATGCTAAACAGTTGTAGCATATACAGAAAATATAAATATTTTAGTATACCATAGCAAAACTAAATGTGATTGGTTGTATTTCAATAGTACTAAGAGTGGTGCATTTCGTAAATTGTGTGAAATACATTTAAAAATGACCTCGAAGCTCTTCAGAAGAACAAGTGGTTATCCATACTCGTTTCCTTTAAAAACTTGAGAAGAGCTACTGGAAGACGCGTTCATGTAATTTAAGCGGAGAGTAATTATTACTTGTATGTCAACTAAATTTAGGTGGTTTATATAAAAAGGATATTTATCACCAGTTTTGTGGGACAATATTATACAAAAGTGTAGTTTATATTTGCATGTTTTACATAACAAAATTAACATTTTTAAGTTAATGCATATAGGCCTATCTATTAACATTTAATAGTGTCCTATCACAAATACAGTGTAAACAAATAAAAGTTTTATTTCTTTAATTGATCCACTTTTTCTATGATCCCTTTTATAACTTATATAATGCTTCTAATGTTACGTAATTGTTGTCATTGTTTCTTTTGCTGTCGGTTCCACCTTCCCCCAGTATAATATAAATCCCCCGGGGAGAAATGTCTGAATTCAACACTTGATGTAAGACTAAAAGAGTGCTATGAATATGTTTCCTTCGATAATTTTACAAATCAGTATACAGAGTGATCCGTTTGGGTATGGATAAAATAAAAACACCGTAAAACATTTAATACTGAACTTTAATTGTTGAAACTTTGTGCATACAACACTGAAAGATGGGAGATTCCTCAGAGCTCAACATTGCGCACCCTGCACAACTCATAACGGTGTTGCAATTCAGCCATATTCGTTGCAACAAAAGAGGGGTGATTAATTTTGTTGAAACGCTTAAGTAATTTTTATTCTCACATCATCATTGTTCCTGAGTTTCTGTGAATAGACAATGTCTTTGACAAAACCCTACTCGAAGAAGTTTGAAGGGGTTAGATCTGAGAAGTTTGGGGACGAAGCTTCTCGTACGGGGTTTCACCTGCAACCTCCTGTATTTATTGTTTTTTTTCTAATTGTTTTTTTATTGCGTGTGTATATGGTTTTATATCTTACCTTTATATTTATTATTTGGATTATTTATTGCAGTTGCAATAAGGAATTGCATTGAATTGTTTATATATATATATATATGTTTCACTGTGTTTTTGTCTTCATATCTTACATTTATTTTATTTTTATTATTTTTGTGAAATTTGATACCAAGTTAGATGAGTTGTAATTGTGATAATTAATGATAACTGTAGAAATAATAATAATAACTGTTGTTTTACTATTTTATTATTAGAAGTATTATTTTTGTTTCCTTTGAAGAATCAAACTGTGCATAGTTATAGCACGAATGGCCGTACGGGCTCGTGAGAAGGATCTTGTGTACACGAGTTTGTAGAATTTTGTATCAATAAATGCACTTCATTCATTCATTCATTCATTCATTCATTCATGTTTTTTTAACACAACCTGTGTCTACAAATGTTGGATAACACAACATTATGAAATCGTATTTAGATACATTAAGCACACCATACTCACGTCGAAATTCCCTTTGAACTCTTTTAACACACTCAAATTTAGCATATCAAAGAACACATTGTGCCCGCTGGTGATTTGTAATAGCAATTTTAATCATCTACGATTTTCATTTGTTTTTTTAGATTATGCATTGTTGATTGTCATATATGGAAACTCCCATCTTTTAATCATAATATAACCAGCAAGAGATTTTTTCCTACTATCATAATAGCTTTATAATAATAAATTAATAGGCTATTTCCCATGTTCAAACGGATCAGACTGTATTATTTTTATGGACTAGCCGTACCCGTGCGCTCCGCTGCACCCGTTAGAAATAAATATAAAGTAATTACATAATGAAAATAGGACATTTGATCCAGGGAACATTCGTGTTTCATTGAAGGATAAACCGTTTAATATGTTACTTAATTTAAATTGTATTTAAAATATTAAAATGCGATCATTTTAATCCAGAGACCACTCATTTGGTGCAATGACAATTCCTTTAACATGTTTCTTAATTGTTATTACCAATTATTTTTGGAAAAGCAAAAATTAACAGAACAATGTTGGCTACAGATTTATTATTATATTATATTATATTATATTATATTATATTATATTATATTATATTATATAATGTAAAAAGTGTGTTGATAACGGATGTACTCGAATTAGAAAGTTTTAATTTGTTGTGGGAGCTCTTGAATCTCAGGAGGAACAGCTTTTACACCAGCGTAACATAATCTGCTTGGCTCATTACCCAATTTTTTTGCATTCCATTTATTGCATATATATTTTATGTATTTTAACACGATTCAATTGAGCATAGTTAAAATTTGAATTATAAAATAATGGATTGCTAAGCTAACGTACTATTACTGCATATTAAATCAATACACTCTCGTTGTTCGTTAATTCTCTGAGATAAAAATGAACATGTTCATAAACATTATTTTCAGAAATACAGGAAATGAATATACAGAATAACCTATCAAGTTTTCTGTGCATAAGAAGCTATTTTAATCTTACCTGTCCTCAATTCACTCACAAGTTACTGTTATAACATTATAGCATTATGTCCATCCTGAGAAACTACACTTTCCAATGATGAAATAATAATTAATTATTCAAATCGGTTAATTTAGCTTCCGATATTACTTCATAAAACACAGAAACATTGTCTGTAGGCTATCTTTCATAGCTTTCGATTGTTGTGTCCAACACTACACTTTCCAATGATGAAATAATAATTAATTATACAAATCGGTTAATTTAGCTTCCGATATTACTTCATAAAACACAGAAACATTGTCTGTAGGCTATCTTTCATAGCTTTCGATTGTTGTGTCCAACACTACACTTTCCAATGATGAAATAATAATTAATTATACAAATCGGTTAATTTAGCTTCAGATATTACTTCATAAAACACAGAAACATTGTCTGTAGGCTATCTTTCATAGCTTTCGATTGTTGTGTCCAAGGCCCCTTATAGACGAAGTCATTTGTTTTTTATTTCAATACACCGCCTTAGATGACAGTTATTTTAATTTTAAAAATTAATTAATATTATTAATTATCAGTACTATCAACATTTTTCAAAGAATGAAACTTATCAGAAATCATTTTTAAAGAAACTTTTGTTATGTAACATTTTTCACAAAAATCAATAATAAGCGAGATATTTCGATTTATTTAATTCAGGCCCCCTTATAACCCCCCTTTTAAATAATGTATTTTGAATGCCATATAGCCTAAAATCTAAGTTACAACGAACTTAATTTATATTCCAATTTTCATCGAAATCCGTTCAGCCATTATCGCGTGAAAAGGTAACAAACATACAGACAGACAGACAGACAGACAGACAAAAATTTCTAAAAAGCGATTTTCGGTTTCAGGGTGGTTAATTATATATGTTAGGACCAATTATTTTTGGAAAATCGAAAATTACCAGAAAAATTTCGGCTACAGATTTATTATTAGTATAGATTAGATAAATGTTTATAGTCATACGGCAATAATTGTTTTCAGGTTAAATTAATTAATATTAAGCTTGAAATACGCTTTTGTGATCACGCCACCGGCATATCTGTAGAAAATTTCTTATTCTGAAGTTATCTAGATACAGAATGGTTGATAGGGAGAGTTGACTCTATAATTTTGAGCGTACTTCTCACTTGGTAATAACAAATGTTTTGACAACAGCGATTTAGAGTTTAAATTTAGTGAAGCTATCTACTTAAAAGAGGGTGTGGCCACATGCGATTTTCCTCCCCTCGAAATGTAGCGTTCACCTATCACACTCGCCGATTCTTCGTGCTGGATCCTGAGATAGCGTGCAGGTCTTCCTGTTCGACTCGTTACAAACAATATTGAAGTTTCCTCTTTATGACTTCCAGATTGTTACTACAAATAAATCTCGAGGAATCCTGAGTAAACACAAAGTAAAATCCACTTCGGTCTATCCACTCTGTTTTATTTCCCAGGGGGAATCCTAAATATATATATAGGGTTATATGGTATAATTGTTTGGGGTGGAAGTACAAAAATTAATCTTAGTCCGTTAAATTTACTACAAAAACGATTAATTAATATTTGTTTGAAGAAACGTTTCGATTATCCAACTAAATTAATTTATTCTGAATTTAATGTATTTAATATTGAACAAATTTATAAGTATACGCTGTTAAAATGTTATCATAAAAATCGTAATAAGTTTGTATTACAGACACATAATTATGACACAAGACGAAATATTAATTTAACATTAGTAGAACCTAAATGTCTCACATCTGCTGGTCTAAAGCATAGCATTAATTTCGGTCCTCGGTTGTACAATGCTTTAACTAAATTACACCCAGAACTTCTAACATGTAACCCACTAACATATAACAAGAAAATTAGAAACGTGTTAATATCTTCAATTTGATTAAAGAAATTTATAGCCTATGTGTATGAATTAATCAACCTACATTATATTTGTATTCTATAATTTTGAAATATATATATATATATATATAGTTCTACTTTTCACGTGCGATATTATTCTTCTCTAGTGTTAATATTATATTATATAATTCCATTGCCGCTGTAATTTAAATTTTAGTTCCTATTTTATTTTACTTATTTATTTTTATTATTATTTTTTATTTTCTATATTCCTCTTATATTAATATTGTATTATATAATTTCTGTAACTGTAATTTTAATTCTATTTCCTATTTTATTTTAGTTTACATTCTCTTATAGGCCTATTAATATTATATCTGAACTGCGACCGAACACGTGCGCTGCTCATTCGGTCTCAAATTTTGTTAATACTACTGTATCTCCTGTTTTATGTTGCTTGTATTTTATTTCTATTTCTCTTGTTTGTTTGTAATTATATTCTTCATTCTGTACATTTAAATAAATAAATAAATAAATAAATAAATAAATAAATAAATAAATAAATAAATAAATAAATAAATAAATAAATCTCTGGTTATCTCGTACAAGAAAAATTTGAACCAGTTAATGGTTTAATGTTCTTTAACCCATTAATTTTGCTTCAGAAAAAAATTATAAAATATGTTTAAATAAATAATTACTTCATCCAATCAATTTGACCTGTACAATAGTCTGAAGTCTTAGAAATAAACAAATTATACAGAGTGGAAGTGAAATAATTAATTTAATTGAATATGTTACATCTTTCAGTACCCTACATTTAAATATTACTACATTAACGATTATAACTTCAAATGAAGAAGCAAAATCGAGAGTAATCAATTAATATCCGTTAAAAATAATCATTAAATATCATAAAAGTAATGGTTTTATCGAAGGAAAGAGGTTAACTTTATTATAATTTTTTTCATTTCTGTAATTATGTTATGAAAAACAACAGTATTATTTGCTAGGTTCAAACTATGATTATAATATTCGTCGTATGAGGTAACATAGGTGTAGTATCTATTAACGCAATGACTATTCTAGAAAGTAAATTTGTAGAGTGCGCCAGTCTTAGACTTTAACTAACCTAGATTCTTGAACTACTTGTACTGTAACAAAGAATGGACAGAGAGAATAATAAATGAAGTTGTGTTGGAAAGTGTGGGTGAGGAAAAAATTATGCTGAAACTGATGTGAAAGAGAGAAATGAATTGGTTGGGGCACTGGCTCAGAAGTAACTGCCTACTGAAGGATACACTGGAACAAATGATGAACGCGAAAAGAATTTGTGGGCAGAAGAAGATAGCAGATGATAGAAAACATTAAGATGTATTGGTCATATGTGGAGAGTAAGAGGAATGCAGAAAATAAGAAACATTGGTGAATGCTAGGTTTGCAGTGAAGGACCTGTCCTTGGCCAGAAAATTATGATAATTAATATTTATATAGGACATTGAAGGAAAATATCATACTGGTTTGTGATGAGATGAGTACTGGAGAATTATCTTTGAAAAACGGCCTAGAAAACCATAATGACTAAGCTTAGTATTCCTGCTACCAAAAGACTCAAGTTGCGGGTAAATATTCTATATAGTAGGTAGAACCCAGGTGATGCAGCAGAGAAAGAGACGGACAAACATGTTGTTACTGCATGTTCGTAGAGTACATCCAACCTGAAATAAAAGTAGAGCAACTATAATCTAATGACGCAACAGCTCGAAGTTGGCCAAGGCCTACCTGCGTGACAAACATTTTTTTTTCTTCATAAAGTATGGATACAAAGTGCTGACGGAGTTAGGGCTCACTTGGAATATGTTCCTTCGTGTACTTTTCTAGAAATTCTCTAAAGTGTTTATTGTTCAATTTATTAAGCGGTATATTGGCATTGACCATCATGGCACATAGATCCCTGCAAAACATGGATTTCTTATTGTACTCTTTCTCAGAGTTTGATGGTACTGCTTGTTTTGAGTTACGTTCAAGCATATTTCTATACCTTTTTGTATTGCAGTGTCTTGCAATGCACGGTTTTCTTGTAACTTTCATATCTTCTTAGCACAACGTACATGTAATGTTGCCCATATTCATACAGAAATGATTGGCTCCGAACTCCTGGATTAAGTCCTCCAGGCTTTCATACTTCGAACTTTTTGTCTTCGGCATTTTACCTCGTCACAAATTCAAATGTTACGTTAAGTAAATAATACGACTTTTACACTTCACTGGTTTAAAGCACTCATTATGATCGTGTTCCGGCTTCAATACAAACTAGAGTGAGCGTGAGTAAGATGCGGTTCTATGTTGTATCAGACGGGACGTATCCCTGGGCTGTGACGTCAGGTACAGTATGAGAGTAGGCAACTGTATTCCAGCTTAGACGTAGCTGAAATACTAAGCTTAATAATGACTGTCTACGAACTGCTCAGCATGCAATTTTTACACTAATAAGTGACTTCTTCGTTGTCGATTATAAAAAAAAGATTTATTTAAAATAATAGCAGGAAAATCATCCTCCTACCTCGTCGAACAAAAACATAAACATCAGAGCACCAAATCCTATACCGATGCATCAAAAGTCTTCCATTTATAATAAAGCTAAAGCAGGGCCTCATATCGAGAGACTTCATATAATTATGGTAGCCACCATCACACTGAATGTCCATTTGATGAAATTTGTTGCGATTTGTATTCATCTCGGAGATTCCACAAAAATTTAATTTTTTAAACTTTAAACCAGGTTCTCTTAGCGACAAAAAATTCAATCATTATTTTATATTGAAATTACAGAGATTATTGATGATTCTGTGCGCTTTCGGAATGTTTAACAATTTTAGTATAACTTAATTACATTGCTAAATGTGAAGGATTATTTCTAATTCTTGGTTCGTAGCTTCGAATTCCTAGTCACAGAAAGAGCGAATGCTGTGTACTTTACAACGCCGGCAGTGCACACATACAGAATTAGGTAACCGTTTCCACTACTACATATTTCATATCTCATTTTGTATGCAAAACTGAAGCTAGCTCCCTCGCCCGTTTTCCCCACTTTCATTACTACGGCCTTTGTCTCTTCCTTCCCTTTCCCCAACAGCGTAAAGACTTTCCAGTCATTTTCTTAACCCATTTTCAGTTCAAATTTCATAGTCAAGTAAATTATTGGCGAGGGGAAGTTTTCCTCCTTTAGGTACCCTAACATCTAGGAATGAAATAGTTGCTTTAAATGTAGGCAGGAGGCATCTTTCTTTATTCCATTCTTTTCAAGCTCCTTCGTAGCGAGGCCCTATCCCAAGTTGTCAAGCTTGCTCATGAATTACGACCTACATGGGACTATCACTGGGCTAACCAAAGCTGAATCCTCAGACATGCAAAGCATGAAAAACTTCCTCTTTACTACGCTTACCAACGCACTAACTACTCTTGCTGTTACAATTTTTCATGTTTTTTATACCTGAAGAGAGGAGGAATCTTTAAAATTTCTGTAAGAAGTGTCAATTTTAGAAAACGGTTATTCACTTAAAATAGAAGTTTTATATACCGGTACTCATAGCAATACGACGGTCATTTCATAAGTCATGGCAATCATGTTATATCTTCCGAATAACAGAAAATGTGGTTAATTCAGTACATATATGTGCACTGTACGAGATGCCACCGCCAGATTGTGTCTGTGTGCATTGGTGGCTAGTTGACACCACACGCAGAAGTTAGTATGCTAGAGGCTATGCTCCAAGATGGATGTAAGTAAAGTTGAACAGCGGTCATATGTGATAATTGCAGTTCTTCGTGCCAGAAATGCTCGTCAGTGTCATTCTGAGCTACGAGAAGCATTGCAGAGATGGAGGTGGAAGATTTTGGAACATCCTTCCTACTCGCCTGATCTCAATCCATGCGACTTTGATCAATTGAAAAGCCCTGCGTGGGAAGCGATTTGCAAATGGGGTGATATCTTAACGGCGTTTCGAACGAGGGGTGGTACACATAGATGAATCGCACACAGCCGATGGTATTCAACGCCTGAATCATCGTCAGCAAAGATGTGTGGAAGCCTTGGGGGATTATTTTGAAGGGTGTTAGCTGTGAGTAATGACGTATATACGTCACCCAAACATCGTAAGATGAAGATTGTATTTTGTTTCCTTTTGTGCATAATAAAACAATGATTTCTATTTACGCATCTTTCAATTTCCCATATCCATTGCGTTCTGTACCCGAACTCAATTTGGTATTCGCATTGCGAGCACATTTCAGTGACTTTTAATCGCATATAGTGAATTTCTATTCCTGCAGCTTTGTTGGCTGATATAATATAATTTCCATGACTTATGAATCACCCTCGTATATTCACATTCCTTGTAAAAACATACGCATGTAATACTTTTCAACATTCACCAATGCCATCAATTTCTCCATGGATTACACCGCTTCCGTCTTCAGGAATTTGAACCATAGGTTCGTCTTTCCAGCGCATCTTTGGGCGTTCTATGGATCGTCTGCCGGTTGGTTTGTAACTAAGTATTTATTTGGTATCCCGTGTAAGGACATTCTTTCTTTATGTTGAAACAAATTTGTTCTGTATCTTATCATTTTCTTGCAAATATTTTCTACATTAAATGTTTGTCTAATTTCAAGAGTGATCAAAAAGGGTTTATCCACACAATGGTAGGAGTAATCTCATCTCAACGGCTTCTATTCTTCTTAATTGAGCTGTTCTCAGCGTCCAAGTTTCAGATTCTTACAAAACTGGGGTAAAGTTAATTTTGCCTAAAATGTTAATATCGTATCTGATCTAAATTTTTGAAGCAGTGGTCTTTTCATTGTCCCTCGAAGCTGAAGAAATGTTTCTAATTTGATTTCAAATTGTGTTAAATAGTCGCAGAAGTTAACAGGTAATTTGATAGCTCGAAAGAGAATAGTTGCCGTATTTGCTACTGAGTCGGTAACCCCGTCAACGGTCATGGAGGGCTTTGATGGACTACCGCCCATCCAGAGTTAAAATATGTTCACTCTTCGACCTCCCACTCCTAAAAATAGTAACACTAAACGCACAATTATAATTACATTCAGAATAATTCTAACTCTAGTTACGCAAAACTTTAGTTGAAATTAGCCAACTTTTCCTCAGAAATAGCTCATCTTCACATTGTGTATAAACTGACGATATGGATGTTTGAATTTATTAAGTAATTGTTTAATTTTAGCTTAGATGTAATTTATATAGGGGAGAGTAGGGTAGTATCGGACACCGGGTAATATCGGACAGTGAGTTTCTTTCATCAACAACACGATGATAGTACCTGATTGACATGGTTACGTTTCTGTGATGTCGCATAGAGAAACCTAACCATGTCATTCAGGTACTACCATGTGGTGGTAGATGAAAGAAACGCACTGTCCGATACTACCCGATGTCCGATACTACCCGACTCTCCCTATGTTTCATATGCAGTTTTAAGTAAAGGGGAAATAAATTAATAGAATGCTAATAAGTACTAATAAGCAATGATGATAATTTTATTCAGTCTGAAAATGATAGCAGATCCAATCTTAGAAACATTATCTCCCTATAAATTTATACACATTTCTCATTAGCAATGGAAAATTAAAATGTAAATATTTTTTATTTTTATCTTTCATGAACATTTGTCTTTTGTCAAATCGACCCTAAAACAAGTTCACTGAAGTGGGACAAAGTATAGCCTATACGGGCTTCTTGGTGGTGCTATATATTTGTGATTATTTGATAAGTAGGCTTGTAATGTTGGGGACCGATTACATAAATTGACTACAGCATGGTACATAGGCCGGGGACGTGAGCTAGTACAAGGACATTGACTTGGTTATGCGATCGATTACGCGAAAGATAAGGTGCACATAAACAAATCTGGACAGGTCTAAAAGTAAATATACGCTATACAGCATGGGTGACCAAACGCCTATAGAACCAGGAGATATTGCACGTCGAGCATGCTCTGCTAAGGATAATAAATTTCCATGTAAAATAGGAAAAACGACCTTAAAGAGTATGCGCTGCGGGTTGCTTAAGCCAGGGGTTACCTCGTACGAGTTACAATTGGACATCTATGCTATATAGCATTACAAAGATTTATTTTTACGTACCTTTCGTTATGCGCAGAAGAATTATCATAGAATTATTGAATTATTCGTGGGTTTGAGTTTCCCCCGTTCCTTCCTTGTGCTACAATATCTCTATATAACATCACTTGTCACTCGTATGTTTGTATTACACAATTTACGTGTAATGTTCCCGTCATTTACTTCAAAACACTCACCAAATTCCGCTGCAAAAATAAGCGCCAGAGAATCTTCAGCCTTCAGCATTATTATTCAGCAGGTACACTGTTTACGCATGCTAGAGTACTGACTGGTGAACGCATAGTCAACTTGAAGCCACCGTAATGCACTCTATCATTCCCTAACATTACAACCCATTGAAAGAAAACAATACTTAGAATTATTTTTTTAATCCGTGGCGCTACAGCCCGTGAAGGGCCTAGACCGACCAGCTGGCTGCTGGCCCACATGCCGAAGCAGAGGTGGACGATCATCCAACCAGAATGGAGGTATCGTGTGGTTAGCACGATGATCCCCCCAACCGTTATAGCTGGTATTCGCAACCGGATTTTTCTGCCTATCGTAGCTTTCCAAGTGCATCACGATGATGGGTGGGCACCGATCCCATACACTGGCCGAAATTTCATGAGAAAGTTTCTTTCCCCATGAGGACTCGAACCAGCGCGCATTCCGTAACGCGAGTCCTAGGCGGGATGCCTTAGACCGCGACGCCACGGCGCGGGACACTTAGAATTATTACCAACATATATTATATCTCAATTTTAAATGCCGAATTTCGAAAAGTGAGAGTACCGTAATATTATACACCATTACACTACATGAATAGAAATTTAATGCAAATTTGTGTAAAATTAAGAACAAACATGTACTGAAAACATACAGTTCATGAATGGAGTCAGTATTTTATGTTTGGGATTATGAAAATCCCTTTTGTGTGCAGTTTGTAAAACAGTTGATTATATTATTTGGGTGCATAGTAAACTATTTAATTTATGTTTTTATAATCATATCATGAAAATAGACTATAAAGAATTTTGGAAGAGCAACATGAGCAAACAACTTATTTGTTGCGGAACACACAAAACTTAACCTAATTTTATTTAAGAAAACGCAATTGTATGTGCAATGAAGCTTGTAACGAATAATGGTACATGATTAACTTATTAATGGTCAGACCTCATTTTGGTCTGGTGTGGGTTATTGCAACGCATTACGAAATTCACGCAAACTATTATCCCTGTCTCTGTGGAACAGCCCATGTTAAACCACACAACTTTCCTTGTACAGATTTCACGGAATTTCTAGTAGATGTAACACTACATATGTTTCTACAGGATAATGTATGTGATACAAGCCTATGAGTTTCATACATCGTGTATTATACGATGTAATTCTGATTTAGGAGTTCGAATTATTTCCAGTTGAAGGATGATGTAACAGCTTGTAGTAGTTTGAAAAGGGCCTAGTACCATGGTGACCCCCAACTGACCCTCTAGCACTGCAGATCATGCTCTGAGGTAGCTGTGAATAATATATTATAGTGGGCTATTGTTATTTCGCAGAGAGTGAAGGGCGAGGAATTTTGGAACGGGAGATGGGTGGGCGAGGGAAGTGGAAAAGGCTTCTGGGATGAGTCGGCGAGTTGCTGCTGGGGGGGTTGTGGAGAACTCCCACCATCCCACAGGATGGATGTTGTGGGCCCATAATTTTTGCTTTTTAGAAGATAGATGTCCAGAAGCATCCTGTTTTGAGTGGGCGGGCGGTCTCTTCTCGCATGCATGATCCAGTTCCTGATAAATAGACGAGGTATCGCCAGCCTCGGAGTGGTGTTACGTGAAGAGATCGGTTCCATGCTTAAATCACATAAACTCTGCAGCGTTACACTCTGCGGATTAAAATTAGCATTCCATTTACCTCCTCTTCTCCTTCCCCATCCCTGCTGATCTCACATTGCTGTGTCGGATTCTTATCACATACTGATGGGCCGTCGTTGAACACAAAAATTAAGATGCATGGCCAGTTCTAATACACTAATATTTATGCATGCCTTGGTTATGGTTTCAAGCAGCGTACTAAATCTTCTTTCCACTCCTTAATATGCAGCAATCAAGAATGCTCGTTCCTATTATAGAGCCGGCGATAAGTCATACAACTACCTTATTTACAGATGGCTTCGTTTGATTTATACAGTTTAAGTACAAATTCGTCTAATTGCACAATTTCACATGCAATTAAATTAAAACTGAGAAACTCCTTTAATGTTCAAGTAACTCTTTTTAGGCAATAAATTATCTGAATTTCGGCCACAGACAAAAATTACTATAATATTTCGTTACCTTTTCTTTTTCGCAGTTTCTCAGTCTAGGAATTGTAGTGCCGTCAAACTTTCCCATCCAGAAATAAAGCGATACTAATATTAAAAAGGAAATATAGTTCCTATCAAAATCTCGAAAATTTACACCTTCTACTGCAGTTTATATCATTTTGTACTCCTATAATTTATAAGGTTTCTTGTAAATCTAAAAAAAAAAACTACATACATACATGCATACATACATACATACATACATACATACATAATACATACATACAGCCACCGGCGTGGCTCAGTCGGTTAAGTCACTTGCCTGCCGGTCTGAAGCTGCGTTCGGGCGCGGTTTCGATCCCCGCTTGGGCTGATTACCTGGTTGGGTTTTTTCTCCAACCGTAATGTGAATGCAAGGTAATCTGTGGTCTAAGTCCTAAGATTTTAGATATCAGCAAGAACCTCAACCAGAGACAAATGTTAGGGATATACTACGTTAATTCCCATATAATTCTACTCTGATTCTGCTATATCGAAAATAAAAGGTATAAGTTTGTAACTTTACCAGGGATGAAAGGAAGAAAAAAAACGTGAAATTTGTTTTTTTTTTTTGCCTGTGTCCTAAAAAATTGATAAAATGTACTTATCATGATATACCTCTAAGGACAGAATTACCCATTATGTCATACTTTCGTGTACTACACAGCACGCTCCTTTTTCATTCTGACATTTGTGCATTCACTGCGATGTTCTTTGATACTTACGAGTACATTCACCATACTATTATGAAATACAGTCTATAGAATAAACTATATACAGTGGGACTTATTGGCTGTATTTGTTTCGTTTCTTGCACTTTCTTCATATATTTTTACTTATTATTTAACTATCAATAATAGGAAAAGTGCATATCGTCGTTGTTCCTGCAATAACTCCTATGTGCAAATATAAACATTTTCATAGGAAGAAAAAACACATTCATTCTTCTATGGCAGTATGCATAGGAGATTGTGAATTCTTAAATTTTCGAAAGAAAGAAATATAATTACATATAGGAGATTTTATTATTTTCATTTAAGTTATTTAATAGAGCAAAAATCAGAAAATCGATAAATATGTCACATAGGAGTTATTGCCTGAACAAAGACGATATGTTACTTACTCAGTTCTCTTCTGCGATTTTGTTTTATACTCACTGGCTTCTAAGAGTAATAACTTGAAATGATAATATTGGAGCAACTCTTACCTGAAACAAAATGAAAAAGACACTCGTTAGTAAATCACAATGTTCATGTAATTTAGATTCCCGTATTTTAATATAAATGTGTGTACCTAAATGTGCAGTGCGGTACTTTTTGTTGCTTCTTAAATTGAAGTTAGTAATAACTTAAATATTAACAAAGTAATATGTCACTTATGCTATTTTGAATACCTGTGTAAAATTATCTCAAACGTATGTTGTTACATAATGTGTTCGAAATAATGCATGTTTATGGTAGGTATTTTGGAAAGCGTTAAACCAAAACAAATTTATTCTTATATAACTCTATATAACGTTAAAAAAACAAACTGTTGACTATAAATATTTTGTGGCCTTGCCTGGTTACATTGCAGGCTTTAACGCACCCACAAACAGTTATAATATATTGGCGGTGTGCAAGGTCTAACCACAGACTACGATGAAAATAGCGAAGTTAATTCCTTTTTTTATATTATGTTCATGATACTTGTCCTCAATTGCGAAACGGCTATGTCGAAATATCGCTCAGATTTATAAAATAAAGTGCAAAGTAATTTATTAAGTGTTGTTAAGGGTTGCGGGAAATAAACCAGAATTTGAAAGTAGATATATAAATTAGGTTACTTGGAATTTAAAATCGAGCAGTAAATTACAGTAGACTGTGTGTAGCGTAATATTTGTAGTATTATGATATACAGGTAGGCCCTAACAGAAAATCCAGTATTGAAGCTAGAATTAGTATACAAAATGTTTGGTGAGATGTAGAATATACATAGGAATGGCGCTGGCCTTCTGTGCTCGAGGTTGCGGGTTCGGTTCCGGTCCAGTATGCTTAAATGCGACAGGCTCATGTCAGTAGGTTTACTGACATGTAAAAGAATTGCTGTGGGACAAAATTCCGGCACACCGGCGACGCTGATATAACCTCGGCAGTTGCGAGCGTCGTTAACTAAAACATATACTTTTTTACATAGGAATGAAGCGAGGATATAAACTGAAAAATAAATTTACAAAATTTGTGCTCTAAATCCATTTCGTTCCAGTTGAAGTTATTTTTGTGCTTCAATAACAATTGTTTGTCTATGAACTTATTCACTAAGGCTATGGACAGTATGCCGGATTTTTGCTAAAGTAATTATTGAAAAGAATAATATTCGTGCGTTATTCTTGAATAAAAACGACAATAATTTGGGATCAATGTATAAGGAGAAGAATTTTAAGAAACCATTTCAATGATTTGCAGTTTAAGAACCACTATGTGTAATTATTCGTCACAGGTAGTTTATGATCTCAGTAAAGTGCATAAATGGTAATAATCGAAGTCATGAGGATTCATTACCTTTTCTGTCCGTTATTCAAACCTTAATCCAGTTAAATTTTATTTGTCCAGTCACTTTAAATTGAGAAAATTTAAATAAGGAATGCATGAATGAATGATTAATGAGTGAATGAGTGAGTTAGTGAATGAATGAATGAATGTATGAATGTCTGAATTAGTTAATTAATGAATTAATATTTATTACCTACGAATGGGTTTTCACACGGTAATAATTACAAATACCATGTATTGTGGGTCCCTATCACCACGGCCTCCAGATATGGAGGGTAGCTGCGAATATAATGAATAAGCAGTCGTGGACAGCCGATAAGGGGTGGTCCTCCAGCTTGGGGGTTGGGCGAAGGGCTAACAACCCATCACCGTAAAAACAGCTTGTTACGAATCCCTACAATAGGCCTCGGAATAGGACTGATTCTCTGGCACAACCACAGCAAAGGAATAAGGTTTTGAGATTTGGCACTTGGAACGTAACTAGCCTTTATAGAATAGGAGGGGTAACATTAGTAGCAAAAGAACTAGCTAGATATAGAATAGACTTCGTTGGAGTACAAGAGGTTACGCTAGATGGGAATGGCATATCAAAAATAGGAGATTACTTGTTGTATTATGGGGAAGGAAAAAATAAATACCAATTAGGAACAGGATTCTTTGTTCATAAAAGAATAAAATCAGCAGTAAAAAAGGTCGAATTTATCAGTGACAGGTTATCATATTTAGTACTTAAGGGTAGATGGTGCGACATCATAGTTATAAATGCTCACGCCCCTACAGAAGAGAAAGACGACCATATAAAGGGCTAAGCGGGATGAAGTTACAGGAGAATGGAGAAAGTTACACAACACAGAACTGCACGCATTGTATTCTTCACCTGACATAATTAGGAACATTAAATCCAGACGGTTGAGATGGGCAGGGCATGTAGCACGTATGGGCGAATCCAGAAATGCATATAGAGTGTTAGTTGGGAGACCGGAGGGAAAAAGACCTTTAGGGAGGCCGAGACGTAGATGGGAGGATAATATTAAAATGGATTTGAGGGAGGTGTGGTATGATGATAGAGACTGGATTAATCTTGCACAGAATAGGGACCGCTGGCGGGCTTATGTGAGGGCGGCAATGAAACTTCGGGTTCCTTAAAAGCCATTTGTAAGTAAGTAAATAATAATTACAAATAAGAAAAGTACATAAATAATAATAAAAAGAGATTAATAAAACTGAACGATATCCGACAGCATATTGAACATAATTTTCCAAAGGATGCGAATTGTTTTCCAATGAATGCGACAGGCTTGTGTAAACTTTGTGAATTTTATATATTGAAGCATTTGTATAGTCTGTAACACTTTTACTACGTCATACTACTTCTGACCATTAAAACGCCACAGAACGACATATTTCAACTAATCATGGTCGCTTATCCTACAATATTTAGCATCTCCCCATCATAGCATTTCTTCTTATCACCTCCCTAGCATTTCTTTCTTTGTTTGCCAATATTGCACTTTCAATAATTGTACCTATTAAAATAATTTGTTTATTTCATCATCCTTTATTAAAACTTTTCCATCATTTATTTTGTTTATATTATTTAGGTTATTTTATAGCTTCTGCCGTATGAGATTATGGGTAGTCACGTATCAGAGATTGTTTAATATACATAATAATAATAATAATAATAATAATAATAATAATAATAATAATAATAATAATGATAATAATTTATTTTAGCTGGCAGAGTTAAGGCCGTAACGAAGAATTTTTTCTAAGTAAGGATTTTTTTCGAATATGCATACCTTTTGCGTCATCATCTGCAAATAAATTCCATTTTGGGATGAAGTTATACTTAAATTTTAGAAAATAAGTTCCATATTTTATAGAGACTAAATCCTTATAATTATTCTCTTCCACTCAACCAGCAAAAAAGAGTATATACATATGCATGAACTTACAAGAATTCAACAATATGATTTAGATTAGAGTGACATGTATACAAGAGTTATTTACGAATTAAATAACAAAATACTATGAACTATTAATTAAACACTGAAATAAACTGTGTAGCAGAATTAAGCTAAAATACATAGAATGTTAATATATTTCAAATAATATTAGATAATAGAAAGAGATTATTATGAGACAATTTTGAAAATACAGCACAATCAGGATGATGTCTAAAAGAAAGAAGTAACAATGTAGTCAGTAATAGTTTAAATCAGTATGATTGGAGTGAAATGCTAATAAGGTTATCTTTTAAGCTGTTCTTAAAGGTGTTTATTGTCTTGCAGCCCCTAATACTTTGTGACAGGGAATTCCATTGACGCAAGGTGGATACTGTAAAAGATGATGAATAACAAGATGTTCTATGAAGAGGTATACTTAGCGTGCTACAGATAAGTGATCTGGTATTTACGTCGTAGTTAGAGTAGAGATAAGAGAAACGAGACGAAAGGTAATTTGGTGTTAAGGTGTGCAGAATTCGGAAGATTAAAGACAAAGAGTGTAAAGTTCTGCATTCTTTAAGTCGGAGCCGCGAAGGACGGTGATATGTGGTCATACCGTCGGATGTTGCACACATATCTGACGCACATATTCTGAGGTCGCTGTAACTTGACTGACAGTTCAGAACTTAGATCACTTAACAAAACGTCACAATAATCGAAGTGCGGCATTACTAGGGTTTGTACTAGGGTAAGTTTTAGTTGCTGGGGCAAGAAGTTTATCAAGCGACTCAAACAGTGAATGGAGGAACAGATTTTTTTTTCGTCACACTGTCTTGTTTATCCTTTCCTTATAAGGCATTGGGGGTTGGGGAGTGAGTGAACGAAGGTGAGGTATTCGTGTACAGTTGTGTCTTGCTAGTAGTCGGGTGTTCCGTATTGAGCGCAACTCAATTCGTACTCGATGAAAACTAAGTTCGCTGTGATAGAGATTCTAAAAAAAGGTGAAGTATAGCTATAGAACTGTCCATACTAGAGAGTGCTTTATCGAAGTGGGAGAGGAGTATTACTGGCAACAGTGATTTTGATACTATTTCCAGTTCAGTTCTTGAAAATAGAAAAACGTTAAAGAGACCAACCATAAACAATGGAGAGATTATGCTCTTTGTTTGCTCTCTCAAAAGGATGAGTATGCATTGTGATATATAAAGGAAGTATATTTTATGCGGTGTCACAAGCAATAATTAATTTCATTTTATTTGTGTTTTTGTTTTAATTCTCTAGAATCCAGGGTTCTTTCACGAAAAAGATGCCACAATAGTTAAAAAATGTTCCTTGTTTTAATAATCGTCCATTTATTTATCAGATGTTTAAATTCAACTGCAATAAATTCATATATTTTAAAATATATCTATTTGTTACATTATTTCGATCTAATTTACGAAATTACCTCGATTCTCTGTTGGTAAAATTAGGATATACAATGAGAACCTGAAATAGAGAATATTGTTCTTGCGGACCCTGTAAGGTGGCTGATTTCTGGGTCGATGTGCTCCCTCCTAGAATCCAACTGCCTACAATTGAGGCTCCACTGTATATTGATAATTGAAGTGGAATGCAACAGGTTTGAATAAAAATGAAACTGCATTAACAAAGACTTCTTGACTATTATCTGTGCATTTCGAACTGGCAGCTCAAGATCAAGTAATGGACTGCATTTGATACGTGTGTTTACGCCAATCCTGGACCATTCTTCTCAATTAAAGTCAGCTGGGACAGCCGGAATTACCAGTGCATCAGTTCACAGTTTTAAGTTCAGTGTTTCATGCGTAGTTTGTACTTTTGTACGTGATCTTGAGCTGCCAGTTCGAAATGCAGAGATGATAGTATTCGTCCATAGAGTTCAATGAAGATTGTATAGTTGACACAACTGGTAACAAGAGGACAGTCGGTAATAACACAATACTGCCATCCAGCGGAATATTTGTATTGATGAGATGGTACAATAATATTACATTTTTGCACGATCGTGTTTTTTGTTGTATTTACAGCTATTGTTGTTAGATCTTGAAAGTTGGAATTCCAAGACAGAAACTTGTGGCTAGGAAAACCATTCTTCATAACATAAAACTATACTGAAATAGACCCATTACAGTGAACTTATTGTTACTTAGTTACAATTACAGTATAGTTTTGTCAAGGTTTCGGGATAATATTGCTCTAAACTTTCAATGCAAAATATATTGTATTTGCAATTTTAAAAATTTGATGTTGTACAATGCACATTTGTGAAGTGCATTACGAAATCTCGGAATTTCATAAACTCCTTCTGCTCGTTTTCCAACATTTTCCTCGGTTTTGTAAAAATTACTTTCCAACCTTGTATCGTGATATAGTTACTATTTGAAGAGAGTTTAGTATTTTAGTAAGTCGCTTAATATTTTATTGTATTAGAGTACTTTATTTCTTCTAATATTTATACAGTACTTTCTTCTAATCGTGTAATAGCCAATTAAATCCCACACGAGTTTTGATTTTTTGTAGGGAGATTACTGTAGATAATTTAGATAATTACACACGGAGTTTTTATGAGCATTTCTTTAAACTTAAATATTGGTTTATTGTTACCGAAACACAAAACAGCCAACGCGATTTTGGGGATAGCTGTAAAAGGATTTCTGAAAATTATTTTCTAGTGCTTAAACAGTTCATAATACCAGTACAATTGTTAGTACGCTAAATATTCAAACTTCTAAATCATTCGGTGGAAATTTTAATAGGATTTATTAATAGTCGACTAACTATATGATTACTTATCGTCTACAATTAAAGAGTCCACTGCAAGAATGATGGATGTCATTTGGAATACATTTTGCAGGAGAAGCAATTGAAAGTTTGAAATGGTTAGCTCTCAAAGCTTAACTATGATTTTCCGATCATTACTGGACAATGACTATCGGTGTTAATGCCATATAACTCTCTATATACATTCTATATGTCTTAAGCTATGCATTGACAGTCTTCGTCCATTTTCGAGAAGAAAGTGACATCCATCATTCTTGCAGTGGACTCTTCAATTTATGTTACAATATGTTTACATTTTATACGAATAAACTACAATACATTATAATATAATACAGGGACATCATTTTATTTTTACTTCAATTTTTATTGTACCTGAGTTTTTGAATGTACTTCACTCCCACCCCTTCTACTAAGGAAGTTCCAACTCCACACAGAACCAAGACCGCAGATAGTAAGCAGTACTGAGTTACTGAGTATAGTACGTTCCAGAAATATGTTCGCGTTTTCCAGTGACGAAAAAGCTTTCAATATTGAATCATATTTTCGCACAGGTACTGTCCGTTTGCCTACGTCGCATCCCGATTTCCCCCACCTGCTTCTGCTCGCCCCTCTGTAATAGCTGGGCTGTCTTAGCTCTTTTCTGAAAACATTAATTTCTCTTAGGAATTGGGCGTTTACGTAATATTATACAGCTGTTTAATTTAACTTAAATAAGAGGGCCTCGTTAATTAACTGTCACGTGATTTCCTCCCTTTCTACAATCCTGCGGCATAACCACTTGGACGGACAGTAGATAGCATGTCTGAGTAATTTTATATTTTCGGGTCGGGCAGAAGTGAAGATTGAATTTACAGTACGTAGAGTAGGTACAGAATTATTTCAACATGAGTTACTAGTACGAAGGACGAAACTGGCAATTGGAATTAGATGCAATAGTCTATAGTGAGATAATATGCACAAAAGAACTGAAGCCTGTATCGAAATGAACGGCCACCATTTTCAAAATTGTGTTTAAATATTCATATTATGATTATTTTTCAATTTAACTTCTTTCTCTATATTGTACGCTAATGTGCTGTAGACAGTATAATATACACTGCATAATGAATACGTTCGCATGGATAACTCACTCCGTGAGTAAAAACACTTATTCTTAATAGAGTACTGTACTTTGATTAAAGAAAAACCTAATGAAAATTATCAAACTCAAAATCGCGATATTTCCTAGTTTACGTAAATGGATGAACTACTTTTCTTCCTTCCTGTACCTAGTAGAGTGATTTGTGTTTTACGCCAGTATCATCGAACTCCAATCTTGGAGGGGGGAGCAAACGGTGTTTCCGGTTCTCTCAAGGTATAGACAGGTTAATATTAAAAATGTTGGTAAAAATAAAATGATGTCTCTGTATTATGGATATTCTAATACAGATTAAAATACATTATTGTACAAGTTTGTAGCTTTGGAAATTTGAATTAATGTTAAAAAGAAGAAGAGTCTCTCACTATGTTTGGCATTTCAGGCGGTACAATTTTATCAATTTTCCATAGTTATGAAGAGTATATTGCACACAATGTTCGCTGGTTTGTGGGGACCGGTGCCTTCTCAGCATCGTGATGAATTTTGAGAGATAGAATTACACGTTAGTCACATAATCCTTGGGTGATCTTTCAAGCAGTCGACTGACCGCCATTGGGTCTTCATGGGCTAAAGCGCTACGTATTAGATCATAGGGAAATATTGATGTGCCGTGTAGGCTTTTGTCCGGATTATAACCGCACCATTTTTGCTGTACAGCCAGCGCAGTGGATTGCTGGAGAATGTAAACACGCCGTAGGCTGTTCTCTCCTCCTGCGGGCCAACCACATGGGAAGATAAAGAACATGTGGCTTTGCTCCTCATTGCGCCTAGTGTACATGAACTCTCAGATGTTACCGCTAATAGCAGGAATTTCGACGTTATATTCCCAGATTGATTAATATATAGACATGAAAGAATGTAGAAGGTAGAGAAAAAAATATAATAGGCCTATATGGAAGAAAATAGTAAATGAACAAGTCAAAAAATGAAGGAAGAACAATATGCAGAGAAATAGATCATACTATCGGGTATCCTAGATCACACATGTAACAGACAACTCATCGCTATGTTAAAATCGGCAGCACTTTGAAGAGAACAACCGCCAGGATCGCCACCCGTCCGCCGTAAACGAACACGAGATGGCAGTACAGTCGCTAATGCAATTCAAATGGGAATTATGGCGTGACTCCTTATGTAATAACTAGATGGCAGCGTAGTAAACGTGACAAAAGTTGTTAACCTCAAAGCCTATAAGGCCGACCTATCTGGGTATGTATGATCTAGGTGGGTATATAAGATCTACAAAAGCAGGGAAAATAACAACCTAAAGAAGGTACGATTCAATGCTGTAAGTAAAGAGGTTTTAACTGGAATACGAGCAAATAAGTTTATAAATTATTTTAAACATTTGTTGACACAGAAACAAAGTATGTGTGCATCAGACTCAATATTAAAACAAGAGAATTGAAATGTTAGAACCTATAAGAAAGGAAATAGTGCGTACAGCTTTGAAACTCCAAAAAATGGGAATGATTCCGAACCTTAAGGAATAATTGCAATACAGATATTGAAAAATTGTGAAAATCAATTAATTTGAACCATTACAAGGACGTTTAATCAAATATTACAAATATCAAATGGAACATTTCCTATATATATGAACAATATGTAAGAGTGGAAATAGGAAATATCTTAGAAATTATCGAGGTATTAGTATGATGAGATCCATGAGTATACTCCTTGTGGAAATAAAACAAATATTGGAAGGCAACATCAAGGATAAAATCAGAGAAGAGCAGTTAGAATATACTTCTGGAACATTATTGTTTAGTTAACAGTCTGAATACAGATCTGGACCCCAGAAGTGACAGCAACACGGCATCACTCATGAGACACCTAGGCTAGAAGATAATGGGTTAAGGTGGCCAGTTCCTTTCCCCCGTCATTGCATTAATCACTGAATAGATACATATTACACTAATCAGAATTCAGATGAATACAAACAATAATTGTTTTTTTTTTGTACTGGCTGGTAATAGATGCATATATTAGCCAGCATCTCAGTCAGAGGTTGAAGATCACGCATGGATCATATTTTTACAGTAAGACAAATGATGGAAAAAATGAAAAGAAAAGACAAGGAAGTACATAATATGTACTTCTTCGCCGTTTCTCTTCCTATTGTGATGCTTCTAGATTCAGAAAAAGCTTACGACTCGGTCCCTATCAATTATTTATGGAAAGTTTCACAAAAAAATTGAAGTAGAGGAATAAATTATTCCATTAATACAAAAACTTTAGAGAAATTGAGAAGCGTATATAAATATTAGGGTAAATATATCAGAACCATTTATTGCAACCAAAGGCCTACGTTATAGATGGCTCGCGAAGCCGGACTTCGCTACCTGTCGTAGTTCCCCAAATTCATTACGGTGCTAGATGGGCACCAGTCCCTTACAGCGGCTGAAATTTCATGTGAAAATTCCTTCCCCATGAGGATTCGAAACGGCGCGCATTCCGTAACGTGAGCCCTAGGCATGATCTTTAACCTCCCAGAAACCATCTGCGTGGTTCAGGCGGTAGCGCGTTTGCCTGCTGATCCGGAATTGCGCTCAAGCATGGGTTCGATTCCCGCTTGGGCTGATTACCTAATTGTGTTTTTCTGAGATTTTCCTCAATCGTAAGACGAATGTCAAGTAATCTATGGCGAATCCTCGGCCTCATCTCGTCACTTGCCAATTCGCTATCACAAATTTCATCTACGCTAAATAGAACCTAACCTAGTATATTATTATAATGTACCGAAGTACATATGATATTTCCATGCAGATATTCTGCGTCATCATACGATGAAAGAGTAATGGAACGGAGAAAAATTATCTCCGGCGCCGGGATTTGAACCCGGGTTTTGAGCTCCACGTGCTGACGCTTTATCCACTAAGCCACACCGGATATGCGTAAATCACTTCGTGATTTAAGACGGCGCTTATTCCGTCGGATCCCGGCCAACTAGTCACTCATCACGAGTGCACCTCAGCATAGCCTATGTGTGGACTTCGGTCCTAGGTTCATAGATATCTATAACGTAGTGCAGAGGGCGGCCGCCAGAGGGAACCCAAGAGTTGGAACTTAAAACTGAGACGATTCTTCCGACGCCGGGGTAGAATCCGGTGTGGCTTAGTGGATAAAGCGTCAGCACGTAGAGCTGAAAACCCGGGTTCAAATCCCGGCGCCGGAGAGAATTTTTCTCCGTTCCATTACTCTTTCATCATCTAACCTAGTAGTTGATTGAACGTCGTAAAATAACTAATTAAAAAAATTAACGTCCCAGCAGCGGCTTGCATAATTCCAACAGCGTCTGTCAGTAATTCTGTACTATCATCCTGCTTTTTCGCTCGTTTTGGAGCCCTGTCTCATCTTGCGTATTCACTGGCACGTTCCGTTGTTTTTATTATAATAGTCAATATCACCAGGTTTCCACAAGACAGGGCATAATTTATGAGGTCCAGTCTACTTCAGACCACTCCATGCTTGGGGTGTGCGCGCTTCACGAGACAAACGGCAACGAACCCGTCCACACTGCGGCAACGAATCCCTTTGTGTTCGCGAGAAAAACCGATAAGAAACGGATCGGTGCGCGGCATTTGAGGTGTGCGCGTTCTGGCCGCAGCGCGTGCTTGAAATCGCGTACAAACGAGCGAACGAGGCCTCGAATTCTGTTCGACGCTTGTTGCATTACTGCCGCAGCGCGCCCGTGTATTCCCGGCCTTAGACAACGACTCTACTGCGCGAGACCATATGAGCGAATGACTACTCTAATTACATGTGAGTCGTCCATTATGTTACTATTTACAGTACACCCCAAGTATTTGAAGCTGTCCACTTTTTTCACTATCTTACTTCGAATTCGCACGTTATATCTTCTTTATTTATGGTCTTCGTATTGTTTGCATTTATCTTCAACTCATAATGCTCACAGCTGTCATTGAACTCCAGTAGCATAACTCTTAGTATCATCTCCTCTCCTAACAATGCCATATCATCAGCAAGGCATTCTTCTTCCTACTATCGCCACTCGATGACAAGGGCATAGGAGAAAAATTGGAGTTAAAATAAACTGAAAGTAAAACTGTCAGAGAATTCTGTGAACAAGAGTAAAACTCCTGGAAAGACTTCTAATTTTTTTTAAAGTAGGAGATTATGAGATGGAAAAACTATGGTATGGGAACATAAATATTTCGAAATCGTAAAAAATATCGCAACATTACTGAACTAGCTAAGTTCTTATATAATGATACTACAGTGTTCACCTGTATAGTGTAAATACTAAAGTCTAACAGGGAACATAAAGTAGTAATAGATATAAAAATTACGAGAAGTTAGTCCCTCAATTTACCATTTTATCCACAATTCAGTGTGTCTATATGCACTCCTTGAACTCTAACTCTACTCCTATATTTATTTCTTTATTCGTAAATTACAATTTCATCTCCCGAAGCAACGTAACTGTTCTGGAACATGTCTGAAAAGGAATAAATTCTTGAATAACTGACACCATAATAACTCAGTACTTACTTACTTACTTACTGGCTTTTAAGGAACCCGGAGGTTCATTGCCGCCCTCACATAAGCCCGCCATTGGTCCCTATCCTGAGCAAGATTAATCCATTCTCTATCATCACAGTCTACTATAAACAGTCGCGAAGCTTGAGTTTTGAGGGTGCTAGAAACAATAGACTGTGACGGTACTATTTTGCATTGCCTGTAATGAGGCGATATTAGCGATCCTAGTGGTGAGCAACTACCTAATGTTTGCATATTTACTACGTATTGAGCTTCGCGACTGTATATACTAGACTGTGCTATCATCATATCCCACCTCCCTCAAATCCATTTTAATATTATCTTCCCATCTACATCTCGGCCTCCCTAAAGGTCTTTTTCCCCCCGGCCTCCCAACTAACACTCTATATGAATTTCTGGATTCACCCATACGTACTACATGCCCTGCCCATCTCAAACGTATGGATTTAATGTTCCTAATTATGTTAGGTGAAGAATACAATGCGTGCAGTTCTGTGTTCTCCATTCTCCTGTAACTTCATCCCTCTTAGCCCCAAATATTTGCTTAAGCAACTTATTCTCAAACACCCTTAACCTATGTTCCTCTCTCACAACCATACAGAACAACCGGTAATATAACTGTTTTATAAATTCTAACTTTCAGATTTTTTGACAGCAGACTAGATGATAAAAGCTTCTCAACCGAAAATAACAGGCATTTCCCATATTTATTCTGTGTTTAATTTCCTCCCGAGTATCATTTATATTTGTTACTGTTGCTCCAAGATATTTGAACTTCTCCACCTCTTCAAAAGATAAATTTCCAATTTCTATACCTATTTCCATTTCGTACAATATTCTGGTCTCGAGACATAATCATATACTTTGTCTTTTCTGGATTTACTTCCAAACCTATCTCTTTACTTGCTTCCAGTAAAATTCCCGTGTTTTCCCTAATAGTTTGTGGATTTTCTCTAACATATTCACGTCACAATATGTATATTTCCTCCAGAGTGCTTTTTATGCACTCTATTACGACAAGAATTCATGATTTACTCAGCTGCAACACGCAATATCGTAATGCGCACTCCGGCGAACCATTCCTCGAATTTCAAGTCCAATAACTCTAGTATGTTTCTAATCATCGTAATTTTCACCAAATTTGACATCACAATGTCCATCTCAGTATCTCTATAACTACGAAAATGAATGTAATCTTTCCTGCTTTCAGTTTTCATTATTGTTTTATTCTGTGTTACGCTCAAATTTTCGCAAACGACATTTAGTTAACACCCGGTATGCTATTTAGACTCGGTAATTTTTCCATATCTTACAATATCTGACAGAGCTAACTTTTAAAATTGTACGTTGTTTAAACTGTAATTAAGCAGAAAATCTGAAAGTACCAGCAAAGTTTCATGTAGACAATAAATTACAAGCGCGAATTTTGAGTACGGTACAATTATAGAGCCTGGAGTTCATTGTCTCTCCTCCCTTTAAAATATTTTCTATAGCCCGGTACCAATCCAATTTAATGTAATTCACAATGGAGATTTTTTTAGTCCCATTTCTCTTTTATTCGCGAAGATGAGTAGAGGGGGTTATGCTGATAATTATTGACGCAGAATTGGAATCACGTCTCTTTTTCCTCGGAGGTGAAGGAAGTTATCCCAGCTTTCGAAGTAGAATCACCGTCGTTATTTTGACTGAGTCGAGAGGATAGTTAGAAAGGCGTGAAGAATCACTGACGAGGACTGGGAGAAAGGGATTTTGTCCCGATCGTTAGACGAATATTAAACTGGGGACGGAAGCATCTGGCGCAGGGTGCTGGAGGCATTTGATAAGGGCGTGACGAGCACATCGTAAGTGCCCATTTGCCTCCTATCACATCAGCACTGGAAATCGCGATTCCTGTTATTAATTCAGTAAACGCAAGAGTGGATATTTCTTTTCTGACATTTTGTTTGTTTGCTTTTTTTTTTTCTAAAAGTGTCTCTATTTTCCAACATGCTATGTGTTGACATGAGGATACAATGTCTTACGCGCACTTTTCACCTATCTTCCTATTCACCTATCTCACTATGAAGCAAAATCAGGAAGTCACTCCTAAGAATTCTTAATTAATAATTAACAAAATGTGCTTAAGAAGTATTACTTTCTCACGACCAAATCGATGGTGTTTGAGTGAAAGGAGATAAATAATAAAAATAAGTCTTGAGATGAATGAAAATTAAACTTGAGACTCTTATTGCAAATAATTTTCTACAAAAATAAAACACATCAAAGAATAATATTATTTTTTTCACACCCAATTGTAGAATTTAATTTGAGTATTCACTTGGGGAACAAAACTCTATTTGCACAAAAAAATACTTAACCCCATTTATACAAACATCATCGAAATGGTCATTAGTTGATCTAAAATAAAAGAAATCATGGGATACATAAATAAAATTTAAAATATCATTGCGGCGAAGTATGTAGCAAATTTCACAACAAACCAAAACTAATAATCGTATTCAACACAAATTCCAATTAAATTTAAAGATGTAGTAATTATTTATGAAATAAGTGTGAATGCATAATATAAAATACTGTATGTTGCACTTAACGTGATATTTACGAAAGAAATAACGTGAAAGAAACTAATACATTTAGAACGTGCTGTGTCATATTACAGAGATGGTTGGGAACCTTGGAAATTAAAAGTGGGAAAGGAACCGCTTATTAAAAATACATTAATAATAGCATTATCTTTTTGTCTTAAAAATTTTGATTGTTAAAAAGGATCGGTTTGAAGGGAAAAGACTCAGTGGCGATTAAATTTATTAGAAAAATCGTAAGTTGTACACTAATATTATAAGCCATCATGTTACAAACGACAGTGATAGGATAAAGGTTGGAAATATTGTGACATGAGTAATATTGTGATAGTTATTTTTGAGAATTTATTACAATTTTACTGAGCGAGAGGAAGATCGGTTTTTTGCGTCAACGTATTAAGGGACTGTTCGTGGACAAGTTTATACACAAAACGGTCCTTCTCTCGCTCACTAAAATTGTAATTAATTCTCACAAATAACTATCACAATATTACTAGTATAAACAAGTCTGCACACACACACACTGCTAACTATAACACAATTAAGAATGTTTTAAAACGCTGGATAATTAATCATCCCTTTTGTAGTATTAGTGAATTGAGTCTTCTGTTAATAATTTATGTTTATAATGTAATCTTATTCACTCTGGTTTGTTTTTATTATGACTATGTCCATAGTATTTGTATAATACCCATGACTTTAATAAAATCTAATCTAATCTAATCTAAACTACTCTAATCACAATTTACCAACCTATACTCTACATCAGTTTTATATAAAAGAAACGAAACAAAATACTGAAAACAATGAAGCCTCTAGAACTGCTGAAATAGTAACATATTGGCAATTGAAAGTAAAAGAAGACTCTAGAGGTATAATAAAAGACGGCATGAACAATATTGAGAATTGGAACTGATAAAGGTGTTCAAATTCTGAAAAGGGCGAAGACGACAAATAGTTTGCATTAAAAAATCTTGTATATCTCTGTGAATATGGATAAAGATGTTTCTTGACGATTCGTGTTCCACTAATCCACTATACTTTAACATAACGAAATTCTAAGTTTTACAATAGATTCTGTGTTTCTCTTGCGCTTTATTAAATTATTCATTGCATATACTAATGTTCTCAAGCTTATCTCTGATGGTGGTGACATTTCTCTGATATTTGGATGTGGTAAAGTCTTAGGTAACCTAGCGCAATTGTGGCGATTCAAGCTTTTAATATATAAGATACCTGGGGGTATTAAGGCCCAGCATGTTATAAGGCCCACTACCTAGTTTTTCCATTAGTTATACACTTTTGCAAAAGAGAGCAACAGCTCTTAAGACCTATTTCTTCTTGCATTCGAGTGAGTTATAAAGAAATTAAATTCCCTTCTTGTTTGTAGCTGACTGGTGGCAACAAGTTATGTGTGATTATTTCTGCTTAAATTATACAATTCTGCAAAATTTAAGTTGATATTTAATCGTTTTACTGTGTGTTATTAATGTAATATTAAATGCACGTTATTGTGTAAACATTAAGAAGTTTGGGACTACCGTGAAACTTTCGCTAGTGAGCATATGAGCACTCCATAAATTAAAATTGGCGCGAAGTGACAGAGCAGGAAATAAGGTCCATGAAATAAATACGTGGAAACGCTCACAAGTTCATAGAAGTCCCTGAACTATAAAGTTCAAACTCTGAAGCACAATCTTTTTTGCAAGAAATGAAACAAACGGAAGATTGACAATTCCTTATGCAGAAAGAGCATTGGTTGAACCATCAACTTCAGGATTTGTAATCATCCAGGGGATGCGGATGTGTTCTGTCTGCGAAGAGAATTGTTGTAGATATACATGTGTGTGTCTCGTGTGAATGTTGGATGCACAATGAATGTGTAGGTCTCACTGAGGAAAAAACTGAAGACGTTGTATGCCCAAGTTGTGTTCAATACTTATATTCTTTATTGTGGGCCTTATTATCTGTCACAGCAGGATATAAGGCCCAGTGACATGATGTTAATTTCCATTGCTCACAGCATTTATGTATCTGTTTGAATATTTATTTGAAATTAAATATTATAGGATAACTATAAAGGTATGCTATTCCATTATTTAAAAATTGCTAAACGTCTCCATTTCAAAGAAAGAACGTTTTATTCCTTAGGTGGGCCTTATTACCCCCGGTTACCTTACTTTCAATATAGATCTTTAGCAGTAGTGTAACTGTTTAAAAGTATTTAAAATCAAAATTCAAGGTTATGAAGGAACTGACCCATTCAATCTTAAATACATAAAACTGTGGGAGTCCAAACTGTACGAGACAAAGTTGCGGGTATATACTGTACTTCGAGGCAGGAAGAAGTTGAAGTTGAAGTAGAAGTAGATATTGGATTGGCAGATGATTTCAAGTTGTATTTGCGGAGGACTTGTGTGTCATTTTTTTCTTTTTCCATTTTCCTGTTGGTCACAGCCTCGTAATAAGCGAGAATTAGAAGAAAAATAACATATGGCTTAGAGATCTAAATACAGAATTCCGAAGTTATTTTAAATTCTTAATTAGACTGAGCAATTTCACATTATGGATCTAAGCATAGTTTATTAAATTTACAAAATATTTTAAAGCTATACAGTATCTACAAAACGACCACAATAAGAAGGATAGGATGTAAGGAAGTTACACAATTTTATAAAACTTTGGTGATGCAAACTTTCATATACCGGCCACCAGCATAATAAAAACGAAAACTTGAAGCAGCAGATATTATATTGACAGTGAAATTCAACTTCTACTTATTTAGTGTCTCTCATTGTCTGAGTCCGGTGCAATTCAACACAGCCAGGTCCTTGTTTCCGGATATATTGAACATATCATAGCTACTAGTGAATTAAAACAAGATAAGTTATTTGATTACACTTACTAATTTAATAATGTGAGACGAAGGATACTGTATTCAAATTAAAAAAAAAGCACAATATCGACAAGAATCACTAGAAAGAGTTCTAAATTCCTGTTCCTTGAATGGATAGAGTATTTTATAATTTAATTAAAATCTATATACTGAAAAAATTCATATAGGCTAAACGTCATCACAGAGGATAGATTGTAAAGTTCTTAATTGCAGTTTAACATAATGTGATACAGTTGACGCTTTTGAAATTATTGAATAACTCTGATAAATGTGTTAATTACTGTGATCAAAATTCTTTCTTTATAGGTTAATTAAAAAAGTGTTCTTGAGATATTAAGTGAAAGGAAATGTCGGTGAAAATACTGTAATTTAGAGAAGGAAGTTTTCAGAATAAGTTATCGAGTAGATTAGAATCAATTCAGTTTATTGATTTAAGTTTAAATGCCTAATCTATGTCATGATTGTTCCAACAGAAAAGATAGAGAGTTCAGATTCTGGAGATACAGGCTATATAAATCCCACAAGGGTAGCTGCCCTTCAGTAAGGGTTGCCAAAAGAGACACCATACTAAACAAATAAAAATAAAAATATACATTTGTGTTATCAGTATTTATGATCATTATTTTCAAATGGAAACTACCCTTGGGAAAGTACGTTTAATCAATAATACTTTCGTAACGCGACTTTATTAGTGCTAAATTTTCACGTAGTCTTCCGAAGTGCTCATAGAAATATTATCTTCTTAACAGACTGAATTTATCTCATTTCTACGCACTGTGTATTAAAGTTCTCTTGTGATACTTTCTTATGAATAGCTTTAAAAAAACCCGGAGTTTCTTTGTCGTCCTCACATAAGCCCTGCATCATGAAACAAACTATCTTTATGTCAGCTCATTCTTTCCCTTCTCGTACAGCCCACATGCCAGGTCTCGCCTCCCCATCTATATATACTGTACTGTACTGTACTGTACTGTACTTGTGTTCATTTCAAAGTGTGTCATGACGTCACTGTTGTGAGTCAGCGATTTGAAGCGAGTTTCATCTTTATGTCAGAGAAGTTGCCTATTAATCAAGGAGTTCAATCTGAACTTGAGAACGTATGCGGTCTAACTTGAACGTCGTAGTAACAGATGGTGGCCTGTACGGTCTGTGTGCTACCATAACCTCTTTCGAACTCTGCTTTGCGCGGGCAAGTCGTACGCAGAGTATTTGTTATCGATGCGTACCGCAACATTCCACAACACAAATCAAATGCTCCGTGCCCATGTTGACCGTTCAAGTTAATGTCAACAAATACGTAAGTAACCGTCTTAACCCTCTCGCCATATCCCGACAGTAAGAAAAAAACTCACCTCAGTACGTGTTTCCAAACAGTTCACATACATGTCACTACCGGCGTTACCGTACGTATCGGAACGTACTCTTCAGAATGAACGCCGTACTTGCTAGGCAACTTCTCTGGCACATAGGTAATACGCCTCTGAGGAAGTGTAGGAAGATTGAATTCTCTAGGCTCATCGGCTAGCCACATGACTTCATACAGCGAGCCAAGACACACTTTGAACTGAACACCCAGTATATATACGAAGAGGTATGCATATTATCACAAAAGCAATGCAAAACAAATATTAGTAATAAAAATGACAAGTGATTTTTGAAGAAATCTCTTCACTTATCGTTAGCCAAGGCACATCTTGTACCACGCTAGAGACACATCTACTATCAACTGTGTTGGCCTCTCGTTGAACGCTTACGAGGAATTCTCTAATCTGTCCTACCCATCAATAGAAATCTGAATAGTATAGCGTAGAAGGTAGAAGGAAGCTTATTTATATTTTCTTTACAGCCTGAAAAAGTTCATCACATGTCTGTAGGTATTAAGCTATATTTTTTTAAGAAAAATTTTAGTGCAAACGACCTTGCACCTCTGATTGAGGTTCTAGCTGATATGTACAGTGTTAGAAAATAGTTTTGTCAAAACAGATACTTTACAGGTACCAGAAAGAAGGCATTGCGCATGATCAGAGGATGAGCGACCTAGTTCACAAGAGGAGAACTAGTTGTAATAAAATTAGTTTTGTTTCGTTGTATGTCTGATCATACGCAGAGCCTCCTTTCTGGGACTTATGAAGTATCTGTGCGACAAAATGTTTTTCTAAGACTGTACATATATTATCTCACTTGACAATATGTATCGGAGAAAGAGCAATTGTTTGTATACATCTGAAGTCTGATTAGTGTAATATGTAGCTAGTCAACGATATATGCAATGGAGGGGAAAGGAACTAGCCACCCTACCCCATTACCTCCTGGCCTAGTTGCCTTATAAACAGTGTCTTCTTGGTATCATTTGTGAAGTTTAGACCTGTCTTCGGACAGTTGACTAAACAATAACAACAACGTCCTTGCATACGGCTTCTGAAAGGGGTATTCTTGTAACCTACACTAAACATTTTAATGTGTGTTTTGCTATTTATTTATTTATTATTTATTTATTTATTTATTTATTTATTCTGGTGTAGTTAAGGCCATCAGGCCTTCTCTTCCACAACACCTGGATTACAAATACAATAATAGAAATAAACAGAAAAAATACACTATATACAAGGTAAAGCTACACAAGAAATAGAGAGGGAGAGAAAAAACACTATAAACAAAGTAAAGCCACACAAAATTATACACAGGTTGAAGTCACACAAACTTTAAATGAGTTATTAAGTATCATAATTAATTGTATCCTAACTAATTAACTAACATAAACAAGAAACTTGCAATTTTAATCTAGATTAAAAAAGAAAAAGAAAAAATACAAATCAATACTTCTAGCAATACCTAAAAAAACATTAACTAAAACAAAATTTTCCAATTTAATTTTGAATTGTGATTAAGTCCGGCAGTCCCTGATGTCATTAGGTAACGAATTCCAGAGGCGAGGTATTTCTACAGTATAGAAAGATGAGTATAAATACGTTCAATGATGAGGGATACAAAGAAGTGCTTGATGTCGGCTTCGAAGAGTTGTAAGAAATTGAAAGCGCGATAACAGATAATTCGGAGTAGAAGTATTCATGATTCTAAACAGAAGAGACAGTGAATGTATTGCTCTTCGTTCCTTCAGACGTACCCATGAAAGTAACTGGAGGGAAGGTGTTATATGGTCAAATTTACGAGTATTGCAGATGAATGGTTTGCACACATTATGAACACGTTCTAGTCTCTCAGCTAAGAGTGAACTTACATTAGTTAGCAAGGAATCGCAATAATCAAAATGGGGCATTACGAGCGTCTGAATAAGATTCTTTTTTAGACTAAGTGGTAGAAATTCTTTCATATGAAACAAGGAGTGAAGTTGAGAAAATATTTTTTTGCAAATGTGTGTTCCAATTTAGATCGCTATCCATAAAAATGCCAAGATTTTTAACTGTTTCACTGTATTTAACAATAATCCCATTCAGTATTATATGTGGTATAGTACTACTATAAAGAGCGCTTCATAGACGATTATGTCCCATTACGATTGCTTGCGATTTCTCTAGATTTAACCTTAATCCAAATTTGGGTGCTATGGGTGGCAGAATATAATAATATACGTCTGGTGTGAACAAATTCGTATCCAAATTATTTTCTGAATTTTATAAATGATACATATGTAAAATGTGTTAAATATTTTTTTTATTGTTAAAAACTGTCTGGATATATTGCGAATAAAGTTATTAGAACTTTTAATTAATTTCAGCAGATACTCTGAACTATCATCTCTATTAGCTGCGAATGAGCCAAAAATACCAGTGGGATTGGAAGATCGCATACTGTAGAAGTTTTTAACGCTTGTTAAATTCTCTCTTCCTCCCAAAGGAACTGTTATTATTACGTGCATGACTGACTTTTGTATACCTTAGTTTTCACTGTTTTCAGAAAAAGTACTGTAGCTACAGTCAAATGGAAGTTTTTATCCATTAAAGTTGCTTTAAATTTAATAAATTACCGATATTAATGAAAGGGTTAAGCAATTCGCAGGAGGGGGAGTTGTTGAACAGCTTCCCTCACGTTCCCGTCTCCTAATGGACAATGAACAATGGCGGCACTAAAGCGTAGAGGGGAGGAGCAAGACAGAAAGAGATTTGAGGGAATTTCAAATAGGGGAGAGAGAGTGAGAGAGGGCGTAGCTCGCAGAAATCTGCATGCATGAAAGAATTCCCTGAGAAGAATGATTTAGAGGGGCCATAAAGTTTTACCGCACTCATATGAACGTCTACAGTGCGTTGCAGGACGTGAAAACCACTTAAAATTTTATTGCGTATTGTTTATCACAAAAATATGAAAATAATCTAATGACGTTGATATTGCTTACTTGGTTCCTAAATTTCTGTACTCTCCCATTCGGTGTTCCACACTGAAAATTATTTTCGTCTTGCATTTATTCCATGCTATTTGACTTTCGAATGTAGCTTGGGCTGAGTGACTGGGTTGGTTATTTTCAGACTTATTCCCGACTGTAATGCAAATGTTAAATAACCTCATGACGAATCCTGTTGATTTCTTTATAGTAAGTTATATGTAGCCTATATATTCATATCCAAGTTTTCGTTGATACTGAAAGGGCTACTTATATCATCATCATCATCATCATCATCATCATCATCATCATCATCATCATCATCATCACCATCATCATCATCATCATCTTCCTAACAAGTATTAAGCCAAGTGGCCTGTTACGGTCTCAAACTAGAATTTTCAGTCCATCTCTTCTTTGGACGGCCTAGAGATCTTTTGCCATATGGATGGTAATGAAACATTGCTTTTGGAATTCTGTATCGATTCATTCGTTCGAGATGACCCTTCCACTGAAGTTGTTATTTGCTGATGAACTGCACAATAGGCTACTTATATATTATGTTATATATCATATGTTATATTTCATTTTCATTTCATTTTTAATAACATTTCAAGTATAAAACGCTACAAGAAAGTACCCCTAAACAGTAAGCTCGTTTTCGAAAACGGCTCTGACAAAATAACTTGAAAATTACACAAAATTTTACATTATTCACAGAAATATCTGTTTTCTTCTGAATTAATATTTAAATATGTAATAGATTTACCAGAGTGGCCTATTATAAATTATATACAATTTACAAAAATAAAGGTCTCCTTCTTTCTAAAATAAAATTCAAAATTCTTATACGAAGAACGGATTCTTAAGAGAAGTAGAGAGACAAAAACATATAAATCACAAATATACATGCTTTGCAAACTAAAATTTAAACACCAAAATAAGATACTTAAAATGTAGGCTACATAAAGATGATAATAATAGAGTTAATAACAATAATACTTGTAATAATTTAATTGAACTAATAAAATGTAAAAGTAAGTAAACCCATGGCTCTACAGCTCATGAAGAGCCAACACCGACCAGCCGGCTGCTGGCCTCACGTCCACATGCCGAAGCAGAGGTGGACGATCATTCAACCAGTATGGAGGTATAATGTGGTAAGCACGATGATCCCCCCCCCCAGCCGTTATAGCTGGTTTGCGAAACCGGATTTTCGCTACCTATCGTAGCTCCCCAAGTGCATCACGATGCTGGGTGGGCAACGGTCCCATACACTGGCCGAAATTTCATTAGAAAATTTCTTCCCCCACGAGGATTCGAACCAGCTCGCTTTCTGTAACGCGAGTCCTAGGCAGGATGCCTTAGACCGCGACGCCACGGCGCGGGATTTTATTGAACTAATTTATATAATAATTTCAGAGGGAAGCAAGAAGGATGTTGAGAGTGGTAAAGGATTATTTTTAGTGTAATTAGTAGCAAATCATGTCCATATACTAGTAACAAAGATATATAGTAGTTAGGGAAGAAATGAACTTGCTTCACAATACATGATACTGTACATATAGACAAGGTAAGTCTGTCATATGAGTTGTTAAATTCTAGATTTCAAAATTTTTGTACTAAAAGTAGTCATTCTGGATTTCAAAATTTTATTATCGAACTATATAGAGTGAAAAGTAATTAAATCGACAAACTTCGGGAGGTTGTATGGGACACCAAAACAAACACTTTTCTCTAATATCGTATTGTGCTGCGAGGACACTAGATCTTAATGTAACACAAACCATTGCCATGCTTTGTTGCTTGATTATCTTATAAAAACTTTACACACCAAAATCACTGCAAAAGATGTTCAAAAATACCTTCATTGACCTGTACACAAAGGTTACATCAGCGGGACATGAATTGTCTAACGCGATGAAAAATTTCAGGTTTATCGTTTATTTCCCCTGTTGCAGAAAATATCCGAGTCACCAGACCGATTTAATAAAGCACTGCACTGGGTCAAGACGTACAAGAAAATGTGAATTTGTAGAGTCGTCATGAACTGAAGAACGCATACGCCTTCTACCGATTTAATAAATCCTCTGAGGAAAATAGACATTAGAGAAAACCGTTTGTTTTCGTGTCCCATACAACCTCCCGGAGCTTGTCGGTTTAATTAGGCCTACTTTTCATTCTGTACAGATATGGACCATAATTTGCACTGTGTAGTAAACCAGCAGATATGAAGAATTTACGTTCAATTAAACTAAGAATTTTGTTTCATTTTGTATTATCATGTGATTGAGCGACAAATTTCATTCCATTTTTATGAAATAAATTCATTAAAGTGTATTGACAAATGTGGTCAGTGTTAAAAATATGACGTCAGAAATGAATCAAGTTTGTTCGTTAATCCAGTAGCCTTTTCAATCAAATTTGATTATACTTATTTGTAACAGAATTAGAGGAAGAAGAGCTGTTTTTGTAATGCCTCCCCAACCAATTATGTATTATACGATAGAGATGGGATAAACTGTTCTTTTTAAGAAACACTTTCGACTGTAACTGTTTCATGAGCTAAGTTGTTCCAAAATAACAGTTTCAAACAACCAGTTTCATAAGAATATGTTTACAACATCAGTGCCAACTGTTCCAAGTGTTCCAACTACTTCAACCTCTCATCTGCTTCGAAAACATGTTTGAAAGCTCTTGAATCGTCTTTAAATCAGCTGTTCAGTGTATTATGACAACGAAAGTCATTTTTCGTAGGTTAATGTTAAGGTTACAGTAAATAACTACAATTCATAATAAACCGATTGTAGTAAAAATAACGCATATAAACCTAGGAGAGTTTAATAACTGTAAGACATTAGGCATAATATTAATAATTAACACTATGTTAGGGCACCATGAACATATTATCCATCAATGGACAGCTAATAATTAGATTTATTAGGGAATATGATTCAGGATCATGGCTTCGGAAACTTGAATTCGGGAAAGGAGTATTCGAGAAAAAATAGCTTCGGGAAAACGTCCATTCGAGAATGAGGATTCGGGAAAATGGTTGGGAACGGTCATAGTTTTATTCACGTTTATTTTTCAGATGAAATAATTGAAACTTTGGCTGGTATCAACTCTAGCATTAAAATAATTAATCAAGTGGCAAGGAGTCGAGAGTGCCTAATCACAGCTTCAAAATCACTCTTGTTTCGTCTCTAGGAATTCCGAAATTGTTAAATTGTTTTTAAATTTAATGTGCAAACTACGGTACCGTTGAAGTCAGTTCAGTTACTATATACGTGTAAAATATATGGACGAAAATTAAAAGGTTATTTGGAGCTTAACTACCATAGTTAAATAAATTAATTTTAAAATGTAGTTATTATGTTTTCAGATTTACTTATTGAGAACCAGATGGTTAGGAGTTTTTTTTTTACAAACATACTAACATTTAATAAATTTTCAGAAACGAACACAGATAACAGAACAGACTTTCAAAGCACGTGTGTTGTTATAATACTTGTCACATTAGTTTATTCAGTTGTTTAACGTTTTCGACTCTTCAGAAAAGTTATATGCCTAATTACATGAATGAAATTGGTACATGTGTATATAGTACAAAATACAGTAGATGAATCAGTTGAAATTATAAGCCTCTATGGTGATAAATATTGAACATAAATTGATTAAAATATTAAAACCAGGGTTATATGAGCCATGGTCAAAGGTTATTAAAATACAAAATCATTAAAACATGTGCAATATTGTTACAATTACTATATGTTGGACCATCTGTGGTAGTGTCCAATGCTGACTAGAATGAAGGACATTACCACAGATGGTCCAACATATAGTAATTGTAACAATATTGCACATGTTTTAATATTTTTGTATTTTAATAACCTTTGACCATGGCTCATATAGCCCTTGTTTTAATATTTTAATCAATTTATGTTCAATATTTATCACCATAGAGACTGATTCATCTATTTGGTACTATATACACATGTACCAATTTCATTCATGTAATTAGGCATATAACTTTTCTGAAGATGGCTTATTCAAGCCGAAAACAACCAATATTTGTTAAACAGATAAGCACAGACGGATCCTGATTACTCCTAATGTTATAATAGTGAAGTGCCTAATTTCGTTACATATCCTACATTTTTGCCTAAGAACTTTATAACGAATTTAAACGGTAGACTGTTTTAAGTAGTAAATAGTGAATGTCATATTTAACTTACAACAGAATATTTTTGTATGTATGTTATTTACACGAGAGATATTTTTATTTCCATTGAATTACTGTACCGAATACACACACAAAGAGAATATTTATACCAGTGAAGTTAAATTATATTTATGTTGACGTGGAACAATAAGATTACGTTTAATATCAAGTTAGTCTCTCGTGGCTATAAAAATTTTATTCATATTGGAATCATTTGCCTGTAAATAAAGTTTGAACTGAAACGCATGAATTTACGTGGTTATTAATTTGGCTGTTTAGAGAGCTGTCGGCGTATCGATGCTGCTGTGTGTTTTCATTCTGGAATTTTATGATATGAAGAGTTAAAAGAGGCGGGGAATAGCAAATCCCACACGTAATCAAACTTCAAGCTTTAACGCCGGGGCGTGGTACAGTATAAGGCACGTAAATTCCGTAGGAAAGTGTTTCTCCTACTCGCTTTTGAATCTGCGATGTTGGAATATTAAGTTGAAGAATTCAAGTTAGCCATTTATACGAAAGGAACATATTTTCTTTTCCTAAAATGGCGCATTTACGAGGGAGCCGAGTGAGGAAATGCAAGATTGCATGCTTTTAAATACACAAAGGGAAGAAGATTGTTAAATATCGAACTTCATTTTACTCCCTCCTCTTCAAAACTTGTATAACTCCTGCAGATATTTTCGCATTTAATAGTAGGGTTCTGATGGGTTGTGATTACATTCTTGTTGCTTTCGTTCCATACTTACATCAAATGCGAATAATAATATTTTAAAATATGTAATGATTGTATTGTAAATACACTTACTGGTAAATATCTAACTTAGACACTCGAAATTTGTTTCTGATAGTTCAGTGAGAATCATAAATATAATGTGAAAACCGAACAGTCGTTATAGTACATTATGCAACGGGCCTATAATGATAGTAATTAAGACGCGAGATGTTTATGAAACGAGCGCAAGCGAGTTTCATAATTTTCATACGATTGTCTTAATTACCATTATACGAATTTTTATGCTCGACCATATTTCTAACTTGAAATTATTCATAAGTATTCATGTAATTCTTATGTGACTTGGGAACGAACTGACCTTGTGCAATCTCGTAAATTGTGAGATGTGCGCAGACGCGAAAGTATTGATTTTTTCCGAGCAACGAATGTCGACGACCTTGATATAAATTCGAGAGTAAGATAAACGTTAAACTTGATATAACCTTGAAATTGAATTCGACATTGAAAAACGAGATGATAAATTGAATTTATTTGAATATTATTTACAATTAACGCTAATTATTATAGTAATAGAACATAACCTTCTGCGACAGTATTGGATTTCCAGCCTGCGTGACGTTTCGCTAGTTGTTTTTCGATTGCATATCCGAGAATAATCGAAAACCTGAACTTTAATGAATAGGTGTACTTTAATGACATGCATTAAAGGACTTCTACCAGGTGTATAATTACTACATTTCGGCGTGGTCGAGCATAAAAATATTAATAGCTCTACAGGGTGTAAGGGGTATAAGTGCCATTATTTTAACTGGTGATTGTTCATGTCATAAGGAAGAAAAAATGTCCTCATAATTTTTTTAATTGAAATATTTAACTAATTATTAAAGTTTACAATATTAGGCGTTTGGCAACGTTGCTGAATGGGAAGGAGAGGGTTTACAAGTACACAGTACAGCTCAAGCGGACACAGACATATCGGTACAAAACAGATGCTGTGTTCTAATGCAGGGGCGGATCGTTGTTTACATGAAACGAACAGAAAATACAAACTTTCAATCTCATTAATAGAACTTTATGATGAATTTCCACTTTATTTAACAATATTGGCAATATTGGTCCATTTTTTTATTGTACGTCTAAAAAATAAACTAATGGTTTACAGCAAAAAATCACACGAACTTTTTTTTTAATGCAACATTTTAATCTCTCCCGCTTCCATAAAGCAGGAATATTTTTAAAGAAATTTCTGTTCGTGTGATTTTCGAAACAAGGTAAGAGACTCCTAGTTTCTAATAATCGTTGAGAAACCGCTACAAAAGTTCGCCGATCAGGTAACCTTCGTTGCGGAAAACATTGACGGTACATCTTCTTGCCTCACTTAAATTACGACGACTTTCTCCATAGATTAATAACATGATACTGCTAAACTATGTATGACATTGTAAGTTGTTTATCGAATACCTGGTACCGAATTGTCATCCGCTCGGCAGTAGACCTATGGACAAGGAGCTTGAACTCGGCTGACATGTACGTACGTCTGTGCTGAATACTGCCTGCTCAACAAGTTGCCACGTCTCTTACGCCAGCATATTAACAAATTTAAGCATGCAATTTTATTTAATTTCACGAAAACGTAATAGAACACAGAAATATGTATTTAAACTAATATTAACTCTTTGCTAGATATACCTACTGATGTAATTGTTTTCGTAATTTTACTTACGATATAAGCAATAGGCTATAGCGGAAATAAAATACGAGAAGAAATATTTGTTTCTGGGAAAACTATCAAGTTTTGACTCTATGTTTTATGGACATTTTTTGGTACTGTAGACCGTCTCTGACGACTTTGAAAAGGATGACACTTTTACCTCTTAAACTCTGTACATACAAGTAATCAATTGAACCCTTACATTACACACTTTATAATATTTTTTTACACAAAGGATATATACAGATATAAACTTGAATTATTATCCGTGTACCTTGAGATTATTGTATTTTGACTTCTCTATTGAAAAGAAACACTAAAATATAAACTTGAATTATTATCCGTGTACCTTGAGATTATTGTATTTTGACTTCTCTATTGAAAAGAAACACTAAAATATAGTTTTCGATGAATAACACTATTATACCGAATGATTCACAATGAGTTTAAGTGCTAGATGGATAACACTATGTATTTGGAATAAAGATTGTAAATAAACAGCTCAATTATTTGGAATAGTTTCCGAAGCACTTACAGTTTAAATAACTAACATTCGATGTCAGTTATCATATACAGTATAGTAGCCTTTCTTTACCGTCGATACGTGATAACTCTGGAGGAGGTTATGTTGTGTAAACAAACCCCTCCTTTTGGTGGTCGAATCTACAAGAAGACATGTTAAAACTTTTAAAAAGCGAGTGACTCTTATGAATAGTGAATAAGCCCCAATTAATCCCCTTATTATTAATTTCAACTCTAGATAATGAAGATTTCATGCTGCAAAATATCCGAGACGTCACAGAAACATGCGAAAAGACGTAAATCGTATGAACAAGTTCCGTGTCGCTATGGATGGAGGACACTTTGAACATATCTTGTAAACAATGATAAGGCTCCGCAGTAAGATAAATGTTGATGCAAGACTGCTTATACGAACGAGTATAGGCTGTTTTAGCTAACAGTAACAAAGCATTTAATTATATTTCAGTGTTATGATATTATATACAAATCTAATTAAGTAGGCTTAATTGCAGTCCAATGTAATGGAGGTCACATCATAATATAACTGTTTCAAATTACACTTCAGAATAGTATGAGTCCGAAACGATGCCGTATTAAGAGAAAACGTTGTTTATATTTTCTTTTCGAAATAACCGTATCTTTCACTACCGGTACTTAACATTTTACAAAAACATTTTCTCGTCGTTCCTACAATAACTTCTATATGACAAATTTATCGATTTTTAGGTTTTTGCTCTATTAAATAACTTAAATAGTGATACAGCAAATAATAAAATCTCCTATATGTACTTATATTCCTAGTTTCGAAAATGTAAGAATTCACAATCACCTATGTACGGCTGCGACAGGATGAATAAATGTGTTTTTTCTTCCTACTGAAAAATTGTATATTTTGCACATAGGAGTTATTGCAGGAACAACGACGATTTTTTAATCATCCTAGTGAGGAGATAAACTGCTCTTTTGTGATCACTGTTCCACCTTTGATTGCTCATTTATGATCACGGTGATCTTAGACAGTGAAACAGTGATAAACAGTGATTGAACTGCGAACTTGTTTGAGGTGAACACTGAACAGTCAGTTCTTTCCCACTCGTAAGAGCGTCTCACTGCGATGTTTCAATGCTCTTGATATTTCGCAGATGGTAGGAAAAGGCGAGGAATGTTGAGGTTATGCGTTTGTACTTCGTAGAAGCCAAGTGTAAGCGCAATACTGAGTAGTAAATATAGGCGTTTCATCATTTTAAAAACAGATTAATGGTTTGAAAGTCAGTATTTGTTTATTTATTTATTTTATTTTATTTTATTTTATTTTATGATATAGACAAACTGAACATTTGTCGTCTCGATACCAAATATAATGATTATTCATTTGATCTTGTCCAGTATTCCTGAGTGAAATATTATATAGGTATAAAAACGGAAAATTTCATATAGCCTATAACACCTGACCATAAAAAGAAACTATACTTGGCCTGAAGTGTAACATTCTAAATATATTAGGCAAATCTAGTCTTTCAGGTAAAGCTCCCTGTAAAGCAAATTTGAATAATTTCAAGGGAAAAATTGTTCCGGGGCCGGGTATCGATCCCGGGACCTCTGGTTGAACGTACCAGCGCTCTACCAACTGAGCTACCCGGGAAGTACACCCGACACCGTCTCAACTTTTCCCTTTATATCCACACAACTCCCGTGGGCTGACGAAACGCCAGAGACCCACATCGAGTGCACACAATCTCTGTGTGACTTGGGATTGTGGTTTTCTGTTAACGTACACAGTGACATACATTATGCAAATCTAGTCTTTCAGGTAAAGCTCCCTGTGTAAGTCACACAGAGATTGTGTGCACTCGATGTGGGTCTCTAGCGTTTCGTCAGCCCACGCGAGTTGTGTGGATATAAAGGGAAAAGTTGAGACGGTGTCGGGTGTACTTCCTGGGTAGCTCAGTTGGTAGAGCGCTGGTACGTTCAACCAGAGGTCCCGGGATCGATACCCGGCCCCGGAACAATTTTTCCCTTGAAATTATTCTAAATATAGTTTAAAACTTAAAAATATGAAATATCCTTCAGTATATTAATAAGTTTCAGAAAATATGTTGAGTATTTTTCTCCCGTTAAGACCTTACGTTTATTTCGTGTTCAAAGTTAATTTTTTTACAACATTTTTTAATTTTCTGTTACGAGTGGAACAATTGGAAACGTTGTGATCAAAACTGTTATTTCTAAAATCTAATTAATTTCGATGTTTCATGCTTCGTCAATAACATGAACGACGTATTCTTTTTCTAGACTCGAACAGTTAACAGCAGATAACAAAACATCGCAGTTGGATGAACAGATGATAAAGAAATATTTTCTATAGAACGTAGTTCCAACTCCATATGGCTGCAGTTTTAAATCGGAAATTGAACTTTTTTCCTGCGTGCGCGAATGCTGGTATATCTCTGCGTTTGATGCTGTAATTGGCTGCCTTTAATTAAACGCGAATTGAAGGCACTCCAATTATTTTAGACATAGAGTACGTTCCTTTGTTTATATACTCTGAGATGTGTATGAACAATTGGGGTTTAAAGAACGTTAGATCATGAATATATACAAATTACCCTGTAATTGTAGAAGGCTTAATTTGTTTCTTTTTTAATCTGTATTATATAGTTTGATTAAAATTACGTAGGATGGAGATATGAAGGTGTTTATCGTTATGACGTGGAGTACCTCTAAGCATTTCAAATCTAATAAGTTTTTGTGTAACCGTGTTAGAATGAGTGGCGTGCTAAATGTATAGTTTCTAAGCCTTTCTCTTCAACCAACAAGTCCAAATACCGTATCTCACATCTAGCTTAGTCATCATATTCATATCTGGGTTGAGATCCTGGAGAGTTGCGTTTTATTTCTGAGTATCTATGAACTCTCTCTAGAATTTACCATCACTGTTATGTACCAATCATCAAATTAACCGCGAGGAACATCCAACATGGCGGACGGTAATTCGGAACCTTCCCATTTTTCGAAACACAGTTGATAATTAATGGGGAGTTCTGGAGTTAAATACTTTTCATAGTTTTATGAGAAAATCTTACGAACACTCAGTCGTTCCTTTCCTTCAACTTTCATAGTTTCCATTTTATGACAATTTACCCGTGTTTCATATTTAAAAAAGGAATAACACACGAACTAGGCACAACTTCGTGAACTTCATAACTAAGAACTGGTGAATATCGTCAGGAACTCCTAGCGCATATCCTACAGGGTGATCCATTTGGATATGGATAAAATAAAAAAAACCGTAAAACATTTACTATTGAACTTTATTTGTTGCAACTTCGTGCATACAACACTGAAAGATGGGAGATTCCTCAGAGCTCAACATGACCCCCATTGCGCACCCTGCACAACTCATAACGGTGATGCAATTCAGCCCATGTCCGTTGTAACATAAGAAGGGTGATTTGTTGAAAAGCTTGAATAATTTTTACTCTTAGATCATCAATGTTCCTGGGTTTCTGTGAATAGACAATGTTTTTAACAAAATCCTAGAAGAAGAAGTCAGGAGGGATTAGATCTGGGGAGTTTGGGGACCAAGCCAAAAGATAGCTGCTTCTCGTAGTGGGTTTCGCTTGCGACCTCCTGCATGTCTTTTTAACACAGAACCTGTTTCTATAAATGTTCGATACTACAACATTATTGAATCATTTTTAGGTACATTACGCACACCATACTCACGTCGAAATTCCCTTTGAACTCTTTTAACACTGTGAAATTTAGCATACCAAAGAACACTTTGTGCCCGCTGTTGATTTGTAATAGCCATTTTAATCATCTACGATTTTCATTTGTCCTTTCAGATTATACATTGTTGGTAGTCACATATGGAAACTCCCATCTTTTAATCATAATATAACTAGCAAGAAATGTTTCCTATTATCATAATAGCTTTATAATAATAAATTAATATTATCAATACCCAGACGGATCAGACTGTATTTCTTAGTCGGGATTTGTCTTAAATATTGTGACAGCGACGTGAGATTCGAACTCACGACCAGTGTCCCTCATGAAAGCAGATCGCACAGGCTGCACGGAACATTGAGTGACGTCGCGCGGTGGAGAGAAGAGAGAGGGTGTATTACGTCACGCGACGAGTTTGCGCGCGCATCTGGTGCTGGTAGAGAGGAGAGGGCTCTGGATTTCTCTGGAATGCCATCTCTAGAGACGGGTGGAACCTTCGAGGCTACGTCGCTGTGATTATAAATTACGGTCGCGAAGGAACGATAGCAGTTTCTGAGTTTTCAGTTATTCAGTCAGTGAGAAAGCCAGAGCAAGGAAGCCAGTCTTGTGTACCGGAGTTCGACTCGAGTGTGCGTCCGCATCTGCGTCAGCATCCGAAGGCCTGAGTTCGAGTGCAGTGGACCGCAGTTGGAGGGACCTGAGTTCGAGTGCAGTGGACCGCAGTTGGAGGGACCCGAGTTCGAGTACAGTGAACTGTCTCTGAAGGTCTGTGGTTCGAGATACTGTGAACTCGAGTGACTGAGATAGAAGAACTGTGAACTGAGAACTGGTAGTTCTGATTTGTAAATAGTGCTTTGTAAATATTAGTTAAGATTAACAGTTCATTGTTGTGCGTAATAGTCCAAGTAAATTATCGTTGTCGTCGGTGGAGTGCTATAACGAATACTGTGTTGAGTGAGGATCCAATTGTTGACGAGAGCGTTTAAGGTGAATTGTAGAAAGGAATTACTGTTGTGACAAATAAATTACATTGTTGTTACCAACAAAATTCACAATATGATGACTAGCATGTGCAATATGTGTAAATGATTCAGTAACAAATCTTGATGTGTTTCTCAAGTTCCCATATTTTATTTTAATTGTATTTACATTAAAGCCCATTTATTATATTCTTATACTAAGAATCGCATGTTTATTCCACCAGAAGAATTCCGATATGTCCTCTAGCTGAACCTAAACGTTACACAATAACTGGATTAAATCACAGCCAGAGTTAACGTACCCAAGTTTATACAACTCCATTTTGGTAATAGGTACAGACTTACGTAATTTTAATTTTAATAAATTTAAGAACAAAATTAAGCAAATTATTTATTATTCATGTCCCTTTTTTTCCTTTTCTTATTTTCAATATAAGAGGAGACTATTGTACCTTCAACATAGTGTACCTCTGAACATTTTTTGTTTTTCAACTTTTGCTTCTACCTAGATAACTCAAACTGGAGTAGGTTGTAGAGAAGGCGCTAAGTAGTTTCGGTTTGATTTATTGCAAAGTGTGAGTTCAGTAGACAAAACAATTTTTTTAGTACCAAAAGTAATCATTTCCTTCATTGATAGGCTATATGTTTTCTAACACGAAACCAAATTGTATTTGTGACTATCACTCAAGTATAGTGTGTTCCCTGTCATCTGATGAGTAATAATATAATTTAATTTCCATGATGTATTTGAATCTCTTAGTTTTTGCAGCCATATTTGTTTAAACATGCACCCTCTTGTACCTTGGAACACAAAACATCTTGTACTTGGACCATGTTCCAAGGTACACGATGTTATCGGTTTTTGTTTTTCTTTTGTTTTAAGATCATGTTACGAAGTAAGTCTGGAGTTAAGAGATCCCCAATTGATCTGAATGTCTTAAAGAAAGCTGTTGAAGCAGTTATTATTCCTCCAGGAAATAAAATCTCAATCAGAGAAGCCTGTTCTGGTTTATGATGGCAAATACATTTTAAATATAATTGTGAGTTTTTACAGCTATATTCCCACCTATATTCCATGTGTTCCAACTTACAAGAGAGTATGTTCCAAGGTACATGAACCTGTTATACCTTGAAGCACATTACACATCCCTTCATTTTATTTTTTCTATCCTTAATAGATCTGTAAAACAGGAAAATACGAACGAAGTTGTAAAGAAATCTTCAATAATTATTTCAAGTATTTTTTAATTTGAAAAAAAAATTCATTCCCCAATGTTTAAAAAAATAAAATGTGTGAAGTGTTTAAAGGTACAACAGTCTTCCCTACTCATTCATTCGAACTTATATTCTGTTCTTGTCTTGATTTTCTACTTTTATCTCCGCAATCATTCCTGTTATCTGATAATTGAATTGGATTTTGTAATTTTATTGCATTTTCGTTGTGTTCCATTTAGTAGTTATTTATAGAAACTGTTTCCAAACACGCTCAGACGGGTGTGCGCTACGTCCATTAGATGTATTCATTTTGTATTGTATGTAGCAGTAAATGCTAATACTAATATTAATTTTCTAGTAATTTATTCAATGTATTCGTGATTCTGAGTCAAATGATCTGTAATAATTTCACGAGTGCTGTTTCATCTTACTAATAATTTCACGAGCACGAAGGGCGAGTGAAATAATAATATTAAGATGAATAAGATTATCCAACGAATAAAATTAAGTAACTTGCAAAACCGAATTACTTACATAATTGATAAATGATTTTTATAAAACACAGCAATAGGATATTCTTCCTTGTTAAAAAAAAAGAAGCAAACTGCTATCATGGCACACTAAATACTATTGCCAACAAATCTGAAAGCAAACATTCCGATGGGAGCAGATAAGAAAGTTAATTTTTTTTACTTCCACCATGTTTATAATGTCAAAAGAAGTGTTTACACAAATTTTGGCCACTCGACTGCAATTACGAGGACGTCCAGTACGTGACTTTCCCTGAGGTCATTTACAGAAAAAAAAAAGCAAAATTACATGGAAAGATTTATTGAAACAGATACAGCTATCTTTGCGCTATTTTTCAACATATCCTCTACTGAAATTGAGACATTTGTCATACCATGGGATCACTTTTTGTATCCTTGTGTCGTAGAAGTCAGCCGTCTAAGATCGGAACCAGCGTTTGACAGTCATCTGCACCGATCTGCCAATCCCACGATATGACAAATGTCTAATTTCCGGTGGAGAATATGTTAAAAAATAGCTCAACAATTTCTGTGTCTCTTCCAATAAATTATTCCAATGAAACTGTGTTTTCTTTCTGTTAACGGCCCCTGGCGAACTTATTTTTACGGCCCTCGTAATTACAGTCGAGTGGCTAAAATTTGTATAATCACCTCTTTTGGCATTATTAAATAGTGGAAAAAAATTTTAAATCAGAATGTTTGCTTGTGAGCGGAATACGAAACAATACTTAACCTCAAAAGTAAGATAAGTTGAAATGTTACATTAACAGAATAAAAATATGAAACGTTTTTACAGAAATTTATGTATTACTTGAAGTTACAGTTACTGAAAACGAAAATTTCAAATTTAAATATTGTTGGCATTTTTTTCATTTTCTTTGACACTGGATTATTGTACGACGCGCCTTATCACATAAAACGCTTCCTTACAAGCGTCTTATCGAGAAACACAACTGTGATTGGTTGATTTTAAGGAGGTTCTGTAACGTTATTGGCCAATATCGCAAATTCATCCTATAAGTTGAATACTCTATAACATTATCTCTGAAGTAATACTTGGCTTTGGTTACACACTACCGTACGCAAATAGCACATCCATTTAAAGCTCTCCAGAAGTTTCTCTAGTGGTTGGTTGGATACATTACGCATTTTGATGTGAATAACCTCTGTATGCTCTGAGGATATGTGCGTGAGGGGAAGAGAGAGCTATCTTGTGGTAAGTGCTTGTTATTCAGTAGGCGAGAATTATTGGAAAACACACATACACACGTATTCACGCGTGGAACCGACATATCTATATTTGGTATAATATGAAGTGGAAATCCTGTCAGCCGCTCTGAGAAATGCTTTGTGAACGCTTTCCTCTCACAGGCGTCGCCGTAGTCCTGGTTTACGTCTCAAGCAGCTGTGCTTTGCCTGCGGTCCCAATCATGATTTATCGTTCATAACTAGACGGCGAATAAGTTGGCTACACGTGATTTCCCTCGCTTATTCCATGTCCGCTCTTTCAACCCTATGTTTATACCACTTTCAGCTAATCCTATTCTATGTTTAACGATTGTGAGGGAAGTAAATTGAGGTAGGAGACTGAAATACTGTACACAAGTGACTCTCTTTCATATTTCATGAAGCATTGGATTTCACTGACTATTACACTTTTACTGCGCCATACTATTTTGACCAATAAAACGGTACGAAAGGACGCCTTTCAACCAATCATGGCTGCTTATCGCACAGTTTTATCGTGTCCCTAGCATTTGTTTAATTTTATCGCTTCCCTAGCATTTGTTTGTTTTTATCACTACCCTAGCATTTGTTTCTTTGTTTGCCAACATTTCAAACCGCACTGGTCTGGACGTAAAAAAAAAAAAAATTACAAACCACTCCAGTCGATGCACAGCACTTTCAAATATGACTCGCATTGGCATTCAAGAACAAGAATTAATAAAGATCACTGGTCATAGCTATGCATCTTCCCTGAAATCCTATTCACAAATAAATGAAGAGCAACATTCGGAAATCCTGAATAAGTTGAGGAATAAACCATGTACATCAACGAGTTCCATTTCTTTTACGCACACGTTCAATACAACATCAACTGAACCACCGACTACTAAAACATTTAAATTTAAAAATTTTACTTTCAATAATTGTTCCTTTTAAAATTATTTATGTTTATTTTTTTTTCATCGTCCTTAATTAAAACTTTTCTTGTTTATTTCATCATCCCTAATTAAAACTTTTCGAACACTTGTTTATGTTATTTAGGTTATGTTATAGCTTCTGCTATATGATATTATGGATAGTCACGTATCAGAAATTGTTTAATATTAAGATTTTTGAAAATCATCTGTCAAGTGACGTTGATTACTGGGATCCGGATAATTGAAGTGGAATGCAACTCTTTTAATCAAAATCAAACTGAATCAAAAGCCTTCTTGGCTAGTAACCGTCCACAGAGTTCAATGAAGATTCCATAGTTGGCACAACTGATAACAAGAAAACTACTAATCATAACACACTACTGTCATCTAGCGTAATATTTGTAATGCTAAGATATACAATAATATATTTGAAGACAGTTGTATTTTCGTAAGTCAATTAATATTGTATTGTATTGGAGTACTTCGTTACTTCTAATCTTTATATACTTTTTTCTAATCGTGTAATAGTCAGTTAAATCCCACTCGAGTTTTGATTTTCTCCAGATAAATCAAAACCTCTAGTGAGATTACTGTTGATTATAGTACATGAAAGCTCCGAATCTGTATGCCAAATATTATGGTTCTGATTTTTTAATAATAATAATAATAATGATAATAATAATAATAAAAGTAATAATAATATCTACGTATAAATGGCTTTCAAAGAACCCGAAGGTTCCTTGCTGCCCTCACATAAGCTAGCTATCGGTCCCTATTCTGAGCAAGATTAATCCAGTCTTTAGCATCATATTCCACCTTCCTCAAGTTCATTTTAATATTATTCTCCCATCTACGTTTCGACCTCCACAAAGATTTTTTTCCCTCTGGTCTTCCAACGACACTCTATATGCATTTCTGGATTCACCCATACGTGTTACATGCCCTGCCCATCTCAAACACCTGGATTTAATTTCGTAAGTATGTTAGGTGAAGAACACAATGCATGCAGTTCTGCGTTGTGTAACTTTCTCCATTCTCCTGTAACTTTATCCCTCTTAGCCCCAAATATTTTCCTACCAAGATTAATCCAGTCTTTAACATCATATTCTACTTTCCTCAAGTCCATTTTAATATTGTTCTCCCATCTACGTCTCGACCTCAACAAAGATTTTTTTCCTTCAGGTCTTCCAACGAACACTCTATATGCATTTCTGATTCACCAATACGTGTTACATGCCCTGCCAATATCAAACGTCTGGATTTACAGTACGATTATTTAGTCCTGACAGTCGCCGGCGATGTTGGCCTACGCCTGGGTCAGGCGAGTGCATTTAGTTACGCCAAGGGGTGTTTGTGTTAGTCACTCGCTTGCCTTCGGAGCGATCGGATGTCATGCGTGCAGTAGAGCGGTATGTTTCTAGTACAATTAAGCTGCATTGCATTCCTTTACAGACCGCTAGCTCTTATCTCTACTCCGGAGCTCTCCCCACTACTCCTATTACTTCCCCTTTTTTGCGTCGCCGAGCTGTCAGGACTAAATAATCGGTCTGATTTCCTAAGTATGTTAGGTGAAGAATACAATGCATGCAGTTCTGCGTTGTGTAACTTTCTCCATTGTCCTGTAACTTCATCCCTTTTTGCTCCAAATATTTTCCTAAGCACCTTATTCTCAAACACTCTTAACCTCTGTTTCTCTCTCAAAGTGAGAGTCCAAGTTTCAGAACCATACAAAACTGGTAATAGGCCTATAACTGTTTTATAAATTCTAACTTTAAGCTTTTTCGAAAGCAAATTGGATGACACAAGCTTCTCAACCGAATAATTTACCATAGTTATTCTGCGTTTAATTTCCTCCCGCTGCCCCCAAGATACCTTCGCCATAACCTTTCTATATTATTCCCGAACCGTCAAAAGACAACATAATGCATAACAAATATAGATAAAGATATCAGAGTTAACAGTAATGCCTACGAGATGTAGGAGTAGTTCAAAAGTGGTATATATATATATATATATATATATATATATATATATATATATATGTGAATAGCTGGCGTCTTATACGCAATTACACTCCCGGTCCGGTATTGTACATTTAAGCCAAAACTTTTAACTATGAAAAGAAAATTGTTAGATAAATCACAACCAAATCACTGCTTAACCGAATAACACCAATATCAGGGAAATATGCGGGATAAAAGTTTGAGAATTGTTGAGAGGAACACTTTGAAATTACGAGGAATTTTTGGGAGTTTGACGACGACAATTACAAACTTAAATAGTGCTTGACAGAAGCTTAACATATAAATATACCCTATATGTGTGTTTCATATCCTTAAGGAGAAAGTTTTATGATTTAAAATTCTGAAAATGTAATGGACTGGAATATATAAAACTATTTTCATGTAGGTTCTATTATGTGTGTGATCTCTACGAGAGAAGAGTGTAGTTCGAGAGCATTTGAAAAGAAGGAGCTTAGGAAGTTTATGGCTCTATAAGGAATAAAAAGGGGAGAATGCAGTAAGTTGCATAATTACGAGCCTCATGCTTTGTATTCATCCCCACACATCATTATGATTCTCAAAAGCAGACGACTGTAAAGACCTGGACACGTGGCACGAGCTTTGTCAACCATAAATGCTTACAGGATTATAGTCGGAAAATTTCAAGAGGAAAGAGAGGTGTAGAGTTGAGTAGTGCAGGGCAATAATATTAGCATCTTTGAAAGGGAGGTAATTTGGGAATTGAATGGACTCACTCAGGACACTGTCGAATGAAACCTGGTGAGTTGGATCTGCTAAATTGTATTAGCAATAGGAGCAGAGATAATAGTACTTATTTTATTTAAGTAATTTTTCAATGTCAGAAGTTATTTAGCATCGAACTTCAACGTTTGACGAAAGATGGAAGAAACATTTTCTACAGCCGTCTCTCAGGATAGGGTTGTATTTCTTACTTACTTACTTACATTACATACATAAATTTATGAAACAGCTTCACAGCTTTCATTTCAATCCCGATGCAAGGGATGCTAATATTTATCGCTATTTAAAATTCTCTCGTTCTCGGTTACGAAATTTTGACCCAACGGCTAGAATGGCAATTACTAATAACCAGATTTCGGTCCTGGGCACAAAAACGCATGAAGTTCAGAACGCACAGACGACAGTGTTGTGTTGGGTTGGTCGAGTGGAGTGGGAGATGGAGCGCGCCGTTAAGGTACCATTTGGGTGTACGCGACAGAGACAGGCGACACAGACGAGAGACCCGAGACTAGTCCCCTTCTGTCTCCTTCCTATAGAATTATATGAAGTACATTTGAGAGCGCGAGACAGAGACAAGCGACCGAGACAAAGCGCACGAGACCGCTTTCGGACCAGTAGTGTCTCGCGACAGTCTTATGCAGCCCCGGTTTTGTGGAGTAAAATACCTGTCCAAAATGTCGGAAATTAAATTCATTGGCGAAGAAGACGAACAATTGGTAGAATTAGTAGCAGAAAACCCACCACTGTTTGATCCAGAGGTCGAGTCGTACAAGGATGGGAATACCCGTGATAACATCTGGAGGGATATTGCTGAAAAATTAAACACTTTTATAGTCATATTTCACAAAATATTTGCATGTATTTTCTGAACAAACTCTTCTAGAATACTGAAAGAGATGTTGTGTCGCTTTCGCCTGTCGCTTGTCTGGGTCGCAATATCAATTTAGCGAGAGATGTCTCCGTCTCCTGTCTCTGTCGCGTGCACCCAAATGATACCTTTACTTCATGTCTCAACGTGAAAACAATCCGTCACAGTACGGCACAAAATATATTTCACTCTGTACAGATGCAGTATATACAGTACATTCCTAGTGTAGACAATAAATGTCTACCATTAAAGTATTAACGTGAGTTGTAACCTTCAATCAGGTGTCCCTACGCCGAAGCCTGTTACACGTACCGCAGCCAAGCAGCAATAGGCCTACACACAACGGTAATGCACATTACGGACCCACCTGTGCTGTTGCAGTCGGGTGACTGCACACGGGTCATGACGTCATTTATACTCCGTGTACTTTAAACCTCATAAGGGTTACTCTGTGTCCCTAGGCCGAAGCCTGCTAATAACAATTAAAAGGTACAGGTTGTTCGAGGAAAATGATTTTGCAAAATGAGAATAGTGTACTGAATTAGCTATGGTTTTTCTTCGCCTTAAATATAGGCCTACTCTCCTTATTGTGATGATCCCATATTACAGGTAAAGGTAAAGTCAACTCCATGACAGGCCAAATCGGCCCAAAGGGTGTATATGTGTACTGAATGTATGTATGTATGTATTTATTCACACTGCAAATGGGTATATACCCGGTGGCAGTGGTAACTAATTACATTCAATAATGACAATTTTAATAACAAATACAATTAATAATAAATTAATAATGATACTAAAATTATAATTAATAATAATAATAACATAATAATACTACTACTACTACTACTACTACTAATAATAATAATAATAATAATAATAATAATAATAATAATAATAACAGGGAGCATCCTGAATTAGGGTAAGGTTGCGTATATCGCACCACTTTAACATTTATAATTGTTATTGAACAATACAGTTTTTATTTTCTGCATTCCTTTACAGATATACATTCTCAGAACGTTTATCTTTCATGTAAAAAAGAATCCTTGAATTTGGTTTAATATTTTTGAAGTAGAATGACATTTTCGAAACACTTGTCAGTGGTGCCATTTAGGCAACTAGTTTCCTAAATAGCACCTGCAGTTTCTTAAATCACACCTCTTTAACTGCAGGGAACAGGATGAAGGAAAGCTTTTAATATTGAACATATTGAACTGTATTTAATATGAATAATGTAATAAATGCAAATTACAAGTTTATTGAAATTAATGAAAAAGAGTAACGCATCTTCGAATGAAATTGAAAAAATAGAGCATAAATTGCCTATCATTTAAACTTCCTGAATGCGTTTTTTATTTTTACACATTTGCCATGTGCTTCACCAGACAGTTCAGACTGTAAACTGCGTCACCTTTTCTCCATGAAACCACCTAAGAACTGCTTCATGATTTAGCTGTCTGAAATACTTTGAAGACAGAAACATCTAAAGGCTGAGCCTCTGAGCATTATGACGAGGAAGCTGAAATAGGAGCACATCATTTTCCCGAGATAATATAGCTTCTAAATTTTTGGAATGGTTCGTATAGTTGGACATACAGAAGCAGCACTTTTTTCAATGGCAGGTTTGAGTGACAAATAAAATGTTTGAGCTATTCGACAAATAGTTCACTGTTGATTTAACCTGAATCAGAGTAAACAAATAACGATCCTGGAAGAACACCAGCAGATAATGTAGGATGCACTGTTTGACGTTTAAAAATTTTCATAGGTGGCACAAAATATCTGGTGCGCTTGTACAACACACACTTGTTGTATTAACGTCTTTTTCACCACTTGATATTGCACCCACCAGATGGATTCCTCGTTCAGTTAAAATTTTTTGGCCTTCTTTTGTACGGCTAGATTTGCTACAGTTGCTCATATCGCACCGGTGCGAATTAGTATTAGTATTAGTATTTATTTATTTAACCTGGTAGAGATAAGGCCGTCAGGCCTTCTCTGCCCCTCTACCAGGAGATTCCAACTTCAATATCAACAATAAAATTACAATTAGTATTAAATTTACAATTACAATTACAAATAATATTACAATTAGTATTATATTTACAATTACAATAAAATCAAAGTACGAAAAGATTACCTGAATAATTAAAGCTAGATAATTTATCATAGAGAAACAAAGAATATTTTATATTTACTGAATTACAAATTAAATCTAGAATAACAAAATTGTATAGTGATGAAATTACTGAATATTGAAATATTTTGTGATAGATTAAAGAAACTATTTACAAGTAATCAATTACTGACCAAGTGCCTAGTAAGTTTTCGAATTAGGCACCTACAAAGTGGTGCGAATTAAGAAACTACGTCATAAGTAATTATCTCCTTCATTCTAGCCTGTAATCACTATATGTTCGAAAATCGTAATAAGTTAAATGTTCTTTAATATTTCTTTTAACCAATAACATCTTAAGATTATGGATTCCTTTGCATACAAATCCGTTATTTAGTTACAAAATGTTAGCTAAATATACATCCACCTGAGCGATTATATTAAATACTCTATCACCACGTTGCTAGCACAAAGAAGTGGCAGAAATCAAGTGACATGGTGGTAGTTCATATGGTAGATATGGGGGCTGTTCAGACGTGTTCAAATTATTAGACTCAAGCTATAATATATATAATTGAAGTAACATTTATTTTACAAAACTCATTTATTACACACTGTTTGCAACAATTAATATTTAGTATGAAACCCTTTGTCCTTTATCATAATTTTATGCGTTCTGGCATGCTGTTCTTCAGATTTTCACATTGTCGCTTGATGTCTTCACCCCTGTGCCGTATTTCAGTAAGTGCTTCTATGAGGTCCACCTTGGTGGTAATCGTCGGTTTTTTTAGTTTTCTCTCTATGATAGACCAAAGATTTTCAATAATTGGATTTGCGACTGGGCTATTACATGGCCAGTGAAGGACGTCTACATTATTTTCAGCCAGAAAATTAGTTACTCATCTGGTTTTGTAACAGGGTGCTACAGCCTGCATGAAGACACATTCACCATCAGGGAACCAGTCCGTCATTTGTGGAAAAATTCGGGTTTCTAGGACTTTTTTGTACTGATCCTGTCGCATAGAATCCTACAGATTTATTTTGTGTAATTCATGATAATTATGAAAATGTAAAAAATATGGTGCTGAGTCTAATAATTTACACACGTGTGTAAATAGTTAATGCATGTAATGTAATGATTTTGTTTGTCCTTATAAATTTGATATAAAGTGTAATACATGAGGGCTTTGGCTGAGTTACAAGTAATTTCTGTCAGCTTTGTCTCCCCCACTTTAAAATCCGTCATTCGTTTCAAGTGCATCATCAAAGTTTAATATGTACACAATAATGCTTCCTAAAAATGCCTTCCGTTTGAAACAATAAAGCTTTCACTGTGCAACACATTGCAAGTGATGCCCTTTGTGCTAGTGTCAATCATTTCTATGAAGCTGTGTCCTATTAAACATACACCCGTAGTTAATTAATTCAAATACGCTCTAGCTGACAGAACAGAGAGACAATCTCCTCCTGACTGCAGTATTTAGCTTTTTCCAAACGTAGCAACAGATACCATTTCAATTAAAGAACGTTGTCGACAAAGCAATAAAATTATCAATAGAACGCTTTTAACCACAATAAACTGAATTATTATTGGTTCAATTACTGTCAGTGGCATAGTGGTCTGCGTGTGTGTAGCTAATTTGCTTGTTTGCGGTGAACCAGAACGTATTAATAATCTCTTCAGCGCCTATTTCACACGCACCAGGAACAGGTTGCGGGTGAAATAGAAAGCGGGGCATGTTTATTTTACCTGCTGGAAGCGTCATAAATGTTTAAAAGCCAATGCATTTATATTTAAATTTAATATTGAGCAGTTAATATTTATTTTTAAAGTTTTCCGTTCACAACTGGCCCCGATCTGATATGAATCACTTTCTTTCAAGAAGCTGACAGCCCCCTTCTCGGCAAACACTTTGTAATCGGTAATAGAAAGACAAGTGGGGAGTACACATGGATTTAATTTTCCAAGAAAATATGTGTCATTGATTGGAAATATTATGAAATCTCGTATTATGCAACATTAAAACTGGTTGATGTTACTTACTTACTTACTTAATTACTTACTGGCTTTTAAGAAACCCAGAGGTTCATTGCCCTCACATAAGCCCGCCATTGGTCCCTATCCTGAGAAAGATTAATCCAGTCTCTACCATCATATCCCACCTCCCTGAAATCCATTTTAATATTATCTTCCCAGCTACGTCTCGGCCTCCCCAAAGGTCTTTTTCCCTCCGGCCTCCCAACTAACACACTATATGCATTTCTGGATTCGCCCATACGTGCTACATGTCCTGCCCATCTCAAACGTTTGGATTTAATGTTCCTAATTATGTCAGGTGAAGTATACAATGCGTGCAGCTCTGCGTTGTTGATGTTAATTACTAATATTAAAATAAAATGCGGACAAATCGAAAATATCATAAAACGGATGAACATATTAACGGTCATGTCCACACCTGTGGAGTAACGGCTAGTGCGTCTGGCCGCGAAACCAGGTGGCCCGGGTTCGATTCCTGGTCGGGGCAAGTTTCCTGGTTGAGGTTTTTCCGGGGTTTTCCCTCAACCCAATATGAGCAAATGCTATGTAACTTTCGATGCTGGGCCCCGGACTCATTTCACCGGCATTATCACCTTCATCTCATTCAGACGCTAAATAACCTAAGGTGTTGATAAAGCGTCGTAAAATAACCTACTAAAAATCAACGGTCATGTACCAAAGGGCCAATATTACTTGAATCTTTACAGGTGATAATATTATCATCACAATTTTTCAAAGTTTGGACTTTTAAAGTCCGTTCCGTCCCCATCAATCAAAGTCATCCATTCAACATCTTCTGGGTCTTCCAACATCTCTTCTCCGAGTTGGATGGTAGTCGAACATAACTTTCGGTAGCTTGGAGTTTTTCATTCTGCCTACATGTTCCTTCCAGTATACCTTATTTTCTGGAATTTTTTCCGTCAGATTATATATTTCCAATTAATTCCTTATGTATTCACTTCTTTTATAATCTAATAAGAAGTATCCTGCAACTGACAAGCAAACATTCTCATGAGAGCAGATGAAAAACATATTTTTTTCTTACATCATGTTAACAGTCTAATGTCAAACAAATACTTGTACAAATTTTGGCTACTTGAGCGCAATTACGAGGGCCGTAAAAATAAGTTTCCCCTGGGGCCATTTAAGGAAAGAAAACACAATTTCATTGGAAAATAGTTATATATAATAAAAGTAATATAATACAGTTGTATTATATTACTTTTATTATATATATATATAGCTATCTTACTCATGAACACTGTTGCATCTGACCTAACTTATGTAATTTATTGGAACAGATGCAACAACTGTTGAGGTATTTTTCAACATATTCACCACATCTGTGGAATTGAGACATCTGTCACACAACGGGATCGACAGAGAGGTGCAGACGCTGTCATACTCTGGTTTGATCCCAGGCTGTAGACTTCTACGACGGAAGGATACAAAAGTTGATCCTACGGTGTGACAAATGTCTCTATTCAGATGGAGAATATGTTGAAAAATAGCTCAACAATTGCTGTATCTCTTGCAATAAATCTTTCTATGAAATTGTGTTTTCTTTCTGTAAATGGCCGCAGGGAAACTTATTTTTACGACAATGATATTTGCAGTGATTTTGATGTATAAGAGATTCAAGCAATGATTGTTGGAAGAGTTAAGTTACAAGACACGATGAAAATTTCTCCGTATTTTTAGATAAGTATAAAGAGAATGTATTGAAATGTTTAAAAACATGTTTTCGAGATTTTCGTATATTTCAGGAACTCTGAAAAAGTGCTTTGTGTATACTACTCGTATCTCTCTATACACACACTCAATTATTTATTCCGATAAATACACATTTAATATAATAATTTTCTTTATTACAGAATAAATATAATGCTAAAAGATGTAATGACTTCAGGACTATCAGCTTGATACCGTATTCGGCGAAGATTCTCCTGCGAATACTGAATCGATATTTATATTCTACTAAGATGGAAGGAGAGTTGGAAGAAGAGCAATCTGGCTTCAGGAAAGGAAAAGGTACAACAGATGTAAGTGGGCTGCTGCGAACAACCGGCGAAATATAGCTAGAGAAAAATAAAGAAGTGTATGTATCTAGAAATGGCTTTAGTGAGAGTGGAATTGAAAAACTTAGGAGGATCCTGAAGAACACTTACATGGATTGGAAAGAATGGAGGTTATTAAGTAATCTTCATATGAAATACTGAGTCAGAGTCAGGATAAGAGAAATATCAGACGGAATAGGGAGAGAAAGGAGAAGAAAGGGGAACGACTGGACAATGATGGGTTTGCATTGAAGAACCTGCACTTTAGCAGAAAACTATGTATGAAATTGAAATGAATCTCAATGATGATCCAGTTCAAATACGAGTACTAAATATTCCTGAAATTTCTCCATATATGTCTTATAGCTAGTCTTCTTCTCTGTCTTTCAAGTGATGCATTTACTATAGATTCCAAGTGTTTTCCTGGTTTTAGATAACTTCTCCGTTTCCTACGCCCTGTGTGTTGCCTATATTCAGAGCAGTCCGAAAACTTATTGATTGTCTATCGATTAATCGATGAAATTCAAACAGTTAATCGTTTAAATATTTTGATCGATCGAAAGCACTACCTTTAATTATTTCAAAGTCCATTATACTAAAACCTAAAAACACTTTTAAATCACACACTTGTAGTCTATAGTCTTTGACGTCCGCACAAACCACTGCACTAAAAGATACAGATTCTGACTAGGCTACTGACACTGACTGAGGCTCCACTAGTTACGTATCGATTTGTAGTCTATAGTGGATTCGGCACGTGTGCATTCTGCAGTGTTGCCATTTAGCCATAGCTCGTTACAAAGAGTGGGACGAAATGAAACTACGCTTGAGGGTATTTGATGCTGAAATGACTACCAGCGTAAGAGCGTTACCAACATCTATTTTTCGGGTGCTTGACCGCTATTCTACCTGCAGTATTGTGGAAGTACTAAAAGATCAGGATCACACTATATATTTCGAACGTATAACGGAATTTTGTTACGAAACTTTTAAAATTTATGAAGAGTAATTATGTCATATTTTCACACGCTTTGCTAGCCTGTTCTTCTATATGCTTGCTTTCCTTTCTTATACATGACTTTGATGAGATATTGCTCACAACAGCTTGGACACAACTTGATTTAAATAACCGCATCATGAAACTTGCACGTTCCCCTGCAGCCACTTGCTATTCATACTGGGTTTTTCGAAAGTAAAGCATAATTGCTATTAAAATTTGAAGAGAAGTTTTTCGACGAAAAATAGAGACACGTCAAACCTTGTATTTATAAACGAACATTTTTAACGAAACAAAATATTTTCCGATTATTGTTATGCGAGTTATGTCGCCGTCGAGAACATTTTTTATCAATATTATTATTCACTTGGTGCTTTCATCTCATTTGCAGTTTCTCACATATTTTTAGAAACCGCATTATTGTCGTGATATTGTTTTAAAGATTTTACAGAACGTAATATTTCCTATTAGATATGGGATAAACGGTTCTTTTTAAGAAACAGTTTCGACTGTAACTGTTTCATGAACGAAACTATTCCAAAATAACAGTTTCAAAGAAACAGTTTCATAAGAATATGTTTACAACATCAGTGCCAACTGTTCCAAGTGTTCCAACTGTTTCAACCTCTCATCTGCTTCGGGAACATGTTTCAAAGCCCTTGAATCGCCTTTAAATCAGCTATTCATTGTATTATGACAACGATAGATAGTTTTCGTAGGTTACTGTTAAGGGTACAGTAAATAACAATTCAAAATAAATCGATTTTAGTAAAAAAAATAGCGCATATGACCCTAGGAGAGTTTAATAACGATGACAATAGCCGATTATATTTTTCGAGTTTATATTAATAATTAACATTATGTCATGGCACCATGAACATATTCTCCACCAATGGACAGCTAATAATTAGGGTACAATATAATACAATATAATATTGTGTTATTTATTCAGTCATATGACAAATCAAATTTACAAAAACTAATGACACTTATCCATATATGTAGTCATTATGTTCTATACAATAAAAATTACGAACGTTTTTGCCCTTCGGGCATCATCAGGCTCTTTGTCTAATATCTTGTATCTGGTCTTTGTGGTAAAATACAATGAGAATTTGATGAAAATTGACTGTTTAAAATTAAGTTATGATATGTCTAAAATAGTGTGATATGTCTAAAATAGTGTACCGACTTAATATGCGTAAAATTAAAAACTGCATTGATGATATATAAAATTGTGAAATTGTTGGTAATGTTCCTCATTTAAACTTCATAATACTGATGTATATATGTCGATCTTGTTTCAAAGGTTCGACTTGGACGTTTAAAACATGCAATTCACCGTCCAAGTCGAACCTTTGAAACAAGATCGACATATATACATCAGTATTATGAAGTTTAAATGAGGAACATTACCAACAATTGCACAATTTTATATATCATCAATGCAGTTTTTAATTTTACGCATATTAAGTCGGTACACTATTTTAGACATATCACACTATTTTAGACATATCATAACTTAATTTTAAACAGTCAATTTTCATCAAATTCTCATTGTATTTTACCACAAAGACCAGATACAAGATATTAGACAAAGAGCCTGATGATGCCCGAAGGGCGAAAACGTTCGTAATTTTTATTGTATAGAACATAATGACTACATATATGGATAAATGTCATTAGTTTTTGTAAATTTGATTTGTCATATGACTGAATAAATAACACAATATTATATTGTATTATAACATTGACAATCTGAATTATCACAATATGCTGTCTAAGTTAATAATTAGGAGATTTATTAGGGAATTTTATTCGTACAATGAAATTGCGCGATCCTAAATAGGCTACTGTTGCACGGAGGCCGTGTGGAACATGGATATTATATCTACTTTCGATTGGAGATCAATGATAGCGCTACCCATGGGTTTTGCAGACAACAAAGAAGAGGAAATCTGTTTAGAAACTGAACTGTTTATCTTTTGGAACCACGTAGAACGTTGAATTTATCACTGGAGCAGTGTAACACTCTTTGGAACAGTTGGAACAGGTCATATCACGAAACTGTTTCGATACGAAACAGTTTCAAGTGTGAAACAGTTTCAAATAAACTGTTCCAGCTTTTTTTTTACCCATCTCTGTTTCCTATACTAAACAACTAATTTATCCGCATCGCACTCCATTGTGAATAATGTGTACTACACAACAATCATATTCGTAGATAGTGAAAGCGTGCAATCATAGCGACTAGTAACGCATGCGCAGTACACTGCAGTTATCAGACAGTCTCCTCGCGACGAACTTCAAGCAGTCATTCGATGTTGTCTCTCCGTGTGCCCTTGTGTCTGCTCGCGACCGTGTGTGCACCACATCATAAGAAATCAATGCGAGACAAGTACCATCAGACAAAATGTCGCGTCGCGTAGCTCCGCACCGCGTCTGATTCTGTGCGCACCCGGCCTAATATTTTATTTATGCCGCCACGGTGATCTAGTGGCTAGAGCGCTGGACTTCTAGTCCTGCGTATCGCAGTTCTATTCCCGGAGTACCTCCCGGTTTATAACTTGTGTTGGACAAGCCCGTGGCCCAGGTAACACAGAGGTTTTCTCCAGGAGATCTGATTTCCCTGTAGCAACCCAACAAATCATCTCATCTCATCTCATCTCATCTCATCTCATCTCATCTCATCTCATCTCATCTCATCTCATCTCATCTCATCTCATCTCATCTCATCTCATCTCATCTCATCTCATCTCATCTCATCTCATCGCCTAGCCTCCTATAGCGCACATTGGACAACTTAAGTTGGTCTACCTAACTGGCTTCATATGGAGAATGACGTAAGTCAAGTCCCCGACATTAACAACCCATTTATTTTACGCTGAAGCAAGACAGTTTATGGTTACTATGGTAACAATTTCATTGCTGATATTAAATTTTGTTAGTCCCTGTGTTATGGAAGCGGTGTTATTAATGAAATGAAACTAAAAGAAGTTACTAACGGAAAATGGCAGAATTGAGATTCGGTGATGATAGGATTTGATGGCAGAAGACGTATACATTAAGAGGTATACACACTTTTTAATGAAACTAATCCATATAGGCCACCTATTTCTCAGCCGACTGTGAGTAGAATAGAAGCAAAATTCATAGAACATGGACATGTCAGTTACACAAAATGATCATTTTCTGTTACGAATATTTGCTGTATTTGAAATTCGACAATAAAACTATTTCATAACATAAGACTAATAAAATATGTAAACAATCAAATTAACATAGTAACTATTACTATATAGTTTGTGTATAAAACAAATAAAATGCTCTTTCACAAGATATGCAAATAACCATAGGGTGGCAACAATGCAACTTGGCTGCTGCGAACAATCGGTAAACGATACCTAGAGAAGAATAAAGAATAAAGTGTTTGTAGTATTTGTTGACTTGAAAAAGGCATTTGACAGAGTGGATTGAAATAAACTGATGGAGATCCTGAAGGAAATTGGTGTTGCTTGGAAAGAGAGGAGACCGCTCTGTAATCTTTATATGAAACGAGTCAAAGTTAGGATAGCAGAAAAATGTCAGGAGTGAAATAAGGAAATTGTGAAATAGAATGTCCTTTATCACCTACACTGTTCAACGTCAATTTGAAGAATTTAGTGAAAAACTGTTTTCAGGACATGGGAGAGGTGACAGTAGGAGAAAGAAGAATAAAATGCGCAAGATATGCTGATAATAATCGTGGTTAGAGAAGAGGAGATGATATTAAGGGACAATTTCTGGAGGTAAATGCCAGTTGTGAACATCATAGAATATAATAATAATAATAATAATAATAATAATAATAATAATAATAATAATAATAATAATAATGCTTTATTTTTTCTGGCAGAGTTAAGGCCGTGAGGCCTTCTCTTCCACTCAACCAGAGGATAAAAAGGAAATACATGATATAGTGCCTAAGATTTGCTGATGATATGGTGGTGTTAGCAGAAGACTAGGCTATACTAAGGGACATGCTCCTGGAACTAAATGCCATCTCTGAGCAGTATAGGGTGAAGATAAATGCAAATAAGATGAATACCGTAGTTGTCGGAAGAAAAATGAAGAAGGTAAAGGTGCGAATTCTAAATGAGGCAGTTGAGCAAGTGGACAGCTTCAAACACTTGGGGTGTACTATAAGCAGTAACATGAGCTGCTATCAGAAAGTCAAAAGGAGGCTATCAATATCGAAGGAAGCAGAAAGAAGAGCACCTTCTGCATAACTCTGGAAAAAGAAATAAGGAAGAGACTAGTGAAGTGTGACAGTGTGTGGGCCGAAACATGGACATTAGACGAAGTGAAGAAAAGCGACTACAAGTATTTGCGATGTGGATATGGAGGGGAATGGAGTGCATTAAATGTACAAACAGAATAAGAAAGGAAGCTGTATTGGAAAGAGTGGGTGAAGAAAGAATGATGCTGAAACTGATAAGGAAGAGAAAAGGAAATTTACTGGGCCAATGGCTGAAAAGAAACTGTCTACTGAAGGATGCACTGGAAGGAATGGTTAACGGGAGAAAAGTTGTTCTGGTAGAAGAAGGTATCACATAATAGACGATATTACATATATGGATCGTATGTGGAGGCTAATAAGACAGAAATAGGAAAAATTTGAGAATGCTGGCTTGCAGTGATGGACATCCCCTTGGGAGAAAACTAACAATGAATGAATAATAATATTAATAATAGTTATCATCATCATCACCACCATCGACTTGGTTTACCGAACTATTAAGGTTAAAAATAAACTTTCTTACTACCACTTTATGGAAGACCGTCTGCTTCCTGTGGAAGTGAATGTGGTTATCCTACTGCAATTAAATTAGTACTATTTCTGATAGAGAGAGGTAAAGTAATATTGGAAGCAAATAAGGATGTTACTTTGTGATTAATCTATATTACTTTCTGTTTTTTTTCTGTCACAAATAACACTTATTTTATAACAAATTGAACCGAAAATAAAGGAGTAATCACACTAGAAAAATGATTTGAATTTAACGGTAATTTTAACTTTTTAAAGGAAATATTCAAGTAGTTACATTTTTCAGTACTTTGCATACTCAAATTAACAAAAAAGACTTTCTAATTATTTGGTCAAAATGACATTGAAGAATGAAGTGAAATTTTGATTTTGAATTAACAGTACAAGAAAGCAGAAAAACATTTTTTTTTGTGTGGGGAACTACAGTCTCAGATAAAAACGTGTACCAATAATTTGCGAATTAAACATAACATAAAATATAAATCACATCCGTAAATGTCACTGCACCAGCTTCAAAATGTTAAAATAATGAACATCTACAAAAAATTGACCGTCATTTCTTTTTTAACAAACTAACGAAAATACTAAAGTTGCCAATCATATACAATTTTATATAAAAAGGGTCTCATGTTATATTTGGTTTTTATTTATTTCAGTGAGGATGAAACAAAAACAGTACGGTAATTTGAAACTGGTTTCATTATATGCTTCCTATTAGGCAACAAATGACCATAACGTTAAACCCAATATAGTGAACCAACATTTGGTTTTACAACGATAGCAATGTGTACAAAAGGGAGATAGTTGCCTCACTCTGAAATTTGGATGGCACAAGCTAGGAAACACGGTGTAATATTTGACGTGAATAACATACCATTGTTTAAAATGGAGAAACTTCTCTACATCAATTCTACCGTAAATCAGACAAAACAAACACTTCTAATACGATCTGCCAATGAAACGATACAACCTATGAAACGACGAAGTAAAAATTTGATAACCTTATCGAGTATAACATTGGATTAATTCAGTATCAATAAATCAAACAAGAATCACAACAATGACACCTCCGAGAGCAATACACAGGGCAACCCATATTTATGTTCAACTTTTTATTACATTGTAGTAGCGAAACCATTCAGGTTAAGTGACCCATCCCACCGCTAAAATGTACCGTGTTGCATACCTTTAAAAGCACAAAACAAGCTGTCATTTTATTTTACTTCATTGTGTTCTCAGTACGGTCCGAAACATTTCATGTAATCGGAAAAATGTAGTGTAAATCTTAAAACACTAACCATAGCAAGAAGACTGTTTGTGTACGATCGAACACAAATTGCTGCTCGAATGGAGGTGTGGCAGTCCCCAATTATGGTGCAGAGATGGTGGAGAATGGTGAAAGGAAGAACTGCGACGCTGGACTACAAGAGACGTTTCGCCAACTTGATTTGCACTGGCTCAGTTATGCAACAAAAGGGTGCTGGCCGACCAAAAAAAAGAGATCACAGAGGAGGCCAAAGCAGCCGCTACTGAGGCATTCCAGAGCAGTCCTAAGAAATCCATTCGACAGTACCAGCGGTAATCTGGTGTAGGCCTATCCTATGGGTCCGTGCAGCTGTTGCTAAAGGAAATGAATTGACGGCCATGGAAGCCACACTTTGTGCAAGCTCTGTCATGTGTGGACTGTGATACCAGAATAAGTTTGCTGAGTCACTACTAGCATGGCACATTCTATGTTCAGACGAGAGGGGTGTGGCCGAGTACCAAATGAAATGCTTGTGAGAGCAGTACAGAACGTTCAGCCACGTCTGGAAAAATGTGCAGCAAATTTTGGTGCTTACATCGAATTTTAATATTGGTGGAATTTTAAGCAATCCTTATTACTGGACTATCAGTTCATGCTACTTTGATCCTGTCATGTTAATTCATTTACTTGTGATAAACTAATACAAAGTTTGACATAAATATTTGTCGCTCTGTAGTTTAAAAATAACATAAATTAAAGTTACATCAAGATAATAATAGTCTATGTGCATACTTCTTCATTACCTATACATTTTGTGCATTCGAAAATAATTTAGTTTCTCATGTTAGGTTATATTTATTTATAAGTAAATAAGAACATTCTTATATTATAATTTACAATACATTATATTTTACCATTGACTATAATTGCAGTTGATAAAGCGTCATAAATAAACAAAAGTCAACATTGAACTGAAGTAAGAGTTTTAAGTAGAACAATGAATAGTTCGAACTATTTGAATGAAGTAGCCCTTACCCTTCATTTTACATTTTTTGTTGTATAAATTACCATTTGGAGTTTTTAATAGAAGATTTAGTTCGAATTTTGCATATACCCTTTCAAAATAGTCTTAAAATATTTAGTTACACATCTTAAACAAATTTTAGGAAAAATAATATTATTTCTTGCAATAGAAAACTTTTTGAGGTCTTATTGTAAGGCTGATTACTAGTTATATAAAGAGACAACAGTAATGGAATAGTTTCAAAAGCCAGACTGTTGCACATCAGTGTAGTCTGCTCAGAGAACTTTTGACAAATTGTTCGCGTGCATCCAAGTACATTTCCTTCATGGTTTATATTACACGTGTAACACTGAATTGATTAAAGGGGAGGGACCTAAAATTCCATTACTGTAATGACATCCATAATTTCTACGGACAATTAGTTGGTTGGGTTCAGAGGAATTGAACAGCTAAACCAGGGCACAAAAGTATTTCAATTTTTGTAACAATTTGTTTGAAGTCAATAATTGAATGGCATCCTGTTAACATATGGCTTAAGTGTCAGCCATCCACGCAAGAGTTCCGAATTAAACTCCAGGAAATCTAAACGGAATTTTACGAAGAATACGAGGAGTACCCTACTCTCGATTAAACCATCTGTTCAGAAACGACAGTAAAATGTTACAACTTGTAATTATTCTTAGAATGTCAAACTTATAAATTGAAATCACATATTTTATGGGTCGAGGAAGAATACAGTAGAGGTGGTGGTGTCACCTCAATGTTCCATTAGGTGTACGCCGTCATTCAATAGTTAGGAAGCTAAAAGTGGAATACAAGTAAAATATACAGAACAAGTGGAGTTAATTTTATTTAAACCTCCAAAATGTAAAACTTCATTTGAATCAGAAAAGATATTCAAACAAAACTAATTACATATGAACATTTTTGGTCATATTGACTCAAATTTTCAAACCTAACCAGGTTTAGAAAACGAAGACTTATAGCATAGTCATAAATGTTCAAATTTTAAAATAGGCCTACTATAGCAAAATTTTTGACATTTCAGAAGCAAAATTTAACAAGTATTGCAGAGATGAAAATTTTCAGGAAAACATCTGGATACACTTTGTTAAGCAGTAACAAAAGTGAATAAATATTAGAAGAATTTTAAATTACATATGTTTTAGAAATAAAAATACATTACAAATAAAATTGGATACAACATGGGATAATATGAGTAGGTGACAAGATAATTCCTCTATAAATTATATAGCACTGACCTGGAGTAAAGAGAAAATTAAAAATGAGTTAAATAGTTGAAGTGACGATTTAATTTTTTGCGCCGAAGGGACCACTTGATTTAGAATAATGAAGAATATTGACGATTATTATGATAAATAGTGAATGGTAGTGTCTCTCCATTTTATGAGAATTTGCAGTAATTGAATTGATAACTAAAAGTACAAGAAATCATGTTAATATATAGTAAAAAATAGCTGTACACATCCTAGGAGGGAAACAACATGTACAGTATTCTCAATACATTGCGATTTTAAGTTTCTTACCTCCTCATTACGCATTTTAAGCCTACATGTTTCTCAAGAACAGTCATAATTGTTACGTTATATTTATATTTCAGTTTGTAGCTCATTTTCTTCACCTTAATTTACAGAAATAGGAATATGAAGTTATCTATTTTGTATCGAAAAACAATCAAACTCTCATTTTAATTGCATAATAGATGTTTTTCTAATCCCACGAAATATATTTGAATACATTATCAATGGAATGTTCTAATTAGATGCATGTAGTTTGATATACAGGGTGATTCACTGACAAGCGTTTAGGAATGATATAAGAGGCAATTATGAACAACTTTCATACAGGAACGTATTTTCGGTAACGTTTCATTTGGTAGTAAAAAGCCAGGATATGTTAGTCAATTTAACCAGCTAGATTCGAACTGAAGGCCATCCGTTTGAAGTCTGGTTGCAGACGACTTGTTCCTGTGAACGTTGGTGATTTCTCAAAAACATGGTGTAAGCTAGTTGGTATTGTAAACAATATTTTGATTGATTAAACCTTGAAACTCGCTGATATGCATTTCACTTATGGAAGAGCAAAAGGAACTGGAAGGAACTTTGCAAGGTTTCAGCGGTAAAAATATCATTTAGTCTACTATGCCGACTAACTTATATCATGTTTATGAGAAATCATCAACGTTTGCAGGAACAGATCGTCTGCAACCAAACGTCAAAAGAATGACCGTGAGTTCGATTCTAGCTGGCTACACTGACTAACATATCTACGCTTGTAACTACGAAACGGAACATTTCCGGACATAGGTTTCTATATGAAAGTTGTTCATATTGATGGCAACTATCATCCCTAAAATTTTATAACATAGTCACTGAATCACCCTGTATATTCGTATGATACAAATCTCCCTATAATACATGCTGTAACGTGGGTAAAACTTCAGATATGGATTCCTCATAATTGCGTCGAAATGAAAATAAATGACGTGGCGTTACACAAATGACTAATACTAATAGGATTGCACCAGTAAAATGAAAAAGGCCTAAGCAAAGCATAAAGTAAATATTAATCATTCCAACAATGGGTACAGGCTAGTATACAAGTTCTGTGTGATCAAATTATCTCTCTACTGCAATGTGGCAACTTCGGCCATCGGAGAGGCTGCTATCGGACACCGGTTAGAGTATCGAAAATTCGACCAACTACAACTTACTAATGTTAAAAGTACAGAAGAAAAAATACTATAGGCTATCAACAAAGATCTGGAAATTCTTGATTTCCAGCTAGGGTTTGCAAGTATGATCATAGTTCACTTCAGTACTTTTGTTTGATGGAATTATTATGATACATTTTGTTTATATTTCCTTAGATTAGCTACTCAAGATGTCCACCATATGCCTGAATACAGGCCCCAGCTAGTCGTCTCATCGAGATCCGAACATTCTCCCAAGTTTCTGGCATAGTTTTTATTGTCTGACAGTCTTACAGAATCCGCTGACTGAGAGTTCCTTCATTATCCACAGGAATCGAATTCTCCAAAGACTTGCCTCCACAGAAAGAAGTACAATGGATTCAAATCTGGTGAGCGTGGAGACCAAGCATGTTCGGATCTCAATGAGACGATGGACTGCAGTCTGTATTCAGAAAAGAATTCGAAATTTTGAACAGTTCATGAAGGAAATGTAAACAGAATACACTGGTTGTTGTACTCATTGGAAAGAATTTTTCTCATTAAATTTCAGTCAGCGTATGGAACCTGTGCCAATCCAGCTACGTAATGAACTGATAATTTTGGGGAGTTACGATAGGTAAGAATTCAGTTACGGAAACCAGTTACAACGGCTGAGATATTATGGTCCTGCATGGTCTATCGTGCCAAGGATTACGAGGATTATTAGGATTTCCAGTGTGAAAGATTGGAAGTCGTAATGATGAGACGTAAGATCTCGAAATGTTCTGTGCACGCGCAGCTAAACATTCCAAAGTGAAGGCAACGATTCACTTCTTAGCATCTCACTTTTATATCGTTGAAGTACTTGTTTACGTAATGATCATATTTCATAATAATAAGATATACATACAGTGTTATCCAGAAAAGCTGGTGGACTTTTTTTAATTACAGATAATTAAACAACACTGCATTTAAAGTTCATACAATACTATCTAAACTCAATTGTGGGCAACACTGATAAATAATACGATTTGAATTATTAAACTTGACCGTATAATTCATAGTCTTTTAAATTTTAATATAGTTTATCAGATAACAAAGACGTGTACAATGAATTTCAGAGAAATAGATACAAGGCATATTATAAAACGTATTTACAAGCACAGGTGTCATCTGCAATGAATATTAGATGTATTTTCGTGAGTAATTTTAAATAAATAATGAGATATATCACAGGAAATTAATCGATATTTAGTAAAGCAACACTAGTTGAAAATTGAAATGCTAAGAGGTGCATACTGATTTTTTACTTGGTTATTTATATTTCAACTACAAGGTAATTTAGCGTGGATCGGATTGGTGATAGCGAGATGATATTTGGCGAGATGAGGCCGAGGATTCGCCATAGTTTACGTGACATTTGCCTTAGGGTTGGGGAATACCTAGGAAAAAACCCAAGCAGGTAATCGGCCCAAGCGGGAATCGAACCAGCTCCCGAACGCAACTCCGGATCGGCAGGCAAGCGCCTTAGCCGACTGACCTACGCCGGTGGCCGGTGCATACTAATGAATCTTGTATTATATTATAATTCAGTTATCGTAAGAAAAACATAAATGTATTTACATCAGCGTTGTTATGCTGTATAGCATACAATTCACTTGCCAAATGGAATGCAATATTTAATTACGAAATTATTGCTGTCTTTCGATTATACAGTATTTAGGCTATATAGGCCGATTTAATCGTAAAGTTGGCCACAGTGAACAACATGCTACCGTAATTTTTGTTTCGTTTATTGTTTGGAGTTTTAGAAATCATGTTGACTCATGAACAGCGAGAGAGGGGCTACTTCTGTTCTAAAGGGACGGTGACAGAATAATAAGAGAAGCTGCAGACGAATTTCAACATCGTCATCCAGATAATTATTCCAAAACTATGATATCGTAGAAACAGAATATTAACATTTAAAATAACGTTTAGTGTGCTCGATATGAAACACAGTTACAGACGAATAATATTCAATGGATGTGATTTCAGAGATGTTAGTTAGCCCTGAAAGGTCAGAGCACTATGTGGCTCGTGAGAGTGGTATTAGAATATTTTTTCGAATGATATTGAAATCTGTACGTTTCCACTTCTACAAATTGTAGCATCCCCACACAGCGCAAGAATTTGATCCACGGAAGAGGCGAACTTATTTCAACTGGATCATGCGGCTTATTCGTATTGACCAATCCTTCTTTCAGCATGCTTTATTCAGTAACGAAGGCCTATTCTTTCTGGATGTGTATGCTCTTGGTTCATACACAAAATGAACGATATTGGTCCAAAGAAAACCCAAATGGATGCGTGAATCCAATAATTCTAGTGCTCAAAAAGCATAGCGTAGTGTCCAATCACTGCACGTTACGATTTTGTTTCTATATTTATAACAGTATTTATATTTAATCAGTACACATTTGGCAATTTGTAATGCACTTCTTACAATTATTATTTACCACTTAAACGGATAATGGTATAGTTCGAGCTAGATGGGGCAACAGCACATTATACTCTGACATTTCTTGAGAAATTAAATATAGTTTTCGTTGTCCAATGTATTGAGCGAGGTGGACCTCAGTCGTGACCTCCACTGTCACCGGACCTCACACCTCTAAATTTGTTATGGGAATATGTAAAACAGCATATTTTCAGATACAGCCTGCATATGTAGATAAATTTAAATAAAGAATCACCATGTTATTCAGTACATTCCACAAACAACACTTTGAAGAGAACAGAGGAATATCAGCATCGAGTGAGGCACTGTCTTCAAGTAGTGTAAATGGAACATATTTGAACATTTGCGATATTGCATTGTGCAGTTGTACTGAGAACAATAATGCTTACATGCAAGCCTAGTCATGTTTACCTGAGAATAATGCAGTAAAAGAATGTAGTAATTTTGTTATGTGTGGTATTTCATGGTAGAATGTGATAACTTAAACATTTGTTCCAAAGAAAATAATTTGTTACATCTAAATTTGTTATTTCAAAATAATATTATGTTCCATATATAGTAAATTTTCTGTAACACGGTATTTTAAAATATTCGCACATGTTGAATGCTGTAGGCTATCTTGAACGTTCTAGTGCTACACGAGGTAGTCCTCTTTAGAAATATGCACAGTTACACTAATTAAACTTCCGATTTTTAGAATGAAACATACAGAAGAATATAATATAAAAATTATGTAACTTTAACTAAAGATCAATTCAAAATAATTCAAATTGACATGAATTCGTTGCCTAATCATAGTTATAATTATTGAAAATCCGTAACGTTTGCTTTAAAGTAGTCATTGGTTACATAATTTTATTATTATTTGCAAATGATTCGTCAGGTGAATCTTATTAATTAGAACGAGTGTGTTATTGTGTTCAGTAGATTATATTTGCACGCAGTATTTTCGTAAACATTTATAATATATTTTAAGAAACATCCTGTTTATACATTTTATTGAATTTTGTAGCGATTCGTTTCAAGAAACCTTGCGTGGTTGGTGTTACGTAACCAGAATAATTTAATACGTTTAGCAATAATCTGTTTTCGCTTGAATTATTTACAGTAGCACACAGTACTTCTAAAAATCGTGAGGAATTAGAAAGTTAACACATTTTCAAGGATAACCTGAATTCCATTTACATAAACTTAGGCTACTTAGATTTAGAGTAATATCAATTACAACGAGTTTCTTATTTAGCTCAGTGGATTACATTTACACGCAGTTTTTCCGCAAAACATTTCTAAAATATTTTATGAATCACCCTGTTTGTGCATTTTAATAAGTTTTGTAGCAGTGAGTTTTAAGATACTTTGCGTAGTTGGTGTTATGTAACCAGAATAATTTAACAAGTTTAGTGATAATCTGTTTTCGCTTGAATCATTTACATTGGCACATAGTAGTTCTAAAAATCGTGAGGAAATAGGAAGGAAGTTAACACATATTCAAGAAATTCGACTTACATAAACTTATACAAGAGTTTCAGTAGCTTCAATAAAATTACAAATTATAGTAATACAGAAAATTGTATAAAATCGTGAGGAATCTAACATTAATGAATTTTCATTTTATCGTTGCAGAAAAAAAAAGAAAGAAACGTATTCATAAATTTCCTTGGAAAATATTTCCGTTCGGCGGATAACACATTTAGTTTTAGTTCATGAAAAATACTGAAGCTGTCGTCTTAAATTTATGTAGGCCTAAGTAAGGTGGAGGAAAAATCAAATTCCCGTGTTAAAGATATGAGTGTAATACAGCCTATTTCAATTCTCTATTGTGCGTGAATTCCGGTACCGGTTAGTTTTATACAAAAATTAAAGTTTATATTTCTTTACTTACAGGAAATTATTTTTTACACTAAAATACCGTAGTTAGGGAATATCAACGCATTCTCTGAAGCTGTGTATAAGGGGAGGACATTTCTACTTAGTTTTAGTACTTAATACCGAGCCCAAGTACCACAGGGAAGCAGTAAAAGTGACAGTAATCAAAATATAATGCACTAATAGAGCTGTAGCAATTAATTTATTCATAGTCATATCTAGCCTGTAATATTATTTTAATATTCTTTAAGAAATAGCATTTTCGTCCTGTAGGAACATATATTTAACTTTATAGTTTTAATTAAAATTTGAAAGTGGCGGTAAAAAAAAGGTCGGCGAAACAGTGGTGTAATCTTTATCAATCCAGCCGCGAGGGAGCGTTAGCCGACGAACGGCCACGGGCACCAGAGGTGTTCTATTAATTTGAATTTCAGGCACTTAGCAGCGTACTAAATTAATTTCAGCAATCCACCCCGTTCTCACTCCCGGCTCTATATGAAAATGTTACTTACTGACCTCAGAAAGAGAGAGGTGCCTCATTCTGCTGCCTTGCAGAAAACAACACACGTAGTAAGTTGTACTTGTTGGGTTTCGCCAAAGTAAACGTGTTCGAGGTAACGAATAAGCATTGAGTTCATATGTAAATCTTACTTATGGAAAATTAAAAACAATATTTGTTTTTATAATTAAATTTGGCATCGTAATTAAGATATGTAGACAAATTTCAAATGTTTGATGATTTTAAAGAACTTATTGAATGTTCCAGTGTTCATTATCGTTGACAATAGCTAAGACGATAGGCCTATGATTAGTTTAAAGGTATTTTTTCCTTCTAATAGCTTATATAATTGCTTTCAAACCGATGACGGAATAGTACTCGTAAGGCCAACTTAATATAAAGAGTATATTGAGCTATTTGAAAATCTCTTAATTTAATATTATACAGGGTGTAAAAAAGTATCCAATATTTTAGGAAGTGATAGAAACTCATAAAAATGAAAGTTTACGTTCAACGCGTTTCGAGGTACACTCCAACAACTTAACTTAAGTTTATAACCGATAATAATTCATTTTGTTAAATAATCGAATGATGTTACCGATGCAAGTCTGCTGATGCACCCATTGTATCCTAGAAGGATATGTGCTGCGAAGACTTGTTTACTACAGTTATTTGTCATTTGAAGATTTTTTATGAGTTTCTTAATTAATTAAAGTTGCAACACTTGCTACCAAGCTGACAATATCTAACAGATGTTTCATTATGTTCTTTCATTAATAATAATAAAAAAAAACTAAGGATTCTCGGTCATATGTTTATATGAATTTTTTTTCTTGTTTTGGTGTGAGGAACATGCTCCCAAGATTTGTCAAAGTATTTCTGAAACATTGATCGGGTCTCGGCATAGCTCAGATGGTAAGATCACTCAGCGCGCCAAGCTGAGGGTCCTGGTTTCGACTCCCGGTTTCAGAACGAATTTTTCTCCATTAATAAGTATCTACGTTATGACTACTCAATGATATTGATTACACAATATTCAATAGAGGACGGCGAGGTCGTCTAATAATAATATTTATTAAAGCCTGATGTTTCTCAAAAGTCCTTATTTTGTAGGATATTAATGAACAAAATTCCATTATACTTCATTTCGAAATACAATACAGCGAGAGTTGTATATAGAGAACGTTAAGCTTGACACATTTTTTGCTGCATATTGAAGCTGTTAGAAGTGCTACATAGAGTTGGCAGAGGTCTCACAGTCATTATCTCTAACTGCAACGTACGTCACTTGTCATTACGCCGCAGTTTGTTTCACTGGTTACAGTTGAATAGTTCAGTCACACAGACTTCTCTATCAGGAATACTATTCATTCACAATAACGAAACGGCAAGCAACTCAGAAGCAGATAGTGCAGGAAACACTCTTTCACTATTATATGAAATGGCTTTCTGTTGATTTTTTTATGGTGCTATAGTGTAGCTGACATGCTAATTACAATTAAAATGACTGTCTATATGAAAATATAAACAGTAAAAAATGGATTGCTCCAAATAATTTTATTACTATTATTATTTGTGTTTTTATAAATATGCTTTTAAAAAACTTACCCTATTTACACGCCATAGGGTTACCCTCCGTCCGACAAAAGGAGGACATATCCTTTTTTTATTAATAATTTTGTCCTGTCCGGCAGGCATTTCAAAAAATTTTAATGTCCGGCGTTTGGCATTTCAACTGGAATTAATATGAATATTGAAGAATGTGCGATATTATGCATAGAATATCTAAATAAATGGTGAAAACCTATGAAAGAATTTAACTGCTTCAATGGTTGAAGCTGGATCACATAAAAACATAAAATATGATGACCTATTGACATGCATTGAATTCTTACACTCTAAAAATTTCACTACTCATAATTCTAAGCTATTTTATCAATTTTATTCTGCAATAAACAAAGATGCGCCAATCAAGTTAACTTTGACAAAGGTTTAAGTTTAGATAAACAATGGTGCAAATTATTACAATAGTTCTGCGAGCACTGAAAGTTTCTCAGAATTCTTAAAAATTTGTCAATTCTATTTATTTATCCCAAGTAGCAATGGAAGTGCTGAGAGAGTATTTTTCCTAATATCTGCTCAATGGACAAAAGAATGAAATCGGATGCTAACGAAGGTAGTCAGAGGTGTCTTCATGGTGAAATATAATTTTGAGGGCATGTCCTGAGAACAATTTCATAGTTATTTGTTACAAGATATAAGTTTGTCTCTTCAGGCTCTTCTGCACAAAGTGGGCTCCACCAACAAGTAGGGTACAGATGTAATACTGATCCAGCAAGTAGTGAGAAAACAGACTAAGGTGAGCCTTTGTTTTTGTCTTTAATTTTGTTCATACCAATTTTTAAAAGGACCTCCTTTTTCAGTGATGTCCTCTTACTTTATATTCCATGTCCTCTTGCAGAATTTATTCTCATGGGAACTCTAACACGCCATGAAAACGCTTGGGAGGGGAGCATGGAGGTAGTTTCAATGCTTTTTGGCCTCGACACTCAAAGATTACCTATTTCTTAAATGGATTATTAGTCATATTAAAACGGGAATTAAAAAATTATATCATCAGAGGGCAGGATGTGTGGCCCTCATCTTTTGCTTGGTCACATTGTCTTAGCGGTAGCTTTATCTCATTTTATTCTCAGTTGTATGATGTTTAACATTGGTTGAAATCCTGACAAGAGTGATGACGTGAAGTTAAAAGCAAAACTTTTAATGACATAAATTTAAATCATAATCATGTACACTGTTATTAATAATATTTTATTACTGATATTACTTTTTTATTCAGCAATAGAATCTATGTTCCTAGGCTATATTTGAAGGATTCAGAGCCATAGTGGGCTAAGCGCCATTTACTAAAAACGGAGAAAGGAAGGGTTAAAGTTAAGTGAATACCAAAGTTTAATAAAGATTGACATGTAATTTAGTTTTAATGTGTATAATTTATATTACTTGCTATATGTTTCCATTGAATTTTGGTAATAACTTCATTTTAACTCTTGTTTTCTACGGTTTTAGTAAATGGCGCTTGACCCAGTATGGTTCTGAACCCTTCATTTAACAAATAAAAGTTATTTTTACTGCAAATAAAATTATACTTCAAGCATTAATTTCTATATTATATATATATATATATATATAATATACAGGCAAATTACTTAAAAAATGTGTCAAATCAGATAATTTCAAAACCTCAGACATTACAAGTTACAAAAAGGAGGACATTTCTTGATTTTTTAAAAATCCGACAGGACCCTGGACAAAGGACTAAAAAGGAGGACATTTCCGGACAAAAGAGGACTCTGGTCACCCTACTCATAAGTGGTGTCTTATTGGTGGCACTTGTGATGTTCAGACCTGTTTTCGGACAGTTGACTAAACAACAATGTCAGCTTGTAATATTGATGAATTTTCGGGTATGATAAGCTGAAGTTTTTTTTTCTGAAGATACTAATTAGAAAACAACATTAACAAATATGCTTCTGAATGCTGAACAACTATGATGGAGAAAACGTGATTAGGTTATAATATGGTTCTGTGGGATTTAATAGTGTATTCTAAAAGAACAAATCTTTACGGTATAAATTAGCCACACTAAAACCCTTGCCTTAATAAACAAGTAACTTCAGATTAAGTACATTCGAATCTTACGTAAAAGTTTATTAACATAAAAATAAATTACAAATTTTTAAGATTGGGGCCTATAGACAGCCTATTTCCATTTTCAAAAAACCAGAGAGAAAGCCTTTGTATTAAGAGTTTCTGGTACAGTCTTTGTAAATTAAATAAGCATTGTTTGTAACCCACGCGCAGAAACTTTTAAATTTCTCTTTCTTACTTATCCTACAAGTTTCGTTTTAAAATTGACTATCTGAACATAATAATATGGGTGTTCTCATTTCCGCGAGATAACGCCGCAGTGTGGGGAGTACTATAACTCTAAGCGGTAATGCAGCTATTCGCGAGGGCGGAACTGCACACATATTTGCAGAGTGAACGTACCAAACTAGTTCTTTGGAAAACACATTCACGTTCTTCCCCCACTTGGTCCTGTGCAGAATTAACATTGAACGAGTAAAGTTTGTATAACAGCACAGGATGCTCGTGGACCATCTAATAGCCTCTGCTTGTCTCGTAGAAACCAGTCGTATTTGTTAAAATATTCCTCGTTCAGTCTACCATACAACTTACAGAATCATACGCAACCCCCTCTCGTAACGGTGCTGATTAAGAAACGTATTCCCAATGCTAAAATTATTTTAGAAAGGAGAAACGATTTTTAAACCACACCTAAATATTTGATACTGACACCGCCAGTCATTTTAAAAGACAAAAATTAGACAGAATGGGAAACTTTAAATTACGAGTTCTAATGTTACAGAAGGATACAGTATATACCGAGCGTTTGGGGAATAAATGATTTTATTGGGTGTATAGGCTGTAGAGAAACCGCAACGCGGCAACCCGGCATTTGGCATAGCCGCTCGAAGACTTCGGTTAACCAGATAGCTTTATATTGGTGGTATACAGCATAGAAGTAGTAATTCGATGCAACACAGAACTGTTAACAAAAATACCACTAAATATAAGCAGTAAAAACATAATTTAATCACAAAAATTAAGAGAGAAATGGCAAAGTCACGTTTTCTCTGCAGCTGTATTCTGCGATAGCACATTAAGTTCACTACTCAGACGAAAGGTAATTTGGTGTTGAGGTGTGCAGAATTCGAAAGAGTAAAGACAAAGAGTGTAAAGTTCTGCGTTCTTTAAGTCGGAGCCACGAAAGACTTGCGAAGGACGGTGATATGTGATCATATCATAGGATGTTGCGCACCTATCTGATAACGGGGTAGGGTGGCTAGTTCCTTTCCCCCTCTATTGCATATATCGCTGAGTACAGTAGCTTCACTAGAGAGACTTCAAATGCATAAAAACAATTGTTCTTCCTCTGACACATATGGTCAAGTGATACCGTACTTGGTAGAACACAAATAAATGACTCACCAAAACATCTAATATTCCTTCCACTTTGGTGTTTTTGGTTTTAAAGAATTTTCTTTATTTCATGTTTCAATTGTAAGTCGCCGCTTAATCTAAAACGTTACAAAAAGACGAGAGATGGAGTAATTCTCTCTCGGTTTTCTCTATGCATTTAACTGCAGTAGAGTATTATTCTTGTGTAACTCACCTTTCCAGAAAAAAAAAATGCTACACAAACGGTCGGTTGGCAATTAAACAGATACAGCATACGTATCTCGTGCCTCTAAACTTATGTAAACTCTCAAAGGACTTAATGAGTGTGTATTTAGTTGTATGGAACGTTAACAATGGCCCGTTCGTTTATTTTGCTTCCATTTCAGTGCTACAGAGATTGAGATTTAACCGCAAGGCTGTGTATGATCGAACGTTTCAGTGTTATAGTGTGGGGTTTCAACCGCACACATCAATCTGTTACAAGTGTACAGGACGTTTCGATTTTTCCCCATAGAAGGCGATTTAGTATATATTTGTTCTGTTTTTTTTATCAAAGGTTTGATGTAATAAGTAAGTCGGCCTCGTCGGTATATAACTCTGGGAATACACAAAAATATATTACTACATTCCTATACAGATAAAGCTTCTTCTAAACCTTTATATTGTAAAATCCGATAAAAACGACTCTGTTAATGCAGAAGGACATTTTTATAAAATTCAGAATGTGCGCTGACCTTTGATTTTAAGACGACAATAATTATGGTCATAAATAAATAGATAATAAATAAAAATTACAAAGAAAGCTAAATTATGCGAGAAATAAAGAACTCGAAGACTATTATAGTTCGTCGTATATCTCAGAGGTTGTGTAAATTATTGAAATTATAGACATGACTGGAATTGAATAAATACAGGGAATAGAATATATAAAGAGTGGATGATTTTAGCAGCTTATTACTTAGACTAGCCGTACCCGTGCGCTCCGCTGCACCCGTTAGAAATAAATATAAAGAAATTACATAATTAAAATAGGACGTTTGATCCAGGGAAGATCCGTGTTTGATAGAAGGATAAATCGTTTAATATGTTACTTAATTTAAATTGTATTTAAATAATTAAAATGCGATCATTTTGCTCCAGAGACCACTCATTTGGTGCAATGACAATTCCTTTAACATGTTTCTTAATTTTTATTACATGCATCCATACTTTAATGAAGACTGACATATCATTTACATTTAATTTAATATACTTTATTCTACTTGCTATATGTTTCCATTGAATTATGATAGTAACTTAATTTTAACCCTTGTTTTCTACGTATTCAGTAAATGGCGCTTGGGCCACTATGGTTCTGAACCCTTCAAATAACTTAAATTATATTATATTATATTATATTATATTATATTATATCATATTATATTATATTATATTATATTATATTATATTATATTATATTATATTATATTATATTATATTATATTATATTATATTATATTATATTATGTTATATTATATTATATTATATAAAAAATGTGTTGATAACGGATGTACACCGATAAGTAAGTTTTTAATTTGTTATGGGGGCTCTTGAATCTCAGGAGGAACAAATTTTATTTTACAACAGCGCTACATAATCTGCTTGGCTCATTGCCCAATTTTTTTGCACTGAATTTAATGCATATGTATTTTATGTATTTTAACACGATTCAATTGAGTATAATTAAATAAAATAAAATAATGGAATGTTAAGCTAATATATTATTAATGCATACTAAATTAATACACTCTCGTTTTTCGTTAATTCTCTGAGATAAACATTATTTTAAGAAATACAGGAAACGAATATACAGAATAGCCTATCAAGTTTCCTGTGCATAAGAAGCTATTTTAATCTTACCTGTCCTCAATTCACTCAGACGTTACTGTAATAACATTATAGCATTATGTCCATATAGAGAAACTACACTTTCCAATGGTGAAATAATAATTAATTACACAAATCGGTTAATTTAGCTTCCGATATTACTTCATACAAACACAGAAACATTCTCTGTAGGCTATGATTCATAGCTTTCGATTTTTGTTGACCAAGGCCCCTTATAGACGAAGTCATTTGTTCTTTATTTCATTACACCGCCTTAGATTGCAGTTATTTTAATTTTAAAACTCATTTAACTCATTAAATATCAGTCCTATCAAAAATTTTCAAACAATACAACTTATCGGAAATGATTTTTAAAGAAAGTTTTGTTATGTAACATTTTTCACAAAAATCAATAATAAGCTAGATATTTCGATTCATTTAATTCAGGTCCCCTTATAACCCCCCTTTTAAATAATGTATTTTGAACGCCATATAGCCTAAAATCTAAGTTACAACGAACTTAATTTATATTCCAATTTTCATCGAAATCCGTTCAGCCATTATCGCGTGAAAAGGTAACAAACATACAGACAGACAGACATACAAACAAAAATTTCAAAAAAGCGATTTTCGGTTTCGGGCTGGTTAATTATATATGTTAGGACCAATTATTTTTGGAAAATCGAAAATTACCAGAAAAATTTCGTCTACAGATTTATTATTAGTATAGATTACGTACAACAAAAAATCCCTATAGCACAGTAGTCCAAAATGAATACTAGGCTTAAAAAAATTCCTTGAATGTTAACACTGTATTTTACTACACTACACAAACACTTTAATAAGTCCACACCTATGGAGTAACGGTTAGCACGTCTAGCCGCGAAACCAGGTGGCCCGTGTTCTTAGTTACTTTCGGTGTTGGACCCCGGACTCATTTCACCGGCATTATTACTTTTATCTCATTCAGACGCTAAATAACCTAAGCTGTTGATAAAGCGTCGTAAAATAACCTACTAAAATAAATTTACTAACTAAGGGTAAGTAAACAAATAGTAAACAAAATTGTTAGGGAGCATATTTGCATTACGTTCAAGCTTCCTTATGTAAGTTGCTTTCAAATTGTTTTTATTACGTTATTACAGAAATAGCTACAAAACACACTAAGTTACTCACGTGACAACATTCTTATAAATCAATCCGCCTTGGCCTTGTAATACTTCTTTAAAGAATGAATTTCACTTAACAATTATTTATTTTGAAGAATAATGTCATGAAATGCAAAACAGTCCTCACTGAAGAATGATTTTACAAGCATTGATTTTACTGTTTTTAAAAATCATTTATTTTTCTCAAGAATCCATTGAGCGTTCATGCGAGAAAATAATCTTTTGACGCGCGCATTTGTTCCAGGAATACACATAATGAACTTCACTAACCTCTTCAAATTTGAGAGTACTCCTTCTGTACTTTTAAAAGATCAACCCAGACTTCATTTAAACGTTTGGTGTTAGCATCACTCGCCTTGAAAAATTAATAACTCACAATAATATTGTTTCATATTAGTCCACCTAGAGTCACCTGCAATGATAAAGTGCGATGTTTGTAATTTGTGATATGGAATAGACATTGTAACTTTTCCATTTTTTCTCATTTTAGAACTCTAAAATACGGGACGGAAAGCTGTCCCGAAGACTTTTCTCAGGACAACGGGACACATTAGCGAAAAAGGGACGATCCCGTATTTTATGGGACTTCTGGGAACCCTACATTAATGAAATTTTGAACCTTTCATGATTTCTATGGTTACAATGGCGACTTTAGTATAGGGTAATTTGCAAGTTTAAAGAAAATTGAAAATGTGAAAATACGTTTGAGTTTGAAAGACTCTGAATGACTTTATATACTTCTGCGCAGTAAAGAAAAGCTCACGCTTTGCACCGAAAATAGTACAAGATACGCAGCAACACAGCATGTTTTCAAACAAATTCAGTTTTATGCAGGTTGTATTTTTTGTTGCTTATCATGCTCAAGACTTTAATTTGATGAGAATTTAATAACTAACTGAAATTTTATTTCATTTCAGGATTGCTGTTGATTCAAGGCTTCCACTTTCACTACTGCCTGGAGTCCTACCGGCAAGAGTGAGTGTTATTAAAATATTATTTAATTAATTATTTAGAGCACAAACATGTAATCATGTTCGTAGACATTTTTATTTACATCTGTTGAGACGCAAAGTTATTAAAATTTTTATATTTGTAGGAAATACTGTTTTAAATTTGACGTATATATTTTGTCTCACGATTAAGCAAAAAACTTCAACTACACAAGTTTACCACACTTTATTTGTGACAGGGATTTTCGGCAACGTTTAAATTCGTTTCAACCTCTTTCATATTTACAGTTCTTCCATATGCAAATGGTATTAATTCTCCTATGTTCCCTTGTTGGTTTAATGTAAAAGTTTCTTTCGTAATAGGACTTTCATTTTTTAGACAATGATAAATGTTTTTCTGTTTTCCTCGTCCAATTTTAATACACATCTAGTCTTCATCTCCCTTCTGCCAAATTTATTTCTTGAAGAGTTTATATAACGTATATATTTCAAAAGTATAAATAAGTAACAAATTCTACATCAGTTTAATACTGTGAATAGGAATATAAACAGGTGTCACGTGTAGTTATAAATAATCATTGCAATTGTATCTTTCATAACGCAGCCTTTCGGAAACTCTTTTTTAAAATTGGTACAAGTATAGATACTGTCAAACCACAATACATTACAGAAATCTAACTATACTGTCAAACCACAAGTACATTACAAAAATCTAACTCCCAATACAAGTTGTAAGATAAAATTAGATATTAGATATATAATAAATATTTATTTTTATCAGTATTTGAGTAACGTTTCCAGTTGTAGTTCAAGCGAACAAGAAAAATGCTTCACACCATACAGCAGAGTAGAGGAAAAGAGGCATTTAGTAGCTAGAATTTAATTACATGAGTGCCTGTTACGGAATATTTATGCATTATCTACTTCTAATTCAGTCGAAATCAGAACTTCTATATTCGATGTACAGGTCTAGATGATGAGAAATGAATAATCACGTAACCGTGTCAAAGATGTGTGCTGCAACAGCATGACAAAAATGCTATTCGAATGGCAGTTTTACGGTATTACACTGTTCTGTCGATATAGGAGAAAGCCAATGTCTACCAACTTAGATATAACACGCGGAGCAAGTCCTCTGCAATCGGCAAGCATCATGATTAGATGCAACGTGAACATCCAGGAATATTGTAGACCAGTGGTCGTCAGTACTCGCTGAAATGTGCAAAGGGTAAGCGGAGCCTTCCCGTGTGCCCCGTCGTGCAGCAGGAAGAGGTAGAGATCATACCCGCTAGCAGCTACGAGTGCACCATGGTGCGCTGTGTTTTCCGCGGGTAAGAGACGCTAGCCCCAGGGTGCTCTGTGCTGACGACCGCTATTATAGACAGTAAAAAATCAATCATACAGGAATGGGTATTTAAGAGTTGTCAATTCAATTAAAAAATTGAATCTGGTACAACGTCAATGAAAATTAATTTAATTTCCTAGAATATATCTATAAAATAATATACTCGTAATAAGTGAATAAAATTAAATATATAAGTAAATAGGTAAATAATAAAATAAATAAACATAAACAAACAAGTAAATGAGTAAATAAGTAAATAAATAAAAGACTAAATAAATACATACATAAAGATATAAAAGAATGACAGAAAAAAGAAAGAAAAAAAAAAGGATCACGAAAGAAATATACCTTAAACCCTGAACCAAAATTATTAATATTTGCGCCGTTCTCAAATGTATATTTACTTTGTGAGAAATAGACGTGAACGTGTTTGTGAAATAATGCTTCATCGATATGCAGGGGCTTTGATTCTCGTCACAACAGATCACATTGCACTCTTTTGTTGCTTTCTTTAGAACCAAATGCATTCTACTAAATCGGCGGAGTAGTTTTATATATAAACCTTTTGGTCTGTATATATCTAATTGACAAGTGTTATTTTCTTTTGTCTTTCTGTCACAGTACTTACATCTTTACTCTTTCTCAAGTAATTAAGATTTCGACTTCATATTTTTGTACAGTTCCCTTTTCCAAGAGATTTATTTCTAAAAACATTAGAAGAAACAATACACTTTCTGCAAATACTTTAATCTTTAAACTTATATATAATAATTAATAAAATATTTAGATCCCACTATGAACACAACAATATTTCACCAAACTCTATTTATGGCAAAGGTGGTCGACTCTGTTTGAGTTCTGTCTTTTCTTTTCATTTCCACTAATATTCCAATGTTATCGTCAGTTTTGCTTGTTCTCCACTTTCTTGTAGGTTCTATCTAAAAGATATCTATACAAATGAAACCTTCAAAGTAACCTTTTATTTCTTCATTTTCAGTTTAAGCTCTATAGAATCGAAATCTTCTTTCCCTTAGTAAAATTTCATTACTTCTGAGTTGAGAGTAGTGAACTTGTTTAAAAACCTCACTTAGCTATGACAATACTGACTGGCAACAAGTACCGTACGAAGAAGCATATAAGTTGTATAGTAACTTTGGAAATGCTACTAGAGCAAATTAATTATTTCTGATAGTTGAAGTTAGTAAAGCTATTAGAGGAATGCACATCCATTGCATATACTTGCAATTCAGGTTTACAAAGAAGAAAATAATTCTTTACTTAAGTACCTTATTACGTCGTACATCACTAGTATTAGAATCAATACCAAGGTAGGCTATCAAGACCTGTTCCACTTCAGACGTTTTTATCCTCCCATCGCAGCTTGGATCTTCCTTACAACATCCTTGTGATATGTATTGCTATTTTTTAATTCATCTCGTATCAGCCATTCTTTGGATATGTTGAAACAACTTCTGTTTAAGGCATTTTATCTTACTGTTTAAAATAAATAACGATATTAAGCTGCGCTCATTATAATACGACCAACAATGTAATCTCTCTGAGCAAATCCAACATTTCATCTCAAGAATTTCATTGTAGATGATTCTGTTAATCTTCTGCTTTCCTATACACAGCTACTCCAATTGAATAATGTGAGAATGATAGCCACAAGGACAACATTTTACAAGAGAGCGTACGATATTAAAAGTCAATGCTACTATAGACCATTCGGTATCTCGTGAAACTTTCCTGCACGTCAGGAGAAGAAGAACGTGAACTGAGAAGCTTCCCTCCCTCGCTACGCTCCCATTCACTTACCCCCACCCCCAATATAACATTCTTACTATATGCTATGGCACACGCAACAATTTGGTTTCACGAGATAATGGATGACGTTTGGTATCTCAAATTCTTCGGCATATATATCTGTTATTTGTTGAATAAATTTTATAATATTTTACTAGTAGCTTCACCATATGTGTAAGAAATAAATACACATGCTAAACTATTTTTTGTTAAAAGTGTGGCTTTGAACTATCTCATTTCCACCCATTCAATTTTCAGATCCGCACAAAATCATGAGAATTGCCATAAGTTTATAGGATTTTAAAGTCGTTAATTTTCGTGTTCTACTTTCTAAAGTTCTTACAATTGCTTTATACCTATTTTTGAATGTCTGAGTCTATCACTATACATGAATTACATAATTACTTGTATTATTTTTTTGAAAGACTAATACACCATGTCCCGCTTAGAGGAATCGAGAAATAAGTGATAATTTCAAGTGTAAATAATGGTTTATTAACATACCTTTTACATAACCTGATGTAAAAACTCACCGAGTTTCGAAGAATGCTCAGTGCAATCGATGTGTGCGCCTTGAGTTGCTCTGTAGACATCTAAACGGTATTCAGCCTCCGTCAAGTGTTCTGTAGCAGTTGTGGACTCACTAGCGCAGCTGCATTTGTGATGCGTTGCCTCAGTTCCTCCAAAGTGTTAGCTCTGCCTCTTTGGTACATACCATCCTTCACAAAGCCTCAGAAAAATAAGTCCAAGGAGGTCAGATTGGATGACCTGGATGGCCAGAAAATGGGTCCTCGTCTTCCGATCCACCTACCCATGTACGAAAAACACGGCGTTGTACTCACATAACAGATTTTTCTTGTGCTAACCATAGCACACACTGAACTTTGTGTTGTGTTGTCCACATGTTGACCATGGCGTGTTCTCCTACAAAATGGCGCCAGGCGTGTTTTAGCAACAAATAAACGAAAGTTACGCATGCAGCTATTTTCAAACTTTGTTGCGTAAACTTGTACAGTTTCTCTACCTTGTCAGATGTAAATCTCAACAATATCTTTATCTGGTTTCAAGTGGTGAGCATTTATTTCTCGATCCTTCTAAGAGGGACACGGTGTACAATCCAGCCATATACTGTAACAGCCGTTTCGGTTAAGAACTCATGCTGTAATGAAGTAAGGCATATGTTTTGAACTCTACCTAAAATTACATTGGATCACTAAAATATTATATATTGTTTAGAATAATCTTAATTATTATATTAATTTCAGAAATGAATTATTTTAATTGAAGATCATAGTATTACGCAATTATTTTGTGTCGCCTGCCCTCGTGAGATTTTCTCTCAAAATGCATGCGAGTGTTTTTATGCTGATTACGAGTAGAATCTAAGACATCTTGGGATTCCCTCAATATTGAGTTTTGAGTGAGGTAGAACTGTTGTATTTTGATGCCTTTCAGAGAACATTCGTCATTGTATTTATTTACTTGAGAAGTCATTAACTACATTCGAAATTCTTGATTATGTCTTAATTTTGCTAAAATAATGTCTTACAATCTCAATCTTCAGTGTGTAATTTTGTACGTCTTTGTAATAATGTTATGTGCGCCGTTCGTAAAAAATATATTTGTGCCTAAATATAAGATTTATAAAACCCTCAAAACGTATTTAAAAATTTTATTAAACTAATTTAATTACAATTCCTATTTCAAACGTAATTTTAAAACAAATTTTCGTATTTTACATATATATTGAACATATTTTGACTTCATTTTTTTAATATGTAAATAGGTCGATGTCTCATGGAATATTCTCGGCTTCCGCTTCCACAATTCTATTGACAGACGTCAGTAAAGAAAAGTAAGCAAACGAAATATTTAAATCATACTTATCGACTAGAATAATCGTTGGGTTGAAGCTTAAAGCCACGAGCCTACAGAAATTCGTAACCTTAGAATTTGGGTAAGGTGGATGCCTTGTGATGAAAGTGAATATCGAATAACATTTTTCCCTTGGCAGTTGAAGCTCAATACAGTTTAGCAACAGATGCACCAGGTTGCTTATGTGTTTGGACCATGTGTCCTTTTCTTCATACACCAAACTTGTCGAAACAGGGTCGATACAGCGTTCCTCCCAGTTGCTTAGTTTAGGAATCAATGAAGCGAGACCTTGGACGTTCACCACAACTTTAGCAGAGTAGGATGAAGTTGGAGAAATAAGTTGGGAATATCACGAAAAGTTTCCGAGACATTTCAAGGATTTACTCTGTCAGCGAGGAACTCTATTCAGTATTTATTTTACTTTCTGTGCTCCTGATTTTTACATTTAGTCTTGTCAGTCGTGGCCGATGTAGTACATCTCTATATACTTATAAGAGACGATGTGACCACTTTATTTTCATGTGCGAACAGCAATTGCGAGTTTAAAAAGCGATTCGGAGGTAACGAGTTGCATATTAAAGAAATGATGCAATGAGAACGGAAGGGGGATAGTTTTGTAATTTATTGAAATGAGGGTATTTGAATTTAAATCTATACTACTAATAAACCTGTAGCCGAAATTTTTCTGGTAATTTTCGATTTTCCAAAATAATTGGTCCTAACATATATAATTAACCACCCTGAAACCGAAAATCGCATTTTTGAAATTTTTGTTTGTATGTCTGTCTGTATGTTTGTCACCTTTTCACGCGATAATGGCTGAACCGATGTATATGAAAATTGGAATATAATTAAGTTCGTTGTAACTTAGATTTTAGGCTATATGGCATTCAAAATACTTTATTTAAAAGGGGGGTTATAAGGGGGCGTGAATTAAATAAATCGAAATATCTCGCTTATTATTGATTTTTGTGAAAAATAATACATAACAAAAGGTTCTTTAAAATGATTTCCGATAAGTTTTATTCTTTACAAAATTTTGATAGGACTGATATTTATTGAGATAAATGAGTTTTAAAATTAAAATAACGCCATCGAAGACAGTGCAATAAAATAACAAATGACTTCGTCTATAAGGGGCCTTGGACAACAACAATCGAAAAAGGGGCCTTGGACAGCAACAAGCGAAAGCTATTAAACTTAGCCTACAGACAATGTTTCTGTGTTTGTATGAAGTAATATCGGCAGCTAAATTAACCGATTTGTATAATTAATTATTATTTCACCATTGGAAAGTGTAGTTTCTCTAGATGGACATACTGCTATAATGTTATTACAGTAACTTCTTAGTAAATCGAGGACAGGCAAGATTAAAATAGCTTCTTATGCACAGAAAATTTGATAGGCTATTTTGTACATTCGTTTTCTGTATTTCTTAAAATAATATTTATGTACACATTCATTTTAATCTCAGAGAATTAACGAACAACGAGAGTGTATTGATTTAGTATGCAGTAATAGTACGTTAGCTTAGCAATCCATTATTTTATCATTCAAATTTTAACTATGCTCAATCGAATCGTGTTAAAATACATAAAATAGACTATATATGCAATAAATGCAATGCAAAAAAAAAATGGGTAATGAACCAAGCAGGTTATCTTGTGCTGTTGTAAAAGTTGTTCTCTGGATAAAATGTCCTATTTTAATTATGTAATTACTTTATATTTATTTCTAACAGGTGCAGTGGAGCGCACGAGTACGGCTAGTCCCAAATAAAACTGTTAAGGAAACAGGCAATAAGACTGAATATTTGATTACCATTCTGCATTCCTTCGGTACATCACAATAATATGATATGCGTAAATAATCACTTAGGGTGCTATTCATAGACATTTCGCAGCACGCGCTACGAGCGTACTAAGCTAGCCCCGGCTATCCACTGGTTACAAATCATATCCTATCGCTAACACTGGTTTATGAATACGAAAAACGCTGATAATCCACCGGAAATCCGCGCTAAAAATCTCTATGAATACGGCCCTTAGGGTCCTATTCATAGACATTTCGCTAGCCCGGGCTACGAGCGTGATAAACAGGATTCATATCATATCATATCGCTAACACTGGTATATGAATACGAAAAATGTCAGTTCGCTGATCATCCACCGAAAGCCCACGCCAAGAATGTCTATGAATACGGCCCTTAGAGATTTAACACGGCGCTCATTCCGTCAGATCCCGGTCACTTAGTCAACGTAACGAGTGCACCTCTGCACATAGTGTGTTGGACATTGTGCCACTGTCACACATCTGTGGCATAGTGCATGAGGGTTGGCCACTAAAGGAAAAATAAGAGGTGGAACTTAAACATAGAGGATTCAATCAGTCATCGGAACTGGAATCCGTGTGACTTACTGCATAAAGCGTCAGCACGTAGAGATGAAAGCCCGGGCTCAATTTCTGGTACCGGAGAGAATTTTTCTCCGCTCCACCCATCCTTCATCATTTGGTAATGCAAAATTCCTGCTCGGAAATATTGTAAGTACTTCGGTACATCACAATATTATATATGTGTGTGTATATATATATATATGTATATGTATATATATATATATATATATATATACAGGGTGTTTAAAAATACGGAGCATAATTTCAGGTATGTATTTCCAATATGTAGACAATCAAAATAGTTCATTACAACATGTGTCCGGAAATGCTTTATTTCCGAGTTATGGCTTTCACAACATTGAAATTCACCGGAACGTTTTTCTTTCCGCAGGTCGTTGCCGTCAAAGGAGACATTAAGAGGGCACTCTGACAGTTCATTCCGAGGCGAAGGTTACATTCAGTGTTGTGTAGGCGTTAGACTGTGTGACATGTATTCAAATCAAGAGCTGGCAGAGATACACTTCATGTACGGTAAGGCTGACGGCAGTGCTGCGCTGGCTCGTCGTTTGTACCGGGATAGGTACCCACAGCGACAATGTCCAGATCGGAAGATATTTGTACGTCTCCATTACCGTCTGTGCGAGTATGGAAAATTTAACTCTCCTGGTTTGGGAAGGGGACGACCAAGATCTACAACTCCAGAAGTACAGGAGGAGATTCTGGAGGCTGTGAACATGACTCCTTCTATCAGCACACGAAGGGTAGCGTTGCAAGTCAATGTTCCTCATACGACTGTATGGAGACTGTTGAAAGAGTATCAATTGTATCCTTATCATTTGCAACGTGTACAGGCCCTGTCACCAGCAGATTACCCTGCACGAGTTAGGTTCTGTCAGTGGTTCTTGCAGCAGTGTGGTGTAAATCCGAACTTTCCTGCCTTAGTATTATTTACAGATGAAGCACAGTTCACACGAGATGGCATAACAAATTTCCACAATCAGCATGTATGGGCGTATGAAAACCCACGTGCAACTGTTCCATCTCATCACCAGGTGCGGTTCTCCCTCAACATGTTGACCGGTATCATTGGTGATCGATTAGTTGGACCCCATGTACTTGTAAACAGACTTACGGGGCAGGCGTACGCAAACTTCCTGGAAAACACCATACCTCATGTTTTAGAAGACACTCCACTGATAATCGTCAACACATTCACTTCTTGCATGATGGCGCTCCTGCACACTTCAGTCGTACGGCTCGCCGGTACTTGGATCGAAGGTTTCCTGATCGATGGATAGATAGAGGTGGCCCAATTGCTTGGCCTCCACGCTCACCTGATCTGAACCCTCTCGACTTCTACTTGTGGGGCCATTTAAAATCATTGGTTTATTCGTCTCCGGTGCCTGATTTGGAATCCCTTCGGAATCGAATTGTGGCATGTTCTGAGGACATACGCAATACTCCTGGAGTTTGGGATCGTGTTCACAGGTCAATGAGACATCGTTGTGAGATCTGTATTCAAGCAGGAGGTGGACATTTTGAACATCTTCTGTAATGACAACGACCTGCGGAATGAAAAACGTTCCGGTGAATTGCAATGTTGTGAAGGTCATAACTCGGAAATGAAGCATTTCCGGACACATGTTGTAATGAACTATTTTGATTGTCTACATGTGGGAAATACATACCTGAAATTACGCCCCGTATTTTTAAACACCCTGTATATATATACACACATTTTTTTTTTGCTTAAAAGTACCTTGTCACTGAGAGAGATCTGCAGACCAAAAACTATCAGCCGCTTTTCTTTTACGTTAAACTTAGACACTGAAAAATAAGCAATTGAAATCGTCGTTAAATCTAGGCCTACTACTACTACTACTACTACTACTACTACTACTACTACTACTACTACTACTACTACCACCACCACCAAGACCACCAGCAACCACCACGACCACCACCACTACGACCTCGATCACGACCACCGATACTATCACTATCAGCACCACTACTATCACCACCAATACTACTGCAACAATAGACTGTGCACATTGTACTATTACAAAAAAAATCGATGCATGAAAAACATATCATAAAATATACACTGCACGTGTAAATTAAGATACACGGAGTTATTTTATTTTAAGTAATGCCTGGTACTCGAGTGTTCGTCTGGTTTACGCTACAATCGCGATGAGATAAGTTGATGGAGATTTGTTGGGATGCCATAGGGAAAAATCGGAGCTCCCGACGGAGAACATTGTGTTAAGACTGGTTCACAATAAACCGAGAACAGAAACGAGAACGAGAATGGAAATATTGTTAAAATAAAATTGATTTAAATGTGAGCATTCACGATTAACTATTGTGAATTCTCAAATTTAAATACGCTTATTTTAACGTTAATTCCGTTCTAGTTCTCGTTGTTTCCGTTCCCGGTTTATTGTGAACCAACTTTACCTGGTCCAAGGGGTTGCCTAACAAAAGTTATAAATCATAGTTACACTGAGAATCGAAGCCGTGTCCACAGATACGCTATAATGAATTTATGGTAGTAATAAAAGTGTATGTTGAACTTGGTGCACCGCAGAAACCAAACATTCTTTCTCCAATAGAAACAGTAGTTCTGTGCTACGTTTTCATCGCGTTTACTACAAACTAATCCTCAAGAATAACGAAAAATTAATTATAGCATATACAGGGTGTTTCCGCGCTAGTGTTACAAACTTTCAGGGATGATGACGAAGGGCACATGTATCAATTAGAGATAAGGAACCCTAGTCCGGAAATGAGTGAGTCGAAAGTTACAAGCAAAAATATTTGTGTGGAAATGGAATAATTTTATTCCTCTGTACACCTTATTTATGTGTATTTATCTGTACATCTTACACATACTGTATTCATCTGACGTTGTGTACGTTGTCTACTTACAGTATTCCATTCAGTGCGCTGTCTGAGGGATGGGGACAGGAAACTACACTAAAGCAATGCAGATAGCGTAATGTGTAACGGATATTGTCGGTCCTGATATGCACGTCTGTAGACAGCAGTGTATGTGTACAAGTTGAAGTGTCTTGTTGATCAGTCCTATTCAAATGGAGGAGTACACGAGAGCGGAATATGCAGACATGATTTTCGTATACGGACGAGCCAATGGAAACAGTAGACAAGCTCACAGATTTTATCCGGCCTAGTACCCACGTAGGAGATATCCGGCCCATACCACCTTTCCACGACTTTTCCAAAGGTTAAGGGAAGAAGGGCACGTGATGGCAAATTACAATTCCATTTCCACACAACTATTTTTGCTTATAACTTTCAACTCGGTCATTTCCGGACCAGGGTTCCTTATCTAAAATTGATACATGTGCCCTTCCCCATCATCTCTGAAAGTTTGTAACACTAGCCCGGAAACATTGTGTATAATGTTATTGATTCACTGGCGTAGCGGCTGGGTGAGTGAATATTGAGGATAATCAAGCAGGCTGTTTTTATAATTTCTAACCTTCTTCCCTCACAATTCTACTTTCTTAATTGTAAACACTGACAAGATATGAGGGATCTGAGCTTTAAGGTGATTGTTCTAATTAGTTTGCTGGTTTCAATTAACGTTCACAGTACTCCTTCAATCTTATGTAGGCCTACCATTGCGTTGTCTTGAAGAGGAAAGAACTTCTCTCCAGAAAAATTGGTCTCTTATTTCTCAAAGTGGTCTTTAAGTCTTCCCTAAAAGGAGAGCGACGTAATACGTATTTCCAATTGGCATTTTCTCCCTGGAGAAACCGATGTTACAAAATAATTTCTCTCGCCTCAAGGAAGAGAATCAATATGCTTTCAGCGGAAGCATTGATTCTAATCCTCTTGGAAGAAGAAGAATGCGTTTGTATCCATACTAAAATCCGTTGCCTCCTTTTAAGACCAAATTCATCACATAGGTCTCATTTAATGTGTTGTTAATGTTAAGATTTTTGGATCAGTCAATGATTGTGCTTAATGTTTACGACACATTTCGGTACGTTTTCATATCCATTGTATCATTCGGTACCCACCATGCCACATTTCACTTTCAAAATAATCATATTTATTACATGCACTTCTTTCTGAGTTAGATTCTAGAATACTAAAATATCACTCAAATTATATTCCATATGCAGTGTTGTCACCTGTACGCTTCAAATAATTTGGTTATATTTAATATTAATTAATTAATATTTCATTCAGACCTCCAGGGTTTATGAATATGAATTTGTTAGTTCACATACAATGTGGCCATTTTCTGAATGGAATAGCGGAATGTTTGTTACCTCTTCCTGAAAAATAAATTATGAGGTACTAAATTGTTATACCATTTTCATGTTAACACATACTTTGATTAATGCAATAATAGTATAATATAATTTGAAAACGTTATTAAAATAAAATAGCATATAGGTATATCAATATTTGTTAGACAGTTTAATTTGCAATTAGAGTTAAAGACTTTTACCATTTCATGTAATAAATGGAAGATATTTCGTTATAAAATTTTGTGTAGAATAATACTTTTCAGAAATTTAATTTTTACTCTTGGCCAGCTTCTGTCCGATGCTTTTTCAATTCACTGCGAGCTAAAACAAGGAGTTGCACTATCACCTTTACTTTTTAACTTCACTCTAGAATATGCCATTAAGAAAGGTTCAGGATAATAGAGATGGTTTGGAATTGAACGGGTTACATCAGCTTCTTGTCTATGCGGATGACGTGAATATGTTAGGAGAAAATCCACGAACTATTAGGGAAAACACGAAAATTTTACTTGAAGAAAGTAAAGCGATCGGTTTGGAAGTAAATTCCGAAAAGACAAAGTATATGATTATGTCTCGCGACCAGAATATTGTACGAAATATAAATATAAAAATTGGTGATTTATCATTCGAAGTGGTGGAAAAATTCAAATATCTTGGAGCAACAGAAACAAATATAAATGCCACTCGGGAGAAAATTAAACGCAGAATAAATATGGGAAATGCCTGTGATTATTCCGTTGAGAAGCTTTTGTCATCTAGTCTGCTGTCTAAAAATCTGAAAGTTAGAATTTATAAAACATTTACATTACCGGTTGTTCTGTATGGTTGTGAAACTTGGACTCTCACTTTGAGAGATGAACAGAGGTTAAGGATGTTTGAGAATACGGTTCTTAGGAAAATATTTGGGGCTAAGAGGGATGAAATTACAAAAGAATGAAGAAAGTTACACAACCCAGAACTGCATGCATTGTATTCTTCACCTGATATAATTAGGAACATTAAATCCAGACGTTTGAGATGGACAGGGTATGTAGCACGTAGCTATGGGCGAATTCAGAAATACAAATACTCGTAGAGTGTTAGTTGGGAGACCGGAGGGAAAAAAACCTTTTGGGAGGCCGAGCCGTTAATGGGAGAATAATATGAAAAAGGATTTGAGGGAGGTGCGGTATTATGATAGAGACTATATTAATCTTGCTCAGGATAGGGACTGATGGCGGGCTAATGTGAGGGAGGCATTGAACTTCCGGGTTCCTTTAAAGCCATTTGTAAGTAAGAAATTCATTTAAGTCGAATCTCCGCCGTTTACAATAATATTCATCAGCAAGTCATTTGCCTAATAACTCTCCATATAGAAGGAATAAAAATATGTTTACATTTTGCTTTTATTAATTTTCTTAAAATCAAGGGTGACAGAAATTACTTTTGGATTTCAGTTTAAGCTGAAAAAAAGAAATGTTGAAATATGATGAATCAGAAGATAAATTTCAAGTGACTAAAACATAAAATTAATGCACACGCAAATAATTCACAACACTTGTCAAACGTAAGCAAGAACTATGTTGTAAAAATTTCAAATCATTTCGATTGAATGAAAGATAACTCTCGCAGAAAATTCTGCCTTGCTAAACAAATTGCGCATCATTATCAGCATCTAATCTTCTACACTGGATCAACTAAATTACCTGTTAATGGTTTTTCCGGAATTGTTTTCGACACACATAAATCAGACAAATGTCACGATTGTTTTATCAGCGAATGCGAAATTCAGCCTTTTGATGCTTATAGTTTTATATATGCAAATAATATTGCTCATACCGCACGTTAGTCTTGGGCCATTCTAAAAATTTAAGAATGTGTTGCGAAGATAAATTATTCTTGTTAATACTGTCACATCATATTAAAAAATAATACAAATTCCTCCTTCCTCTCAGTTCTCTGTCTTATCTGCTATTTTCATGTCTTTTTATTCCCATAAAAAGATTTTTCTTAATTCTCTTTTATTCTCCCTTTCATTTTAACTTCTGCTTCTATTCAGCCTACCATTTTATTTACTTCATACATCAGTGAATCGTATTTACATTTTATATTACCTATGCATTTTATTTTTTGTGTCTTTATATTATGTGTTACATTTTTATTCTGCACTTCTTTATATTCTAAGTTCCTTCTATAACAATACATTTTCTCCGACTGCAATAAATTTATTATCCTGAAAATTTAATTCTGCATTTCTTTTCATTCAGGGTTTTATATTCTAATTATACACATAAATATAGCTTTGCGAGACGTATATGATGGCAAATTTGTAATTAAAAATAATAGACAGTGGGAGATTCGAACCTTGAGCTACTGCTATTAACTCGTTCAATAGATCAATGCAGCAACGACTTACGCTACTGCGATTGTTTATATCGTTTCAGCATAATATCATAGATTCAACTATATGCATGGAGAGAGATCTAAACCAAGCTCATCGGGTTGATCAGGAAAAGAGGGCCATTTATGAACCTTGTATTCCCTACCTTAGTCCCGAGTATAACATCCCTCTCTTCAATTAGTCAGTGACAGGTTTATTTTTTGGTACTCGGAGTTCTTTACCAAAATTTACATATAATTTTTTAAAACAATTATCAATTTTATATTTTGAAATTCAAAAAATCATCTCGCAAACTCTTAAAGATTCCCTGCAGATTATACAGTTTCATTTATACCACTAAGAAGGCCTTAATTAAGCATATGCTAATTTTAAATAAAATCTTTTATTTATAAGTATAATTTTATAGTCATCTTCTAAGATTTTATTTTATAATTCATAATCAATGGTGCTTAATTATTACATTTTATTTTATAACAATATTCATATTTAAGTGATTATATTTCTTTGCTATTAATTTCCGGATCCTCGTGGTCAACCTTAATTAAGGCCGTACGAGTTATTTCTCTCTCTCTGCTGTTCATATTCGCTTCGATTGGTTTTGTATTTATCAATTTTATTATTATTTCACTCTTCACAGGCCCTGATGTATCTAGAATCAATCCTCCATTCGATTTTATAACATAACCTTATTTTCTAATGGCATTCGAAATGGGCTACGTCAAAAGTCGAAATTACAACAATTTCAATAGATTACTCGCTATCTTGTGAATGCGGGCGTGGCAAGCATATTGGTTCATTTCGGGGACTTTGGTTATTCCGTCGGTCCGTTGTTTTTTTTTTTTTTGACACTACTGTAGATAAAATGAAAGATAACTCTTATGAAGATTGAGATGAAGGATAAAGGTCGAAGGAACAGATGGTTTGAGATGAATAGATTCAAATTCAAATTCAAATTTATTCACAATTTACATTTGAAATGATACATATGAATATATACCCGAAATGAGAATATGCTCGTGCTCGGATACAGTCCAGTAGTCTACATAAATTTTACAGAGGTCAATAATAATTTTGATGTTAGAAATAATAATAATAATAATAATAATAATAATAATAATAATAATAATAATAATAGAATATCCGTGACGGAGATGATACAAAGATAGTAATAAAAATTAATTCATTAATAATAATAATAATAATAATAATAATAATAATAATAAAACAAAAATATTTACAATAATAAAATAAATACTAAGACGGATAAAATAAAATATAAAACCACTAGCGAGAGTTAACACAACTTAAATAAGCATATAATAACCAGAAAAAAAATGACGAACTCGAAAAGCAACGGAAAAGTTCTATGTATCGCAGACGACAGCAACCGCCTTATTGACATTGTGCTATGCATTATTGGTAGTAGTGGGGGCCAAAGGTCTACGTAACTGCTGTTCTCTTCGAATCTTCTCATACAATCATGGGAAGTTAACGCTGAAAAACAAAATGTCTACGAGTCAAACTGTTCATTATTACCAGGATAAGTACAAATAATACTGAAATATATTAATCAAGTTTCAGTTATAGATCTCCCCTTTTGTGCAAGAGGTATCATATCAAAATATTTTATGAATGGCGAGGAAAATATAAATTTCAATAACTCTCTAGTGACAGAGATAGTGACAAGTACAGTCAAGTGTATCTGTGACGATGCTAGGAAATCTTTTATTGGAGATATACATTGTTATTAATTAAGAAAATGATCTATATATATATATATATATATATATATTTATTTATTACAATGTTTTATCTTATAGGTTACATGCATCAGATAAATACAATAAATATTAGTAACATATAATGCTAGTAACACTTAAAATAATAATAAAATTTATCAAATATCACACAAACATTTGCACTTTATTTTTATACTTAAGAATGTGTAGATTGCTTAGGTCTGGATTATTTTTCAATACTGAATTGTATAGTCTTGGTCCATAATTCCTACTGTGTCTTAATCCAGCTGTAGTGTGGCATTTAGGTTCTGCCAAAAGAGTTGGGTAATTTCTTCTTGTGTTATGTAGATATGTTTTTCAGTTATAAAGAAGGAATTAAAGGGTGTATGAGAGACATAGATGAAGGTGGGATAAAATGTTTCTATAGCCTATCAACAGATGAATATGAATTGAAGACATTATAAGAGATTAAGAAAGAATGATGTGAACAAAATTTATGATCAGTGAAAATTTTAGAATAGAATAAATGAATGAATATGAGATGACAATAGGATTTTTTTTCCAAAATCATTTTTTTTTCAGATAATTATTGTCAGAACAAAATTTCTTATTAAGAAAACCTTAGTCCTACTTTACTGTAGGTGTTAAGTAAGACTGAGTTATTTTAATAAGAAATTTTGACAATATGATGTTCAGGTAAAATATTGCGTTAGATGATGAGAATGGAAGTTTATGTAAATGACAATGACTCCATGGATTTAGTTTATTTTTGCCGTAACAGAAAATAAACCGCAAATTTCAACACATTCTATTGACGCACAGTGAAGATACATGACATTTCTTGGACAATGTGTCAGTTTTATGAACTTCATTGTGAATGATGTGAGTCAATTATTTTCCACTCATCCGAAAATTAATTTACTCTCCACCCTTTATTCAAGCGGATGAACAAGCCTTCATTAAAACATAATCTATCAGTATTTATACTGTCATTCACACCATTACAAAGCTGATGCTTTATTAATAACGAAGTAGTAAAAGACTATCACTGACCGCTTGTTTAAACTTTAGGATAACACCTACATAGTATAAATTTAATTGAAGTAAATGGTCTTTACTTTTATTTATTTATTTACATATTTATGTATTTATTAATTAATTATTTATTTATTTATTTATTTATTTTGGTAATAATTATAACAAAATATAATATAAACAGAAAAAATTTAGCTCGCCCCTGAAAGAGTAGAACTGGTCCTCAGGGGCGGATTCCTGAAAAAATTGATTTCATCATTTGCAATATTAGGCTATATAAATAGATATCCAGTAAGACAATTCACAGATTCAATTGTTGCTAAATTTTAAACAAATAATACAAAATTGTAAATATCAAGGATGGGTAAGTAATGATAAATAAAGAAGTAAATATAGTTTGGTATGTTAAATATTTGATTTTCATTTTATAGACGGAAGATATCTTCAAAGGTAATCACTATAATTCGATTATGATTTTGTAATATATATATATATATATATATATGGACAAAATGGTTTCACATGCGTGTAATAAACGTGTAATTAAAATTCGTATAGAACCGGTCGAAAGCTCTACCAAAATAGCCGCATACTAGCCATACCACCATATAAGACATTGTCGTATTCATCATCATACACAATCTCGCTCTCGCGCTTGTGGAATACCCTACCCAGTGACATCAGAGACTGTCGGAATTTAGTAGCGTTCAAAAGCAAGCTTATTAAGCATTTTCTTCCTGCGTAGAGTAGGTTTAATTTTTACTTAATTAATAAAAAAAATGTTTCTCTCTTCTTAACTTTTACAAGAAACTGTCTAGATTTATTATTAATCAGTTAATCTTTTAATAACTTGATTTTTATTGTGTTTGTAAATTTAATATTAATTGTAATTATAATTTTGTTCTTAATATTGTAGTTGTAATCCACTGGTAGAGGGGAAGAGGAGGCCTGATGACCTTATCTCTACCAGGTTAAATAAAATAAATAAATAAATAAATAAATAAATAAAAATGACAAAGCAAAGACATACATGAACGTGAAATAATTTTGTTTCTAATAAAAGAAACTCCCCAAGCCTAACACAAAAACACACAAAATTAAAGTAATAAAATAGAATCACATTATTGGAAGAAGTCTGTTATTTCAAATATTTATGCTATAATCTATCATACGAGAAAATCCATAGACGATTAGGGAAAACAAGGAAATTCTACTTGAGCGAAGTAAAGCGATGAGTTTGGAGGTGATTCCCGAAAAGATGAAGTATATGATTATGTCTCGTGACCAGAGTATTGTACGAAATGGATCTATAAAAATTGGAGATTTATCTTTCGAAGAGTTGGAAAAATTCAAATATTTTGGAGCAACAGTAACAAATATAAATGACACTCGGGAAGAAATTAAACGCAGAATAAATATGGGAAATGCGTGTTATTGTTCGGTTGAGAAGCTTTTGTCATCTAGTCTGCTGTCAAAAAAATCTGAAAGTTAGAATTTATAAAACAGTTATATTACCGGTTGTTCTGTATGGTTGTGAAACTTGGACTCTCACTTTGAGAGAGGAACAGAGATTAAGGGTATTTGAGAACAAGGTTCTTAGGAAAATATTTGGGGCTAAGAGGGATGAAGTTACAGGAGAATGTAGAAAGTTACACAACGCAGAACTGCACGCATTGTATTCTTCACCTTATATAATTAGGAACGTAAAATCCAGACGTTTGAGATGGGCAGGGCATGTAGCACGTATGGGCGAATTCAGAAATGCATATAGTGTTAGTTGGGAGGCCGGAGAGAAGAAGACCTTTGGGGAGGCCGAGACTGAGATGGGAGGATAATATTAAAATGGATTTGTGGGAGGTGGGATATGATGTCAGAGACTGGATTAATCTTGCACAGGATAGAGACCGATAGCGGGCTTATGTGAGGGCGGCAGTGAACCTGCGGATTCCTTAAAAGCCATAAGTAAGTATAATCTATCATAAAATAAAGTACAATATATTCAGATTGAAATAAAACTTATGACAGTATTATGTATAAGCAGTTAAACTTAGAATGCTACGAAACTCTAAAAGTACACCAGAAACAAAGATTAGAACATTTATTATAGGATCGGTACTTGTATGTAGTAATAAAGTCTCATTAAAATACTCGTACAGTATCTCAGTAAGCGTTTAGTTGTCATGGAAGCAAATGGAAACATGAGGGTAAAAACATAAAAAATGTACGGAAAACTTGTCTTTGCAAGGGAAATTGGGGTAGAGAGGAAATGTTTATGTGAGGTCCAAGTCAGTTGGCCATTTATCTCACTCCGGCTTTTGACGTCCCATATAAATCTGAGCGATACAAGTAGCCAACAGGCTTGGACTCAAATAGGCATTCTCTGTGTTGTGCACCGTAAGTACTGTATCAGTCTACGCCGTAGATTCGAATCCGTGAAATGATAACCTTGAGCTCTATGACGGAATACTAATAAGCCGAGAGGAATCTTAATAATCATTGGTTCTGTTGCAACCGAATAGGTTTATTGACTTTTCCTAGCCTTCAGAAAGTGGTAGTGTACACCTTCGAAACTGCTTGTTCTTATTATAGTTCAACATTGGAAGTAGTCCAAAGGAAATCTCTGTAATAACAATATTACACTTTATTATAACGAGATTACTAATTAATGATAAAGTTATTTTCGGCTTTAATATATACTATTATCTATTTAGCATCCCAACTTTAACGATATCAGGAAAAAGTCCTTAGGGTAGCAATTATAAGTTTATGGCTAGGTTAATTACACTACTTGCACGCTCAAGTTAAATTTCTTCACGGAATGCTAATTTCTTATGTATAAAACAAAGAGTAATTATATTGAGCCCTAATACGAAGAATATTCTGCACTAATATCTCCAGTTTTAATGGGAAAACTTCGACGCTTGGTGTGGTTTTAAATTTTAAAGTAATAGAAGGCAATGACGGCACGGGGAAGCGTACATTGCTCTAGCAATTACTTTAGAAAGTAGTTAGGCTGCGCTATTCAAATATTTATTGAAACTAGCTAACTCTGTTTGAAAACGTAACGAAAATACTTAAGAGCATACAACTTGATCTGAGTTTTAATGTTAATTAATGTCTAAGATTATATTTTAATGGTCACAGATTCGAATCTCTTATAGAGCATGCATGAACTTTCAAAGTATTTACATGTTGTTGCATGCGGAATTCACGCTTCGGACTAACACATTTTATCGTAAATAAATGAGCATGGAATGTAATTGTAAATATTTACTGAAAAGACATGCAACGCACGTAGGAAAATGAGAATTATTTGACTTTTCAAAATCATATTTCACTCGAAAATAATTTTGAAAACTACTGTATTCACTATAGATTATAATTTTATGCTATTATTATTATTATTATTATTATTATTATTATTATTATTATTGTTATTATTATTATTATTATTATCATCATCATTAGCCTATTAACTGCACACATTGTGTTCTTCACTTGACATAATTAGGAACATTAAATCCATACGTCCCTTGTGCAGACACTTGTATTTTCCTATTTTGACTAATCTGACATTTTACTGACTGACCTCTCCAGCGACAACAAAACGAAACTTCAACGTGCTCATAATTTGTGTGTACGTTTTGTAAGCAATGTTCGTAAATATGATCATATTACCCCATCCCTGGAAGCAATAGGTTGGCTTAAACTAGATAAGAAAAGAAATTTACATTCACTCCTCTTTCTCTTCGAAATCTTGAACTCTTCTATTCCTTCGTACCTGTCGTCTCGCTTTACGTACCTTTCTTTCCACCATAATCTGAACACACGCTCTCGTCATGAAACAGTACTAACAATACCATCCCATCGCACCTCCTCATACTCATCTTCTTTTGACAATAGCCCTGCCAAGACTCTGGAATTCACTACCTGCTAGCATCAGGGACTGTCGAAATAAAATTGAATTCAAAGGCAAACTTACTAGGCAATTGGTCAGTAATTGATTTCTTGTAAATAGTTTCTTTAATCTATCACAAAATATTTCAATATCCAGTAATTTCATCACTATACAATTTTGTTATTCTAGGTTTAATTTGTAATCCAGAAGTTTGAGATGGGCAGGGCATGTAGCACGTATGAGTGAAATCCAGAAATGCATATAGAGTGTTAATTGGGAGACCGGAGGGAAAAAGACCTTTAGGGAGGCCGAGACGTAGATGGGAGGATAATATTAAAATGGATTTGAGGGAGGTGGGGTATGATGATAGAGACTGGATTAATCTTGCACAGGATAGGGACCGCTGGCGGGCTTATGTGAGGGCGGCAATGAACCTTCGGGTTCCTTAAAAGCCATTTGTAAGTAAGTAAGGTTTAATTTGTAATTCAGTAAATATAAAGTATTCTTTGTTTTTATATGATAAATTATCTAGCTTTAATTAGTGAGGTTATCTTTTCGTACTTTGATTTTTATTGTAATTGTAATTGTAAATTTAATATTAATTGTAATTTTATTCTTCATATTATAGTTGGAATCTCCTGGTAGAGGGGCAGAGAAGGCCTGACGGCCTTATCTATACCAGGTTAAATAAATAAATGTTAATAAATAAATACGTTTGAGATGAGCAGGGCATGTAGCACATATGGGCGAATCCAGAAATGCATATCGTCGTTGTTCCTGAAATAACTCTATGTGACATATTTATCGATTTTCACATTTTTGCTCTATAATAACTTAAATAATGATACAGCAAATAATAAAATCCCCTATATGTAATTGTATATCTTTGTTTCGAAAATGTAAGAATGCACAGTCTCCTATGTACGGCTGCCACAGGATGAATAATGCTGTGTGAACCTTATAATAACGAAAAATAAATTAGCGATTTGATTGGATAACATTTTCACCTTCACTGTACACACGTGCTTCCACCATGTAGAGTAGTTTAAAATCTCGAGGCACTGTTATGTACCATGTCAAAACCTCCTTTGAAGCTGCGCTGGTTGTTAATTAATGTTTAAAGCAGAAAGTCACAAAAATAGGTTGCCCTTACAGACTATGAGTTGGAAAATAAATGTGATGATGAAGCTGTCCAACTGTCCATCCCCTTTACACACCAGGAAGGGGCATGGGGACATGGTTAGAGGATCAGGTGATGTGGTCGACACCATGTTCCATTCCATTTTCCTCATGTTAAGCATCAGCATCATTCCGTCCGAGGTCTATTCAATTAACGTTCCTTAGCATTCTCCTATTTTGAGATGATAGGGCATGTAGCACGTATGGACGAATCCAGAAATGTATATAGAGTGTTAGTTGGGAGGCCGGAGGGAAAAAATACCTTTGGGGAGGCCTGCCAAAAGGATGTACAGGCACAAATAAGACGTTGATGCATATCCTCTGGTGTTGGAACATTTCGATACATATCATCCTTGACCGCTCCCCAAAGAAAACAAATAGTGGCGCAATGCCTGGAAAATGAGCAGGCCAAGTAACCGATTTACCGTGTCCAATCCACTTGCTACGTTATTTTCTGTCCAGATCACAGCGGGCCGTTATGTGGTAGGCATCCGAAATGCTCGTTCCACATAACCATTCTTTTCCTTAGGGGTACAGGTATGGCCTTCAAAGGATCAGGAAAAATGGCTCTCGAAAATCTGGCATATCATCTGCCATTTAGGGTACCATTTATGAAACAAAGTCTAACAACGATATTGCAGTGCTACAAAGTCTCATTTTATTTCGGACTTGGGGCCATATTCATAGACATTCTTAGCGGGGGCTTCCAGTGGATGATCAGCGAACTAACGTTTTTCGTATTCATAAGCCAGTGTTAGCGATATGATACAATATGAATCCAGTACAAGTAATCAGTTGATAGCCGGGGCTAGTTTAGCACGCTCGTAGCGCGGGCTAGCGAAATGTCTATGAATAGCACCCTAAGTGTGTACACTATGAGTTCCACATTTTTTTCACTCCTCAGTATTTTGTATATTAAAATGGTACATAGTGATGTATTTTATTAATAGGCCTTGATGAGGTTAAATGATCCATCGAATAAAAACTAACTGATGCCTTTAAAAATTAAGTCATTACTCGCATCTATTTAAATGAACAAGTCACAAGGAAGGTATACCAATAATATTAATTACCCATTATACTTAAACAACTTTTGCTTAAAACATTTTTTTTTTCATTTGGCTCCTGAGGAGAAAAAAATTTGGCTTAGCAAAATAAGTGAAACATTTCATATCTGTCAAAGACTTAAACTTTTTCCATACTCGTAAGATAGTTTGAATTTAGACTGTATTTTTTAATTTACACGTTACATTCTTTTACATTTAGCTTGAACCCTTATGTAGACCTAATCTGAAAAATACTCGTAACTTGGAACACAAGAAGTACAAGTGTAACGTCTTATTTTAGATTATTTTTAATATATTAATTTTAAAATTTCTTCAAAATCTGCAGTGAACTATTTCTTAAGACCAAAACTCAATATGTAAGCACAAAACAAACATAGACTTTGCGTACAATTTTCCAGTGTCATTTTTCTCAACAATACGTATAAATTGTTAAAAAAGTATCCAATATTTTAGGAGGTGATAGTATGCATCAAAACAAGAAAATAATGTCTAATAAACATGAGTTCTACAACGCATACTTTCTGAGATCTGAACATTTATTCATAGGAAGTGCTGAATGTGACGTTAATTCATGGCAATGCATTTCTCTGCCCTACAATACAGCAGACTACCAGAAAATCATACTGTAGTTGACACCCTTGGCATTGAATACTGAAAACAAAAGTATGTTTGCGGATATGAACGGGGTTAAGCAGAGATGGTGTTGTGATTTTTTTTAATCAGCATGTGTGGGCTGATGAAAATTTCCATGCAGTTGAAGAAACAAGACATCAGCACTGATTCTCAATCAACGTATGGGCAGGCGTTCTTGGTGATAGATAGGGCCCGGAAGTTCATACATTTGCATGTTTTTCCTTAGAGGTTAAAAATGTATGCTTTACATTTTGTGCACGAATTATGGAATTTTCAGTTATTTGAACATGATTTTATGGTGCATATAACTGCATATTTTCGTGATTTCGATAAATGCATATTTCCATATTTTAGTGCCTATATGGCATGTTTTATTCAGTTTTATGGTTTTTATTTTTTTTTTCCATCTGGATCATAATGGGAGTAACGTTGCGCGTGATGATGCAACTCGTCATGTGGCGAGGAGTATAATACTGATGAGATGATGTCATGCAGTGAATCCCTTGTTTCATCATCCTTCCATGTATGTGCGTAGCTGTCGTCTGGCTGGCCGCAGACAGTTGTGTTGTACTGTTGTAACGTAACAGTGTTGTGAACTGGTTGCAACCAAATTAAGTTACGCGTATAAAGTTTCTGGTAAAAGTTCTTTAAATGTCGAAAATAAGACCAACTTGGAGTGCTAGATTAACTAATTTACAGAAGGAGTTTTCAGGTGACTTAATATCTACAGATAATAGTTTACTGTTTTGTGGAGCGTGTAAGAAAAATTTAGGGAGTGAGAGAAGATTTCAAATAGTTCAGCACATAAACACAGAAAAATATAACGAGAATTTAACCTATTATTATTAATACTAACTTGTCTTGTCTACTGCCAAGGGACATTCTTTTAATTTAATAGTGCATATTTATTGGCATATTTTGAAGTTTTTAAGAGCATATTTGCATGCATATTTCATAGTTTTTTAGGGCATGAACTTCCCGGCCCTAGTGATAGATTAATAGAGTCATACGTGCTACCAGAGAGACTTTCAGGACTTTCTTATTAACGTATTGCCTGCCTTGCTGGAGAATGTGCCATGTCAGCAAAGACTACAGAAATTGATCACCTCCTATGAAGAAGTGTTCAGATCTCAGAAAGTACCGTCGCGAGGGTGACTTTGTGCCATGAGGGTGACTTTGTGCCATTCGCGAAAAACGTATGGAAGTATACTTTAAGACCGCGACAAGGTTATAAAGTCTACTTCCTTACGTTTTTTTTATGAAATGCGCGAATGGCACAAAGTCACCCTCATGGCACAAAGTCACCCCGCTCGACGGTATGTGTCGTAGGATCGTAGGACCCATGTTTATTAGACATTATTTCCTTGTTTTGATGCATACTGTCACCTCCTAAAATATTGGATACTTTTTTTAACACTCTGCATATCACTTATATTCCTTGTGCTCTAGACCCCTCATCTCATGTTACTGTTCCTGACGGTAACTATGGTGTACGAAGTTACCAACTTCCGGTATATTTTATTACAGATCATACTGTGCGATATCGCTTAGAAAATGGTTTCTGTATAACATAAGTTATGTATTAAAAATATATAAAATAATCCCGTTTCGTGTATTAACGTGGTAATTTCAGAAAACTTGTATCTTAATTATTTATTTTGAAGATGGACGAGTAATTTTTACCAGTTTTCATTAACTGAATTTCGTCTACCGTGTAAATAAATATTCAGCAATTCTAGTATCTGCTGCTACGTGTTCCTTTCTTTGAATCCATATTCAAATCGGCTTCTTAATATTTTAATGGTGATTTCAGTGATATTTCGACGTCTTGGATTTATAATGTTCTACATTCTAGAAAAGATCAATGTTGTTTGAATTATTTCCTAAAGCTTAGAGTGAAATTAATAAGTAATTTTAAACTAAATATTTTCGGTAATTTAAATAAGCATTCTGCTATGCAATTTTTCTCTCAAAAAAATTGTCCGGATATTAAAGATAGAATATGCGTAATAATTAAAGAAGATACGTTATGATGCCTTTCTGCTTTTGGAGAACAGTCCACATATACGCTGAACAGTTCTTTATGAAATACGTTAATTAGTTCGAAACTGCAATAAGAATTGTAATTCAATGACGATAGATTTGAGCAAACATTGGAACGCGCAAATGAAATTGAAACGCACTGAACATCAAGTTTTATGGGCATAATAGAATGCTTTAATCTCTGTGGAAAGGACTTGATGGAATATGTAACTAATAGACATAAACTGAAATTAAATTTTCAATGCGATTGTTTTAACACGAAATATCTCTATTTTCTGGTGACAAAATAAACATGTATCGCGTATCGAATTGTAGTTAGCTCTGATTTCACTAACGTTCGTTGATGTGGAAGTGCATACTTCACGCTTCGAACCGTAGGATATCAGTCCTCTGCAAACCAAGCAACCAATATGCACCGGAATCCAATGACCCGAGGGAATTGTCGGAATAGTTGCAGCTCCTCGTACACAGAACAGGCATTTGTATTGGCTATAGCACGATTTGTTAATCGGATAAACACCAAAGGCCGACCAGCTCTTGGTGATGGAAACAGCAACAAATATAAACAACGCGAGATTTGTAGCTTTCCCGTTTGTCAGATTGTTGAAAATCTCTAGGGTAGCTGCACTCTCTCCTATATAATAAATCCAGCTTACACATTGTTCCCAAACATTAAATTTGTCTAGTTTCGTGCGAAGTTATATGCTGCAAATATTTCCCCGACTACAAACAAGAAGAATAAACATCATAGTCTAAATTGTATTATATTACGTTTAATTGAAATTTAATTTGCTTGAGTTTTTTACACTTAAGTCAGACATTAATATTCTACCATTTCTCTTCTATTGAATATCATAAAGTTAAGTTATATTGTTGAAGAAATAACAAATATATCAAATAATTGTCTTCATAGTTTTTTACATAAGGATTTCCAACATCGTCATCAAAATGGGTCTAAGAATTCTCGTCATCGGATATGTCGTCATTATGTCTTCTTGTCACCAATTACATTTTAGTCACCGGCGTTCTGGCCACCGATTACATTTTAGTCACCGGAATTCTCGTCACTGATTACATTTAATAATTTATTAATGTTTTATTGAAAAAAAAAATTAATGAGATTTAAATGTCATGTTGTTTCCATGGTTATGCATGTAAGTATAAGAAGATTTAAATGTAGTTGTAATGTTGTTTCCGTAGTTACGGCCGTTTCCGTGGTTACACATGTAAGTATAATGAGATTTAAATGTCATTGTAAGGTTGTTTCCGTGGTTACGCATATAAGTACAATGAGATTTAAATGTCATTGTCAGGTAGTTTCCGTGGTTACGCATATAAGTACAATGAGATTTAAATGTCATTGTAAGGTTGTTTCCGTGGTTACGCATATAAGTATAATGAGATTTAAATGTCATTGTAAGGTTGTTTCCGTGGTTACGAATATAAGTATAATGAGATCTAAATGTCATTGTAAGGTTGTTTCCGTGGTTACGCATATAAGTATAATGAGATCTAAATGTCATTGTAAGGTTGTTTCCGTGGTTACGCATATAAGTACAATAAGATTTAAATGTCATTGTAAGGTTGTTTCCGTGGTTACGCATATAAGTATACTGAGATTTAAATGTCATGGTTGTTTCCGTGGTTACGCATATAAGTATTTGTAAAAAAAATTTTAGGTGTAAGGTGACGTTCTTAATTATTTTAGTTATTATCAAATTTATTGTGTTGATGGAGGATCACGAAGTGGAATTTCGATTCACTCGAAGTATTAGAGGTTTTAGGGTTAGGTCTATTGCGAAGATCACTCCCAACCCCGTAAAAGAAGAAGGATTAGTGGGATGCAGAACGATACCCTGATTATAAAGATGATGTTGTTCTTACATACCTCAGAGCCATCGGACACAGTTTGGGTGGCAATTTTGAAACATAAATCATGTAACATTTTATGCTGTGTGGCAATTGTGAAACATTAATCACAGATTTTATACATTGTATCTATGGATATTTTACTTGTCAAAATAAATTATTGTTTAAAAAAAATGTGTATTGGAAACCAAAATATCGGGTGACCAAAAAGTTGAAGTGACCAAAAAACTGGGTGACAAAATTACAATGACTAGGTGATACAATCAGGAGAGTTCCGGAGATGAGAATTCCGCTTCTCCATCAAAATGCATGATAGGGAGAAAATGAGAGGATGAACAATTTAAGGGTGCGCGATAGGGCGTCTTTACAGGGGAGTTTGGGGATGTGAGAAAGAATCTACATGGAATATAGTTCCAAGTCTATTGGCCATTTGTTTCGCTCTATTTTTCACTATTCTATTGTAAGATCTTTAGGATTTTCACGAGGAAAAGCCGAAAATAAACGTAATAAGTAACCATCACGCGACGGGAAGGATTGTTGGCAGCACGACTGAACAGTAGCAGGATAAAGTCGCTGAATACGTTAAAAAGATTCATGGCCTGTTGCTACGTAGGTGACTTGCACCGATTTTAGATATTAACCCTAGAATGCATATTGGGATGATGTGTCACCCCACAAAAAACTAATATTTTGTTGCCATAACTTTGGATGGCATTCAACAGTTTGAAACCACACTATTTAGAGTAGTTTTCACTCCTCAGGAGGCTGTGAGTTTTAAGGCAGTATACACGTTTCACGAACTTCGTGGGGTGTTAGTAACCCCAAGTATATATCTCCCTGTGTTTTTTGCCTATTGTCTTAAGTAGCGGCCTGCATTTTTAAATATGGAATGCTCAATGTTTGGAAGAATAGGAGATGATGATGATAATAATAATAATAATAATAATAATAATAATAATAATAATAATAATAATAAAAATTCTTGAGTTTTTCATAATGTGCTTATTGCAGACTGAGAGAGATTGTTATTAAGTTTTATAATTTGAAAATAAAACTGTACTAACTTCACATACTTTGTTGACATTGCTGTCTTTCTGCAATAAATAATACATACTCAAAATATTCAGAAGACTGAAGGCAAAAGTAAGAGGAGGATTGAGAATCAGAAGAAATACCACTTCCTGCTTTGAGACACGATATTGCTGAAGATGCATAATTCAGAATACTTAGAGGAAAAGTATTATGCCAATATATTTTCTGTGTAGATTCTATAATAATTTCCAGAAAGATTTGTGTTAAATATCTATTACGAATTCATAGTAAATTTTTTCCAAAACCAAACCTTCTATAAATACCGAAGGAGACGAGAGATGCTGCACAACCTAAAAGAGATTAAGTTCTTGTGAGCACTTGAACGGAGAGTGATTTAATAAACTTCGACGAAGACTAAGATGATGATGACAGTTGTGATGATGACGACGATGATGGTAGCTGTAAAAATGATGACGACAAACAATAACGATAGTGACGACGACGACGACGACGATGATGTTGATGATGATGATGATGATGATGATGGTGGTGGTGGTTGTGGCAAAGACTACGGCATTAGTGCCGAAGTTGGTTATGGTGTTGGCGGAGATAATCATTATTGGGCGACAATAATAACGGTGACGATCACGATGAAGACAATATACAGGCGATCTGCAGACGAGGAAGGCTATGGTAGAATGACAGAAACGCTGTTGAAATTATACTGTCAAATATTCTGATATAAGTAATGACTGGTATTATCTTTTCATGCAGAATATCCTTCAATTTCTTATAATTCTTAGCTTTAAGTTACTTGCATTGCACAAAAATGACATCAAACTCATTCACTGTCTGAGGTTTTCCCGTGAACGGTCTGTGGTTATATGCGTGATGCACATTGTGACTTCTGTCGTGATAAAGCGGCTGTGAGACAGTATTTACTTTTCATCTCCTATTCTGACTCCACCCAGGCTCCATTACCGCTATTAAACCATGTCACCGACCCGTAATGTATCTGGTTCGAAGATTTTCTTACATGAAGAAACTTCTATCTAATCGACATACTTATAAAAATGTAATATCTACATTAGACTGTCTCTTGGCTAATTCGACGTTTGGAGAACAGGAGTCGTCTCTTCTTTTCCTAGACGTTTAAAGACAGGCGAAGCTCATAGGAATCGTTTACGTAGATGTGGAGTTTTAGCACATCAGTTTTAAGAGTTAAGTTATACAGTTAACAATGAATATATTAACGTCACAATCAACAAATATTGTTATCCTTAATGAAGATTCGTGATGCAAGATAGGGCAACCACAACATGTTTCTTTTTTCCAAATTTTTCAGTAATATGATATGATATGATATGATATGATATGATATGATATGATATGATATGATATGATATGATATGAGATATGATATGATATGATATGATATGATATGATATGATATGATATGATATGATATGATATGATATGATATGATATGATATGATATGATATGATATGATATGATATGATATAGTTTTTGCAATTTTTCTTGAGAAAGGTAAATGCGGTAGCTTCCCGTTGCTTACCGCACACAACTCTCTCTTTCGCAACTTAAAAGTTCCCAGGGGGGCCCAACGTGGGGGTGAGGATAGTGGATTTGACTAATTAAGTCCTCCGAAGTTCACCGGAATTTACCGCAAGGATTAAATATCAGTTCTATAACGGTTTTTGACGCGATCAGACACCGGGAAATCCCATTAGCCTTTGCCCACCAGGAAAATAGGAAAGACTGGAGAATCCTGGATTTGCAGTGTAAAACTTGCCTTTGGGCAGAACACTATGAATGAATATAATATAATTATAATATTATATATATATATATATATGCGTTTTACAATATAGTAGGTGTAATTTTAAAACACATTATAATAATAGGCCCATATAATCGTATTTTGGTCGCCAAAAATATTATAAGAAAACATATCATTAGGAAGCGAATTCGAAGTGAAGGAAAAATTTGGGGCTTAAATTCCGCGATAGCGAATTTGTATAATGTAAAAATGCACAAACGCTCTTCACAATCCTCTTTCATTATCATTTTTTGTCATAAACGGACATCACTGTGGTTCAGTGACGCCAAATCGATTGTCTGCCATGGTGGGTGTTATTCGTGTTTGTGAAAAGATTGGTAGACGGCAGTATTGATATGATTTTGGACGACTCATAGTTTTGCACAAGAAGCACTGGAGTCTGCCAGATTGCTGTTTGCGTGGGAGGGATATAGAGACTCGTGTTTCTGTGAGGCACGGCAGAACATCACTAGAGGTATGACATACAGATTTCATGGTTGGTGAGGCGTGCGTGATGTGGCAGAAGGAGGAGCCAGCTTAGCAGGGTAGCACAATCGGCAAGCAACTGATTTCATCACGAATGTACTGAACTGGACAAGTGCTTATGAATGCTCCATGTCCCTTCCAATTAGTACCTCTCCTCGTAACTCTAGTACTGTCGATTACAGCGTTCCCTGTCGCATCTGTGACTGAAGCCCTAACGAACTAGTTTTCCATCCAGGCGGTATGTATTCGATCCCCGGCCACGTCCTGATGAAATATTACGATGGACAAAGCAGTCATTGCTGATGGCATTTCTCGAGGCACTACGTTCTTCTCTATCATTCCATCTTCCTCTCATTTCGTGTATCATTTGCAGTAATAAAAATAAGTTGGGATGAATCCTTGGAAGGAATTTGGGGCCCTGGGTCTTGGGGCCTTTCAGCTAATCGTCCGAGGACGCAACTGGTCTGTTAGGGCTAAGACAGGATGGTCCATTTCTCAACATAGGATTCATGAATGTCACCCAGGCCATCTGTCGGATGTGGAGAATAATTTCATACATGTAAGATATATAATTGACCAAAGAAAGTTCCGTTCTGGGGCCAGTCTTCGAAAAGTGAAGCCAAGCCAAATAACGTCTCCTACGAAGAAGATGAAATTTAGATACACGACCTTTTGGCTAAAAATAAATTATCTTGCCCCAATATACTAACTGGCTAAAACTAAGAAATGGTTACATATTATTGTCATGTTCGATAGTTAGGCCTAATATGTGAATCTAATTTAGCTATTTCCAATAGCTTTAAATGGGCGGCCGGTAGCTCAGTTGGTAGAGCAGCTGGCTACGGACTGAAAGGTCTGGGGTTCGATCCCAGGGGGTGACAGGATTTTTTTCTCGTTGCCATACTTTCAGAACGGCCCCGAGATTCACTCAGCCTCCTATAAAATTGAGTACCGGGGGTAAAAGGCGGTCAGAGCGTGGTGCCGACCACACCACCTCATTCTAGTGCCGAGGTCATGGAAAGCATGGGGCTCTACCTCCATGCCCCCCAAGTGCTTTCATGGCATGTTACGGGGATACCTTTACCTTTAATAGCTTTAAATGTGTTTAATGTAACTGGCTTATAAAAACCCGCTTTAAAATATTAGTGAAATTCTTTATTCTCGATATTTTTTTTACCACATTTCATAGTTTATTCTTCATTGTATACAGAAATGTTAACATTTGTCTTTCTTTTAACTGAAGTTATGTACAGTACAAACATGTTGTATTGAATTTTTCAAGTTTTATTGAATTTTACAGTATTAATGTTGAGTATTGTTTTAGAGACTTTTTTTTTTAAGTTTTATATGTTATCAAGTTTGATTGTTCCATAAAGTAAGATATGAAAGAAGATACGACTGTATGAAATGAGAATGTGACGCAATTTATATTCCATTTCATTGTGTAACATAAACGAGATATTGTACTTTAGTATTATGTACGGTTGGGACGATTTCCTGTTTGGGGTTTTCCGAGGTTTTCCTCAACCGTAAAGGGAATGTCAGGCAATCTATGGCGAATCTTTGACCTTATCTCGCCAAAATACTTTCTTGTTATCACGAATCTCATCGACGCTAAATAACCTAGTAGTTGATACAGCGCTGTTAAATAACCAACTAAAGAAATACTGTATATGATGTACGTATTACATTTGTACTTATTGTATTGAGTTTATTATGTATAATATCTGTGTATGCCTATAACATTGTTCCAGTTCTCCAGGCAATAATAAACTAGCTCAAGATGTTTGCCACTGCAACGTTTCTTACCGTATCTTACATCCTGCGATACAATTTGTTACCTATTAGGAACTAGAAGCTCATTGCTGGTCTTTCGTGTCCGTCGTCACGTCATCGTCTTCGTCGTCATCATCGTCATCATCATCATCATCATCATCATCGTCATCACTATCAGTCTCTATTTTTTTTATTTCCCCCGTGTTTAAATTACGATTTCATGCAAAAATGTTTGACTGAAAATGAAGAGCTAATGTTTTCTGTCACATTATGCAATAATAATAATAATAATAATAATAATAATAATAATAATAATAATAATAATATAATATTATTATTATATTATATTATTTGCTTATGGCTTATAGAGAACCAGGAGGTTCATTACCACCCTCACATAAGCCCGCCACCGGTCCCTATCCTGAGCAAGATTAATCCAGTCTCCACCATCATAACCCACCTCTCTCAAATCCATTTTAATATTATCCTCTTACGTACATCTCGGCCTCCCAAAATGTCTTTTTCCTCCAGTCTCCCTACTGATACTCTATAAGAATTATTATTATTATTATTATTATTATTATTATTATTATTATTATTATTATTATTATTATTATTATTATTATATTCATGTTATGCGTGAAATAGTATCCAGATACTGAGATAGACTACTAAGAAACACATGAACCTGTGACTGGCGAGTAAACATGGAGGAAAGCTCGACTGTGTTGGAGGTTGAAACATTCTGTTGCATAAAGAAACAACGTCCCATCCATAAATTCCCTTCTTTTCCGAAATAACACTGTAACTCAATGACGTGTACAAATTGCCTCAATTTTATTGTTTGCTATTGCTCTTTCCCTTTAAAAGTTACTGCTTTGCAGTAAAGGAGACGTGACCCCCTACTTCTATTTTATTATTGGGGCCCGTCCGTCTCACATCTCGAGCGACAACGCAATAATACAGTCCCAGCATCTCCCTTGCATACGAACTCCGACGTCACTGCCCGCGACAGTCAAATCTCCCTAAGCCTTCACCTATGATCCCACGCATACAGTGTTCAAACCGTGTTCTGCTACATATGTACATGTATTACATATGCATCGAGAACGAAATCACCATTTTTAAGAACACCCAAGAAGCCAGTTAAGTTTTACAATACCGCCTGTCTTTCTCTTGAATTACACAACAAGCTTTTCCTGTTTCTCTTCCAAATTATTATCCATTTGTACTTTACATTTCATGGCATAATTACGGGAATATATATTTTGTTGCTGTAAAAGAATATAATATTAATAAATTGTCATATCACTGAAAACAAATTTGGTTTATGACACTCACGATGTCGCTGCCTGATCATCTGTGTACATATCTTAGAAATATTTTGGACAGTCTGGAAGCATATAGCACAGAAAAAACAACAAAAATATTTTTTTTCTAGGCTAATCCTGGTCATAGGAAAACAAAAGGAGGACACTTGGGATTTCTAAATGAGACAGTAGAGCATGTGGACAGTTTCAAATGCTTGGGGTGTACTAAAGCCACAGTCTATAAAAAAATAGTATATACAGTCAAGAAGCTTGAGGTGTGAGGGTGCTAGAAATAATAGGCTGTGCCGGTACTGTTTCGCATTGTCTGTAATGAGGCGATATTAGCGATCCTAGTGGTTAGCAACTATCTATGGATGCATATTTACTACATATTGAGCTTCGTGACTGTATATACTAGACTGTGCTAAAGCAGTAACATGAGTTGCTGTCAGGAAGTCAAAGAAGGATAGCTATGGCCAAGAAAGCTTTTAATAGAAAAAGAGCATCTTCTGCAGACCTCTGGAGAAATAATTACTCATGAAGAGACTAGTGAATTTCTTTGTGTGGAGTGTGGCATTGTATGGGGTAGAGACATGGACATTACGACAAAGCGAATAGAAGCGACTAGAAGCATTTGAAATGTGGATATGGAGAAGAATTGAATGTGTGAAGTGGACAGACAGAATAAGAAATGAAGCTGTGTTGGAAAGAGTGGGTGAAGAAAGATTGATGATGAAATTAATCAGAAAGAGGAAAAGTTGTACCACTGGCTGAGAAGAAACTGCCTACTGGTGGATGCACTAGAAGGAATGGTGAACGGGAAAAAATGTCGGGGTAGAAGAAGATATCAGATGATCATGGATCATATGCGGAGACAAAGAGGAAGGCAGAAAATAGGGAAGACTGGAGAAAACTGAGTTTGCAGTGAAAGACCTGTCCTTGGGCGAAACACTATGAATGAATGAAACCACTATAAGAATTAAACTTCATGGAAACCTATAAAATCGACTATACGCAAAATCTCGCTCACAATATAAATTAATATACGAAACGTTGGCATAAATATCTAAATTATGAAGGACTATGTTACGATTATGACTTAGGCATATCAGTATCTGAACTGCTAGAGCATCGGAATTACATGCTGGTATACGAGGTTCGAATCCCGGTGGATCCAACTGGAATTTGTGCTGGGTAAGGGCGGTGCTTGATGATAGGTTTTCGCGGGTACTCCAGTTTCCTCTATCCTTCATTTCATCGTTGCTCCATTAATCATCATACGGTGTTACGTACTTCGCTTCCTACGGTTCACCAAGAGCAACTCCTTCATGTCGGCTGGAATTGAGGGGTTGGGTGCAAGAAAGGCACTTCTCTCAAATGCAAGTTTTGAGAAAATTGATGTTGAAAATTCAAACCGTAATAATGTTATCTATGCACGCCTTTACATTTTGGGTACTCCTGATCTGTATGATCACAGTACTGAACTACAACTTGGTGATCATGCGCATAACAGATCAGAGAACACAATAAAGCGTTTTACTAAAAAAAGGCACATCCTTTAAAATTCCCTTCTTGCACCCAGCCCCTCAATTACAAACTTCGGGCTTCACTCAAGTCAAATACCCGCCATTAGTTAAACATTATTATTATTATTATTATTATTATTATTATTATTATTATTATTATTATGACGTCGATACTGATAATAACTAACCAATATAATATAGTTTCATTCAATTTCATGCACTCTGTACAGGTATAAATTTGTATTTTTATACATAAATAAATATGAGAATTATAGTAGCCTATTACATAGTTTTATGCCATACAATTAATTCCAAATTATGTGTAAACATGTAATTTTGTATAATTTTTTTAAATAAGTTGTATAGCATTACAAATTTAAAGTACTAATGAAAAAAGTAGTCTCTTTACAAAATTTAGTAACGGAAAGTCCATAAAAAAGTCATTTTACTGCTAATAATTACAATTTAATAATTTTCGTCTGCTGCTCAACTGCAATTGACCACAAGGATCCAGAATGAGCTGTCGAATAATTATAATAAGTTATATATATATATATATATATATATATATATATATATATATATATATATATATATATAAAACTTAGAATTTCTGAAAAAAGAGATATATGATATGGGCTAATATTAAATATTACGTAAACAATAATATTTAAAAATATTAATTAATTCGAAAATATAAATGGTAGTGAAGAATTCCTAAGGAATCTTTTATTATATCAATAATTATCTGTCGCAAGAAATTTACCGTGAAACCTAATTCTATAATCTATGCGTTATGGACAATATTCCTCAAATTCGTATTTTTGATCTGGGATTTATTAAACATGTTTAGAAGTAAGATAACAAAGTACAACATAATGACAATGGAAAGACGGCGAAATTCAGCACAATACATTGTAATTCTAATAAACCAAGCCTTCTCTATTATGTACATGGAGATTTGATTATTATTCATTAAATTTTGTGTCCACTTCAGATTGATTCGTATTCCATGTGTGTCAATGAAATAACTGCAGAAGGAAAATATACGACGTAGTCCGTGTTCGCTCACTACCGCCGTATGCAAAACGAGATACAATGGAAACTCCAGCGACGAGATCTGTTCCTGGGGGTATAGTGATGAATGTCTTTATAAACATCCCAAACCCTTCGTCACAGCAAATATATCACTGTTCCCGCTCGAATACGACTTTTTGGAATTATTCTCTCACAATGTTATAAAAGAATCCCTCTGCTGTACACAGCTTACACGATTTGCAAATACTAGATGGTAATGAAGAGACATCCGTTGACTTAACTCCCTTATTCTATTGCGATCATTACCTGTTTCAACATACTTTCGTTTACTTTTGTCGTTCTTTTCGTGTCTGTTAGTAATTTTACACTAAACTTTGATAAAGTCAGTTTATTTTAATGTAGCTTGTTTCATTTGTATTTATTTTATTTTGGTTTACTTCAGTTTCATTTTCCTCAACTGAACTTACGTTTAGTTTAGTGTGCTTTAATTCACTTTCTGTACTTAATTTAAATTAGATCTGCTTCAACATCGTTCACTTTACTTATAAATTATCTAGTTTAGCTTCTTTTATGAAAACGGAACTAGTTGCGTTGGGTGTATTTGATTATGGCTTAATTCAATCCTGTTTAGTTTAGTTTAGTTTTGTTTAGATTAGTTTACTTCAGTTTATTTCTGTTTAATTTAATTTCGCACACTTTTGTGCGGCCTAGTTCAGTTATGATCAATTTATTTAGATTTAGTTTATTCATATTTAGTTCAGTCAGATAAATTATAGTTTAATGTTGTTTAATGTTAATTAAGATACTTTCAGTTTTTTTAACATACCGGTAATGTCACTTGGGATTAATTTATTTTCATTGAACCTATTTTACTCCCTTTAAAATTTACGATAGAGTGCATTATTATGAATTATTTAGTATGAATTCTGGTTATTTTACTTTATTATAAATATAACTCAGTATACTTTATTTTTATTTCAGGATTAATCATTCACTTCTTGCAGTTTAATAAATTCACATTTTAAAATTCAACTTAATTTGAGTGCACATTTAATACATCTTGTCAAGTTAATTTATATTTAGTTTATTTTAGATTAGTCTACTTCTGAATGAGTAATATAATTTCATTTATTTTGTTTTAGTTTGATATAGTTAATATAGTTCAGGTCACTTCATTGCACTAAATTTTAGTTTATTGTAATTATATACAATATTATCACAGTCTAGTATATACAATCACGAAGCTCAATACGTAGTAAATATGCATCCACAGATAGTTGCTAACCACTAGGGTCGCCACTATTGCCTCATCACAGACAATGCATAATAGTACCTGCACAGTCTATTGTTCCTAGTACCCTCATAAACTCAAGCTTCGTGACTGTATATACTAGCCTGTGGTATTATTCAGTTTATGTAACTTCTTTACATTGTAAATTATTTCAATTTAAGTTGAATAAGTTCCATTTTATTTGGATTAATTTTTACCTAAGTTTACTCCAGTTCGGTTTAGTTCAGTTCAGTTTCATTAGTTTTTGTTTTTTTTTCAAAACATCTTATTTCAGATTATTTTATTTCTGATTTTAAAAATATGCCACAAAGGTCGGAGGCAAGGAACTGTAGATTACAATAGGGATTAACTTTATATATTAGAAGATATGAAGGGATAAATGGGATATGAGAAATAATTTTCGGGATTATGAATGACTATTATGACAAATATACTTATATAAATGTATTGGTGGATCGTATACAGAAATGTGAGAGAAACATACATGTAAGTTGTCTGAAGATAATAAAAGTGAAATATATGAAATATAATTAATTTCTTTGTTTTATTATTACTGTGTTGTGCTTTTGTGATATCTTTTATATTTCATTATGTATTTGTATTATTTCTATTTCTATTAATTTTAATTTGAAGTTAAAGTGAAATTATTTCTCAGTCGAAATCTGAACTCAGTTGAAATATACTCATTGAAGGTAAATTCGGTTCAATTTAGTTATCTTTTCCTAAGTTCATTTTCGTTTTTCTAATCTAGGCCAGTATTATTTCTTCTATTTTTATAAAATTGTGTAAGAAAATCACGGTATGTACATGTATTAGTACTTTGCAATTAAAATAATTTTGTCAGTTTTAATCATCACATCAGTAGTTATAATCATAAATGCGCAACAACCAGGTAATAGGCCTATGAGTTTCGCTTCTGACCCCATCATATAAGATCTCTCTTAAGTGTTAGGTATATGAGGTAGGATTTAAGTCCCTCGTTGTATTATGTATTAACTACTATAAAGGACTACTGAAAAGTTGCTTTGTTTAAGGAAATGTTCAAAGAGAGAATAAACTGGCATTACTCGTGCTTCTGTGTGTTACGTTGTAGCATGACTATTATACAGTTGATGTGGTTACATTGCGAGTTCAGTTTATAATGTAGTACAATGAGGTCAAAGTGATTAATGTACATGCATTACATTAACGTATAATCTTAGTACCTATTAGTTCAATGCAAAGATTTACATTATGTAAGAACAGATTCTACAAAGAGCATATTCATAGTACCTCACACCTGTAGTTGGAGATCATAACGAAATCATTGTAACTGAGTGAATTAAATCATTAATATTCATTACTATAAGGAATTTATACACTCAGGGTTGAAGTGACATAAGTAGGGCTCGAATATTTAGGTGCTAACAATCGGGAAAATGTTTATTTTTTGTACTAAAATCGGGAAAATGTTTATTTTTTATGTGCTAAAAATCGGGAAAATATGTGACAAAAAAGGAAAAATAATTTAATTATGTTTCAATTTTTCAATACGCAGTACTCACAAGTATAAATTATGCTGTCCCGCCAACTGTTGAAGAATTACAGTACACAATGAGATTCATCCTCAAGTTGTCCATCACAAATCACTGACGATTATCGCGGAACACTGCCTTGTACTGAGAAAAAGAGCACCTTGGCCATTGAGAAACAACATGCACTCCCTAGAGACATGTTTATGAAATTACTATTGCTTCCTAAATCAGCGTTATGATAGCTTACAAGGCACTCCTAAATGACACATCAATGTCAGTGTGTGTTACAGTACAGTTTTGGTGGTGACAGCTCTTATTGCTTGTGGTGAGAGAGCAGACTCCAGTTCCACAGGTCCACAGATAGGCAATTCCGAGAAACAGTTGCCAACTGTCACGTCTAACCAACAGCACTGAACATTCGGATGACGATGAATCTGAAATGAGGCTTTTGTAGAAAATTATTTGATTAAAACTTAATTTGTATGTGCGTTTATATGAATATTTGAACATATGTGTCTCTATGTGGAATAAAATTTTAAATATATGCTAAGATGACATTGTCCGAAACTTAAACCACTTAATGCGAGTTTCTATTACAGTGCAAATAAAATATTTAAATAAAAATCCTTGCCCTAGATGTAAGTTTGCAGATTGGACGGGACAATATAATACGTTGAAATAAATATTAAGAAAATATTACGAGTTTTCTAATTAACTGCAGTGTTAATTAGAAAATTAGCTGAAATTTCGCATAGTTTGGCAACAGAACGCCTCTCGCTCACGTATGGAAACACACACACGATTTCTGAACAGCATAGTTCCTCCCTTAGTCACCTCAGTAGGTTTTCAGACTTCCTAAGGCAGGAAATAATGATACGTGTTAATCTTTTTATTTAATTAATAAGAACACCTATTTTATTAAAGAGCTGCAAAGGGATGAATCATTCCTTATCAGTTTATCTGATGATAAGAATAAAAGTCAGAATCACAGGGTTAGTATTTATGGAGTAAAACAGTGTCAGAATTTAGAGAAAAATAATTTGTTTCTGACAAATGTATTAGAGATTACTGTAATATAGTATTCCATCCATAGTTGTTCTGAGCCATCTTTAGTGGTAAAGCATCGTTATATTTAGTTAAAAAGGGACTCAGTTATATGCAATCATTATATCAAATTGAACATTCAGACTTTGTTCACAACTCATGCATATTGTTTTATTTAAACATATCATTTCCATACGTAGGCAATTTGGGGAAGTAAGATCAACTATGAAAAAATAAGGAAGGTAAAATTTAAAATGCTATGCAAATAAATATATAAAGGTAGAAAGGAATAAAGAAAGAACTGAATACTGATAGAAGGGAAAAACTGAAGGGAAAAAATATTAATGTAATGGAATTATACAAAGAAACAAAATGAGGAGACTAAGTTTACTTTCAGCAAGAAACTTCGAGTGTACTGTTATTTTCATTTTCGTTAAAGCAATAAATTGTGAAATTATACACAATTTTGCGCTTCGTGTTTTCTTAATGTATTTTCAGATATTAGTCTAATAATTTTAAAAATATTGTCATACAGGGCAATTTTAAATTAATGAAACAAATTCATGTACCGGAATTTAGTATGAAGAAACTACTTATGGTGTAAGAACACGTTAGGAACAAAGGATAGAAAAATTCTGAAATGTTTACGTAGGTCTATATGTGATGCGCATGCGTTGCGTTCTTATGCGCCTTCTGTTGCGCTATCGTTGCGTGCGCTGCGGTCAGGCGTACAAAAATATACAGGGTGTCTCCGGGATAGTGTTACAAACTTTCAGGGATGATGGGGAAGGGCACATGTACCAATTTGAGATGAGGAACCCTGCTCCGGAAATGATTGAGTCGAAAGTTATAACCAAAAATAGTTGTGTGGAAATGGAATTGTAATTTGGCACCACGTGCCCTCCTTCCTTTAACCTTTGGAACAGTCGTGGAAAGATGGTATGGGCCGGATGCCTCCAACGTGGATACTTGACCGGATACAATCTGTAAGCTTGGTACTGTTCCCATTGGCTCATCCGTATTCGAAAATCAGGTCTGCATATTCCGCTCTCTGTACTCCTCCATTTCACTAGGACTGATCGACTGGACACTGCAACTTGTACACGTATACTGCTGTCTACACACATGCATATCAGAACCGACCATGTCCGTTACACATTACGCTATCTGCATTGCTTTAATGTAGTTTCCTGTCCCTACCCCTCAGACAGCGCACAGAATGGAATACTGTAAGCAACGTCAGATGAATACAGTATGTGTAAGATTACAGATAAATACACATAAAGAAGGTGCACAGAAGAATAAAATTATTTCACTTCCACACAACTATTTTTGCTTGTAACTTTTTACTCAGTCACCTCCGGACCAGGGTTCCTTATCTCAAATTGATACATGTGCCCTTCCCCATCATCCCTGAAAATTTGTAACATTAGCCCGGAAACACCCTGTATAGCCCCTGTTTCTTCGTTGAAGTCACCGTATGTGGTATAACGTATCTTTACATGCTGCAGCAGTTTTTAATCCCGCAACTATAGGAGGATTCCAAAGAATACCTGTTTCAACAAGATATTGCACCATACTATTATTACAACGAAGTCGGACGCCACATGATTAAACTTCTGCTTCATCACTGGCTTAGCCGTGCTATTCCCAAATAATCTGATATTTCGAAATTGGCCTCCAGATCACCTGACCTAACCTCCTTGGTATTTTTTTCTGTGGAGGTTTGTGAAGAACGCTGTTTACGTGCCACGTCTGCCACAGAATTTGCCAGAGTTATGACAGTGTATTAGAACCATATATGTGGACATATTGGTTCGTGTATGGAAGAAACTCGACTATCGTCTGGACATACGCTGCGTTACACGCGGTTCCTCATATCGAATGCTTGTAACGTAAATAAAACTTTGAGAGTTTTGCTATCCATTGATACTTTACACGTTTTTCCTACCATAAATAGTTTCTTTGTACTAAATGTGTAGAGTTGTTTCATTCATTTATAATTGTCCTGTATATCATTATGTCCTTTATACTTCTCGCACACATTTATCGAGACTACTTTTACAAGAAATTTTACCACTGCACTAACATACTTATTTTTAAATCAATGTAAATTCGACTACTTCACAGGTGCTACAGATTATGTGGGATTAGATGAAATCACAATCAGAACCACCACGTATAAACTACAGATGAATAATATTCTTAATAGTATTATAATAAAGTATAGCTAAAATGGAAGAAAGACGCATACGGAATTCATGGTGATTTATTAATTCAAAAGTTTCATAATTAGCAGGTTACATACATGAGTAAAACACTTGAAGATTATAATAAAATGGTTATACTAGTTAAAAAATCTTACAGTTGTGGAGTAAATAATGAAATCTAAGATTGTATTATGCTTACGACAATAAAATGTAAACTAAAAATTTCAAGTTAAATATTGGCATATATCTTAGAACGATTTTTTAAATCTGCGCTCAGATTCCTATATAAAGAGAAGTTTGGGAAGTTCTGAAACCTCAGCTCATAGGCCTACCACACGATTCAAACTTCTGTAAAGTTTGTTACTAAGTAAACATGTACTGTGATGAAATTCATATTGTATACACGGAGATGCAGATTATATTATGTAGGATATTTAACTATCATCTAGTGAGAAACAAATTTAATATTATGACATTATGGGAAAAGCATGGCCTTCTATTAAGGAGTATTACGTTGCATTCTTTAGATAGAATATCGAAAGCAGATACTAATGCATCAGAATTTATAATTGTTGCATTTGTTAATGTGTTTAGGTTCACAGAGCTCTCATATTAAAAAAATATTTTACACGTAATCATGAATTCAATTATACTGAAGTTAAATATTTATAAGTATAGGTTTATAACTTGGAACAAATATTTTAAAATTCTAGGAAAGTTATAGACATTGCAATATTTTGTATAGTCCCAGAGTGTACAAATAAAGGAAAATTAGGAGAACAAAACTTAGTTATAGATAAGCTTACACGTTAGGTACACATTTATCTGATAAAATATAGAACTCAGATACTTAAAACATCAAAAACACAATAATGAAATACAAGTCAAACCCTTTCTGTTTTCCTGGACTTTCCTATGGAATATTTTAGAGCAACGTTAAAAGTACATATAAGTGTGCAGCTTCTTTCTGTAGTCCCCACTGAATTGGAAAAGCTACAGACTGAATCTGGCCTATACGAATTCTGCTGTACGTTTCATTGAGCCACATTTTAATTAATCTAATTACTTTCTTGGAAATACCAAATCGATAAGAATGTTATATAAAACCTCTCTTAACCGAGTCATAAACCTTTTTGAAATTTATAAATAAGTGCTGCACTATGCCCTTATAAGCCTACTTCTATTTTTCCTCCAATATCTGTCAAATACAAAAAATCTTATCAATAGTCGATCTATTGCGCCTAAAACTACATTGACGATCCCCAATAACTTCATCCACATATGAGGGGCTCACAACCAGAGTGGGCCAAGTCCACCAGTAGTCAGATTGTGGATTAATACAATCTCGGATGAAGAAAACTTAGATTTATTCATTGCCATAACAAACCAAGTCCATAACTCATTTGTTACTCCACAGAGGGCAGCATTTCCTATGGACGATGAAGGTTTGGTTGTGAACCCCTCATATGGAGATAATCTTCTCAAGAGAATATTGGACAAAATTTTGTACGACGTCAATAAAAGTGATATTTCTCGAAAGTTACTAAAGTTAATCTTTTCCCCCTACTTAAAGATAGGTAAAATTATGGACTCCTCTCATTGTTCGGGTACAATTTACTTTTCCCAAATAGAAGTACAAGCTCATAAATTTCGTTATACCCTATAATGTGTTTTCACACTCTCGTATTAATTCTGCTGGAATTTGATCGATACCTGAAGACTTGTACTTTTTCGGATTTTCTATCGCAAATTCGACTTGAGAAAATGTGGGTTCGGGTATAAATGGCTCAGCAGTTTGCATTTGAATATCGTTCCGGTTATTTCTATTTGTCTTTGTATGCTACTTTTAGTAGTTGCCAAGAATAGTTTTTCCATATACTCAGGATGGAATGAGAGTCTGCAAGCAAGTTGCCATTCTCATCCATGATTGCGTTTAACCTTTCCTGACATCTTTCCCTAAATTTGTGTGCCCTTATATAAATCTGTAATACATTTTTCACAATATTTGTATCTACTATTTATACTATGTATCTACTATCTATTATTTAAATGCCATCACTAGCCTTCAACAATTTCTGGCACATGCATCGACCATATATTTCTAAAAACTCAAAATAATTATAGCTTCATACCTGGCGTTCTATCTAGTGCTATTACCGATCATTATATTGTTTTTAGTTTATTAAAAATGTCTAACAATGAATACAATTCCAGGCCGTCTGTTACTCTCTCATCACAAAATATGCAACAAATTAATTATCCTGATTTCATTACAGATTTTCTAAAAGAAACCTGGGAATCGGTCTATAATTGTAATGATGCCAATGCCTGTTTTCAAATTTTCTACAATTTAATCATAAAGTATATAGATAAACATACTATTATAAACAGTAATCAGAAAATTTCTAATAAATCCAAGAAAATAAAACCCTGGATCACGGCCGGCATTATTAATTCTATTCGTACAAGAGACAAACTTTCTTAAAAGTTAAAAAGAATCAAAATAACGTACAACTAAAAAATTACTACAGAGCATATAGAAATATGTTAACTCTTATCATTCGAAAAACGAAAATTAAATATTATGAATCCAAATTTGATATATACAAAAATGAACCTAAAAAATTCTGGCAAGTTATAAATGAAGCTACAGATGTAAATGTACAAAATAAACAGCCAATCAAGGAGTTAAAAAACGATATTAAATTGCAGAAAAGAGATTGCAAACGAATTTAATAATTATTTTTCGGAGATAGGACACAAAGTTACTTCTAACATTAATAAGTCAAATTTTAACTCTTCTCTACAAAATGAGACACAAGATGAACATTTAGCTTCCTCCATGTTTCTTTTCCCTATAACTGAAGATGAAATTATTATTTTGGTTAAGAAATTAAAAAATAATATTGCTCCTGGTATAGATGGAATTAAGAATAATACTTTCAAAATTATTATCAAATATATATTAAAACCCATGGTTCATATTTTTAACTTATGTCTTGTGCAAGGTATATTCCCAGATGTTTTGAAATGTGCCAAAGTAATTCCAATATACAAATCTGGAGATAAAAATAATTTAAATAACTATAGACCTATATCTTTACTTCCAACATTATCCAAATTGCTTGAAAAATGTTTAAAGAATAGATTAATAAATTATTTAGAAAAACATAAAATCATCTCTAAAAATCAGTTTGGTTTCCGCAATAATATTTCTACTGATGATGCTCTTATTAATGTTACTGGAAAAATTATCAATGAACTAGATATCGGAAACAAATGTCTGGGTATTTTCTTGGATCTACGGAAAGCTTTTGACACTATCAATCATAATTTACTTTTGGACAAAATACATACTATTGGAGTTAGAAGTATAGTTTTAAAATTATTCCAATCATATTTTAGTAACAGAAGGCAAATGACCAAAATTGAAGATCAATTTAGTGAATACAAATATATTGATATAGGTGTACCGCAAGGAACAATTTTGGGACCTATTTTATTTTTAATATATGTTAATGATCTGCTAAATATAAATTTAGAAAAAATTAATGGATCTATATATTCATGTGCGGATGATACAGTAGTTATTTTCAGTGGTTTTTCTTGGCAGGAAGCATATAAAAATGCTAATATAGGTGCTAATATTGTTAAAAAATGGCTTAATTCCAACTTCCTTTCTTTAAATATATCTAAATCAACTTTAGTTCCTTTTTCGTTAACAGCTGCCAGTGTTCAAAATTTAAAATTTAGCGATAAATATAGACTAATAATACACAGTGAAAATTGTTTAGATCCCAAAAGTTGTAAATGTCCACCTTTGAAAGAAGCCACGTATGTCAAATATCTGGGTATCATTATTGATCAGAATTTAAAATGGCCTCATCACATTACTTATCTTTGTAAGAGGCTTCGTAAAACAATTTATAAATTCGTTAATTTTCGATGCTACTTTCCTATTAGAGTTCTACGAAATGTTTATTTGGCCATTATTCAGTCTATCATTCAATATGGTATAATTGTTTGGGGTGGAAGTACAAAAATTAATCTTAGTCCGTTAAATTTACTACAAAAACGAATAATTAAAATTTGTTTGAAGAAACGTTTCGATTATCCAACTAAATTAATTTATTCTGAATTTAATGTATTTAATATTGAACAAATTTATAAGTATACGCTGTTAAAATTTTATCATAAAAATCGTAATAAGTTTGTATTACAGACACACAATTATGACACAAGACGAAATATTAATTCAACATTAGTAGAACCTAAATGTCTCACATCTGCTGGTCTAAAGCATAGCATAAATTTTGGCCCTCGGTTGTACAATGCTTTAACTAAATTACACCCAGAACTTGTAACATGTAACCCACTAACATATAACAAGAAAATTAGAAACGTATTAATATCTTCAATTTGATTAAATAAATTTATAGCCTATGTGTATGAATTAATCAACCTATATTATATTTGTATTCTATAATTTTGAAATATATATTAGTCCTACTTTTCACGTGCGATATTTATTCTTCTCTAGTGTTAATATTATATTATATAATTCCATTGCCGCTGAAATTATATTTTAGTTCCTATTTTTATTTTACTTATTTATTTTTATTATTATTATTTTTTATTTTAATATTATATCTGAACTACGACCGAGCACGAGCGCTGCTCATTCGGTCTCAAATTTTGTTAATACTACTGTATCTTCATTTTATATTGCTTGTATTATTTTATTTCTATTTCTCTTGTTTTTCTCTTGTTTATTTAAATAAATACTTTATTGAATTTTTCCTTCAAGTAACCTCTCTTTTTGTTCCTAACTGTACAACTTGGTTTCTATCTTTCATTGAAATAATTATCTCTATTTGCCTGGACTTTATTCTGTAAGAATTTCAATATTACTGGTTTCCTTCTTTCCATAATTGTTTTTTTTTTTACTTGGCAAAGTTGACAAATCCAACTTTGTCATTATTAGTTATGTATAAGCTCTCTTTTCCAGCAGTCGGTTTAAAATTACCTTCCCGTCCTACTTCAGCATTGAAATACCCCAATAAAATTGTCATGTGATATCTAGATAACTGATCAAAAGTATGTTCCAATCGTCATAGAAGCTATCCTTTATATGATCGTTTTTCTCTTCTGTAGGGGCGTGAGCATATGTAACTATGATATCGCACCATCTACCCTTGAGTACTAAATGCGATAACCTGTCACTGATAAATTAGATCCTTTTCTACTGTTCATTTTATTCTTTTTTGAATAAAGAATCCTGTTCTTAATTGCTGAATTTTGTTTCCTTCACCAATGGGAGATAATCTCCCATCGGTGATATCTAGGGAACGAATTTATAGTTCTATAGCTATTTTGTTTGCTTCGTCCTAAACATTATGTTATTTAGTATCTCTCTGTTTCATGTATTCAGGATCGCTACATTAAAATTCTAAATGAACCATAAACTCTTATAAATTTCTAAAATCTATTTTTGTGTGTAAAAATCACCTCATTAGTACTGATCTTATATTTAAAATAAAAATACCGGTACTAAAAGTGCAAAAATGCCCAAAAAGTACAAAAAATCCCTTCTAAAATAATTTTAAAATCCTTGAAAACACTGGTCTGGTAAGTTCGTTTCATATTAGTCTTAGAAAAGGAAGGAAGAAGATTTTACATAATTTCCTGAAACCGAGTTCGTTTGGAAAAGTCCATCCGAGCATAAAAGAGGTGAGAGATTGTTCTGGTTAGGCGAGAGCTTACAAATTAGTTTTCACGTCAGTGCACTCCTGTTAGGAGAAATGAAACTGAGCTATCAACAATCAGTCTCTTCGTAAATATATAATTATTAACAATTTGTGAGCGAATTTTAGGGATATATTATTTTTATTTTTATTTTATTCACGAAATAGTCCTAACAAATGTCACTCGAGGTCTGAGATTTATCGTGACATTACTGCAGATAATTTTTCCATAAAGACTTAAAAGTCTTAAATTTGATTTCATAAAGTCCTAAATCTTCTCTTTAGCACCTAGAAATCCGTTCCCTAGTCATATGCCAGTCCCATCTAATCTAACCTCCTATGCTTTCACAAAAGTCTTCTCTACATATACACCTAGTACACCTCATCCTCATTTATCCCATAAATTCGGGGTGCACAATAGTCTTCAGTATGGTCGACGTGCAAAGGGTCGTCCCTAACCCGCACCTCGTCTCAGGTACTTAACCTTACAGCTTCTATTTGCTTCTGTTGTGATCCATTGTTTCCGCTAGCAATTAGGCAAAAGTACAGTAATATTCGAAACACGAATTCTTTGAAGCGTTCCTTTTTATTGCGCTAGGAGAAATTTCGTAATATACACCATTTCGAAATTATACCCGTTTGTAATCACAGAGAAGTTCCGCGAACATACTGTGTTACAAGATAAAGAGGTAAGATTTCAAACCATTTTACTAAATTATCATTCTCATTCAAATTTCAAATGATTTTAAAGAGAAAACCATCTCGCAATGTGCTATAATTGTTACATTGTTTACAGCCAATAGCTTTCTGCGTGGATTCACGTGTAATTATTCCGCAGTATAAACAATAGCAAGCACTCTGTCACAGTCCGAACCCCCCCCCCCCTGTGCACAAAATAGCCGCAAGCCCCGCGGTCGAGGCTGCGTGAATGCTGTATAGAATACATATGACACCACGATAATTCGGTTTAATATTGTATAAAGTGAGAACCTCTTTGTGAAAACTAGGTTCAGGTCCAACGAAAATTATAAATACGTTTATTCGTCACTCTCTCAACCCCTAAAGGGACTTAATGGAGGGGGAAAGGCAGCTCTCACTGAAACACAAACAAATCATTATGCATCATATTCACTGATTTAGAATTTCATTAGCGAAGTTGTTGAGTGAAATTCAAATTGGTTTGTAATTTTGTTCATGTGCAGGGCAGAATTCAGATTATTCTTTTGTGACACGCTTAAAATTACTGTTTTAATTGGTTATATGATGTACTATGTGGAATATTTGAACTGTATATTGTATGGGAAAGTGAATCGTAGAATATCTTATTTAATAAATACAGGGTGTATCTAAATAAATATATTTTGGGGAAATATTCTTCACATACAAAATGTAAAGAAAAAACATTGCTACAGAAAATTTTCAGTTTCGTAATAGCGTTGATTTTCTAAATTTTAACTTCGTAATGTGAAATTTCACTGGTGAACGGGCCACTACCAGATTAACGAGTAATAACGGCTGTTCTAGGAGTAATAATGTACGGCTCTCATAACGAAAAAATTAATTTTTCCTACGAAACTTATGCCTTGGAATCCTGCTGAATTTCTTAACTAGGTACAATATGTTTTCTTAGATTATTATCATCTAATGTGACTGATTACACTGAACAACAAATTTAAACTTTGTTTCTGTTCTTTTAGATGAAATTATGTAATTTTAACTAAATGAGAGGTGCTGAGTTCATTTTTTTAAAACCAAAATTTTCTAAGACATACCATTTTTATGGTACACACACTTCACTTATTTACACTAGCTCATAAAGCAACATTTGCTTGGACAAAATTCACAAATTAAAATGTCCTTTTTGACTTTTTACGTTTGTAGACAGCTTCTGCAGTCTCTTTGATGAGTGACCTTCAATATTAGCCAGCATACTTGCATTCCACATTCCACTGAAGCGCTTTTCGAAGGTAGATATTTATTGATGAAAACTCTCCCCGTGTTCATCGCTTACAGCACCAAGGTTTTTTGGAAAGAAATTCAGGTGGCTGTCAAGAAAGTGTACTATCAGTGACATGTTGCATCTCATAAGGTGAAAATAGTGCAACATTTCACCAACATTAAATAACTTTTTATTTTGGAGAAACAGTACGTTCTGGACAAAAACTAACTGCAGACTAGTTTTTTTTTCCATCAAAAATACATCGAATGCACATATTTTTATAAAAAGGACAAATTTCATGTTGTACAGTGTTAAGGTTTTAACAAACAAAAAAATGATAAATATTTTACGTTATTAAAATGTGTCGCATAACGAATGGCCTCGTGAATTGTTTCAATGTAATAGTTGCTGTTCCTCGGGGAAGCTGTAGACTGTAGGTGAACACTATCAAAGTCGTCGGTACATGTCAGATTCTTTAATTAGCACAAGTGATGTTCAATGTTGAACATCTGTCAGAGTTATTATTTTTATATCTCTTAACACGATTACAGTATTGTTGCCTAGTGATCAATAAACAACAGCAAACGGTTACCTAGTATAACACCAATCACAAATTTCAAAACATGTTAAATTTGTTCGAAGTATATTTAACATAGAATCAACATTATATTTCCTGATTGAGTTTCTGGCTGATATGTACATCTATTATCAGGCAATACTTCTCACTTGACGATATGTGTCAGAGGAAGAACAATTATTGTTTGTATGCATCTGAAGTCTGACTAGTGTAATATGTAGCTAGTAGGCGATATATGCAATGGAGGGGGAAAGAAACTGGTCACCCTACTCGATTATCTTCTGGCCTAGTTGCTTCATAAGCGGTACTTTCTTGTATCACTTGTGAGGTTCAGACCTGTCTTCGGACAGTTTACTAAACAACAACAATAAACATTATCTGGGATTTACCTTTTTCTGTTTTCTGTCTCACTTCCTCAAGGATGAAACCAATACCAGACATTCACAATTAGCAACAAGTTATTCTGATCATGTAGTCAACATCGATCATATTCGCCGCTTAAGATTATAAAGAACTAATACAGAGACAAGAAAAATTCATCCTTGTGACAAAGTTGAACTTGTGTTTCCTTGCTGAAATTGAACCAGGGTCCATCAGATTTGTAGTGATTACTCGTGATTCACAGTGAAAGGTTGCATTTGCTGCGTTATTTGATATTTCACTACGCTCCTTGTAATATTGTGATAATATTGTTACAGGTTTCTAGTTATAATACCAAATTATACTATAGAACACAATATAAAAGGATATTGTTTGAGAAAAATAAAAATTTTTGCCTTTATATTTTATCTTAAAGTAGCATTGCTACGATGTCGACATTTAAGCAATAGTAAATTGAGAGAAAACTGCGTTGGGATTTGGTTTTGTACCCTGGTTAGAATTTCCAGTCTGTGCACATACGAGGTATGCACGCAATTAAGCTAATAGTTTGCCCTAATACAGAAGTACAAAATTTCAGTTACATTTAATTATTCAAGCAGTATTAATGTATTTTGTTAAATGAGTATTTTCATTAGTATTCTCACTTTATAAAAGTTGCCCTGCGCAACCATGTAATATGATTGTAGAATTTATATTCTTCCTACACACTGTTTCTGCAATACACAACATTGTTTAAATTAGCTTCCTTTGGGTTACATTATACTAAAATTGCTCTGTTTTTCTAGCGGTTGCCATTCTTACCGCTGAGTCCGAGTTTCGAGAACCAAACTAGGCCAGGACAACATAAAAATCTGAAGCATGACCTGGTTTGAAATGAGAGTTAAATTGAGAGGTCAATATTATAGACCAATGATAGGGTACGTTAGAATTTATTAATCTTCAACAATTTAAATATCTCTCTTCAGGGAAAAGGCCAGCTCATTGTTGATATGTTCAATAAATTACGGGATTTCATTCGTGAACTTACACTTTTTGTAAGTTAGTTTCGGGAAAGTAATATGGCTCACTTTCCAACAAAAGAAATTGCTCGTGATGAAGCCATGTTAAACAATTATGTGCAAATATTAATTGAAATTAAAAATGAATTTAGTTCTAGGTTTCAAGATCTTGTTTTAATTTGACAGAAGTTTAAAGTTATAATAAGTTCCTTCAACATCAGTTGATTTACAGCTTGAACTTGTTGATCTTCAAGGTGGCCTAAGGGCTAAAGACTGTTTGAATAATACTACTAGTCTAGTTTAGTTTTACAAGACTAAACCTCAGCAATAATATCCACGACTACACAAGCCGGCTGTGAAAATGATTGCTATGTTTGGCTCAACATTTATATTTGTGAGCGACTGATTTCTATTATCAACTTTAATAAAGGCAGGCATCGAACATCTGTAACTGATGTTTCATTGCGATCAGTTCCTTTCAGCTGCCAACAGTATAAAACTCCGTTTTGATGTACTGATAAATAAAAATATATCAAAATTTTATTGTATATTTAAGTAGCTATAACGTTTCTATTATTTATGTAAAATAAATATTTCTTTATTAATTAATAATGGTCCAAGATAGTTTTGTGAACACTGAACGGGAATTCATTTCATGAACACTCGTATTAGTACTTTTGTGTACATTTTTTAAGAGATCACACCTTCTTTCAATCCACCCTCATACAAAGCACAGCCACTATCTGGATTCCGCTCTCGAGCTGTGATCCGACTCGGAGAGCGCAAAACTTGTGCAGGCCTGTCTTAGAGGAAAGTGGGGAAATTAGTCGCTAACGTTATATCGAAAACCAACAAACTAAACCGTTTAATGTTTTAACGTCATACAGTAAATATAATGAAATATCATAATTATTGTACTTATCACATAGATACATTATCTTTCCTTATATCTACTCTTCGTTGAAGCGAATTTATCAACAGTAATCTCAGTAGAGGTTTTGATTTATCTAGAAAAAATCAAAACTGGAATGGGATTTAATTGACTATTACACGATTACACAATTAGAAGAAAGTGTATAAAGATTAGAAGAAATAAAGTACTCTATACAATAAAATATTAATAGACTTACTAATTGACTTATATATTATTGTACCATTTCATCATTACAAATATTCCGCTAGATGGCAGTAGTATGTTATGATTATCTGTTCTCTTATTAGTTGTGACAACTATACAATCTTCGTTGAACTCTCTGGAGGATTACTAGTCCAGAATTGTTAATTCAATTCCATTTTTATTAAAACAGTTGCATTCCAGTTCACTTATAAATATATATTAAACAACCTCTGATACGTGACCATCCATAATCTCATACAGCAGAAGCTATAACATAACCTAAAGAAGATAAACAAGATAAATTATAGAAAAGTGTTAATTAAGGATGATGAAATAAACATGAATCATTTTAAAAGGTACAATTATTGAAAGTACAATGTTGGCAAACAAAGAGGTGATAAAAACAAACAAATGTTATGGAGATGATAAAAACCAAATGCTGGGGAAGTGATAAAAATTGTAAGATAAGCAGCCATGATTGGTTTAAACACGCCGTTCCGCACCGTTTTATTGGTCAATAGTAGTTTGGCGTAGTGAAAGTGTAATAGTCATGTAAATACGTCAATGGTAAAGGTTCATCCAAGAAAAAGTGTTAGACAGGAAAATGTGTAAGATCCAGGCTGTGCCAACTTGAATAAAATTGTCAATTCACAGGATTAATTTAATTTTATACTGAAGAAAATATGAAGTATGGCAGTGGATGCTGGAAAAAAGTTGTTGGCCGCATTTAATAGATTATCCGCGTGCAATAATCCCCAATGACTATAAATTAAGGCAAAATTTTATGTAATTATTTCCTTGTCTCGAATCCTGGTAATAACTGATTTCAGCACAATAATAATTGGCAAAACCTGTAATGAAAAAGGATGAAAACATGTCTACTGGTATCTATTAAGTTGTGACTAGACCTAATTGCGAAGCGAATCATAGAGTGGTCACCTGTTTGGTATCACAAACCAGTCGTACTTATATATAGACATATTAATTTTTAATGCAAAATATATCCATCTTGAATCTTGCGTACACTACTTTTAACAGTTAAATATAAATGATTAAGTGACAAACTTGCTAATGTTAATTATATAAGCACGTGTGGCTTCAGCTGTTTCTGTGCATACTGTACACCATCATCAGAGCCTACTAGATCTCGACGTCATCTCAACATCGCTGCCCGTTGTAGGGGTGCGTTTGCGTGTTGAAAAGTAGAGTCAAATAGTGTGTGTGTTCTGAAATTTATCTGTGTGTTGAGAATTTGATTAGGATGTGTTTTACTGTGTCTGTATATTTCATATTGTTCTAGTGTGTTGAGTTTTTGGTTTTTGGGTTGTATGTGTAGGATTTCCGTGTCTGTATTTATGTTATTGTATGTATGGTTAGCATTAGTTATGTGTTCGGCATATGTAGATGTATTGTGTCCTCTGGTTATTGCTTTCATGTGTTCTTTGTAGCGTGTTTGGAATGATCTGCCTGTCTGTCCAATGTAGAACTTGTCGCAACTATTACATGCGAGTTTGTATACGCCTGTGTAGTTGTACTTATTTGTTTCTGTTGTTTGTGTGTTGTGATGTCTTTGTAGTGTGTTTTCCGTTCGGTATGCTATGTTGTATTTTGCTTTCTGAATGAAGATGCGATCTTATGTGTGCTTTTGTTTTCATATGTTAGTGTGATGTATTTCTTGTGTTCTTGTGTTTGTGTTGTTTTGTGTGTTTTTGTGCTTGTTATGTTTTTGTTTTGTCTTCCTTATGTTGTTGTCTATTATGTTTGAATTGTAACCATATTCTTGTGCTATGTATTTGATTGTGTAAGTTAAAATTCCGAGATTTTTCTGATTATACGCATGAAATATTTTTATTGTTGTGTTTTAAACTATGTAACATCATTTTTGTAACCAATAAACATTTTTCAAGTAGATTATTATGAGACATTTTGAATCCCTAGTGTGTTGTAATTTTACCAGTAGCATAGATTTCTTAATACAAAATTCAATTCATTTTCCCCAGAAAATAGTACATGATGAGGCAATTTGGATTTTAAATTCAAATTTAGGGCACACATATTAGTAATATTCACCTATTTTTATTTCGGAGCAAGACAAAGAGTAAAAATTTGTTGTTCAGTGTAATTGGAGTTGGTGGTGGTGGTGATTTTCTGTTCTACAGAAGTATAATATTTAAGTACTCTTGTTATTGATCAGTTAAATGGAATTGAATCCTTTATTGAAAATACTTGTGGATTGAATTCTTGACACGTTTAGGAAGTTAAATGTATGTAGATTAAAACCGTAGGAGTTGACTAGATTTGAGGTTTAAATACTGAGACGATGATATCAAGGATGCATCCTACGCTACTCATTTTTATACCCTTGACTTCAATCTCCCTTGAAACTACTAATTAACTTATGTAATTAAAGCGCGGCCCTTAAGTGCCCTGCCAGTCAAACATAAGAGCGAATAGTTGAAGCCGTGAGTAACAACATACATTCTGCACGACATTGTCAATATTTAATGCCTTGTGCTCCTGTGCCGGACATTAATTAAAGTAAAGAGAACTGTGCCCTGCGGATGTGGTGAATTGGATTTCTTTCTTAAAATCGTGCCGGGGAATAAAACGTAATATAACGTGGCTGCAGAAGTATTTGTTTCAACTTTCTGTCTCTGATTATTTATTTGCATGATGTATTTACATCATCTGCAGCAGCGGCAGCAGAGGCTCCTTTTCAATGTCGTCCACGTTATATTTATTCTCAGGAAATAAAACCTTTCTCATTTGACTTATTTTGTCTTCATTTCATTATTCTAGAAGAGCAGGTCTGTTTATATATAATAAAATGTCCAATATATCTTATTATACAAATCTTTCTGTTATTACAGAATTCCATGAAACCTATGCGGATGACGTCATGAATACTGTTCTCCAACCAGGAGATAAACCGTGAAAGGAATATGCTTACTATTGCGTCATCTACTGTAGTGGAGCGAAGTAGATAGTTAATATTAGAGTTATAACGTCAGTTTAAAAATAATGCGCTCTCCTGCATATGTTATTTCCTATATGGTGGGATTAAAAGACCAGGAAACTAACCGTGATCTAATTTTGTAACTAGGGTAGTATAAAATGTGTGTATCAGTGTTATTATTTGTGCTATGAGAGCTAGGCAATAGAGATACGAGTACCCACGTGTGTGACCGTATGACATCTTATGACATCAACATTCATTCACAGCATCACCCCGCTCCGTCTCATTCCCTGGAGACTTTCTCGTGATTGGAATACAGTATGTTAGGAGAAAGTCCACAAGCTATTAGGAAAAACACTGAATTTTTACCTGAAGCAAGTAATAAGATAAGTTTGGAAGTACAGCTCGATTCAACGTTATTGGCCTCTGCCCTTGCTTGTTTGGCTAGTGAGCGAGCTGTGTGTTGCGTTATAAGAAATTAAATCACAAACATGCATAGGAAGGGAAGAGGGAGGAGAAAGAAAGAAAGTAATAACTATGTTCGTAGCTAAGGGACACTCATGTTAAGAAAATAAAGTCATCATGACATTGTTTAGTCAACATATGTAGTAACGGGACGTGTAAAAGAATATTGTGTTTCAGACGGAGTGTATCGCGACATGATAAGAAGGAAGTGTTAGGTGTTACGACTGTGCGGCTTGACCTGTGCGACCCAGCCCGTCAGTAGAGATGAGTAAAGGCTCATTCACAATTAAAATTAAACATAACGTAAGCGTTAACTTAAGAATATAAACGTTACGGTAAAATCAAGAAGTCATACCATCATTCACAATGGAACATAAACATAACAGCAAACATACTTGGTAACCGTGGAAACATAACAACGACGTCATTTCCTCATATTCTGTCGTATAGTTCAGCGCTCCACGATTGTGTTCTGTTTGCAAATCACGTAAGCATAAGCATGAAAGTTTGGAGTTTGCAAAATTTCATGTTAACGTCTTACGGTAATGTTTATATCATTGCTTGTGTGAATCATTGTGAATGATCCCATTTGGTAGCTTGGGCGCAAACGTCTGTGTTTATGTTACGGTAATATTTAATTTTCATTGTGAATGGGCTCTTACTTTTTGCAAGGGCCAAAATCCCTTAATCAAGCTGTAAATCCTGAAAAGACAAAGTAATGTCTCGTGACCAAAACACAAAACGAAATGGAAATATACAAATTGGAAATTTATCCTTTGAGGAGGTGCAAAAATTCAAATATCTTGAAGCAACAGTAATATATCATACTCGGGAGGAAATTAAACGCAAAATAAATATGGGAAATGCCTGTTGAGAAGATTTTGTCATCCAGTCTGTTCCCAGAAAAGCTGAAAGTTAGAATTTATAAAACATTTATATTACCGGTTGTTCTGTATGGTTGTGAAACTTGGATTCGCACTTTGAGAGAGGAACAGAGGTTAAGGGTGTCTGAGAATAAGGTGCTTAGGAAAATATTTGGGGCTAAGAAGGATGAAGTTACACAGGAGAATGGAGAAAGTTACACACCGTAGACCTGCACGCATTGTGTTCTTCCCCTGACATAATTAAGACTATGAAATTCACACGTTTGAGATGGGCACGTATGGGCGAATCCAGATATGCATATAGTGTGTTAGTTGGGAGGCCGGAGGGAAAAAAGACCTTTGGGGTGGCCGAGACATAGAAGGGAAGATAATATAAAAATGGATTTGAGGGAGGAGGGGAATTATGATTGTAGAGACTAGATTAATCTTGCTCGGGATAGGGACCGATGGCGAGCTTATGTAAGGGCGGCAATGAAGTAATTAATATCAAGCAAGCCATAAGTAATTAATTCCAACAAAATTCTAATTGGAAAATATTCGTGCAAATGATACATACTGTAAATAATACAAAAAACGTTTTTGGCAATTACAAAAGTAATACATTAAATAGATTGTACATAATTGACAATAAGCTTCGTTTTAAATTATGAAAGGAAATATATTAAATACATTAAATAGAATTAAAAATGATCATGAGAAAATTTATAGGTTGATTTTTCCTTATTACATATATCATATAAATAGTTTCCCAAAATTTGAATACAGTCTCTCAAAAGGTGAAGACCCAGTTCGTGATGTAAATGTTGGCTAATGGAAAAGGAGGAAATCATCTTCAAACTGCATTTATTTCTTAAGTATCGTATTGTGGGTTAGTAGATCTTGTTTGTCTCATTATCTAACTCTTGAGGCTGTTCGGAATCTGTTTCAAAGCGAACAGTGGAATCAATTTATTATGAAACCGAAGTTCTTTTTCCGGTCAAGAGCAATGATCTCCACTCTTCTTGTGCTCCCACTATCACAATACAACGAACTTCTTGGATACTTCAAAATACTTTTGCTCCTAACACGGTGGTGATGGGCATTTCGCAAGAGTTCACTATGGGAAGAACAGCGTAAAGCGTGTGCCAATGTTCAGCGGTTTCCATCTATAGTGAGGATCACGTAAGAGCAGTTCCTAAATGGCTAATTTGGTGGTCTCTTCAGTGTTGCCAACTAATATCAGACACCACCAAAGAGGGCAAAATCACAATGTCATATACAATAATAATAATAGCTTAATAATAATAATAATAATAATAATAATAATAATAATAATAATAATAATAATAATAATAATAATCATCATCATCATCATCCTTCACGAATTAGGCCTCTGTAGACCTTTTTCGGCCCCATCTAGCAGTCTTCTTAACGGTCTTCCTGGTCGACGATGTCCTCTAGGTTTATATTGCATCATAATTTTTGGGATTCTTGAATTTTCCATTCTTCTTACATGATCTAGCCAATTGAATTTGTATCTGGTGATTTTTTCTTCTACTGACTCTACTTCTAATTGTTCTAAAATTTCTTCATTCCTTTTTCGGTCTAAAAGAGTATATCCTGCTGTTCTCCTGAAACATTTCATTTCCGTTGCTTTGATTCTGTTCATGTCTTTTTTCTTTAATGTCCAAATCTCGCTTCCGTATAGAAGGGTGGATAATGCTAGTGTATTATATATTTTTATTCTTGTAGATTTTTGTACTAATTTAGCTTTTAATGTATTGTTTATTATTCCTAGAATTTGTGTAAATTTGGTAATTTTCTTGTTCACATCTTTTTCATTTTGATAAGATATTTCACAACCCAGATAATTGAAATTTTGCACTTGTCTAGAAAACCACCATAATTCACTAGCATATGTAGCAATAGGGGGGGGGGAATAGTTAGGTTTCACTCTTAGGGTGTTAAGTAAGCTTGATCCGTACTATAGTCTGCGTCCATGTATGGCCCTTAAGGGAGCTGCATTTCCTTGGAGTTTAATGGCGTCTCTCCATTCATATCTGCTAAGGGCTTTTCTAGTTTCGAGCAATCTGTTAGCCGATGGACATTCACCACAAAGAGTAACGCCTTTGCCATGAGTACTTAATTGGCACCAATCCTTAAATCCTTGACTTTGTGGAAAGTCTGTAATATCAGATGTTTTCTTTGTTATTTTTGTTTAATCGATCTCTAAACACTTGAACTTGTCGGTGCACTGATCTCTGGTGGCGTGAATACACTCATTATGAGTTTTTCCTAGAATTTGACATGAATTAAATCTCTGAAGTGGAACCTCCAATTCAGCTCGGAATACACCAAGCCTTTTTACCCTTCTAGATGAATGTATCGTGGAATCTGGGGTGTCATTGAAAACGCTATGTACAAATATATCCAAATCTTCAGAGGAAGAAAGAAAGAGATTCAACATGCAAATCGTGAAGCAGGAACGTGTAGAGGGTTTTGGGGTGGGCTAGAACGGGATGAACAATACAATATATAAGTAGTTTTAATATAAAATAACCTAACCTACTGAAACCTAACTAAATTAACTATGCGATTATAGAAATTTGCGAGCTGTTTACAAAATTTCAATTATTAGACACTGTTAAAGCAATAGCAATGTATTTAATCCTCCACATTTCACGGAAATACGAAAGACACGGAGAAATGATTTAAGGCTTCTCACTATATTTACTAAACGTGCATAATTATTTTCAAATAATATATTGAATTACAGAATCACGTACAATCACTTTTCTGACTGCTTGTTATATACTGAATTAAAAATTATTAAAAAAGCACAAAATATTCAACACAAAAACTTCATTACTGATATATCCCGCTTAGAGGGATTGAGAAATAAGTGATAATTTCAAGTGTAAATAGTGGTTTATTAACATACCTTTTCACATAACTTAATGTAAAATCTCTCGGAGTTTTGTTGAATGCTCAAAGCAACTCGATGTGTGTGCCCTGAGTTGCTCTGTAGACATCTAAACGGTATTAAACCTCCCGCCAAGTGTTCTGTAGCATTTGTGGGGTCACTATTCTAGAGCTGCTGCATTTGTGATGCGTTGCCTCAGTTCCTCCAGAGTGTTAGCTCTGCCTCTACGGTACACTGCATCCTTCACAAAGTCCCGGAAAAAGTCCATGTTTCGCATGTTTACCAGTCTGCGGTAGCAAAGATCCTGTTTCTCGGAGTGTTGTGTCCCACTTGATATTGCTTTATGCCCAGGTGTCACTAATCTAGCACAGATGTCGGTCCATGCTTTGTGTCCCATTTGTGCCTTAAACAATGCACTCAGTCTGGTTTTTCGTCGCCTTCATTTGAGAAATTCCCATCCTAAGCCTTTTAATATCTCTTGGCCGTGTCCCTTTCTCATTTTGATATATTTTGCTGCCCTGCGTTTGATTTTTTATATTGAATCGATTTCATTTTGTTTGTACGGATCCAAAGCTACTGCTCCATATCCCAAGGGTTTTGTACGCTAATTTTTTGATTTTCGGTTAGCTTTCTTAAGAATGCGTAGTCTATAGAGAAATGTAGTGTTTTCCAGGCTTTCCTTGTAGCATTAGTGACTTGTTCCTCCCAACCCAGTTTGTTAATTAAATGTATACCTAGGTATTTACAAGTGTTCACTTGTGACTCCGGTGTACCATTCAACTGATATTTAAGACAAATTTCTTTATGCGTTCTACAGAAGAATATTGACTTACTTTTACTCGCATTGATTTTCATTTGTTAAAAATATCAGTGTAACACTAAAATTGATGTTAGAAATCAGATAACTTGTGTGTAATTTCCTTGTAGCACGAACGTTAATTTCTAAACAGGTAAATAACCGACGTGGTTAGAGTCCGATTTGCTGTAAATGTGTGTCACAGTAATGTTGTAACTGGTTTGTGCGGAGTTTATCGTGGCAAATGGCCAGACTATGAAATTGATTGGGTGATTGGAATGAATAAAGACCATTCGGCCTGATAATTTCGTGTATGTGTTGCACTTTGGAAGCCATCTCATTCACATACGGTTCACAGAGATAATATGAAATTCGTAATTAAGCGCCAGCGTACGGACTCATTCGTTCCGCCCTCATAAAACGACTCAGTAATGAACTAAACAAAAGCTGTGGATTTTACGAAAATCTCACTACAGTGTACTGAAAAATTGGGCATTAAAAGGGGGATGATTCATGTAACTCCCCAGTTGTGTACTCTCTCTCTTATCACCACTGAAATTGTTTGAGGGACGCCTCGTAGGGAAGGCCCCATGCTCAGAGAATTGTTGCAGAATAGCACTGAGTGAAGTTCTTGTGCATTGCAGTGTAGTGTTTTTATGCTAGTATGTATGTATGCATGTATGTATGTACGTATGTATATATGTATTGATTAACTTTATATCTTCTTTACTGTGTTAAAATAAGGAAATTACCTGGCTGACTAGTTTCGAAAGATATTCTTCATTTTCCGAAGCCTAGTGAAGGTCCCCTCGCTATATTCTGGTTTCCTGTTTATGTATAAATGACTTGTTTCATCTTAATTCTTCATTGTTCTATATACACTTTTAACACTTACATAATCACTGATTAACTTTATATCTTATTTACTGTGTTAATATGTATGTATGTATGTATGTATGTATGTATGTATGTATGTATGTATGTATGTATGTATGTATGTATGTATGTATGTATGTACGTACGTACTTGGTTATTTAACGACACTGTATGAACTATGAGGCTATTTAGCGTCGAAAAAATGTTATGTTTTATTTAACGACGCTCGCAACTGCAGCGTTGCCGGATGTGCCGGAATTTTGTCGCGCAGGAGTTCTTTTACATGCCAGCACACTTAAATGCCGTCGACCTGGCCCGGGATCGAACCCGCAACCTTGGCATAGAAGGCCAGCACTATAGGGGAGACTCGTCTATTTTGGCAATATTTTATATTTCGACACAGTTTGTAGTTACATATTCTGAAATTAAATATTCCTCTATTATGGAATGTGTTTAAACATTAAATCCCAATAAACCTCTGAAAGAAAATTCTACAAATCTGAATTATTTTACACATAACACACTAATAACTAACAAATTACATGTTTCCAGATTTGGTACTTCATCAGGATAATTTGGCAATAATACAGGGGTAATTTGGCAATACGATTCAAAAATAAAATTTTCAAAATAAAATAGTGATACAAGGTTTATAAGACTTAATTTACTGGAACAAGAAATCACTAAATACCTTAAACACAAAACAAAAGCAAGAAAAAAATTGAATGGATTTTTCTGAACACTCTTATTAATTATATTGAAGGGTTGTCTTCTAATTTCTGTTGTCGAAAGCCCAAACCCAAGTTCTTGCATTTTGATTACATATGTCACCAGTTTTTGCTCTTCCTCAACGGTTAGAGGTAGAGGTCTTCCTTTCTTGGGAATGACAACATCATCGGGTCCTGAGAATGCATACAGAAACCAATTTAAGTTGTTAAAGGGCACATTGTACTTCTTAGAAGCCCTATAGTCGACCATTTAACTTTCAAAACACTCCCAACCGCAGCCCGCAAATCATCTTTGGAATATTTTTCAGAATAATGTCCTCGTTCCCTTCGCATATCTGGAACACACCACACACAGTGCTGCATTGAAGACTAAAAATCCCTCATATGTCCCTACTCTTAAATTTTACCATCGAGTACACATTCTTGTTCAAAGATAGCAGCAATATATCACTATAAAGGAAAATGGCTAATTTACACTACCCTGGAGAAGACATTTTTTGCTAAGAAGAACATAAAACGAGCTAAGGCCTGATGAGTTATTAACAGAATATATTAATTATATAAACGGCTTACCTTATAATATGGAATCTGAGCTTTTGATATGTAATGCACAAACAAACGTAGGTAATGAACAACACTTTTCTTCCGTCTTTGTATACACACGTCCACACAACCACCACGTGAAAAGGAAGCATTCAACACTTCTTTCTATTAGTAACAATGTGAGCCACTATAATGCGCGGATTCGAATGAAACGAAAACTAAAAGTACACTCAGATGTTGCACTCTATGAAGGTGTCATTGAACTTCTTAAAACTCTGGAGGAATTTTGGCAATAGAAGAAATACAATAATATTGCCAAATTTCCCATATTTCCAAATTTGCCGAGTTTCCCCTACCAACTCACCAACCAGGTCGACTTTAGCGTCGATGGGATCGGTGATAGTGATATAACATTTGGCGAGATGAGACCGAGGATTCGCCATAGATTACCTGACATTTGCCTTACGATTGGGGAAAATCTCAGAAAAAACCCAATTAGATAATCAGCCCAAGTGGGAATCGAACCCACGCAACTCCGAATCAGCAGGCAAACGCCTTAGCCGACAGAGCTATGCCGGTGGCTATGTATGTATGTATGTATGTGTGTATGTATGTATGTGTCGTGTGTATGTAGGGTGACCAGACGTCTTCTTTTATCCGGACATATCCTCCTTTTTAGGCCTTTGCCCGGGGTCCGGGCGGATTTAAAAAAAATCAAGAAATGTCCTCCTTTTCGTAACTTGTATGCATATTATTTTGAAATTATCTGGTTTGACGCTTTTTTCAAGTAACTTGCCTCTAGTTGGCAGCAGCATCGACGGAATATACTCTTTGTCAACGATCATGATAACTCTCTTTGCTCCCCCTTGTTATGGTCGTTGCTCACAGGTAGCTAGCAAATCGAATGTAAATCTAAATAGATATTTTCTGTCCTCTTTAATAATTATAGTTCCCTTGACTTTCGTATGTAGCTAACTGTAAAATGATTATTATTGTTTTCATAATTATTTTGTAATAAAATAGATATGAACATACTTTTAAATGTGATATAAGCCTAAATTTGTACTGTAAATATTTTGTAATTAAATAAATTTTGAGAGCCACCGGCATAGCTCTGTCGGCTAAGGCGCTTGCCTGCCGATCCGGAGTTGCGTTCGGGCGCGGGTTCCATTCCCGCTTGGGCTGATTACATCGTTGGGTTTTTTCCGAGGTTTTCCCTAACCGTAAGGTAAATGTCAGGTAACCTATGGTGAATCCTCGACCTCATCTCGCCAAGTACCATCTCGTTATTACCAATCCCATCGATGCTAAATAATCTCGTAGTTGATATAGCATCGTTAAATAACCAAGTAAAAATAGATTTTGACGTAATTCGAAGTATAATATATGCCTAAGTCTAAATCTAAGTACACATTTTTTGTCTCTTTTTTTCGAACAATGTACTCCTTTTTGAAACTTTGTGTCCTCTTTTCTATCGATGTGAATCTTGTCACTCTATGTGTATGTATCTTTGCATGCAATCATAGGTGGATGGCTGGATGTACGCATTACGTTTGCTTGTATGCACACATCAGTATATGTTATGTAATTCGCGCGGTGATGAAAGCTTGTGACTCATTCGATTGTCTCTCATCACAAGATTCCCATTCTCTTATCTTTAACACTTCTGTCCCTTAAAATAAAATAAGACTCCGTCTTAAACTTTCTTCCAAGTAGTTCTTTTTTTTAGTAGGTTATTTTACGACGCTTTGTCAGCATCTTCGGTTATTTAGCGTCTGAATGAGATGAAGGTGATAATGCCAGTGAAATGAATCCGTGGTCCAGCACCGAAAGTTACCCAGCATTTGCTCCTATTGGGTGGAGGGAAAACTCCGGAAAAAACCTCAACCAGGTAACTTGTCCCGACCGGGAATCGAACCCGGGCCACCTGGTTTCGCGGCCAGACGCGCTGACCGTTACTCCACAGGTGTGGACTCACGTAGTTCTACTGACTTCAATATTGCTTTGGTGTCTCTTTTTGACATTTTTGCCTCCTTTTCCTAATATTCCTTGCAAATTAAAAATAATTTGAATAAGGATTTGTGTACGAAATACCGACACTGGAACATGTTCACTACCGTACTGTATAGGCCCACCCATTATTTAAAACATGTTCAAGCATTTTGAAATTATGAGAAAGGAAGTTATAACGAGCAGAATTGATTATACAAAACCGAAGTTTTATAAAAGCATAGCTATAGCCTAAATGTACAGTATATAGATTTATTACATATCATGTTATATATATAACATAAAACGTATCTGTAAGGAAAGCTATCTGATGCGATGTACAGTTTCATCGTAGTATTATACAGGACTTCAGTTGAAGGTTTTTTTTATTGGTCTTCGACCTTCTTTTTTGTGACTGAAACTCATAAATATTTCAAATGACGAGCTCTCCCACATCGGTTGAATAGACACGCTGCATTGATTGAGCATTATCATGTGCGTGCATTATGCGTGTGGGTTTCCAAATGATTCGAACGCCGATACTAAAACTGCCCAAAGCAGTCGACATGGGAAATACAATGTCGATATAAAACTCCAGCACTGCTGTTCGAAATTCTTTGTCTCTTCCATCTGTATACCCCGCAGCTTTCGTCCTATATTATTTGTATCCTTCTGGTTTGTTTACCGTTATGTATTTCCAAGAATGCGGTATCATATTTATATACGCTCAGAATTGTCCCTAAGACAAACTCTTTGAAATTTTATACATGAAGTGACGTAGTTGCCCTAAGGCTCATGTTTATCGCACAGGGGAAGTTCTGAGCCGTGTAGCTACTGAATACATATACATACATCACACAATAGCATTGTTACATTGGGTTCTCTTTGCGTTTCCCGGGAGTACAACGTGAGGTAGGCTGAAATCGTATATAGACAACCGACATTATTAATTATGCAAGTGGAATAACAATGGAGTACGAGGAGTGACACTTCCAAGGGTAGAGAACAGTAAAAGACGGAAGAGGTTTGAGTGAGGAGAAGATGAGAGAGGGAGTCGTAATGAGTGAGGAGGAGAGTAAAACGGCGCTGAGAAATGAAATAAGAGAACGTGGGAGCATTGTATGCCAAGTTAGGTAGTCAGAACTATTTCAAGAGAAATCGAAGCGTGAGAAAATGGAGTGAGTGTTTGATTAAATGTGAATAAATACCAGACGGGAATGTAGAATTGAAGTGGGTAGAAATAGGAAGAAAATAAATGATGTATGCCATAACATTACAAGTTGAAATAAGATGTTCAATTACTATTTTCAGAAATGGTTGCCAAAATTTCTGTTAATTTGAGAAAAGACTAAGAAGCGAGTATGTTTTTTATATCCGTCGAATTAAATTTATTTATTTTTATGAAATAAGAAAGCCCATCAGATATATTTTAAAATCAAGACAAAGAGACATGGTCCGCAGCGGCGATTTCATTTCTTCTTATACCTATTACAAATATCCCTATTGCACCTGAGATACAGTATAGGGCAGAGATGGACATCGTGCATCACTGACCTTCACAGAGCTTATCGCTCTGAGTGACATCTTCACAGTCCCCGTTCCTCCCTCACGTAACTTCTAGGTGTGGGCAGGTTGTGTATCAGTTTCATAAGTAATATCAGTGGTGGTATAATGGCATTATCAAAGCAGTGTGTACGCGTTACAAAACAATTATTTCATGAGAAATGAAAGAGTTTTTTTTTTGCTGTTTAGAAGGGGAGAACATACGATGTTTGTTATGATCGAAAATCCTATTAGGCATTAATAAATTTAATATACAACGACATTACTCCTTATGTCATAAAGAACATGCTGAATTAGAACGTAAGACAAATTAAATGTTATTTTTCGTACTATTCCGAAGAAAATTTATGATCTTAACATTTGCATAGTATACTAAATATGACATTATACCTTAAACACGCTGCATTAAAAGGTACGCTACCAGGAATTAAATATTGTTTGTACGTATTATTTCCAAAAGAAATTTATAAAAAATATATCAAATGTGCGTAGAAAACGAAATATGATTTTCTGAAATTATTTTAGGTCGAGAACGTGCAAATCTATTAAGTAATCTTGAGAAACGCCAGAATATTCAAGAAAATAAACGTAGACAACGTGATGGAATATTATTGGCTAGTTACGCAATTTCTCGCCTGTGATTTAAATCAAGTCAGCTACGGAGAAACAGTAAAGAGGTTTATGATTAAATCTGCCGAATTAATTTGCCAAATTGAATAAAAGTTTTCGAGTCTCTCACGTTAACCAAGCGCTTTCCTAATAATTCGCCACTGACCGCCTTAGCGATTACGTTAAGGTGACGCAGGTCACAGCAGTTTATATTTCCCATCCTACTCTGCAGTCTCCTCTCCTAGTAAACAAACTATTTCAAATCGAGTGCCTCACGTAACCGAAAATTGTGCCCATGTATGGTATAGGATAAAGATTGATAATATTGTGGTAGTTCTATTTGAGAATTTATTACAATTTTATTGAGCGGGAGGAAGATCAGTTTTTTTGCGACAACATATTAAGGGGATGTTCGTGGACAAGTTTCTGCAAAAAACCGATCCTTCTCTCGCTCAGTAAAATTGTAATAGATTCTCAAAAAGAACTATCACAATGAGCGTATTCCGAATCTCAGTGCTGAGCAATCTGATAGCATCACGGTGTTCCGAATTTCAACGATGATGTCACTGATACTCCATCGGTGTCGCACCGGTTCCACCAGCTTGCAGAGGTGGTGACAGTCTCCATCAGTGAATCTGATTGGTTCTTGTATAGGGAGGGAATTAGCAGACAAATGACATCGTGTACTGTTGTGTCATGGCGGTGTGTTCTGCTTCGGTTCTGCTGTATTGTTTGTAATGAGCACAACATAAATACAATATGAGCGAACATGTCAACGGCCCACATATTAGTACCGGTTCAAGAAATAAATTGTTTATGCTCTCTTTTCTTTGAACGAGATGACAATGCGGAAATTTCGCAAAATCTTGCTAGCGTAGCACAGACGACAGCTTGTACAGCCGCCATGATAGCCATCGCCCCTCCAGCAGTTTTGTTCCTATTTCGCTGCAGCGTGACGTCATTGTTGTTCACCGGTCCGGTGAGATTCGGAATACTCTGAATATTACTCGTATCACAATATTACCAACCATTACCCTATTAGGGTTGTAATTAGAGAAGGAAAATAATAAGCTACACATAAAATATAAGAATACAAATAATTTTACAATTTTTTGAATGCATAGCAAATGAAATTTAGTTGAACATTTTTAACAGTAAGCTCTTAACAAACGAGGGGAGGACGAAATGTAAAGTATGTCTATAGAGAGTAATCCAGTAAAAACGTGAAATAATTAAACATGAAATGTGGGATGCTTTGCAGGACATTTTCAGATAGGAAGTTTGGGTCTGAGAAGTTAAATTTAGGAGATATGAGCTTGAACATGGCTATCGCTACTGCTTAATATTTTCTATATTATCTACCTATAAATAAAAAAATTTCACACACAAGATTGCAACCTTATTTAAGAAATTAAATTACAACATCTCATACAGAACAAACAATACTCTACAAAAACATCTCAACACACAAACAACAGAAACAAACAAATACAGCCACACAGGCGTATACTGTACAAACTCAAATGTAACACCTGCAACAACCTCTACATAGGACAGACAGGCAGATCATTTCAAACACGTCACAAAGAATACATCACAGCCATAACGAAATTACAAAACACTTCCACATATGCAGAACACATCACAAATGCTAACCACATCTAGAGAGACATCAACACAGACATGGAAATTCTACACACCCAACCAAAAAGCCAGAAACTAAACACACTAGAACAATACGAAATATATAGACGCACAAAAGCACATCCAAATGAAATTCTCAACACAAAACTCACTTTCAGAACACACACACTCTTTGACTTTGCATTACACTACTCGTACACAAACACATCCCCAGAGGAAACAAAACAAAAGGCGCCAAGACCAGCAACAACCAGTTCTGAAAATGTAGTAGGCCGAAACATGTTAACCAAGTACGGTAAAATTTAACACGAGAAAGACATATAATACATAAGTATTCTGATGTGATATAGCGTTAAAAGTTGTGTAATCAAGATGTATAAAAAAATTAATATAAATGTAAATATAAGCCATTCGGTATCTCGTGAAATATACCTCCGCGAAAGAGGAAAATAGAAGTGGACTGAGAAGCTTTCCTCCCTCGCTACGCTAGCATTTGGAGGTTAGCTAGTAGCTCTCTTATCCCCCCACCATAAGGTTCTTACTATGTGCTACGGCGCACACAAGCATTTGGTTTCACGAGATAACGAATGACTCCTATAAAGTTTATTTGCACTTATTACCGTGTTTATATTATTTTAATACAAATTACAAATCTGAGCAAACAACTTTACGTACTGTGATTAACTCTTCGAATGGTATGAACGGGTCTGTCGACTCGTTTTGTAATGTGACAATGTAAATATTATACGTAGATAGAACCACCTTGTGGACGATAGGTCAACAAAGGAAAAAAAAAATGATGGATTGCCTACATGTGAACAATAAATGTAGTCGTAAATAGTAAATGTAAATGATAAACGTAAATATAAGTGTAAATATTGAATGTAAATAATAAATTTAATACAAATATTAAATGTTGTCGAACACCTATTGTGGGGTACAAAGTGATACGTTGTTAACTGAAATTTGTGAATGTCATTTAGTCAACTACCAGAAGATATGTTGAAGCCTCGTAAGTGATGCCAACAAGTTATCACTCATGAGACAACTAAGCCAGGAGATAATTGGTTAGTGTGGCCCTCTCCAATGCATACATCGCTGACTAGTATTACAAATCAGCAGACAGCGGATTTTCGGTCCCTACGCAACGACAAGACGTCACGATCCTTGGCGTACGGAGGGAGCGTAGTAATGAATTTAATGACCTCTCTGCAACTGACTGTACCTAACGTTCAGAATCGGAACCGAAAATAAACTGTCCCCTAATTAGATATATACAAAAAAATTATTGTTTTTCCTCTGACGCATATCGTGAAGTAAGGTGTGCTGCCTGATGATAGGTGTATACCCTTTGACACGGAAAATGGCCGCTCTCCTGTAGCGTGAATTTGTCTGAGTGTTGTTCGAGTTATCACGAGATTCACACGGGCAATTATTAAGCTTATATTACGAAAATCTTTGTAGTAAAATTTTAATTTAAAACACCGGTACAAATATAACACACATAGGCTACTGCTCTGATAAACCTATATTACAATAATCTTTGCTATAAAATTCAACTTCATAAACATAACTAAACTGAAGTACGTTGTCCTACTTTTTTAGGAGTAAGGAATCTGTTGCAGAGTGATCCTAGTGTGGGCTACTTGTGCTTGAGAGCAGGGTATCTACTGAAGGACACGTGACATAATGTATACCCCGTGCACGCTTATATCCATTTCAATACTGTGGAACTAAGAAAACGGTCTTTATTCATAACCAGGCTTCGAGACTGGACCCGATACAATAAGTTTACTGTGCTTGTACTATAGGTTGTTGACTCGCTGCAGGTAGTGAAAAGCAGGGATGTGTTGAGGTAACTACGTTGCTGTTTAGAGTAGAGTACGGTAGTATGGGAAAACACACATATGCACATTCTGAAAGTAAATATACATTACATAATGACAATGTCAAAAGAATGTGAAAAGCATTTATTCTCCTGCCTTTTATAAGCATTTGTGTTCAATTATACACAGTGTTAATGGTGGAAATAAACATGTAGCAATTTTAATTTCTTCATTTATCCTATTGGTCGTCTTTAGGAAGTGCAGTTACAGTACCGAATTGCAATGTACTACAAGATACATTTTCAGTCTCTCAAACGTAAATATTTTTCGGTTATCTGCCAAAGACAGTTTGTACTGTGAAAAGCTGCGCTCTACGTCGCATGACATGATGCAGAGCAAAACGAAAAAACCTAACATCATTGCACTGCACTCTCGAACAGACAGTCCTTTATTCTCGGGTGACTCTATGTCCACTAATTTGCTGTTTGTGTTACACAATGCTCCATATCCGTTATTTTTACATAAAATTGATTTCCACTTCTGTTTTACACGTTCAGTAACCGGTGTACTTGGTGTCTCATTAATTCTCTGCATCATTTTCTAAATTACTTTGAGGGGTTCCGGCATCTCTTGCTCTGACTTTTGTAACCGTGTAATAGTTTCAGACACAGTTTGAAAATAGGTTTGTATGAAAACCAAATTATTCATCTGAACCTTCAAATCCAGAGCGTTTTCCTTTGCGTATTTGTTGGCTTTCATTCTACAGTACCCCCACCCACTGTACGCTTTACCACTATACTCAGTACGCCGTTATGCGGATTTCCCACTGAACTGCTCTATCGGGTCCGAAGTCTCGAAGCCTGTTCATAACATATAATGTCGAGATAAAATAGAATCGCTTCGTTACATTTGCAGACATAATCATTTTCGTTATTAAAATAAAATCTTTGAAAATAGGAACCAAATTGATCTTGTCCTGATATACATTGAGTGACAGTATAGTTACGTGTCATTATTTTACGTTTAACCCGGTCTGAATCCGTGGAGAAAATAAAAGCTCCTTTTTAAATGATCCTGAGATACTATTTCGTCAGTGATTATCTCACTTCTGTATCATATTCTTTCTTAGTTCTTTCATATACGAGAACGTACACTTGGAAGAGAAGTAATCTAAATTAGAAGATGCTGATACTCCAACATTTATACCGCCACTATGTGGGAGCAATCATGAACATTTTGAAGAAACTTTAAATGTTTTTCTACATTAATAATTTAATCTGTTGCTATCGTTAACTATGTTTATATTCTAGCTTGTAATTGAATGGAAATTTGTTATGATTCCATGGAAGTGAATTGTTGGAAAACTAAAAAAACTAGACTACATGTTGTCCATGTGGTAGGTTATGTGTAAAGTTGTTATGCACTATATTTATCTTTGGTCTTTTAAAACAGTCTTTTGATAATGAGTTTCGTTTTTACAATTTCGTTTACTTCTAATAACATAATATAACAGCGGACTTATGCCCTTTTAGCAAATTGAAATATAACTTATATTTTAAATATTATTCAATTCATGATTTTCGAGAATATAGACTTCATGAAACAAATTTCATTCTTCTTACATTTTTCTTGTCACTAGTATGAAAATTCATTAACTAGGAAGCAGAAAATGGCACTAGATGCTTAAAAAATTTTCAAAAGTGAACAGCATTGTGCTTAATAAACATCCCTTTCCCCAGTACTGGGCTAATCAATGAAGCTTCTATACAAATGCACATGATCATTTTTCTCTGGCTTATAACGTAATGTTTTCAAAATATCAACAATAATTTTAGCTTTTGGCACCTTTCCCAATAGCTAGGCTATCTTTTCTGTTAGTGATATACATATTTTGATTAGTGCTTCTTGTGCAGGAAATGTGTGGATGCAATTTATTGATTAACTCCATTGCCGTGACGTATCCTTTGTTAATACTATTGCATATAAAGTGATAGAATGTGCATATTCCAAATGCAAGTCTTCATCTCTTTGTTCCTCTCAAACATACATTAACTTTGTTACCACCATACAACTAATTATACTTGAATCTTGTATGGATTTTTCCTTAGTCTTCTGCGTTGAACCTCCAAAACATCAATAAGACCATAGACATATAAATTTGCTCATGCTCTAAAGATAAATCGTAAAGCTTACTGAAGATGCCCTGCAAGTTATCAATCACCTAAAGATTACAAAATTTCTTCCTGCAGCTGAAAAAAATTAAATACACAAACCAGTCAAGAAAATGGAGGGATTTATTGTGTAGCTAGTAAAACATGTGAGTCAGAAAACAATTTTCGTGGCATTTTCTTCAATATAAAATTAAGAGAACATAAAGAAATTGTCATAACCTAAAGGAATAGTGCTTAACAAGAAATAGATTTCCACTTCTTTATTCAACATATTGTCCATTGTGATTTATATGTTCGTTTCCCTCTAATTTAGCCAATTAGATTTTGTTTCTTCCATATTGTGAATGCACTGATTACCTTTCATTTTCCATTATTTGTATCCAAATCATCCGTGTTTAGGTAAGATATACTCTGTGGTAACTTTATTCACACTGAAAATATTAGAAAACAAATAAACAAATATTAGACCTATTGTTTCCTGTACCACATCAGATCCTTAATGTGTAATTTTTTTAAAAGAGTATGAGTCCTGGACTGATGCCTTTTAACAAATTAAGGTTAGTTCTGCTAGTTGAGTAGCTCTCTTCTTAGTTCGGGACAATGCATGATGACTTGTCTACGAAGGAACTAATGTCTTTTTAACACAGAATGCCCTTTTAACAAATTACGATTCAATTAAGGTAACTAATATTTTGTAAATCGAAATTATTATTGAAGCAGTTATCATTTTAAATGAACAGTTGCATATAATAAATACGGTAAAGGTTGGTAATATTGTGATAGTTCTTTTTGAGAATATATTACAATTTTATTGAGTGAGAGGAAGATAGAGGTTTTGCGTCAACTTATTAAGGGAATGTTCCTGGACACGTTTCTGCACAAAACCGGTTCTTCTCTCACTCAGTAAAATTGTAATAAATTTTCAAAAAGAGCTATCACAATATTACCAACCTTTACTCTATTTAAGTGTGATATATCTTTTATTTACTGTTACAGATGCAATGTTATTCTCCGCTTAATTTGTCGGGGTGTGTATCGGTAATTTATTACTACTACTAAGTATAATTTAGCTGGCAACTAAAAAAAGTACACCTACATTTTAAAATTGTTTCGAAGTGTATATCTAGTCACAAACTTCTGCAGAATGTATCGTCAAACACAAACACCTATTATATAAAAGCAAGGAAACAATACGTACCGGAAGGGCGCAAATGGCCATGGCCGCTAACGCGCCCTTTTTAAACCACACTAACTAATACGTACCGGTAATGATTATTAGTAGCCACAACGTTTGAAGGATCGGAAAGTATATTCTATCGATATATTACTTACGTTCAAACTTAGGATTCTAAGTAAGATTTTCGTCCTTTTCATGATTTTTAACTATCGTTATTCCCATAACTATGGTCCACGATACAACTATTCAAAGAATATTGTGGAAGTTACATAGATCGTAAGTAGATAACTACAGTGACTTGACTTCAAACTACAGTACAGCAAGAATATAGATAAAGGAGGTACTACGTTATGGAGTACAAAATTTGAATTGACCATAGTTGTGTACCAGGACCATAATTATGGGAAATGACGATTAATTTTTTCTAAACTTTTTTCATTAGTAATAAACATACAATTAAACACAGGTTGAGAAAAATTTCACCAGAGGAACTTAATGTAGCTTTATTGACGTATCCTTTAACGGTGATTACTAAAATCTCAACTAAAATATGTGCACAGAACCGCTCATCGTAAGATACTAGCTTATTCTTTCACATACTTTATAGTAATAAATATTTTCAACGATAACGAAGGCAAAGTAAAGTGATACAGCAATTCCCATTAGAAACTTCAACTTATTCAGATCTCCTTGACTCTTTGACTATCACTAGATGTCATCATTTGCATGAAAAGAAAGCGCAAGGACATTAGTTATTGTTGCTTATACAGTGCAATGCTCTTTGAGGAAGGTAACAAGTTTGCATACATCAGATATTGTCTTATGAGACTGACAAGCTGTACGCAAGGGAAAATAATAGCCGGAATAATTATTCATTTGGACAAATTGCTTTCCTTGTTTCATTGCAGTCATTTTTCTTAAATCTTGCGAGTATAGGAAGCATAATAAAATTCATACCGGACCTTTACACCACACCGACACACAATGTGGCACTTTTGACTTTAGGTAATCACGACGGTGAGACGTTAGCTGAGACAATTAAGAATATCAAACTAACTAGGTACAAATACCAAATATTTCAAGTGGGAGAGAATTTGAACGTCATTTTCATTTCAGTTCATTTTGTTACAATAGGTAATATCAAATGTCTTATGTATTTTAAGTCTGATAGATGAATTTATATTTTCTTTTTCCTCACAGAAATTATTTGCTATATTTTCTTCCGTACTGTGTAAGCTATTTCACGATGCACTGCCGTAATTGACGATATGTCACACATTCGCAAGTAGAGTGTGTATTAGTTTCAAGTTCCAGAATTCAGAATGAGAAAAAGTATTTTGCTGTTTATATAATTTTTTTTATCTTCATTAACAGATACGTTACTTATTTTTGGTCGAGGCGAGACACAGTTCGAGATTATCTTTAACAGTACATTTTATACGAGTTTTAATGTCAGTTGTTCTTCAGTAAGAAAGTACCAGAATTTATTAATGTATCCAATATTCCTTAGTGTCAAAACTAATTCTAAGTTAGATTATCCATTTAATAGAATTTAATTTACAGCGTAATTTCTGGACAGTCTCTATGTAGGAGATTTAAGCCTTGGTTTTTCTGAACCGACTCATGCGACGTGCGAGTTGCGATGCCCGCCTCGCAGAAATCCGGACTGCACGAGAGATATTGAGTGGTTTCTATAACTGCGAGATGCGAGGTCTGCTCACGTCACAGCCATAGAAACCACTCACTCTCTGTCGTGTAGTCCGGATTTGTGCGAGACGGCCTCGCACCTCGCACGTCGCATGCTTCGGTTCAGAAAAACCAAGGCTTTAGACAGTGTTTGCGAATGGATAGACATAATTTCTAACATCTCCGATAATTCAGGTAAGCTTTGTATTGTTGTAATAAATCACCTTCATTTTTCAAACTATCGAGTGATTACGTAAAAGTGAAGCGAGAATTAATGCGATAACAACCGACTGAAGACTCGTGAGGCTATCGATCAAGTATTCAAGATTCCCGAAGGAAAAAAAGAAGTTCATAATTGACATAAAATATTTGAGTGCTAATGCACATCATTTGCTTCTAAATTCTCATTGATGGTTTCATAGAATTAACTGAGTTTATTGCACTCTCGACCAACAATTCTAATGTCTCCATGCATTGCAAAATCTTACTTCTTAATACGCATTCTAGAGTGTTTTATTTTATCTATAATGAGTTGAGGTGATCCGAATAATAAAATTAGAAGTGTCTCAAGTTTGCCATTAGCAGACATAATTATATATCATGAGTTTCTGTCATCGCATATTCGCTGGATTTCGTGCAGTTGGATTCAGTACTTTAGCGTCATCCTCAAGCCTTGGTTTTTCCGACACATGCTGGTGCGAAGTTCGAGGCACGCCTCACACAAATCCGGACTACACGAGAGATAGTGAATGGTTTCTAGAGCTGCGAGGTACGCAGACCTCGCACTTCGCAGTTATAGATACCACTCACTATCCCTCGCGTAGTCCGATTATGTGCGAGGCGGGCCTCAGACCTCGCATGAGTCGGTTCAGAAAAACCAAGACGTAAGTGATTTTTATTTTTATAGTAAAAATTTTATTGATTGTTTAATGACGCTGTATCAACTTTAAGGTTATGTAGATTCGGTGAAGTTGGTGAGAAAGAGAGGCACTTTGGTGACGTGAGACCGAGAATTCGTCATGCGATTATTTAACACAGTTGGGGAAAATCTCAGAAGTTTCCAGCCAGATACTGAGCCAAAGAAATTTCAGGCTCTATTGCAGGAATCGGAGTACAACTCTTTATCTCGGAGCTGCACTGATTTCTTCTCAGTGGACTTGTATTCACCAAGCCAGTCGTTTGATCCGAGATTCGTGATTCAAAAACGGTACAGGACGATGGATTTCAAGTGGCCATAAAACTCCCTCGATGGCCTGTGTCGCATATTTACTGCCCTTTTTTTACTTGTTATTTAAAGACGCTGTATCAACTACTAGGTTTATCATCATCACTGGGATTCGTGATAGTGAGTTAGTATTTGGCGAGATGAGGCTGAGAATTCGCCATAGATTACCTGATATTTTCCTTACGGTTTGGAGAAAACCTCGGATAAAACCCAACCAGGTTATCAGTCTAAGCGGGAATCGAACCCACGCCCGAACGCAACTCCGAATCGGCAGGTAAACGCTTCAGCCGACAGAACTATGCTGGTGGCTTACTGTACTTAAAGGAACAGTGACCCTGATATAGGTCTCCAGGTATAATTTGTCTGTATCTTGTCATCCACTATGAATTTCAACACTGGATCTCTGAAGTTAAAAGCGTTATTAAAGAATTACTACTACTGCTACTACTACTACTACTACTACTACTACTACTACTACTACTACTACAACCACTACACACCACCACCACCACCACCACCACCACTCACCCACTGTCACTGAACACTTTCCCAGAGTTCGAGATGAATTATTGTCATTCTTTGGTCGTATGCAGTTAAGAATTTGTTAGCATTTAATCCACAAATACTTGGGAAATTTTCTCTGCTTTTATAATCTCATAACAAACACGAACACTGTTCATACGGGTACATATGGATATTTTACCTAAAAAAAAGTTACTTCATTCACCTTAGACCTCTTGTTTCAGTACTGTTCCATATGACGGAGGAAGCAGAATTGGTATAGCTTGGACGTTCTCCATTGCTAATGGAGTACAGGGTTGTTTCCGATCTCTGATAACGAATTTGAATGACGTCACGTGCGTCAGGAATCAACCGACATCTGAATTGCGGCGAGAGGTGACAGACCAGTAGTGAGTGATTTCATAATCAGAGTGCACGGTGTATCACAGTAGCAATGCCCAAGAAAATCGAGCCTTTTTGGGAGGAGTACATAACAACCCTTTCCGATGCCAAGTACAATTACGTGAAAATCATAGGAGCCTGCAAAAAATGTGGTTTCGTTATTTCCAAGAAAAGCATCTTGTGTGTACCTAATAAGACTAGCAAAGCTCGGATGGGATTAATTCCAGAGTGTAAAAAGCAAGCAAATCCACCCTCCCCCCCCCGTCACAAGTCACCGCACCCCACGAGATGATACAAATTAATTCCATTCGAGCTTTACCAATCTTATTAAGTACACAGAAGATGCCTTTCTTGGAAATAACGAAACATCGGCATCGGAAAGGGTTGTTATGTACCCCTCCCATAAAGGCTCGATTTTCTTGGGAATTTCTGCTGTGAGTCGCCGTGCACTCTATGAGATCACGCACTACTGGTCTGTATTTCGCGCCACAGTTCAGCTGTCGTATGATTCCTGACGCACGTGACGTCATTCAAATTCGTTATCAGAGATCGGAAACAACCCTGCATACCTTTATCTCGCAGCGTTTCGAAGATTGGATCTACTTTATTTTCCGTGTGAACAAAGGGTTGGATGACATAATTTACTAAACCCACATTACTGTCCATTTGCAAAGATCCTGAAAAATATTAATTTCGCGTCCTTTCATTACGAGAAAACGAAGGGACTTCCAGCCTTACAAAATGTTAGCGTATCAGTTTCTTGATCTACTTCACCAGTAATGCGAAAATACCAAGCTACATTTAGAAACTGACGACTAGGAATAAAGAATCGTTGACATTTACAGTACTTTGAAGAAAATTATGTAATTTCGACGCCTGCGCCGTGGAAGAAGGAGAAATATCTGAACGTTATGCTGAGAATCTAAAAAACTTAACTAGATTTGTAGTCAGAAATGTTTTGAATTAAGTCAAAATGAAAAGCTGTATGATTTATAAATGTACATAAAATGTGATGGCTAATTTAGAGACAAGCGATTGTGAATGAATCCTATAGGCTTATACAACAAACTCGAAAATAAAATAAACGAATTACAAGGACCGGGATTTGAAGTGCTGCTATATAACGTGTTCGAGGTTGTCACAGACAAGGCTGGCTATGAGTGACGCAGTGTCATGAGTGTTGAACAACTCCGCATGTTGTTCTGTGGTAGGTCACAGCTGTTAGTACTGCTATGTTTGTCGCTTCGTCTCTATAGGGTATGTGGAACAGTGTTCTAAATTTCAGACAAAATCCCCAAAATAAACGCTCTCTATCTATAGCTCTCTAATATTTAGCAAATCTACAAATTAATTTATATTTAAAATTGATTGACGTAAACAAAGGCAAAACCGGAACATTAAAACAAGCTATTAATACGTCAAGAATGTGATTTTAATTAATTTATTGCGATTGCGTAGCGAAGAACTGATGAACAGATACTAGGGTTTGAATTTAATAACTTAACAATTTACACTTATTTTCTATGTAGGCCATATAACTGTATTCAATTAGAATTAGAGTCTGGCTGGGCGGAAGAGAAGGCGTACTGGCCTTAGCTCTGCCAGATTAAATAAATAAATTATTATTATTATTATTATTATTATTATTATTATTATCATTATTATTATAACTTTTCTCTTTTGTAATCCTAGGTCAAATGAATCGCTTACTTCAGAAACCAGCCAAGCGCCAAAACAAGAAAAAATGAGATAATGACGGCATAATGTTCTATGAGGGTATACGCACATTTTAGTGCTAAAACAGCCAAATGTCGTCTTCTTGTAATGGCTAGGCATTACGTTGAATTTCGGGTTTCTGCAATAAACTGCGGATACATTTTGCGTTCATAGTTCTGTGACCAACAGATTGAAAAAAAAAAGTTTTTTTTTTTTTTTGTGGTTACCGTAGTGGTTTTTTAATAATAACAATAGACCTATATCATAGTGAAATGTCTCGGAAGTTGAGAAGACGAACCTGTACATAAAAAGAAACGACGAGTAGTAAACGAAAACGCTTATAAATGTAATACTATTCTCAATGCAAGGATAAAAGAAGGTTATGTTTCTTATTATGGCAGGGAAGTACCTCAGAGAACCAAGCCCGACATTAACAATTGTAAGTGCAATGCTAAATGTTATTTCAACATTAATGAGGGAGTGATAAATGGAACATGAAGATATTTTCATTCTCTTGAAAATAAAAACTCTCAAGATACCTATTTTCAGATTTTGGTTGAGGTTACTGAAGTTAAGTGTATACGTAAAAACAAGGTCCAGAGCAAGAGTTAGGAAATGAAAATGTTAATGAAGGCACTTTTAAAAGATCTTAATCTTACAATTATAATTTAAGAATTGGTGGTGTACTGAAACATGTTTGCAAGAAGATGTTTATGAAAATTCATGGTATTTCACATAACAGATTAGGGGCAATTTGTCATTTATTGCTTGAAAATAATACCCCTAAAGACATTACATATTTCCTTTAAAATATTCGTTTTATAACAAAATCCTAAGCAATTCGAGAATTATGCCATAATAGTAATACACGTTACGAGAGCGGTATGTTGACGTTTTCATGGTCGAGGAAAAGATTGAAAAAGCGAAACGTAGTTGAGCTTTTTTAATTTCCCAGAACATGAAAACAAACATACCGCTCGAGTATCGTACATGAAAGACGAATTTCTAATTAGTTGCAATGAAATCTCCATGTTGGTTTCTGTTTAATGACGGCAACTTCGGAAAACCAAAATATCTTTCTTCAACATTGTTGCAATAAAATATTTTCTGTGTTTATTATACTCCAGCAGGCCGTGATATACGTCTGTCTTCCCCCCCCCCCCCAGTCTATAAATGCCAACTTAAAACAAACGATAAGGTTATGGAATGATTTATTTTTCATTTTAATATTTTAACAATATTATTTATATACCATATTGCAGTAATAACATCGGCATCTGGAATCTTTTGATTTTTTCACGGCTTCCTTAATGTTACTTGTATCAGGAGTGCAATAAGTTTCGTGGAGTAGTAGACTTTACTTAATTTTTGCAAATATTTAAAAACAATAATTAACATTGCAATTTAGGTGAAATTGCAGTGGTAAGTTTCCAATTTATAATTATTACTATGTTAAACGTCTCTAAAAGTAATATGTTAAAAGCCTAAAGCAGTAAAATGAATGTCGCGCTTAAGCGGTAAGAAGAGGGAAATTGTTATGTGTGTTAAGTTGGGAATACTGAATGTGGTATTTCACACTTACTGCGTATTGGTTCTGTGCGGAAAACAAGCAAATACGCACGATCTCGCACAAAATACGTTTGCTCCACTCGTTTATTGCAGAAATCAGTTAAGTGAAACACTTTTTCATATTTTTTACATCTAAGTTAAATCGCACAAAATAATTGTCTTTAGATAAAAAGAATTGAAATATGCACTACTTTCAGCAAAAAATATTAAAAACACTACCAAACCATTTAGTCTGAAGCTAGACAGTTTTATTTTTATTTTCCCACAATTGGCTAACTTTCCGCTTGACTGGTTTCTGAAATAAGCGATTCAAATTAGGTAATTTTAAGATGTACTTATTTTAATAAATGATAAATATATATTTTTTTTTACAAAAATTCTGAAACGTATTTTCAACAAAAATTGGTGTTAATCTATCCAACCTTCTGTTACTAAATCAAAAACTCTGTAGATTACATATACATCGTGAATTTTCCAGAAGGATCCACACATTACCACACATAGTCATACTGATAATAAATTAATGAAATTTTAGACTAATTTCTTTTATAGTATTCATTGCGATTTGGAAGTTACAAAATTAATGTAACGAAAATTAAATAGACTACCATTTCTCTCTTTCTGAGAGCTTGGTAACAATTTAGTTGTTTAGTCACGTTGCGAATAAGGATACGGTTTGTATTTTATACTATTTGACTATTATTCCAAATTAATAATACAAATAATAATTGCTTTTTGTTGTTTAGTCATCTGTCCGAAGACAGGTTTCAACTTCATAATCTGATAGGATTAAGGCCATAAGGGTTTCCCTCCCATCCTACCGGACAGCACATACAAACGCAACAAATGCAAAGTGATAGTAATTAAAGAAAATTACATTACATTGCATAGAAGATTAACAGGATTACAAACAAACACTAAAAAGAACATATAACACAAATACAACTTTTTTACTGTAAGCTTATAATATACTCTCTACCTTGCTTACATAGCAGTTTATTCCATGCTATACACAAAAATTAAGGAAGAACATATTCCGATAAAGATCGATGTATTCTATGATTATTAACTCCGTTTGTTACATTAAAGATTTTATTACATGTGCATTATTCCCAGATAGGCCAAAATTGACCTGAAAATAAAACACAAAATCTGTAAAATACTCATTCATGAAAGATGACCTAATATAACTTTTTCTTTATTAGATATAATGAGAATATTATTTTCTGTGAAATTTTCAAAGTCTATTTCATATTTCGTGTAAGGAAAATTTGAAGATTGAGCTTGCTGTTGAGTTCTCCCAGTAGGATTATGAGAAAGTAGTAGATTATTCTATGGAAAAATTTAATAAAGTAATAGAGCATAGAATTATCAGTAGAAATATGTGAGCTCTCGATCCTCTAACTCAGTGTTTTTCAGCCTTTATCAACGCGTGGCACACTAAAGGTGTAATTTAAAATTCCGCGACACACTCATATAATCTAAGCCAGTGGTTAACAACCAGGGGAGAATTTTTATTTTATTTACTTTTTTTTTTTAATAGGAATGTGTAAACTGAATGTTGACTTGTACCGCGTTCGCTGAATGTTGACTCTTGTTGACTCACTTTTTTACTTTTACTACTTGTTTCCTTTTTGTTTTTCCAATTTATTACGGCAACCTTTACTACACCAACAGATCATTCGCTGCACCCCTGTTGAAAATGGCTGCCTAACTTTTCCCCGCCTGACTTCTATCTCTGGACAACTGTAACATACTTATGTGTGAAACATAATCTAGGCTTATATGCGCTGGAAGAATTGAAACATTTCGTCCGGGAAAACATAGACATTTATTTCTTAACAGTGAGTGTTGTCATTTGTTAAACAGACTCGATAAATATTTGAAAGTAGAAGGAAGATAATTTTAGTATTCCCTTTTCAAAATTGTATACGTAAATGATATTCTAACTGCTTACATTTAGTAATATTTTATATTAATATTTTTATTGTGTAGGATTACCGACACTATTGGGTTCTAGGCTAAGTAACAGTAAGTCGATAGGCAGGAGAACGGATGGAGAACTGGGCATTTATACTAGTTCTGCACCTCGTTCTACATAGTTAACGTTGGACCTCCTGCTTGTAGTGTGCGTGACATTAATATAAGGTAAATCAATCGATGTTTTCAGTATTGAGTATAGCTTAAACCTCGCCTTCCCCGCTCATCACCTCACTGCGATTTCTCCTTGTGCGCCTGCAGCACTGCGCTGCATAACACCGATAGTAAATCGTTTACGTAACCTTTATTCCGCTAGTGACTCGGCAGAAATGCTGGTTGTTGCGTTGTGTTTTGTCTAAAATCTAGTCAGATTCTGATACATTATACTGTATATAGGCTCTGTATTCAGTGTAATGCCACTCTAAAAATCATAATAATTTCTTCACAACAGTGTATAAGAATATAATTTTTCAGATATTAGGAATCATTTACAAAGTTGATCTTCAGTGTAATGGGTCTCCGGATTCTCGGTGGAGTTCACGAATTTCGATAGGCTATGTATATGAATATGTAATATTTTAAAAATTTAGAAACTTTGTGATATTCAATCTTCAGTAAAATATATCTTAATGATATCTAATGTATTTATTCGGTTTCCCAATCTCTTACGTAAATTTATATTATCTAATGATTTGGAATAAAATTAATGTTATATCTTCAGTGTAATGCCATACAAAATGTATGATATTATTTCAGCATTTTCAAAACTTAACTGTAAACTAAATTATTAGAAATTTCGGAATTATTTACAGTTTATTTTTCTCTAGTTACGTTGTCCTTTGAAGGTTTATGTACATTCCAGTATTGAAGGTACAATTCCGTGGAAAAAATCTGTACTTATTTTTTAAGTTTTTAAGGAATTAAATATCCGAATAAAACTGTTATTTTCTTATACATATAATGGTTTGTACCTGGGACAATCAGTTTGACTTTACTGTAATTAAAACTAAATACAATCACAGTCCATTTGTATATATATATATATATATATATATATATATATATATATATATATATATATATATATATATATATATATATACAGCCTGAACCGTAAGTAATGTTAATATTAGGGAGTAATTCTTTGAAATATTTCAAACAAAAGTTTTAATACATTTTTGCTCGTTTTTGCTTCTTTTTCGAGAAAAAAAAATATTTTATATGAAACATTTCATAGCGTGTCTTGGGAAAACCATAGATTTAGTTTCAAATATACTTAGTCAATTTCGAGTCGATCAATATTCAGATTGTTCTGTGCTCCATATAATAAAGTATGTGAGTGGCAGGACTATATCTATGTATAATGTATATTTGACTTTATGTAATATAAAAACCGAAGGTACAAAGAAAGAGAAAGGAATTAACCAGAGGAAGAGAGGAAGTGAGAGCAGGTAAAAATCGCAACTGAATTGACTCACCAATTGAATGTAATTGAGTTTAGCCCTGTAACAGTCATCACAGGTAGCCCTAATGGAATTTCGTGCGCTGTTCTTATTCTTAATCTTATAATAATAATAATAATAATAATAATAATAATAATAATAATAATAATAATAATTATTATTATTATTATTATTATTATTATTATTATTATTATTATTATTAGGCCTATTATTATTATCTTCATCATCCGTGGCACTACAGCCCGTGAAGGGCCTAGACCGACCAGCTGGCTGCTGGTCTCACGCCCACATGCCGAAGCAAAGGAGGACGATCATCCACCCAGAATGGAGGTATCGTGTGGTTAGCACGATGATCCTCCCAGCCGCTATAGCTGGCTTTCGCAACCGGATTCCGCTTCCTATCGTAGCTCCCCAAGTGCATCACGATGCTGGGTGGACACCTGTCCCATACACTGGCTGAAATTTCATGAGAAAATTTTCTTCCCCCATGAGGACTCGAACCAGCGCGCATTCCGTGCCTTAGACCACGACGCAATAGCGCGGGAATTCTTAATCTTATACTCAGTCAATTTAAGACGGCAGTATAGCTAGTATATTATGTATGTATGTATGTATGTATGTATGTATGTATTAACACTAAAATTGGGTATACACCCAGTGGCAGTGATATATAGTATACAATAATACCATTACAATTATATAATAATTACAGCAACAAAAGAAAAATATAAAATAAAATAAACCTAAATGTATTTCTAACTATAAATAAATTGATGCAATAAACCTAGGACTATAAATAAAAACAATTCTATAATAACGCCTAATAATAAGCAAAAGTAAACCTAACTTATAAGTACTTCTATTTCACCCAACTATTACCAATTTAAGCAATTACATATCACCTGAATTACCATGATAATTATGATAATACATTATTTATGTAAATAATTTAATTTTATCCTTTAAATGTACAGAAATGTTATTGTAACAAATGTAACTTTTCGTTCTGCAAAGGAATTTTGCAATGTTACATTTATTCGTGTCAAATTTCTGCACATTCAAAGAAAAAAAAACTAAAATCCTTTCAATCATTTATTATCATAATATATAAATCTCTTAAATTGAATGGGCATATCGGAAATTAAATCATGTTTCATAAAAAGAATTTTTATCCCGAAAGGAAGTAAAACCGATCAAAATTGCATTAATTTTTTTTTGTTTGAAAAATCTCAAAGGATAACCCCCTGAAATTAATGTCATTATTTAGGTTAACTCTGTATATACAGCATACTACGTTGTAATTTTGAAGCCATTTCAATTACAATTTTGTTTCCTCATGTTCCAATTTGCTTTCGATATTTCTGCTTATAATTATAACTTCATAGTTGGAAACCTATGTTTTGTTGAACATCAGTAATTGTATACAACTGCAGTCATTTGAAACTACTAGCTCCACTGCTTCACAATCGGGAAGCTAAAATAAAAAATGAAAATTGGAGCATGTATTTCGCTACGAGACCTTGCTCGGATGCTGGCCGGGAGCCTGATGCTAATGATTTTCCGATCAGGTACAGCTGACCACTTCAATGCACTGGAGTTTTTGTGACGCTCAGACGTAGCCAACGCAGTGACAGTACAAAATGGATGGACGGACTTCACCACTCACCTGCAATAAAAAAAACAGAAAACATCGTTATAGTTACGCATATATATGCACTGAAAGATACATAATTATTTATTAAAATACATTGTTAAGCTGTAGCCAATAAAACATCTAAAGTAACATATAGCTGACATAAGATTTAATCTGGCGTAATGTGAGGAAGTCGTCTATAAATGGGACAAATGATTGGTACTTGATTGAAGAAGTGTTCTGGCTATGTTTTTATAGTGTTTTGTGTTATAATCAGGCAGCGCATTTTCGTTTCCAAACAAGTTTAGGAAAATTATTGGTTAGTATATCCTGGACCCTAAATGCTTACGTCAGGACGCTACGAAAGGTATAACCTAGTTCGATACGTAATAATAATGGAGCATGACAACTGTAAGTGGGATTGCTACTAAATTGAAATGGTCTGTCCAGCTACTGTTTAATGATATAAACGCACTAACACTGCGAAATTAGCGCTGTACAAAATATTAGTGCTACATATGACGGAAATGAATTAGATCGATGATAATACTAAACTAGTATATACAATACATATTATAGAGCATATTATTAAACATGATACGCATTAACTGTAAATACATTATGTAGAATATATGCAATTAATTCATTTAACAAGATCAACTCCGTTACGGTCAACAGAATCATACCTTCTGAACTTATGAAATTCGGATATTTTACTATAACTACCAGTAAAAATTAGTTTAACTAAGAAAATTTTCTCCTTACTTCACATGACTTTACAGGGACAAAATAATAATAGAAAAATCAATGTGCAATTAGCAATATTTACATTTTACATAATATATGCAAATAATTCATTTGAACAAAACATAAATTCTGAGGTTATGAAATGCAAATCTTTTACGAACATCACATAAAATTTGTTTAAACTAAGATAATGTTCTTCCTACGTCATGTGACGTTACAGTGACATATTTATAATACATTACATCAATATTATTTAATGACCCCATGTGTACCTGCTTGCAATTCTACCATCCTGCTTATGCATCCACGTGACGTAATGAACATAACACAAGAAACTACTCGATCCGCTGTACGTTTGGGAACAGAACTGCACTATCTGGTTAAAACTGTGGAAGTGATGATACGAGTCGAACATTTTCTGGTGAATTTACAGTGATTAATAAATGTGGGATATTACTAGCATCATACTCGTATAAGTTTCAAGATATATTATTTTGATCAAGTTCTTACAAGATGTGGATCAATTAATGAAATGTTAAATGTTATGTTTCATTTAATGACGCTCGCAACTGCAGAGGTTATATCAGCGTCGCCGGATGTGCCGGAATTTTGTCCCGCAGGAGTTCTTTTACACTTAAATGCCATCGACCTGGCCCGGGATCGAACCCGCATTTTTGTGTCTGTGATTTCATATTATTTATATTTATTCACGTGATCCATTCTTGTTCGTTTGTCTATGTCCAAAATTGTCCTCTACAGCCCTCTCTCATTGGTTTATGAATATATATATTTAATTTAACACAAATATTAAATGCAAGAAATTTAGCTGATGAAGTGCTGGATTAATTTTCTGGACGGCAATAATAGTAAGAATAATATTAGTAATAATAACAATAATAATAAAGATTATAATACTAATAAAGATAATAATAATACAATAATAATAATAATCATCATCATCATAATCATAATATACATCTATATTTTACGCACTGAATCTTTGAACATGTTTCGTCCTGTCCATCGATAGATATTACTCGTAATTTCAATAAATAGCTCAAGCTTCTGAATCTGTTGTTACCATTTTACAAAACTAACACTTTTGACAAGGCAGGACAAGATTGGGAGATTGGGAAGGGAAATGATTACGATATTCCTATTAAAAAACGAACTAACCCGTCTGAATTCCTAGCCGTATCTGATTTCTTTTTCTCCAGTGTTTAAAAAGGTATTTTATGCCTCTGGATTATTTTAATTTTTAACATGGTCTCCAGATGTGCTGTAAAATCATTATTGTGTAATCTGTATGTTTTAGAGTCTCTAATATTTTTTTAATCATTATCTATTTATATTTAAAAATGAATATGTTGTTTGCAGTTTTTATACAAGTAATTATTATTATTACGAATACAATGAGTTTTAAAAATGTTTGCTTACAGATGATTATACGAGGCTAATTTAATATTGTACATGTGAATCATTCAGTTGATTAGTTTCCACAGACGCTTTCACGCATGAAAAACACGTTAATTACAAATATTATGAACAAATAGAAAATACAGTCACATAAAACCAAATGAAATAATTAATGTGTAATTTGTGTGGTATTATTTATTGTAATGGGATTTTATCCTGGCTTAAAAATATAATGTTGTATTTTATATAATATAATTAATCTATAGCCTACTGTTCGATACATACATATTACGTTATTTTAACCTAACATTATTAAAAAGAAAAGAGTACATCTCTGTCATTTAACTCAGTGCAATAGCTTTACTGCAACATACCATGTATAGATACATACATTAAAAAGCGAGGTTATTAATTAGAAAAAATATTATGATTGCACATCCTGAAAGAGTAAATTAACTTCAGAACACTATGTAGCTCATTTACGTAGTTAATACTGCAACAAACAGCGAATAATGTAAAGAATTAATCCGTAGCATCCGTTCAATGATTCATTCACAGTGTTCTGCCCAAGGTCAGGTCTTTCACTTGAAATCCAGCTTTCTCCATCTTTCCTATTTCCTGCCTTTCTCTTAGTCTTCGTATATGATCCATATACAGTGGACTCTCGACAAAACAGAATTGAAAGTTCAGTCCAATAAGATTAGTGGGTGTGGCAGGTGAAATGAATACAAATTCTTATTGGTTATCCATCAACGAATACAGTACTGTACTTGCATTTCCTGCCCGCCCCGAGACTTGTTTATGCGCTTCTAGTACCACAGTGGGTTTCGACAGTTCCGTCTCACAAACGGCACAATACTCAAATAGAAAAAGAAGAGTTCATTAATTTAAAATCAGTGATCAATATGGGTGTCCTAATCAATAAAATATTCTGTTTTCCGTTAACAAAAGTATCATTACAAGGCATAGAACCAATTTCCATTCAAATGGCAAACCCATTTCTTAGTGCCCATATAGGGGCGTGTCTAATTCTCTTACGTAAGCAGTCGAACTATAGGATGTCGAACATGATTTCTGTCGAACTTAAGATCTTTCACTGTATCTTAATATCGCCTATTATCTCATATCTTCTTCTACCCAGAACTCTTCTCCCGTTCACCAATCCTTCCAGTGCATCCTTCAGTAGGCAGTTTCTTCTCAGCCAATGATCCAACCTCCAACCCATTCCTTTTCCTCTTGCTGATCAATTTCAGCATCATTCCTTTCTCACACAGTCTTTTCAACACAGCTTCATTTGTTATTCTCTCTGTCCAATTCACACTTTCCATTCTTCTCCATATCCACATTTCAAATGCTTCTAGTCGCTTCGCTTCACTTCGTCGTAATGTCCATGTTTCTGCCCCAAACTATGCTATACTCCACACAAAGCACTTCACTAGTCTCTTCCTTAGTTTTTTCCAGAGGTCCGCAGACGATGCTCCTTTTTCTATTAAAAGCTTCCTTGGCCATTGTTGTCATCCTTAAGGCTTCCTGGCAGCTGCTCATGTTACTCCTTATAGTACATTCCAAGTATTTGAAGCTGTCCACTTGCTGTACTGCCTCATTTAGAATTCGCAAGTTTTCCTTCTTTATTTTTCTTCCTATGACCAAGTCTGCGTTTTATTTGTATTTATCTTCAACATACTGCTCACAGCTGTCATTTAGCTCCAGTAACATATCCCTTAGTATTGTCTCCTCTTCTGCTAACAATGTCATATCATCAGTAAATCTTATACACCTTATTCTTCTTCCTCCTGTATATAAATCCCACAAGGGTAGCTACCCTTCAGTAAGGGTTGCCAAAAGACACAGCGTACTAAACAATAAAAATAAACATTTGCGTTTTGATTAATATTTTCAAATGGAAGCTACCCTTGGGAAAGTACGTTTATTTAATAATTATTAGTAATCAGATAGAATATAAAGAAATTTAGGTGTACAGGTGATTATGCACAATCTGAACAGATTATTCCATTACGTCTACAGCAATAATTTTCAAAATTTTTAAAAGAATTCCAAAAGACTTGAAACATTCAACTGATAATTTTGGAATTGTTCCCCTTGCTTCGAACTAATCAATCTGTCCTTGTATATGATAATAATCCCTAAAGTATTCAATTGTAGGGTCATAGATGGTCTTCTTTTCTTCATGTGCTGCTATAGGTTGTTCAACTGCAGTTTCAAAGAGTACAGTGGGATCGATAATAATTGCTGTGTAATTTCCTCTATCGCTTCTCCCATGCATTCAATGATGTGTAACAGAAAAATCTATTTTCAATTCCGAGTACTTTAAACGAAAACAGTCCTCTGTTTCAGAGCCATTTTCAAATTTTTCATTTCGTAAATAGGCCTACACGTTGTAGGATTTCGTTGTACATAGAATTTGAAAGAAGAATAATTCGATCGCTCATTTTCCCGCTCTCTTTTTGCCGAAGTCCTCCAAGATCGTTTTCATGATGGTATCTGATATCACGTGTTGAGAAACGAAGTAATACTGGGCTTCGACATAGCATTTTTATCTTAATTCACCTGCTTTCAACAATAAACAGATACGATATTTTTGGTTAACGGCTTTCCTTTATCACCCGAAAAGAGCCATCTAAATAGATGTATCCTTAGGGAAGGTAGGCCTATAAATTCGCGTTATTTGCAGAGGCAACGAATATAAAAATGAAAAGATTATTATAAAAGAAAATTGAAATTCATTTCATCCATCAAAATAAGTGTTTTTATTCTCTTTCTTATATGTTTCGCAAATTGTTTATGTGAATAAGAGTAGGCATATTTATGGCTCTCAGCTTCAACTATTATAGTAACACTTTCATATGATTGTTAAGTGCGATAAGTATTAATGAGAAATTAACAATGTATTGGTAATTTGATAACCAAACTCTAAAAGTTTCAATTTCCAAGTTTCGGAAAATTTATTTAATAGGGCCTACGTCTGTTACCATGGGAAACTTAAATCATTTTGCGTTCCGAAAGTTTGCACCGCAATCTCAGGCTTACATTTCCTGTTCTGTGAATTATAATTGTCCCTGAATGGTCGCACTCTTGTACGTATGCAGCACTTGAACTTAACCCGGGACATGGTAATGATAATGATATGTGAATTAATTTTTATGTAATTAGTCCGAGGTACAACGCCGAAAGTTCTCTTTCTCTCTCTCTTGTACGGAGGAGGGAAATTACCCAGCAATTCTTCTTCAGTTGGTTGAGGGAAAACCTCGGAAAAAAACCCAAACCTGTTAACTTGTCCCAATCAGGGTTAAAATCTGGGCTCGCTCATTTTACATTCAGGCATTCCAACCGTTACCCGTGCAGCTTACGCAAATAAATTCAGCAACAATGTCCCAAAGGTTATTTCGTAGACATTTTCCGAATTAATCATCTGCCACATCGTTGGATTGGACGTGCTACCTCCTCTGATCTGGCTATTGCTGTTGATCTCCAGGTCATAAAACTTGACACCATGTGATTTCTTTCTTTGAAAGTATGTGTCATGTCTACTTAAAGATCCTAACCCTTAAACAAATACCTTACTATAAAAATACCGGATAGCTGTATACTAGCAGCATTGACGTGAGTGCGAAATATCGCGGACTTGACATCTAGCGGAGCGGCGTGTAATTAGGGGAGAGTCGGGTAGTATCGGACATCGGGTAATATCGGACAGTGAGTTTCTTTCATCTACCACACGATGATAGTACCTGATTGACATGGTTATGTTTCTGTGATGTCGCATAGAGAAACGTAACCATGTCATTCAGGTACTACCATATTGTGGTAGATGAAAGAAACGCACTGCCCGATACTACCCGATGTCCGATACTACCCGACTCTCCCCTACGTCTACAAATACAAATATCAACATAGCGGAAATCGGACTATTGTTTAAAACGTGAGATACTAATGTGGAATAATATACGAGACACTTAAGAAATGTTGAGAAAAATGCATTAGGTCTGATAAAGAATTTTGTTGTCTCACGTTTTATGAACTCTCGGAAATCGAAAGTACGATTTGGAGCAGTTTGTAATGCTGTAATTGTAGCAATTATAAAGAACGCATACACACCCTGACATTTTAACACAGCACTAATTAATAAAACTATTAACTAGCCCAGCAACAATATACATTGCAGTTGATTACAGCTTGTTTCGCGAGTATCTCCACACCGGCCGCCTAGGTAGCAGCACCAGCGTCATTCGCGCACAGAACTGCTAGCTGTCCGATATTATTATAGTAAGGTATTTGCCTTAAATTAGCAAAACTTCATTTCTCACACTAGTTTATTAAACCGTGTCGGACTGTAAAGAAAACAACTATCGCAATATCCATATTTCATATGTTGTACAATATTATAGTATTGTGAAATTTTAATTTTTCTACCAATTTTTTTCTATTATACTATTAAAATTACAGCATATAGCCTATTAACCTGTTTTATGCTATGTGATACTTTGCGAATTTAAGGGTTAAAGAAGCAAGAAATCGGGTTATTTTTGTAACCATACAGCAATACAACTGTTGCAAATTTACACAATAAAAATAGGCCTACATAAAGACATACACCTCAGCCTATAAAACAATATCACATTACGTATGCTGCATTCTGCATTCTAGATAACATTAAATAAAATCATTATTCAAGCACTCTTGTACACTATAAAAATTTTATTTATCAAAAGAGATTTAATATTATGTTTAAAACTCTTCAAGGGATACTGAACTAAAAGCATATTATGGGATGATATATTCTAAACAATGTACATCTAGTTATACATACAATGGCGCAAACTAGACATTTCTACAATTAATGGTTTCCGAGTAACGTACCTTTAAACGTGGATAATGGCGATGCGTATGACGTCACACTGCCGAGCCGTATCGCAACAAATCCGTAGTCACTGTAGTTATATTCACTATAATTCATGTCCAAATAACGAAAAATACCGCTCTTCTTTTCATAACAAAGCGGTAAGCAGTTGCGAGCTTACACAACGCACGCCACGGGTGTGGCAATGTTAACGTCAGTAGTAGTGGTGAACAAGGTTCCTTATCTCGTATATTAAAAGTCACTTGATATTTCTAGTTGCGGTTTGCAGTGCTGTCATTAGCTCCCTGTTCACAACATTCAGTACCCCTTTTAAGATTTTTATTTCTTTTAAAATTCTCAGGTAGTTTAATATAAATCTTAATTCTCCAATTTAAGTAACTATCCAACATTTTATTAAATCTGCACTTGGAAACAACTAAATTCAAATTATCTCTCGTATTGTAATATTTTAAATAATATTCACGACGGCTGTTATATAAACATCCCAATGAAGTGACAAGATGAAGGCAAGAAATCAGAGAGAAGAGAGTGTTAATATTTTTAAGAGTGTATATGTGCGTGAACGACTACAAATATTATCGGAAAATGCAGGCTCTAAATTTCTAAAATTTTATAAGAAAACGAACTCACAATTGGACAAAAATTGCAAGGTATCACAACAAGACTTATTAGAACTTAAATATCCGATAAAAGTATAAAAAAAATTACTAATAATATTTTTCAAATCAGTCTCATCAGACTATGAAAAAAAAAATTCTGCAGTTACATCATTTGATAACCATAACATTTTTAGATCGCTCTGACATATATATATTTTTTTCATGTAATAAACACTTATTTCTAAAAAGTAGACTACTCTCAGACATGTAAAGTTGCTTATTTTAACACAATTTTTTATTTGTCCTGTGTAAAATATATTAAAATTTACATAATGTTTTGTGATCTAATTTTTCTATTTTCAAATAAATGGACATTATTATAGTCTAACTTTTACATAAATGCATGTTAAATCAGTGTACAAAATTTCAGAATTCTATCTCTAATGGTTGTGGAGTTATGAAATAATATTTGTGAAAATTTCCAAATTTTGGAAAATGTAATTAAAAGTAAAAAGTGAATTCTTAAAAATATTATTATTAACCTTTTTTATACTTCTATCAGATATTTATGTTCTAATAAGTCTTGCTGTGGTACCTTGTAATTTTTGTCCAATTGTGAGGTCATTTCCTCATAAAATGTTAGAAATTTAGAGCCTGCATTTTCTGATAATATTTGTAGTCGTTCACGTATATATACCTTAAACCTTAAAAAAATTGTTTACAGTGTTATTTAGGATCACACCCTTTAATGATATTCAAATATGCATTGTCTTCCTTCGAAATATAAAAATTTCTTAAGTATCGCCACTGTTACTCCATACAAAGGATGACCAGATTCACTTCGATAAAAAAAAGAGGACACAAAGCTTTAAAAAAGAGGACATTGTTCGAAAAAAGTGGAGAGAAAGCATGTACTTAGATTTAGACTTAGGCTTATAATATGCTTTAAATTACGTCAATATCAATTTTATTACAAAATACTTACAGTACAGATTTATGTTTATATCATACTTAAAAGTATATTAATATTTATTTTATTACAAAATAATTATGAAAAAACTTAATAATGATTTTACAATTATCTATTATATGAAAGTCAAGGTAAGTATATTATTAAAGCGGACAGAAACTGTCTATTTAGATTTACATTCGCACCTCGATTTCTCGATTTACTAGCTACCTCTGAGCACAGATTGCCTTTGAGTTGCTCTGAGCAACCACCATAAGGAGGAGCAAAGAGATCGTTGACAAAGAGTATATTCCGTCGATGCTGCTGCCACCTACAGGCAAATTACTTGAAAAAGCCGTCAAATCAGATAATTTGAAAATATCAGGCGTACAGGTTACAAAAAGGAGGACATTTCTTGATTTTTTTCAAAATCCGCCCGGACTCCGGACGATTTATTTATTTATTTATTTATTTATTCTGGTATAGTTAAGGCCATCAGGCCTTCTCTTCCACAACACCAGGAATACAAATACAATAATAGAAATAAACATAGAAAAAAATACACTATATGCAAAGTAAAGCTACACAAGAAATACAGAGAAGAGAGAAAAAAACACTATAAACAAAGTAAAGTCACACAAAAATATACACAGGTTGCAGTCACACAAACTTTAAATGAGTGATTAAGTATCATAATTAATTGTATCCTAATTAACTAACATAAACAAGAAACTTGCAATTTTAATGATTGAAAACGAAAGAGAAAAAAAAACACAAATCAATACTTCTAGCAATACCTAAAAACATTAACTAAGACAAAATTTTCCAATTTAATTTTGATAAAGTCCGGCAGTCCCTGACGTCATTAGGTAACGAATTCCAGAGGCGAGGTATTTCTACATTTATGAAGATGAGTATAAAGACGTTCTATGATGATGGATAGAAAGAAGTGCTTGATGTCGGTTTCGAAGAGTTGTAAGAAATTGAAAGCGCGATAACAGATAATTCGGAGTAGAAGTATGCATGATTCTAAACAGAAGAGATAGTGAATGTATTGTTCTTCGTTCCTTCAGACGCACCCATGAAAGTAACTGGAGGGAAGGCGTTATATGGTCAAATTTAGGAGTATTGCAGATAAATCGTATGCACACATGGCCTAAAAAGGAGAACATGTCCGTAAAAAAGAGACGTCTAGCCAAACTATCCATAGAAGCACACCATAGTTCAAGTGGGTATGAAAAAATCATAGTATGTGTTCAGTAGAGCGGATTAGATGGTATAAGCATTTTCAACCTTAGTAAATACGAGTATAATGTTTTAAGCCACTTGTTACATTATAGTCTTTGCTAGAAACCATCTAACGTTTGTATTTTAGCAAAGGTTTTGACTTTAGCTTAATGCATTAAAAGATAAACATTACTTTAAAAAATTGCAATAAACGCAATTTATAAGATTTATTCACATGACATATTAGTATTTCTTCACTTTAACGTGTGCATTTAGAAAAATTAATGCAAACAATGACTGTAGTGAAAGAAACACAGTTAAAAAGTACATGCAATTTCATTTCTATCGGTATCCTCGAAATTTTTGTACTCTATATATCTCAATTTTTACATGTCATGTTTTTACCGCGTAGCCTATTCAGAATAACTCGCTGTCGTTAATTGTCATTTCCTTGGTGTGATTCGCTTCTAAATATCTATGTACTCGATGTCAGGCGCGGATGACAGCGCCACATTCCTCTATGACAAGTGTCACACTTGTGTCAGTCTCATGAAGGCCGGATCAGCTGGTAAATAGAGCAGGTCAAAACCCCTGCGTGTCATAGCACTACCGCCGCTCCATGACAGATGGGAGAGCAAGCCAACAGTCACTTGTGTGCGTCCAGCCAATCTATTAATAATTGAGTGCGAAACATGCTAATTAATAATAAAACAACTGCTTCAATTTGATAGATGCAATGATAAAACTTCGACGAAATACTTTTTATGTCTGATGTTAATCAGTTGTACGTTTATGGAACGGATAAGACGCAGTTCTGTCGCTTGTTTTTTAATGTTGACGTATTATTGAAGTGGATATTTCTTAATGTTTTCTGTTATTAATATTAGCATTTCCATAAGTTGCATTTTAAATGTTATGTTTTATAGTCCCGTCGCTCTAATTTCCGGCAGCCAATCGCGTTGCAGGTCGGCTACATTTAAACGTGTGCGTCTTGTGATTCGCTTATGAAGACGTTATTCATTTCTTAAGGCTCGATAAATACTTAATATAATCGCCCGCCATTTTGGCTCTTTCGTTGGTTTTCGCAGAAAGCACACGAAGACGTTATTTGCCGCTCAATTATTTGCTGAATTACAGTGCGTTTGATTTATTATCATAGGAGCTACGACATGATAATGTTTAACGGTGTGGCAAATAGATTCCTCGTATTGTAGCTCGGGAACGAAAAAACAAAAATGGCGAACGATACTGCCTACCTAGACTTTATAAAGTCTTCACTTCCTGAGACGTAAGCAAAGAGGCGGAGTCACGCCGGAAATAACAGTGTCGCGACTATATTTAACGACGCTCGCAACTGCCGAGGTTATATCAGCGTTGTCAGTGTGCCGGAATTTTTTCCCGCAGGAAAGTTGCATTTTGTACAAGAATTTTACAGTTAATATTTTTGGATATTTTAAACTGAAACTATTTTTATTTTTTCAGCCTAACTCAATAAGTAGAAGTGTTACATTGTGGCTAATATATAATGAAGTTTCACGGATTGTCTAACTCCTGCTGTTTGTCCAAAATATATTATTTATTAAAATTAATGCCCTGACACTTCGATTTTGTTTAAGACCACTGGTTTGCTTACTTCCCAATTTAATTCACCTTCAGACCTGTATTCAGAGCTCTACATGTCGCTGCACTATTAAAATGGTAACAGTTCGATCGTACTATTAGTCTTTGTCTAAAACAAAAACTGGTGAAGAATGAATCGTAATTACAAGAACTGAAGAAAATTAGATATTAAGGAAGATTAACCAGAAAAACCCATAAAAAATATTCAGATCTAAAATAAAAAATTAGCAATGTTATAGAAAATTATCACGAAGGAGAAGAAGAAATACTGGAACAAATTTCTTGAAAACCATAAAAATGGAGGATATAATGATGAGAAATCATTTAAGTTGTGTGAGAACTAGAAAGTAAGCCTTCACTAAGAAATTTACAAGTGAGGTTACGTGTATGCGATACTTAAAAATTAAACGATATTGTATGTTTAATCCTTTCACATATTTTTTTTTTGCATCCAATGCAACACTAGTAGTTCGCCATCACTGTGGCTATAATCGGTAGGCCTACATAATAACTTATTATCTTACTTTGAATACATTTCATTAAGGAATCACAAGTAAGAACCCACGTATAAAAACACTACAGAATCGTTTGCGGTATACCAAAGTCATGTGACTTATGTTTCCAATGTTGGTACTCTGCGCGGGCAGTAGACCAAGAATACTTTCTATATACGGGGTGAGTAAAAAGTATGGAACAATGTTTGTAACTTTCTTATTCCTAATTTTGTGAAGAAACTATTTATACAAAAGTTGTAGGGTATCAAACAAGGAATATTTTGAACGTGTTTTCAGGTACTATACTTTTCATTTATGAAGGATGTGCCAATGAGTCTGTTTTGTTTTACGGCACCATGTACGTATTTCCCCATTTTTGGATTCTTAAGGTCTCAGTACGTACAAAATAATTTTTTTTGCCATTTATAAACTATTTTTTTTTAATTACCTCTTTTGTTGACAATGTATATGTACTGAATAAAGGGAAATTTTAATGCTTCAGAACACCAATTTGAGGAGGCTTTGGATTAAACAATTGCAGACAAAAGTTAATAGAAACAAGTAAATAAAGGTAATAAAAACAATTGAATAACAACTTGAAAGACAGATTTGTGCATTGTTTGGTATAGTCCCGTCGCTCTAATTTCCGGCAGCCAATCGCGTTGCAGGTCGGCTACATTTAAACGTGTGCGTCTTGTGATTCGCTGATTCATTTCTTAAGGCTCGATAAATACTTAACATAATCACCCGCCATTTTAGCTCTTTCGTTGGCGTTCGCAGAAAGCACACGAAGACGTTATCTGCCGCTCAATTATTTGCTGAATTACATTGCGTTTGATTTATTATCATAGGAGCTACGACATGATAATGGTTAACGGTGTGGCAAATAGATTCCTCGTATAGTAGCTCGGCAACGTAAGAACAAAAATGGCAAACGATACTACCTACCTAGACTTTTTAGAGCCTTCACTTTCTAAGACGTAAGCAAAGAGGCGGAGTCACGCCGGAAATAACAGCGTCGGGACTATAGTAAATGGGGGCCATTTTGAGCACCTTTTGTAAACTGAAATCGACATACGATACAACACAACAACGCTAATTTTGGTTTTTATGGATTTTCTTGCTTTAAAACCATGTATTGCATTACTATTGCAGTTAAATTTCAATGGTGCATATCCTACAATGTGTCTTTTTTTAATTATAAATTTAAATACTGTAATATTAATATTATTATTTAATTGTTTCTATTAACTTCATTCAATTGTTTCTATTAGCTTTTGTCCGCAATTGTTCAATCCAAAGCCTCCTCAAATTGGTGTACTGAACATTCAAATTTCCCTTTACTCAGTAGGGGCCTACACATACATTGTCATCAAAAGAGGTAATTACAAAAAAATGATTTTGTACGTACTGAGACTTGAAGAATCCAAAAATGGGGGAAAAAGTACATGGTGCCATTTAAAAAAATAGGCTCCTTGGCACACTCTTTATAAATGGAAAGCATAGTATTTGAAAACATGTTCCAACTATTCCTTCTTTGATACCTTACAACTTTTGTATAAATAGTTTCTTCATAAAATTAGAAATAAGGAAGTTACAAGCATTGTTCCATACTTTTTACTCACTCTGTATACTTTATGAGAGTAACGGAGTTAACCTCGAATATGTTTTCAGAGGACATTCTTCACTATCCTTCGGTGATTTGCAAATGCTCAGTAGGATATATTAGTAGTTAATTTTGTTCATATGATTTAAAACAAGGTTAGTTAACCTTCAAGTTGTATTCCTTTATTTGGTTTAGGAAATCCCTTAACAAATTAAAAATTTTACTTGATGTGAAATTGTTCTGCAATTTTTCTTTAAAATTAAAGCACAATTTCTGTATACCAGTATTGATAATGATGGAGTAATGTTAAATTTTCTATTTAGGTCAATAGTCCTTAAATTACTGTACGCATCTTTGAGTACAATAGTGACTGATAATATTAGACTATCTTAACGTAAATTAGTCAAAATATGAGTTCGATTAAATTGCATGATTAAATATGATTGTTTCCTATTTCATAGGATAAGTAATTTAAAATCAAACTGATGTTTAATTTAATAGCTGTTAAACTATTTAGCTTGTGCATACTATTGCATTTTATATGTAGGCTATTACACATGAGTTCATTGAGGTCACTAACACATACTCGTCTACAACATTGTTGGTATATCGCACTGTAAACCACTCTCTTCAGCCAGTTTTAGTCTTGTATTGTACGTCAAAATAATTCACTGTCTTAGGGCTGTAACTGCACCACTGACATTATGAGATTCGGGATGTTGGAAAACCTTATCGCGCACACAAACAGCACTAACTTTCTGCTCTGGTTCACTTGAAATTGGATCTCCGACCAGAATGGCTCCGCAGTGGACGTAAATATAAATGACCCATGACTAAGCCAACTGTAACCTTCTACACACACTCCAGACATCCGTAAAAATATTGCTCACCAAGACTAATAGTCTGTCTTCATTTTTATTTTCAGATAGACATAAATGAAGTATAATTTATTTATTTTGTTTCATAAAATGTCTCAAACGTTATATATGTTCTGCACTACTTCCTGAGAATAACAGTGTAACTTCATTTTGTTTTCTTTTTGAGTTCTGCATAGATTAATTTCTAAACCTTGTATTTGTCTCTTTTCCTAACATTATCTTTAATGAAAAACTCTTATGACACACAACTACACATATGTATATACAGAGTGTTAAGGAAAAAGTATCCAATATTTTAGAAGGTGCTAGTATGCATCAAAACAAGAAAACATGTCTAATAAACATGAGTCCTACAACACATACTTCCTGAGATCTGAATACTTGTTCATAGGAGGTGCTCAATGTGACGTACATTCATGGCAATGCATTCCTCAGCCCTCCGGAGTAAGGAATCACGCAATCTTTGAAATTGACCTGGTTGTTCTTGATAACCAAAGGTCTAAGGGATTTAGATTTGAGGAACGAGCAGGCCAAGGTGTGGGACCTCCCCAATCAATCAAGCGGTCCTGAAATGTCAGCGTCACTTGTTCACGCTCATTGCGAAAAAAATGTGCTGGTGTGCCATCATGCATGAACCACATCTGTAGTCTTTGCTGACATGACACATACTCCAGCAAGGTAGGCAATACGTTAATTAGAAAATCCTGATAACGAGCACAAGCTACATAGTTATCTATGGCAGCACGTATGGCTCTTAATCTATCGCCAAGAATGCCTGCCCGTAAGCTGATTGAGAATCGGTGCTGATGTCTTGTTTCTTCAGGTGCATGGGAATTTTCATCAGCCCGCACATGCTGATTACGAAAGTTCACAACACCATCTATGCTGAACCTCGCTCATATCCACAACCAAACTTTTGTTTTCAGTATTCCTTGCGACGTATCAGTATTCCATGCCAGGGGTGTCAACTACGGTAAGATTATCTGGTAGTCTGCTGTATTGTAGGGCAGAAAAATGCGTTGCCATAAATGGACGTCACATTGAGCACCTCCTGTGAACAAGTGTTCAGATCTCAGAAAGTATGTGTTGTAGGACCCATGTTTATTAGATTTTTTATGCATACCATCACCTTCTAAAATTTTGGATACTTTTTTAACACCTATATATGTATAGGGACATGCATACAAACCTACAGCGTCCGACAGGAGAACGGGCGATTTTAAGAAGCGTGTGTTTCTCTTAGGATCAGTTCTGTTGCAAATACAATGTCATTTGTTCATAATGGAAAGGTGGAGTGGTACACAACATCCATTTGCAATTAAAAGCTTTTATAAGAACTACATTTTTGAGGCTACTAGGCGTCAATTTCGTCAATTTATTTCATGGCGCCATGATCCTGTCCCATCTGTTCAAGCGACTTTCATTTTCATCCTATACAATATTCAGATGGTTTATCACTTAAAACACCGCAATATTCTCCCCCGTCCATTTCTTGAAATTAAAATGTTATTAGAAAATTGAGTTTCCTTCCTTCAGTTCATAGTACTCAGTTTCGCTGAGTTAGTGAATTGCTTTGCGTGCACGAGATTATCTCGCATGTCACGTGACAGCGTGGTCTTTGTCTATATTGGTAACACAAGTAAATCTCGTACTTAAAGTATGCGGCATTGTTTCTTAATATTATGTTCCAAATATGTTTTCACATAATTACGGTTAGTATGAACAACTAATTATATTTTATTTGTCTATTTGGAGATTGTATATGCGCAGTTTGATGGGTGGTTTCGGCATTAGCTCATTAGTAATTACCTCGAGAGACTAAGAGTTTACACTTATTTTCTCTATGCATTTGAATCCACACGAATTAATTGTTTTATTAACTAGATTTACTTTCCAAAATGTATGAAAGCAGGATTGGATTAGGCCTGCAAGTATGCTAAAGATACAAGTGCACATTATAATTATGGTACACGAATACTTACGAGTGATATATAGTATTGCAAATCTTTTAATGTGAACATATTATATCGTGACTTACGCTTTTTTAATGGTCAAACGGAGTTAATTTTCTGCTCAGTCAAATTTTACAGAGAGAATCTTTTTCTTTTCAAATAGGTTGGTTTTAGAATATTCTGATTGAAAGTTTCAGCTATAACATTTTGGTTCCAACGGTACACAATCTATTTCATTAGTTTTTTCTAAAATTTTCCAACATTATCCTCTGGACTGCTTAAGTTAGAATTTGATGTTCATTAATTTTCTTACATATTTATTTCCTTATCTGTTTATCAAACTATTTTAATACTGAGTATAAACATCGAATTTATAGTATGTTTAGCCTAATAAATTATATTTTCAGTTTTCTTAAAACTAGATCAACATATGAATCCTCTAGATTCAAGACCCTCTAAAGACCATTTTGTTCGTAATTGAGTTACGCTCACATATTGATGCTATAAGAGTGAATTCCAATGATTTATACAGTTTGAATTAAAAAATCCACTAAATTTGAAGAAAAAGATTAAAAAAAAATCACTGTTAGGTTGAAAATTCCCTCTATTGGCCACCAGTTACTGTTAAAAATCCTTCCTTGAATCTATAAGATTCATATATTTAGGTTTACTGCACACAAAGTCTTCCGTTAGAAAGGCGACAGGTGTTAGGAATTTTCAACTCTGCCCAAGCGCTATAACATGCAAAGCGCGTACTGGCTGCAAGGTGCAGTTCCGTTCCTTACAAAAGAGCTTGTTTTACCATCATTGTACTACACCTTTTCCAGTTGTATTTAAAAAAAAATATCAATTTAATATCAGAAATTATCAATTGTACTTAGATTAGTGAATTTAATTTCAGATATTAACAGTTGCATTTCAGAAAACATCAATTGTATTTCAGATTTGTGAATTTAATTTCAGATAGTATCAGTTGCATTTCAGAAAACATAAATTGTATTTCAGATTTGTCAATTTAATTTCAGATAGTATCAGTTGTATTTCAGAAAACATAAATTGTATTTCAGATTTGTCAATTTAATTTCAGATAGTATCAGTTGTATTTCAGAAAACATCAATTGTATTTCAGATTTGTCAATTGAATTTCAGATAGTATCAGTTGTATTTCAGAAAACATCAGTTGTATTTCAGATTTGTCAATTGAATTTCAGATAGTATCAGTTGTATTTCAGAAAACATCAATTGTATTTCAGATTTGTCAATTGAATTTCAGATAGTATCAGTTGTATTTCAGAAAACATCAGTTGTATTTCAGATTTGTCAATTGAATTTCAGATAGTATCAGTTGTATTTCAGAAAACATCAATTGTATTTCAGATTTGTCAATTGAATTTCAGATAGTATCAGTTGTATTTCAGAAAACATCAATTGTATTTCAGATTTGTCAATTGAATTTCAGATAGTATCAGTTTTATTTCAGAAAACATCAATTGTATTTCAGATTTGTCAATTGAATTTCAGATAGTATCAGTTGTATTTCAGAGAACATCAATTGTATTTCAGATTTGTCCATTGAATTTCAGATAGCATCAGTTGTATTTCAGAAAACATCAATTGTATTTCAGAAAACATCAATTGTATTTCAGATTTGTCCATTGAATTTCAGATAGCATCAGTTGTATTTCAGAAAACATCAATTGTATTTCAGATTTGTCAATTGAATTTTTAGATAGTATCAGTTGTATTTCAGAAAACATCAATTGTATTTCAGATTTGTCCATTTAATTTCAGATAGTATCAGTTGTATTTCAGAAAACATCAATTGTATTTCAGATAGTATCAATTGTATTTCAAAAACTATCATTTGTATTTTATGTTAGTGGTGACTGTGCTCGTGCAGTACAACACAATACAATTCATCATGCTGCAGCTTTAGCTATGGTGAATATGCCTGTCGGACGCTAAAATGCAATAAAGTTGAGGCTTTTTTAAATCCATTTTTTAAGATATGTTAAAATCTCAAGTAGGTCTCCATTTGTTATTTTGTGAAATAAAAGTGAATACCTGTATGTAATCTTAAATGCATTGTTTATTTTCTGAAATTAAATTGACTCTCTACAGTACTGTACTGTACTGTACTGTACTGTACTGTACTGCGTGTCAAATTATATTGTTTGTATGCATGTAATAATTCGATAATGAACTTTGGAATTTATTACTGCATTAAGAAGTACAGTACAGTACATTTTTAAAAACCTTTATATGAAACCCAATATACTTTATAAGCAGTATAGGCCCTAGATAAGTAGTATACCGTATAACAAAACTAAAACCCTAGCATACCGCTTGGTGAATTAGGGTTCTTTTCCACGGATATTTAATAATAATAATAATAATAATAATAATAATAATAATAATAATAATAAAAATAATAATAAAAATAAAAAAAATTGAAGATACAAAATCTGAAATACATTTGATACCATCTGAAATGCAATTGAGTAATCTGAAATAAAATTGATACTATCTGAAATTAAATTGACTAATTCGAAATACATTTGATAATTTATGAATTTAAACTGATATTTTCTGAAATACAACTGGAAAAGGTGTAGTGTTAGTGGTAGTGGTAGAATTATTAGTAGTAACGGATGTACGCCTGAATGAGGTTTTGCTTAGTACGGCAGTGTTCGAAAAGTGACATGGACAAATAATAAGCAGCTTAGCGATGATTCAACGTGTCATATCCATGTATTGTGGGTCCCTATCACCACGGCATGGCGCGTCCTCAGGTTGCGGATAGAGGAGACTGCCTCCAGATATGGAGGGTAGCTGCGAATATATTGAATAAGCAGTCCTGAACAGCCGATTAGGGGTGGTCCTCCAGCTTGGGTGTTGGGCGAAAGGCTAACAACCCATCACCGTAAAAAACAACTTGTTACGAAACCCAACAATAAGCCTCGGAATGGGACTGATTATCCGGCACTACAACAGCAAAGGAATAAGGTTATAAGATTTGGTACACTCGGGAGGAAATTAAACGCAGAATGAATAGGGGAAATGCCTGTTATTATTCGGTTGAGAAGCTTTTGACATCTAGTATGCTATCAAAAAATCTGAAAGTTAGAATTTATAAAACAGTTATATTACCGCTTGTTCTGTATGGCTGTGAAACTTGGACTCTCACTTTGAGAGAGGAACAGAGATTAAGGGTGTTTGAGAATAACGTTCTTAGGAAAATATTTGGCGCTAAGAGGAATGAAGTTACAGGAGAATGGAGAAAGTTACACAACGCAGAGCTGCACACATTGTATTGTTCAGCTGACATGATTAGGAACATTAAATCCAGACGTTTGAGGTGGGCAGGACATGTAGCACGTATGGGCGAATCCAGAAATGCATATAGAGTGTTAGTTGGGAGGCTGGCGGGAAAAAGACCTTTGGGGCGGCCGAGACGTAGATGGGAGGATAATATTTGAGGGATGTGGGATATGATGGTAAGGACTGGATGAATCTTGCTCGGGATAGGGACCAATGGCGGACTTATGTAAGGGCGGCAATGAACCTCCGGGTTCCTTAAAAGCCATATATGTACATACACACATTGGTTTATCTTATTATAAGGGCTGGGACTACTGACTGCTGTAAATATAGCACGGCACTTTTTTTTGTGATTTCTTCGTTATAACGTATCCTCTGCTCTTGATTTAAATGTATAGTGTGCGTGGTTTCTTCCCATACAGAACACAGGAATCGCAAGGGATTCTGAATATATTCCCTACACACAGCCTTTCTCTCTAAACCGCCTGCTGTAACCCTCACTTCTTCCGTAACCGTGACCTAATAAAACGTTTTTTACTGTTCTTGGATTCCGTGGCTAAAAGCTGTGGGACTGGAGTTAGAATTCTCAGAGGTGTTCACACTAGCAATATGTGTTAGGAGGAGAGGAAGCCCGTCCTATAGAGGACAACTCCTCTACACGCTGTAATATCGGAGGCCGCACATCTCAAATCCTCACGGGATATTATTCGCTTCGACAGGCCCAATGTGAGGACTGCGTATTGAGAACTTGAATCCTTAACAAGTTGCGAAACTATCTTAGTTTCCAAACACGATGGAGCTTGCTTTCTAATAAGACAATCTTATAACACCGGCACGACAGAGAGAGAAAGTCGTTCTCTAACTGCGGCTAATTGAAGATATCTACGTAATGGTCTGCAGGTCGTCAGATAAGATTCTCGTTTTGATTTCCCTCAAATCAAATCCTTTGCGTATCTCCTCAATTACCGCTCTCTAGCTACGAAACTCTTATCAGTAATTGGATGTAAGTAGGCGGTTATTTAATTGCCTCTTATCTTTGAGGACCTAGTGTTGAACTTGCCTCAACTATTCGAATATTGCAGGGAGATAGAGGTGTGGGAATGCCAGTAGTTTCAACTATATACATAATAAAGTAGAGTAGTGATGTCAACTGATGCCCATAGGAGCAAGCGCGCGCTTTAGAGCCCAGGAGAGCCTGAGCGCTTTACAGCGGAAAGGAAAGAGACAGACGAAAGAGGTAGTATATGCCGCTTGGTCGAGCTATATACAGGGATGGCCAGCACTGATTCAATGGATAAAGGGAAGAGAACTTATTAAAACTGTATCCATGTTAATTTTTAGATTTGTCTGAGAAGTAGGCCTATAAGTGCATTATAAGAATCTAAGTTTTAATTTTAATGCTCATTTTTCACAAGTTGCCTTTTTATTCGAAAGGAATATTTTCCCAATTTTTTTTTTACAGAAAAGTGAAATTTTCAGATATGTTTGTTTAGTAGCCTTACAGGTACTAAAACAATGTTTTCGTGAATCTAATATATCGTAAATACGTATTACTGAAGATAGTGTATTAAAATGTTTGAAAATATTCGCATGGAAAATGTTTGCAAGGAAATGAATTAACAAAGCAAATACTGTCACATCACAAACAAAATATATGTGCCTATGTGTTGGTAAAACGTCAGCTCTATAGCTTCAGCAGATTTCGAGATAATTTAATATTCTAATAACAGAAAGTTGCGCACCAATATCACCTAAAAGCATAATGCGGTAAGAGTTTTATTGTGTAATATTAGTTACAGTTAAAATATATACCTAGGCAACTTTGCTTTGTACTATAATATAGTTTTCAATACTTTTATAAGGCTAAAGATACCATCAATATCAATTTCAACTTATCATGTCATATTCATGTGTCTTTCTTTGAGATAACACTTTCTTTATGAATATTGTGTTTAATTCACTTAGTACAGCATAGTTGTAGTTACTGAAGCTTTCCTGGCGACGTGATAATTCGAAATTTTCTCGGGCTTCCAGCCAGGAAGCCCGAGGCTGGAAGCCCGAGAAAATTTCGAATTATAGTTGTAGTTATTATGGAATTTGTGTGAATATTTCTTCTTTACTCTTTATTATGTTATTAAAGTTTAAAACACAACTGCAATTTTAGGCTAAGAAATAGGTGTTAGTACTTTTGTTTTATAGACAATATAGAAAATAACAAACAGAAAGAAGCCATATAAAAATAACGACATAAAATTTCACGTTCCGTTTGAAGTTTGTGCACAACTGTTTTCTTAATCCAACAGGCTGCTTATTCCTCCTAGCATACCTAGCGCTTAATGCCCGCGCACGACGTCAAGGTCAGAAAAATGCGCTTGCTTTGACACCACTGAAGTAGAGCGTCTCATTTAGGCACAGTGAAAACGTAAAGAAAGTGCAGGTAACGTGTGGGAGAGGACGAGCCGTACGATAAATTCGAGGGATGCACAAGGTTTTCGTTATAACATTTATGGCGGAGTTTTAATTGAAATTATATTTTCCAAAAACACACAAAACAAAAGAACACAAATTGCATAACTTTATCATACACACATTTTAACAATCAAGCGATTGCAATGTTGAAATAATTCGATACAACAAATCAAATTTTGCTACTTATATGATGTTGCTCTCAAGCAGCATTTTTTACGGTCATAAATTCCATTATCTGTATGACTTACATAATATCACCATCTTCTGTGGCCGAATTAACAAAACTACCATATATTCGTTTGAAGTGACAACACTATTTCCTAAACATAACAATTATCCCTTCTCAAGGTTCAATTTATTAAGGTACAGTACAGAAGACGGTGATATTATGTTAGTCATACAGAGAATGAAATTCATGATCGTAAAAATGCTGTTTGAAAACAACATCATATAGACTAAGTAGCGAAATTTGATTTGTTATATTGAATTATTTCAACATTACAATTCCTTGTTTGTTAAAATGTGTATATGATAATGTTATGCAATTTGTGTTCCTTTATTTTGTGTGTTTTTGAAAAATATGTCAATTAATGTTAATTAATATAATTAATTGTAACTAAAACTTTGTGCATCCCTCTTGTTTATCGTACGGCTCGTCCTCTCCCACACGTTACCTGCACTTTTTTTACTTTTTCACTGTGCCTAAACGAGACGCTCTACTGTAGATGTATCTCGAGATACCAATCTCTGTAAAGGTAAACTTGCTAAAGCTAAATTACAGTATTTATCCTATTGAGTGTCTCTCTCTTTTATGTTGCATGTACCAGCTTTATCACGGAATTCGTTTTCGTCACAAGAGTAAAGGTTGGTCCACAATAAACCGGGAACGACAATCAAAACGAAAACGGGAAGCGAAGGACGTGAACGTGAAGATTTTTGATTCGCAATAAACCGAGAATGGAAACGGCTATGCATATTGATATGTATGTCAGTAACGATATGTAAAGTTGATATTACGCATTCTCATATTATTTGTACATAAGTACAAGCCAGCCAAAATCAATACAGGCTATCCAACTTCAAAATTTATGACGCGGTATATTTGAGAATTCAATTCATGTGATAATCTGGTCACATATACACGTAGCATATCGTCGTTTTTCCTGCAATAACTCCTATGTGCAAAATACGAAATTTTTGAGTAGAAAGAAAAAAACACATTTATACTTCTATGGCAGTAATGCATAGGAGATTGTGAATTCTTACATTTTCGAAAGAAACAAATATAATTACATATGGGAGATTTTATTATTTGCTGTATCACTATTAAAGTTATTTAATAGAGCAAAAATCTGCAAATCGATAAATATGTCACATAGGAGTTATTGCCGGAACGACGACGATATATTGAAAGTGATTCTACTGAATTTCTGAGTTCGTTTCAACGGCCTCCTTGCTACAACATACACGACGACCAAATAGCTTTATGACGACAAAAGATAGAATCTAATAGGCTGTGATCGGAAACGACAATTGCAAAGTTAAAAGTTCAACCTTCATGTTTCCGGTTCCGGGCTCCGGCAAGCTTCTCGTTAATTGTGAATGCTCTCATTTAAATACATGTATTTTAACAATTTTTCCGTTTTCGTTCTCTTTGTCGTTTCCGTTCCCGGATAATTGTGGACTAGCCTTAACAGTTCTTGCCTGGTACACGCACTGAAATATTGTGAAATTGTAGAGATATATATATATATATACCACAAAAGCCATAAAAATATTTCGGACTAATTCGATCAAATCCTTTTTGTCTGTTTGCCTCGTCTGTCTGCTTTCTATCCTGTTTGTTTATGCCACTTGACTTGTTTATCAGCAAGTTCACATTCTACATTTGTTTTATCTCGTTTATGTTGCTCATCTATCTGTATGCCTTGTCAGTTTTTTAATTGTAATTATTGTATAGCTCGCGCAAGAAACGATTACCGAAAACCAATGGCGTTGCTGTCTGTTTTGACGTGTGTATGTACACACTCTGAGGGGGGAGAGGTACGAACCGATGGAAGTACTGTCTCTTCCAAGAAGATGAACAAATGAGGACATCGCTGTGGAAATAAAGAACGTAGCAAGAGAAAAATTCGAAGCTAATTAAACGCGTAAAATATGTTTACGAATGAAATAATAATTCCTTGCGATACTAGACACGCATTCACATGAATAGAACAAACTAAAGTCGTAATGTAGCTATCACAACGCGACTGATTCTATCGATGTCATTTCTCTTCCGACTGTACACTTGAATATCATTCAAGTTATCTCATGACCTTTCCTGTCGCCCGCTCTTCCTTATCGCAGTGTTTGATCCGCATTCATTCCGTCGGTATTCTGTGCTTGCGAGACCATATACATTTGTACGCCTGCCTTCGTTACTTGTTTATGTATCTCCCTGTTTCTTTTGCTCCTCGTCTTGTCTGCCCGTTTTCCTTGATAGTTCGTCTTGTCTATCTGTTTGCTTTCTTTATTATTTTTCCAGTCTATCTCCTTTATGTCACCCTAACAGTGTTACCAAATGGACGGAAATTCCGTCAAAACTGACGGAATTTCAACGTAGCGGATGGAAAAAGAATGGCTTTGACGGGTGACGGATTTTCTGACGGAAATTACGATTTACATCGTCTTTTGATTTTTTTTTTGGATGCTGTCATTTTAATTGTTTAATTTTTGGGGGATTTTACTTTTTCTTTGATCAGTTCTGCCTGTGCCGAACCATGTTAAAGAATCCCGTTTCAAATTTCCTCGTAATCAAGTCAGAGATTGACGAATTATTATTAAGTAAGTTGTGTTAGAATTTGCTTTTATTTGTATATAGATATATTGAGTGGGTCTCATTTTATTTTGACGGATTCTGACGAATTTCCAGGTGTTAGACTGACGGGGATACAATTTATGTTTGGCAACACTGCACCCTAATTTATTTATCTGCCTTCGAACCTACACCCGAGTACAGCTCCGGATTAGTACGCATAACTTGCCCGCATGAGCTACTCCGGTGACTCGTAATTGTAAGATAGTGATGTATATTACGTTAATTATGAAATTATGATAATAATAATAATAATAATAATAATAATAATATGGTGGTAAAATGATGATTAAGTAATGTCATCATGAAAGAAGCGGTGGCTGATGATAGGAACATAATGGCGATTGTAGTAATGACACCAATAAGAAAGCGGAGGTTATTGTGGTGGTGACTCGAGACAATGATGATGACAAATTGTGCCCGCGATTAATTAGACGATGGTGACAGTGATGGTGATGATAATGATGGTATTTTTACTGCATAAAACATTCTTTTTTGTACAAACTTTGTACTTTTCTATTAATTGAGAATTACTTACTTACGGCTTTTGACGAACCCGGAAGTTCGTTGCCGCCCTCACATAAGACCGTCATGGGTCTCTATCCTGAGCAAGATTAGTCCAGTCCCTACAATCATATCCCACCTCTCTCAAATCCATTTTAATATTATCCTCTCATCTACGTCTCGGCCTCCCCAAAGGTTTATTTTGAGGATTCGTAACAAGCTGTTTTTTACGATGATAGGTTGTTAGCCCTTCGCCCAACCCCCAAGCTGGAGGACCACCCCTCATCGGCTGTTTGCGACTGCTTATTCAATATATTCTCAGCTACCCTTCATATCTGGAGGCCGTAATTGAGAATTACTGCCCAATTAATTTACTTTAACTAATAAATATTGTAATATCCTAATTTGAAGTAACACAATGTGAATATTCCATATTAAGAGTGGTATTCATCAATAGATTTTTGCACAGGGGAAGATCTTCCACTCCTAACCTAGCATTCTCCAATCGTCCCTATTTTCCGTCTTCCACTTAATCTCCGCATAATATCCATAGGCCTATATCTTAATGTTGTTTGCCACCTGACATTTTCTTCTCCCATGAACTTTTTTCCGTTCATCATTCATTCCAGTGCATCCTTCAGTAGTAAGTTTCTTCTTGGTCAGTGACCCAGCCAATTTCCTTTTTCTCTTTCAGAGCAGGTTCAACGTTATTCTTTCTTCACTCACGCTTTCTAGCACGGCTTCGTTTCTCATTCTGTCTGTCCATTTCACATTATCCATTCTTTTCTATATCCACATTTCAAATGCTTCTAGTCGTTTCTTTTCATTTATTCGTAAACTACATGTTTCTGTCCTATGCAATGCCACACTCCACACAAAGAACTTGAAAAGACTCTTCCTTAGTTCCATTTATGGAGGTCCGCAGAAGATGTTTTTTTTTAATTAAATGCTTCCTTTGCCATTGCTATTACTGCCTCCTTTGGTATTCGCACATTTATCTTCTTTATTTTTTCTTCCGATAACAATGATCTTCGTCTTGTTTGCATTTTATCTTTATCCCATACTGCTCATAACTATCATTTAGCTCCCGTGGCATATTCCTTTGTATCAAAGAATACGATGTTCAAATTCCCCTAATTGAAACTTTACGTAAAAGATCTACACAAGAAAAAAATTGACAGATGCATAACTTTACTGTGCTGCATATCTTTACGTAGAACCGCGTGTGGTTGTAGACACAAGTGCGTAACTTTACTATGTTGCATACAGTGTAGGTCATTCGTTATCTGGTGTCGTAGCTTATGGTAAGAACTTTATGGTGGGGTTAAATCGGCTAACGAAGGGGGGAAATTTTCCAGTGCACTTTCTTCTTCACCTCACGCGCCACTAAGTTACACGAGATAACGAATGGCCTATATCTTTTTACATAGAAGTACGTGTGGATGCGATCTCCTGTCGACAGATTTATAGATTTACTACGCTGCTTATCTTTTTACGTAGATGGGATTATTCAAGAACAGAATGCGAAACAGTGAAGGCAAATAAGATTAGAGAAAGAACAAAGGGATTTAAAGAGCTACAAGGAGAATAACAGGAAAAGGAGGTTACCTGGAGAATAAAGAGAAAACCAGTAGAATAAAGCGAATATCGGGAGAACAAGGTAAATAGAAGCTTTTGTTCACTGATTTTAATGTTTTGAAAATTAAACAGATTTATTATATTGCCTTATTAAACTTCATACATAAAACATAAATATAAAAATCGTAATACATTCAAATTGTATCATCATAAATATAGAACTAAAAGATCCGACTTTATACGACTAGAGGAACCAAAATGTTTCACAAGCACAGCTCTTAGCCATGGTCCAAGCACAGTCTAGTATATACAGTCGCGAAGCTCATTACGTAGTAAATATGCAAACATTAGATAGTTGCTCACCACTAGGATCGCTAATATCGCCTCATTACAGGCAATGCAAAATAGTACCGGCACAGTCTATTGTTTCTAGCACCCTCAAAACTCAAGCTTCGTGACTATATATAGTAGACTGTGGTCCAAGGTTATATAATAAAATAATTGAAAAATACCCAAATTTGGAAAATTGTAGTATCAGAAATTTAAATTTAAAAAATAACGTTAGGGATTTAATTTTTAAAGAATATATGTTGATTTAATATGTGTATGTATTTGTATGATTTAAATTGTTAAAATTGAAATTGTATTTTTAAAGTTAATTTGTTCTTATAATTTTTTTTCTTGACCCACTTTGTGTCAAATAATTATCTTTGTTTATGTTAAGAATATGTTTAGATAACTCCCTGAACACGAGTTTTTACTCCTTCAGGGAAGAATTAACACCCTATTTTTGTGCATGTTATTTTACTAACAATAAACAAGAATAAAGAGAACTACGGGGAAACAAAGTGTGATGAGAAGAAATGGAGAACAAGGGAAGACAAGTAGAAGCAGGAGACCTCAAGGAAAAGGAAAGGAATACAAGAAAAAAGGGGAATGCATGGAGAACAAGGAGGGGTGGTATTTTTATATGGCAGTTAACTACCAAGTTACCCCCAATACCTACTAACGAGAAAGACTTAATTGTAACAAAAAAGTATTAAATATAGCAGTAACATCAATGTATTTTTTTTATTTTACGACGTTTTATGAACTGTGATATTTATCTAGCGCCTGAGTGGAATGAAGGTGATAAGTCAGCGAAATGAGTCCAGGGCCCAGTGCCGTAAGTTAAGGTACGACCACATGTTGCTACTTAGTGTGTCGAATTGGAACATGTACGGAGAAAATATCTATCACCCTCGATGCTAAGTCAGAATAGGAGTTCGCTTGCATGCCTTGACCTCATGGGGAATGGAGAATACGAACAAAAGATTGGCTTGTTCCTCTTGAAGGCGAGACAGATTAGAATTTCAGCTGTTGAAGTTTGGACACGAACTGAGGAAGGGATAATAGTATCTACCCAACTATACACTTTTATGTTTGTCTTAGGTTAGGATTTATTATATAATATGTTTTGTGTGCCATTTTCATTTTAATATGTATGTTCTTTTAGAGAGTAGTGGGATATAATCATAGGTGGGGGGGGGGGTGAAACCTATAAAGTAAGACTTGTTTTAGGTACAAATCACGTACGGTCAGAAGACCCGTGCATTGGATTTTAGAGAAAACTATGATCATATAAAAATCTGTATGTATAATATTACTCAATAAATCTATCTGTCTGTCTGTCTGTCTGTCTGTCTGTCTGTCTCTCTGTCTGTCTGTCTGTCTGTCTGTCTGTCTGTCTGTCTATCTATCTATCTATCTATCTATCTATCTATCTATCTATCTATCTATCTATCTATCTATCTATCTATCTATCTATCTATCTATCTATCTATCTATCTATCCATCCATCCATCCATCCATCCATCCATCCATCCATCCATCCATCCATCCATCCATCCATCCATCCATCCATCCATCCATCCATCCATCCATCCATCCATCCATCCATCCATCTATCTATCTATCTATCTATCTATCTATCTATCTATCTATCTATCTATCTATCTATCTATCTATCTATCTACTTTTGCTGTGCAACTTTTGTATTTCAGCTGCAAAAATGTTCACACATAAGCCAAAAGTAGCGCGCTGCACGCTACTTTTCGTGCTGCGCAACCCGAGCGCTGCAAAAGTTGCAACTCAGGTTGCGTGTCTGTTCACACACAAGGCGCTACTTCTGCAGCCGCAGTCTTGCTGCAGGTTTCCATCTCTGTATTGACTTTCCAATATACATTTTGTGGTTATGTTCGCATTATTATGAAACTCATGCGTTAGCTTACTTATCTATTATTTGCTTTTCTGTAATAACTAGTATTCAGAAATAGCTTACTTAACTATTATTTGCTTTTCTGTCCTAACTAGTATTCAGAAATTGACATTATTTTTATTATAAAGCTATAAAAAATACCTATATACCGTACTTAAATGATAACCAACAACATATTCACGCAATCAAAGTTGACAACCCTCCTGTTTGAAACTACGCTAGAAAAAAAATAATGAATTATATCGTCAGCAAATATACTCAGACTGTGTTGTGCATTTAGTAACTGTTACAAATCATTTATTTTCATCATATCTAACATTAAAATATATCCAAACAATAAAAGTATCATTGGCACATTTGGTTGAAAACCCTGGTCGCAACCACAGCAAAAGTTTCAACAAAATCGATATCAAAATTTCTGCGGCAGCAACCCGGAGAACTCTGTTCACACGTCGCTACTTATACTGTAAGCTGCGCGCAGCATGAAAAAGTAGCGGGCAGCAGGTTCGGCAGCCGCTACTTTTCGGGTTGCACCGTTATTCACACGTCGCAGTAAGAGAGTTGCGCAATTTTTTTGTACTGCAGCGCTGCAAAAGTAGCGACGTGTGACCGTACCTTTACACTGCATTTGCTCTTAATGGATTGAGGGAAAACTTCGGAAAAATTTCAACCGCGTAACTTGTCCCAACCAGGATTTGAACCCTGGCCCGTTCGCTTCACAGTTAGACATGCTAACCGTTACTTCACAGCAATGGATAATATATTGTTATTATTATTATTATTATTATTATTATTATTATTATTATTATTATTATTATTATTATTATTATTATTATTATTATTAATGTACAGTCCTGTATAGTTGTAACATAGGCTATATATAAACATACGACGAAACAGGACATTTACACAGGTTGACAAACAAGGTACCAATTACGTGCCCCAGTGTTGATATTACTATTATAGTAAACAGTTCTCGATGTTGAACTTGTAATAATATTTAGGCTAGCAACTGGACCCCATAAAATATACGAGTAGTCCACCAATTATACTTTCAATACATCACCGCTACGCAGATTAACTCCCCGGTAAACACGCTGCGAGAGTTGCAATCTGAATAAAAATATTGCCCTACGGAATGAACACGGGACTGTGGCAGCAGCGTCATATTTAAGTACTCTGTCCATTCGCACCCCAGTCGTGCTATGAATTCAGCCTCACCGCAGGAAAACTCCATCCTAAAATAACGTTTATCTCTTAACATGAGAATATATGTGTTTATATCCGACACGGTTGATTATAATCCTTATGGCTATGTTGATAATGATAATACCAATCCCTTGAACAAACAAAAAATAAAAAAAACGCTCTCAAACAAAGATAATGTAATAGTAATGCCATTTTAATCACTCGTCTGAAAGTCATCATATATCCTCTTTCTATCTACAAAATGTTTTTTGTTATTAAAAAACACCCCCTTGAAACATTTATATGGCGTTATATCGGAGGGTAGGACCATCCCCTCGAGTGGGTGAACGTAAATTTTAACTGATCCACTCCACTTTTACGACCACTACTTTTTTTGATAAGCTTACATTTGGTATATCATAAAATTGATATATGCGTATGATTTTCAATGCATTTTAAAATCCTAGGATACCCTCAGGATATTCGCTGAGAGTATGTAGCCGTGTAGGACGGTAGGGGGGAGACCTCTCACTAGGCCGTACCTCTCGCAGCTCAACAGAATTCCAAAGCTGGGGATATCCTGTATGTTTTATGTACTAACCCGTTGTGATATCAATTTTAAAATGCTGCAGGCTTCGATAATAGACATATGACAGCCGTTTCTCGAGGCGTTTAAACTTGATTACATTTCATTCCCAGTAGAAAGATGGTATCCCCTACGGACCTGAAGACCCCAATATGTACCACGATAAAGTTTTACTGCTGATATAGTAGTAAGTCTTTTACGGATCATGAAAACATATAACTATATTCGCTTTATATTTAGACAAGAAAATTCCTGACCTAGTATGTTAGTATAGTCTTAATAAATAAAAATATCTAATTTTATGAAGATGTCAAATTTGTTTTTCTTTTATATTTTATAGGGCCGCAGAAATTGGACTCTTAATCATGTTGCGAATAATGGTGCTTTGCTTTCTTATACTGTTACTCTAAAGAAGAACAAAGTAAAATATTGTAACTTTATTTTTACTTTTACCCATTACCAGACAATAATGTGACTTTTATTATTAACAATTCACCCTAAGAACAATGGGTATTCCACTCAAGACAGCAACACTTACTTACTTACAAATGGCTTTTAAGGAACCCGAAGGTTCATTGCCGCCCTCACATAAGCTCGCCATCGGTCCCTATCCTGTGCAAAATTAATCCACTCTCTATCATCATATCCCATCTCCCTCAAATCAATTTAATATTATCCTCCCATCTACGTCTCGGTCTCCCCAAAGGTCTTTTGCCCTCCGGCCTCCCAACTAACACTCTATATGCATTTCTGGATTCGCCCACAACACAGCAACACAGTAGTCGTTATTGCATTCCACACAGCGACAATGACAAGACACGTGTTTTATTGAGTTCTCTGTTCACAGTTCGCTTGCCCTGGCTAGGTCTTCTAGCTCACTCTTCAAGTTCACTGCACATCGAACTCCGGTCTTCCGGCTACGGTCCACGGCACGTCGAACTCCCGTCTTCCCAGTCGCGGTCCTCCTCACGTCGAACCCCGGTCTCGAAGGCTGGCTTCCTTGCTCGCTCGAAGACTCGCGTGTACACTGACTTCCGAAGACTGACTCAAGTTCACTGCACATCGAACTCAGGTCCACCTTGCACGCTGCTGTCCAAGACGTGAAGGCTGACTGAAGGTTAACTAACTGCCGAAGACTGTTCGCTCTTTTATTACTAAATCGGAACATCTGCTCGATTCGCGTGGCTTTCCAAACCTTCGAGAGGGATACGATTCCAGACGTTCCCCCTGCTCTGTCCGCTCCGCGCCGTCCCGTAGTTTCCCCCCCTTCGCTCCGCGCCCCGCTACAGCGCCTACCGAAGCTCGAGTTTCGTTTCCCCGCGCCTTCCTTCTTACTGGATGCGAGCGCAACTCCCCGACGCGACCAGAACAATCCAGACGGTTGCCACAATATGTACCGAAATAATAAGATAATTTTTTTTTTTCTGGACCGCATACAAAATACATACCAGCGCGTGTATCAAACATGGTATAGGTTCAGCGCTAGTGAGGAGAGGGTCAGTTAGTGGAGGGGAGAGTAGCATGTGACTGTTTCCTCGCCCGACTAACTGTGCAGCGAGACGTCCTACACCATACAGAGATCTGACCGCACTAAATACCGTTCCACAACTAACCCAACATCCCTCAAGATGAACACACTCTGACATTGGACTCGTCGAGACCACTGAATATTAAACTGAGTAGGATTAGGTCTAAATACGAGCACTGTACTTAAATCCCTGAAGGGGGACGTTTCATTTCATCGATACATTCTATAGTTTAAGTATGGTGACGTTGATTTTATGAAAGCTTCTATGTGACAGTACAGAAAATAATTTTTCAGGAGGAAAAAATTATTAATTATATATTAATAGGCCTACATTTCTCACCGATGATGTCATTTATGTTTATCATATTCACCGAAATACAGAAGCACAACACTAATCCAAACTAATTGAGTCCCGAATCTATTCGGATTAACAAATATTCGGATTATCTGAAATTCTATTTTCCATTATGTTAGCTTAAACTGTTATTAATACTGCTCATTTAACTAAATCCAGTATCTAATACTACTGAAATAATACTATATAACAATATTTAATATATTCGCTCAATGTACGACGTATTATTTATTTTTCTTATATAATTTGAAACCTATAATAGACCTACCAAATACAAATTTTTCGTCTGTTATTTACGACGATGTATCATCTACTAGGTTTTGTTGCGTCGATGTAATTGTGATAGCGAGATGATATTTGGGGAGATGAGGCCGAGGATTTACCATATAATACCTGGCATTGCCTTACAATGGTGAAACTTCGGAATAATCCCAGCTATGTAACCAACCTAAACGGGAATCGAACCCCCGTCCAAGCACAGCCCCGTATCAGCAGGATAAAGTTCTACTAACTAAACTACACCTAGGAATACTAAATATTGTTGTGGTTAATATTTATATCTTTAAAACCAATTGTTAAAGCATTTGATCCCACCTTCATACAAAGTTAAAACGTATGAGTACTTTTAGCGTCTTCCTTGAAAGAAAGAGAGTAATACAGTTAAGTTGACTTAAAATACTCTGGAATTACGAAACTGATAGGCTATATAAACAAATTTTGAATAAGCAATTATTTATGTTGTAGCGTGTGTTCTTCTTTGACCAGAAGTGTAACTTAGAAACCAAACAATTTGTAATACAGTGTGATCGAGAAGTCTCTCCACAGTGCTTATGTAGCCAAGAATCCATTAGGCAGATAATTCAAGTGTGTTTGGTAGAGAATTAAAGTGGCAGCACTGCATATGAGGGACTGGAGATGTGAGGTTGTCGGGCAAGAATGAATGTGGGAGTGCCAACTTCTACAGGGTTGTATTCTAGGGTTATTGGAACTAATAGAGCTGCGGAGGGACTTTGCGATAGCACTGTATTACAAAGTATGCCACGGCATAGTGTTGGGATAGAGGGCGTGATCTCAGCTTTGCTCGGCCATAGGGTTGAACGCAGTTTGCGCTTACTAACTACTTAAGATTTGTTTCATATGGTCTCAATTATTATAAGTCAAATTCCATATAAACTCATGGCTAATACCAGAAATCTTTCGTCACAGCCCTAATAATCACAAATTTCTCATTTTCCATCAGAAATACGTATAGCATCGCCATCGATGAGTTTTGGACACGATTTCGCCTCTCAGCCAGCTCTCTGCCTGAGGAGTCAAAGCGGGCAGGAAAATGTCAATCAATTTTCGGTATCAGACGACCGTTCAATACTCTTTATTCCTATTGTCAAATGCATTTTTAAATTTAATTAATTTTTAAAATGTTTAATATTTCCGAAATTCTTTTGATCGTCGTTATATGCAGAACTCTTGACCTACCATTTTAATTTTAGCAATTAACATATAGTTATTCGCATAGTACAATTTATATTAAAATTATTTCGTTTTCAATTACAAAATTCGTTTTTTTTTTCAATACACATTTTAACCGATTTCATTAATATTTTGTATGCTGGTTTGAAACGGCCAACAATAAAATTATTTAGAGAAGATGAATGAATGTTAAGTAATTGTTATTGTTTGAGCGGTGCGGTCGGAACCATGGAGCAACAATGCGATTAGTGTCCCCCGTGACGCGTCCCATTGATTCGTATTGTTTGCTTATGTAAATGCCGTGTCCGGCTTCCACAGTCACTGTGACAAATAGCTGCGGAAACATTCGCGGCCGGGTCACCACGGCTCTCCCGGATACCTGTTGGGTCGCTATCGACCTAGTTCGCAGCTCACGCTCTGTCTTCTTCTTGCTTCTTCTACTGCGTTATACTTTTTATCATTATACATATCTATTTTTTTAATTATATCAAATCTCCCAAATATTTTACGTCTTTTACTTCTATTTTGATTACAGATTTGTTTAGTAAAATTTTTCTTTCAATTCTCCACTGATTTTATTTCTTCATTTCCATTTTCAATAAAGTCATTTTGCTTTCTGTCCACTTTCTCTTTTGCCATTATATTGCTCTTCATTTTTCCCTAAATGTAACTGATTTATACACGAGTATATACTTTATAACATTACGATGAATAAAGAGAAGGCATTGTGTTGCTGGTAGATCTACATTTCGAGATTGTTGTTAAAATAAACTTTATCAACATCCGTGATTTAAAAAAAGTGGTCTCGTTTGAGCTATTTCTGTAGAACGATTTTTAGGATTGTTATTCATATTCATTAGCTAAGTGTCAATTTATGCGTGAATAATGCATATGAAATATAACAAAGTTCATTGAATTATTAATGAGTATTTACATAGATCCAAACCACGGATTATAGCAACCCTGTCAAGTAAAAATCTAAAATTTGTTTGGCTGATTTCGTGTAAAATAAAACAGAAAAAGTGATTTCCTAAGGGAAAGAATAATTACAAATCATACCAAATTATTTTAGTATTTTGTTGGGATTTAAGTCTATACTTTCAGCCTTTCCAGCCAAATGACCGCATTGGTATTGAATAAATGTTCTATTGAGGGATTTTCCATAGCTATTTCAAAATCCTTTTTTTTTTCTAAAAGGATTGCCAGGCGCTATTTTCTTTTTTTGAAACACCATCGGATCAAATTTTTGCACATTTAAAGGACAAAACTAAAATTGTTTCAATCGTCTATATCATAACACACTGCTTTCTTAAGCTGACTGAGAATAGTGGGAATTAAATTAATGGTTTTCCCAAAATATCTATGAAATATTTAATATAAAACAATTATTATCTCTGAAAGGAAGCAACAAACAAGTAAAGTTGTACTAAACCTTTTTGTTTGAAATATTTCAAAGAATAACACCCTGAAATTAACAGCATTACTTACAGTTCACCCTGTACACTGTAACCTATATAATTTTTACATTAAGGAGTCATTACAGATCGGTTTCTTAAAAATTCATTAATTTCCGTAGTTTATGATATATCCCTAGATCCTAATACATGAAACAAGTAGTAATGGAAGTTATTCTGTAATTTATTAATGGTCTAGTCTTGAGTACAAACTGAGCCCAAGAACACCATTAAAAATTTATGGCGCTGTCTTGAAGTCCTGTGAGAAGAAAGAATGTTTCTGAAGAGCGAGTCTTCTGGGACTGCGCTAAGAATGGAGTCGCGGAAAGAGATATTGATGACAGTCTTATCCGTATGAGTCTTAAGGTCTATACGTGTACCGGTCATGAAATATCTGAAATACAAGCTTTAGTTTCTATATTCGACATCTGTTGTGACAAGTTGTTTGCTATTTCACAGACCATTGCAGCAAGAGAGACGGATCCTGGTAATCCAACGGATAAGAACTGCAATGAGAGCAGATTTTCGGAAATTTTCTCTTCTTCTTTTTCATTACATTGTCGTTGGGACATTAAATTTAGCTTAGCCCATAATTACGAAAATGTGACAAATTTCCTGTTTAGAATCTTATGCTTAATAAACTGTATTTAGGCAAATATTCACTGTTCCAAAAAAAAAAAAACACCAAAGCTCCTACACATATTGTATAATATGATGTGGCGTTTAACCTATAGGGGAGAGTAACCAGCGATGAACCGTTGCTTGCACTGGACCGTTGCCATATTCTTGGTCATATTGACTGCGTATCCGTGTAACGCCACCTCAAGGCTTCCCCTCGTGTATGTCACTCTTGAGTTGTCTTTATAGGCGGCAGCAAAAACATGTGCTGAACAAGAAGCTCAGTTACATTTTTGTTATTTTTACTATAATTTTAAAGTAACTTTAAGTATAGAGTACATTGGCGTAATGGCATTAAGTTATGAAATGACATATATAGCTGGAAGCAGTGTTCTCTCTGCTTCCTTTTTAGTTGTATATAAATAAATTTTGTATAACGTCTTCAGCACTCTTGAAGTGTGATTAGAAAATGGCGAAGTCGCTATGGATGGACCAGCTGGAGTTCTCATGAATGGACTGCATTTCAAATGGATCATTAATGGAAACCAATTCCCATCAGGAAGCAACCAAAATCAAGACCACTGGTTTTGTTTCATGTGTGAAGAAACCATCGAAGAAAATATGATTCAGTGTATGTCTTGCACATGAAGCTTGTGCAAATGTTAGGCGGACTCAAAAGAAATACTTCGTGTGGCATGTGTGTCTTGAAAAGGAAGACTTTTTATCTACAACATAAGAATAATCTCAGACTCCAGAAAATGATTTTATATGTAAAGTCACATCATTATGTTGCTGTCTTATAATTTAAATTGTATGTTAACATTTTTAACTACTGTATTAGCTCATTTGAAATAGCGTAAAACTTTAAAACATTGAAATGACAAAGACTGTTCTTTTTCATGATTTTCAGTTTCAAAATACGATTACAATTGGATTAAAAGTAAGTTAAACATCCATTAATCGAATCTGTGTTTCTTCATTTGTTATGATTTTTCCTTTTTAGACATTATTTTGAGATATTTTTTAAATTTTTCTTTTGGTCCGTTCATGGGAACATGGTGGTCCACTCATAGAACTCTGTCGCCTTCATTGAACCAATAGCCGAATTTTAAATGAGCTAATCTTTAAACAGATATAAATAGGATGTAGCCCTGAAACTTCAATTTATCATTCCTTATTAGTAAAGCAATTGTTCAAGCCTATGAACGCAATTTTGAGGCATTGCCTTTGTTAGATAAAATAACAAATCGTTAGATGGTCCATTGATGGCGACTTTCCCCTATACTATTTTCGAAAAGTATGAATTAAGGGGCATGATGATGTGACCAGGACTAAAGCAATAATAATGTTATGAATTGGATATGTCTGCAGAAAAAAGAAGAGTAAAAAGTATGTTCACACAATCTCCTTTACGGAAAATAGCACTGGGAAGACCGAGGGTTAGATAATTGGACAACTTGAATAATAATAATAATAATAATAATAATAATAATAATAATAATAATAATAATGACCACATTTTACTGTTTGATACACATTTTTATACTTATCCTTTTACAATCTAAATTATAGTTTAGCTTCTTACTTCCTATTAATTTAAAAGTTGTCCTGTAACTCTTTTGTACTATTATTTATTTTACTTACAATGTCTAGTCGCGTGTTGTCAGTTAACACTTGTAGATTTAATCATTTGTAAAATGTGAAACGAGCGAAACACATATCGACTAATTTTTCATGTTGAAATAATGAGCAAAAATATTAAAAATATAAGGCTAACAGAAAATGTCCTAGAATTTAAAGATTTATTTCAATTCCTATGGTGTTGTCTAATCTAATCGACTGACAGGTACTATAAAATATAGTCTTACAAGATATTTTACCTATCCTGCTGGAAGAAATATCTGGAAGTGGTTCTTACATGAAGGAGCTCTACACTTTTACTTAGAAATATTTGACATTTCTGAACCATTAATATTTGAGGAGAAAAATTCGCTCCGGCGCCGGGGATCGAACCCGGGTCCTTGGTTCCACGTACCAAACGCTCTGACCACTGACTACGCCGAATTCAATCCACAGCACCGGATCGAATTCTCCTCCTTCGATGTTTCCCTTTGTGGCCTGACTCCAAGTTAGACATATAATATATATATATATATGATATGTTGGCGTGTATCCAATGTCAACTGCTATTATTCGATCCGGTGCTGTGGATTGAATTCGGCCTAGCTCAGTGGTCAGAGCGCTTGGTACGTAGAACTAAGGACCCGGATTGATCCCCGACGCCGGAGCGAATGTTTCTCCTAAAATATTAAGTGTCAATATTACAGATAAATTCTGTAGGACAAATTAATATATCTATAATATTCTGAACCATTAGTTTGGTGAACAATATATTATAGCTAAGGGATGTCTTGTAAATTGCTCTAAATGGCACATTCATATTAACAGCTTAGATTTTTGGTTGTGGGTAGTTTTAATAACCTTGATGTATTCGAAGTTGATAAATGACTTGCAGACATTACATCAATGGACTATGGGCAGCCAGGAATTCCCGAACGAACGCATGCACATCGCGACGGATAATTGAACAATGTGCAATAATGACTCTGGATGACTTGACTGTAGCAAATGAAAATAAAGGCCTTATTATTTCTATTATTTTTATTTGTATTCACCAGATTAATTTCTTCTTACTTCAGCAAACAGTTTCCAGGTTCGAAGTTCGTGGGACTTTCCTGTACAGCCTCCATGGTTCACCAACAATGGGAATAGTCGAGCATATGCCTCTTATTTTAAGCTCATTAAATTTCATAACAGAGATCATAAGTCTTTGGAAATAAATCTATACTAATAATAAATCTGTAGCCGAAATTTTTCTGGTAATTTTCGATTTTCCAAAAATAATTGGTCCTAACATATATAATTAACCGCCCTGAAACCAAAAATCGCATTTTTGAAATTTTTGTTTGTATGTCTGTCTATATATTTGTTACCTTTTCACGCGATAATGGCTGAACCGATTTATATGAAAATTGGAATATAAATTAAGTTCGTTGTAACTTAGGTTTTAGGCTATATGGCATTCAAAATACTTTATTTAAAAGGGTGGTTATAAGGGGGCCTGAATTAAATAAATCGAAATGTCTCGCTTATTATTGATTTCAATGAAAAATGTTACATAACAAACGTTTCTTTAAAAATGATTGCCGATAAGTTTTATTCTTTACAAAATTTTGATATGACTGATATTTAATGAGATAAATGAGTTTTAAAATTAAAATAACGTCATCTAAGACGGTGCAATGAATTAAGAACAAATGACTTCGTCTATAAGGGGCCTTGGACAACAACAATCGAAACAGGGGCCTTGGACATCAACAATCGAAAGCTATTAAACATAGCCTACAGAGAATGTTTCTGTGTTCGTATGAAGTAATATCAGAAGCTAAATTAACCGATTTGTATAATTAATTATTATTATTTCACCATTGGAAAGTGTAGTTTCTGTAGATGGACATAATGCTATAATGTTATTACAGTAACGTCTGAGTAAATCGAGGACAGGTCAGATTAAAATAGCTTCTTATGCACAGAAAATTTGATAGGTTATTTTGTACATTCGTTTTCTGTATTTCTTAAAATAATATTTATGTACACTCATTTTAATCTCAGAGAATTAACAATAGATAGATAGATAAGTGCATTTATTGATGCATAATAAATTATACACACTCCTGTACACAATGAACAACGAGAGTGTATTGATTTAGTGTGCAGTAATAGTACGTTAGCTTAGCAATCCATTATTTTATAATTCAAATTTTAACTGTGCTCAATTGAATCGTGTTAAAATACATAAAATATATATGCAATAAATGCAATGCAAAAAAAAATTGGTTAATGAGCGAAGCAGATTATCTTGCGCTGTTGTAAAAGTTGTTCCCTGGATCAAACGTCCTATTTTAATTATGTAATTACTTCATATTTATTTCTAACAGGTGCTGCGGAACGCACGGGTACGGCTAGTTTGTAATAAGAGAATACGTAGAAAACTTAAAAATAAAAAAGCATCGATGCACAGATGAAAGAAACATATAACATTCCTTATGATAGTATTCGTTTTTGTTTCTGCGAAAACAAATTGTATTTCAAACAGACATTACAGATTAAAGTTTATTATTGTAACAGAATTAGCTCAAAAAATGTAGTAATAATACCAATAATAGTGAGAAGTCTATAAATATTTTTCACTCATTTTAAGTATTGTAGCATAATGCTTTACTCGTGAAAAGTCAGAACGCTGTTTATTATTGGCCGAATTATTAACATTGATTACAGTTAATCTACAAGCCTGAGCTAAACAAAAAGTTTAAATCACACTGCCTCGTAACGTCGTTACATGCCAGTAACTCAGTACTGTGCCTATAAACTTGCTTGCTTACAAACGGCTTTTAAGGAACCCGGAAGTTCATTGCCGCCCTCACATAAGCCCGTCATCAGTCCCTGTGCAAGATTAATCCAGTCTCTACCATCATATCCCATCTCCCTCAAATCTATTTTTATGATATCCTCCTATTTACGTCTCGGCGTCCCCAAAGGACTTTTTCCCTCCGGCCTCCCAACTAACACTCTATATTCATTTCTGGATTCGCCCAAACGTGCTACATGCCCTACTCACCTCAAACGTCTGGATTAAATATTCCTAATTCTAAGAGAGATGAAGTTACAGGAGAATGGAGAAAGTTACATAACCCAGAACTGTACACATTGTATTCTTCACCTGACATAATTATGAATATTAAATCTAGACGTTTCAGATGGGCAGAGCATGTAGCAGGTATGGACGAATCCAGAAATGCATATAGGATGTTAGTTGGGAGACCGGAGGGAAAAAGATCTTTGGGGAGGCCGAGACGTAGATGGGAGGATAATATTAAAACGGATTTGTGGAAGGTGGGATATGATGATAGAGACTGGATTAATCTTGCACAGGATAGGGATCGATGGCGGGCTTACGTGAGGGCTGCAATGTATCTGCGGGTTCCTTAAAAGCCATTTGTAAGTAAGTAAGTAATTATATCAGGTAAATAATTACAATGCGTGCAGTTCTACGTTATGTAACTTCCTCCATTCTCCTGTAACGTCATGCCTCTTAGCTCCAAATATTTTTACGCACCTTATTCTCGAACACCCTTATTCTCTGTTCGTCTCTCAAAGTGAGAGTCCAGTTTCAACAACCGGTAATATAACAGCTTTTTTTTTTAGAGCAGACTGGATGACAGAAACATCTCAACCGAATAATAACAGGCACTTCCCACATTTATTCTGCGTTTAATTTCTTCCCGAATGTCATTTATATTTTTTAGTGTTGCTTCAAGATATTTGAACTTTTCCACCTTTTCAAGGGATAAATTTCCAATTTTAATATTTCCATTTCGTACTAAGTTCTTGTCAGCCTGTAAAACAAAGATTAAATAAAGAGGTTTCTATTTAGTAGACGTTTTGAAATAAGATACTACTAATGGCAGCTTCTAGGTTCATAAATGTAGGCTATAATGAAACAGCGAGTTTCAAAACTTCATCTGTACATCTGACATTAATTTTCTGGAAGCAACAAAAAATATATACCAAACTGCAATTTTTTAATTGTTTACCACCAAAATAAAGTGGTTAGTAAATCAAGAGAAATTGAGAAAAATAAATTCATGATTTCCTTGTATGTACTTTAATATAAACACACTTGAAATAAATGCTTGTATCAAGTATTGATGCAAAAGATACAATTTATCAAGTTTTGATACGAAATTGTTTGTAAATGTGAAGTGTTGCTCTAACATAAGAAATAACAGAAAACTGAATCAGACTGAAATAAATGACAGTCTTATCATTTAATCCAAACGTGAAATATATATTTTTTTACTTTCACAATTAGTAATAATGAAGACTAACCATGTCTAACATTTTAAATTTAAAATTAATCAAAATGTGTGTAGTTAAAATTTCTATCATAGGCTATATGACTTTCCTATTTTTCTTATAGTTTCATTATGTGTTTCACTTCTGGTAGTGTAGAAGAGAAGGATTCATGGCCTTAACTCTACCAGAAAAAATAAAGAAAACAATACACTCTCTAGTCAAGATCATCTTGATCTCTGTATTCATCAAAATCACTTTCCACAACACTTTCTTAAACAATGTTAATTTCATCATCAATAATGTTCTTTTAGAACTTAAAATTTACATTTTCACTCCACTCATCACAGAAGTGTTCCTTTTTCAGTAGTTTTTTTTTTTTTTTTTTAGTTTTGCCGTTTATAAAAACAGTGTTGTAAAGTCAGACACTTACTTACTTACTTACTTACTTACTTACTTACTTACTTACTTACTGGCTTTTAAGGAACCCGGAGGTTCGTTGCTGCCCACACATAAGCCCGCCATTGGTCCATATCCTGAGCAAGATTAATCCAGTCCCTACCATCATATCCCACCTCCCTCAGATCCATTTTAATATTATCTTCCCACCTACGTCTCGGCCTCCCCAAAGATCTTTTTCCCTCCGGCCTCCCAACTAACATTCTATATGCATTTCTGTATTCGCCCATACGTGCTACATGTCCTGCATCTGGATTTTATGTTCCTAATTATGTCAGGTGAAGAATACAATGCGTGCAGCTCTGCGTTGTGTAACTTTCTCCATTCTCCTGTAACTTCATCCCTCTTAGCCCCAAATATTTTCCCAAGAACCTTATTCTCAAACACCCTGAATCTGTTCCTCTCTCAACGTGAGAGTCCAAGTTTCGCAACCATACAGAATAACCGGTAATATAACTGTTTTATAGATTCTAACTTTCAGATTTTTTGACAGAAGACTAGATGACAAAAGCTTCTCAACCGAATAATAACACGCATTTCCCATATTTCTTCTGCGTTTACTTTCCTCCCGAGTGTCATTTATGTTTGTTACTGTTGCTCCAAGATATTTGAATTTTTCCACCTCTTCGAAAGATAAATCTCCAATTTTTATAGTTCCATTTCGTACACTATTCTGGTCACGAGACATAATCATATACTTAGTCTTTTCGGGATTTATTTCCAACCCTATCGCTTTACTTGCTTCAACTAGAATTTCCGCGTTTTCCCTAATCGTTTGTGGATTTTCTCCTAGCATATTCACGTCATCCGCATAGACAAGAAGCTGATGTAAACCATTCAACTCCAAACCCTCTCTGTTATCCTGAACTTTCCTAATGAAAGTCAGATCTTAAGAAAAAATATACATATTTTGCTTTAAAATTTTGGAGATATATGCTAGACCTACCAAGTAAGGCGTTCTTTGCTTTAAAATTCCATACTAATATGTACAATTTCTGTGCTCACAGCTGTATGAAGTACGAATGCATGTAGTTTTACAACAAACCGAGCATTTGATAAAGTTAATAAAATTCAAAACATGCTTACATGTAAAAATAGTACATTATGCAACGAGCCTATAATGAAGGTAATTAAGAAGCGAGTATGGATATTTATGAAACGAGCGCAAGCGAATTTCATAAATTTCATACGAGCTTCTTAATTACCATTATAGGCGAGTTTCATACGAATTTTTATGCTCGACCATATTTCTAACTTGATATTATTAATTTTCTTTGTATCTGACCTTGGCCAATGTCCCGTATGTTATGAGATGTGCGCAGACGCGAAAGTATTGATTTTTTCCGAGGAACAGATGTTCACATTGACCTTGCTAGGCCATAAGAACCTACAGAGATAACATTGAAATTAAATTAGACATTGAAAAACGAGATGACAAATTGAATTTATTTGAATATTATTTACAATTAACGCTAATTATTATAGTAACAGAACATAACCTTCTGCGACCGTATTGGATTTCCAGCCTCCGTGACTTTTCGCTAATTCTCTTTCGATTGCATATCCGAGAATAATCGATACTTGCGGTTTTATAAAGTTTGAAAGCTGACCTGTCATTGGCTGAACAGTTATAACCTGAGTCGTCATTGGCTGAAAGACCTGACCTTTAATGAGTAGGAGTACTTTAATGACATGCATTAAAGGTCTGCTACCAGGTGTATAATTACTACATTTCGGCATGGTCGAGCATAAAATACATTATATAATGTTATTCTGCGATAACGGTTTATATTAAACGTCTCTTGAAATCTACTTCCCAATAACAATCGGAGCTTAAATATTCTGGAATTAATGACAATTTATTAAATGGGAACACTCGCCCAATAAAGAATACTTGAACGTTCTGGAAATCATACAATTTATTACATGTCCAGGAGCCTTTTGCTTCCAATATAGACCAACTAATTCAGTTCCAGAATATATACAATCCACATGAAGAGCTCCGAGTTTCTCTTTGTTTGAACCCAGTATCGGAATTGCACAACTTTCCAATGTAGTAGAGAATCTCAGTAATTTTCCTGTACGTTCAGTGAAATGAAAGCGATATGTAATCGTAACTTCAACCAATCATGAATATTGCTTCTGTGCGTATATGTAACTTTAAATTTCAAACCAAATATAAGACAACTCTACAAAATACTGCTCTGAGAAACTGGGGAATGTACCAATTTAACCGAAACATTATTACATTCCATTCAGACTGGTAGAATAGGTCTGTACGAATATAGTTATGAATAGACGAAAAAGTAAGCAAGCAATGGGAAATTTTGAATTAAATGTAGAAAAAAACACACACACATACACACACACACACACACCCACCCCTCTGTTCTTCGTTTGTTCTATTGTATGTTTCTTTGTTTGTTCATTTATTTATAATAATAATAATAATAATAATAATAATAATAGTAATAATAATAATTATATTAATAATAATAATAATAATATTCCGTGGAGCTACAGCCCGTGAAGGGCCTAGACCGACCAGCCGGCTGCTGGCCTCACGCCCACTTGCCGAAGCAGAGGTGGACGATCATCCAGCCAGAATGGAGGTATCGTGTGGTTAGCACGATGATCCTCCTAGCCGTTGTAGCTGGTATTCACAACCGGATTTCGCTACCTATCGTAGCTCCCCAAGAACATCACGATGCTGGCTGGGCACCGGCCACATATACTGGCCGAAATTTCATGAGAAAATTTCTTCCCCCATGAGGATTCGAACCAGTGCGCATTCCGTAACGCGAGTCCTAGGCAAGATGCCATTATTATTTATTTATTTATTTATTTATTTATTTATTTATTTATTTATTTATTCTTCAGCTACAGGGATTAGGCCTATCGGCCTGTTCCTTCTACAAGGTTTAAATCATCTGTCCATCTTATTTTCGGTCTTCCGACATTTCTATATCCTGTTAGTGCATAATCTATGATTTTTTTTTTGGTAATCTATCATTAGTCATTCTTGTAATATGTTGGTACCAATTTTGTTTCTGATTTTTAATCTTTCCTTCTAAATTTATTTGTTGATTTATTTATTTACTTATTTATTTATTTTGTTTTGTTTATTTATTCTCGTACAGTTGTGGCCATGAGGCCACACGACCAGAAGTGAAATACATAATGAAACAATGACATAAAAACTAAAGTCATACTTAAATATAAAAAATCATTTCCATGCACATTAACAAGCTCACATATAATGAAATATTGACTAAACATGATACATAATTAAGTGATTTACAATTCATATCCTAATTCTGCTTTATGATAGGCCTAAATGACAATTTATGCACATAACACAGAATAACCTACAAAAATCCGCAAACGCTCCCAAATCAATTTCATGTTAAAGTATGTAATTCTTAAATTATAATTTCAATTGATTAACCGTTCGGCGACCCCTGACATGATATGAATATAAGGGAAAAATAAATATAAAAAATGATTTCACGCTTAAATCTGGACAAAAATGGTTTGACTGTCTTCTAAATCCTAAAGTAAATGTACAGAAGAAATAAGTGTTCTTTATTCTTAACAATAATATGAAAGAAAGGTTAATAGATTATTGCATAAAAGAAATATTGGGATGGAAAGAAAATGAAAAGTATGAAGAGAAATAAAAAGTTTTTTTTTATCCATTGCCACCAGGTTGTCTTTTCGACATTTCTGGTCTTCTCTCCTGGCCGTGGCTTAGTTGTAACCCACTTTTGAGGTTAGAGCGCCTGGAAGGCGGAGTTACATTACCCCGATGATGTGATAGAATGATTATGATAATGTGGTGCCAGGAGAGGTCTTAAATCTAAACTTAAGCTAAATTCCAGACCATGGACGAACACAGGAATAATCCCCTTTAAGGAAAAATTCCCATGCTCTAATTCTAACCATGAACTATAGCCAGAAGCTCTGACCACTAGACCATGAGGCTGGTCAGAAATAAAAAGTAAGAACGAATAAAGGGGAGAGAGAAGGAAGGACGTAGGAGGTCAGAAGACTGTGATTGAAAGACATATTACTTGCGTTAAATGATGTAAAGAAAGCAGAAGAATTATAGAGAAGAAAGAGATGAAAATTGACGGGAGTGAGACGAAACAGAATAGAGACTAGGAGAAACCGGAAAAAGAGGAAGAAAGTATGAACAGAGAGGGAAGAAGTTGGAGGAAGAGAAGCAAATAGAAAACAATAGAAAATTGAAACGTGAAAACAAAAATGGGATGCAACACATTGATGGTTTGAAGAAAAGGAGTGTTGTGTAGTGTGTGTGTTCTGAAATTCAGTTGTCTGTTGAGGATTTGTTGTGGGTGTGTTTCTGTGTACCTCTATATTTCGTACACACTCTATTTGACTCCACACTACAAAACACAAACGCATCCTCACTAGGGGTGCAGACACCGGAAAACACGAGGACCAATGCAGTTCTGAAGATGGCTCCCAAGCCGAAACTAGTCCAATAAGGTATTCTTAGACTTAGTTCTATTAACATATGACACACGTGCTACATGTTCTGCCCATCTCAAAAGTCTGCATTTAATATTCCTAATTATATCAGGGAAGAGTTACAATGCGTGCAGTTCTACGTTGTGTAACTTTCTCCATTCTCCTGTAACTTCATCTCTCTTAGAACCTTATTCTCGAACACACCTTAGCCTATGTTTCTCTCTCAAAGTGAGAGTCCAAGTTTCACAACCGGTAATATAACTGCTTTATAAATTCTAATTTTCAGCTTTTTTGAGAGCGGACTGTATGACAAACGTTCTTCAACCATATAATAACAGGCATTTCCCATATTTATTCTGTGTTTAATTTCTTCCCGAGTGTCATTTATATTTGTTACTGTTGCTCCAAGATATTTGAACTTTTCCACCTTTTCAAATGATAAATGTCCAATTTTTATATTTCCTTTCGTACTTTATTCTGGTCACGAAACGTAATCATCTACTTTGTCTTTTCGGGATTTACTTCCAAAACTATCTCTTTACTTGCTTCAAAAAATTCCAGTGTTTTCCCTAATAGTTTGTGGATTTTATCCTGACATATTCACGTCATCCGATAGACAAGCAGCTGATGTACGCCGTTCAATTCCAAATCCTCTCTGTTGTCCTTTACTTTCTTAATGCCATATTCTAGAGCGAAGTTAAAAAGAAAAGGTGATAGTGCATCTCTTTGTTTTAGCTCTCAGTAAATTGGAAAAGCATCAGATAGAAACTGGCCTATACGGACTCCGCTGTACGTTTCAATGAGACACATTAAATTAGTAGAACTGGTTTCTTGGGAATACCAAATTCAATAAGAATATTATATAAAACTTGTCTCTTAACCGTGTCATATGTCTTCTGGAATGGTCCCTGTAATGTTTTTAATTTAAGATTTAATGTAAGTGCAATGTTTATAATAAAACTGTAGTTTGGAATACTCGTTGCTCTCATCTTCATTAGAAGTTGCATAAACAACATTCACACTAGTATCAACGTCGCGCGGAAACCAATCCTAACTCAATTAGCCGTCACTATTGTTGCACGGGGCGCGCATACAATTCCTTGACAGTCGGACTCGCTGATGTCTGAAAACATTAGCAGGAAAAGTTCTCCAAAACACACACTCGCTATATTATATATGCGTGCAAGTCAACGATACTCATTTGCATTTAGATGGAGTTTTCATCATCAACCCTTCCCACAAATGCTGCTACTATTCATTGACAGCGCTAAGAAAAGTTGCGTTGAAGTTGTGAACGGAAGCAGAAACAACAACGAATATATACGTATTCAAGACTTCCCGCTGTCTACATCCATTACCGCACAGTAATGTAAAATTATGCGTGACAAATAGTGCTACCCTTCCCTGTCATGTTAAACTCAGACGAAAATGCACAGCAGAAAGGTAAATCCGGTATTGTTCAAATGAAGTTGCTGATAACATGAGCACAAGTGATACGACATCATCCGTCTGGATGCTAAGTGCACTAGACGTCGTTGTAATTGGAAGTTCTTTATTTAACGCCACTTCTATTCAATATTCCTAAAATAATAGGAATGAAAAATGAATTTAATTTGTTTTGTCAATGTCGATTTTTTTCGCAAACAATATGATGTTCCTCTGAAGTACTCCTTCGGGAGATGTTATCAATTGACTGATCTACGGGAGAGACTATACTAAAAGCCAGGTTATGAACCGACTAAACAGGAAGTAGTTGTCAGGGCGAGAGGAAAGTTCGGGTTAGAGGGGTAGCCTTTGCAGCGAAGACACGTTGAGTATGGTGGGGCGGAAGGGTGAAGGAGAACGGAGCTTTTCATTGGACCTCACGTGAAAATGTCGTCTGCTAACGAAAACCTGGCAAGGAATCACGGAGACAGTGTAGCCAAACTGCCCAGTTCATTTACAGTACCACGTGCATTACGAGTCGCATTTCGTACCAGCGTCATTAGCTCGTGCTTTCTTAAAAACAGTAATTGTAATTACTAATATTGTTGATAGTGTTATCGAGAACTATAGACAGTAGTTATTTTAAACATATCGGTGGCAAACGCTGAACATGCTTTGAATCTCGCGCCACTATGTGGCAATAGAGCTCAGAAAGAGAGCAACAGAACGTTGCTTCCGGTTTAGTCGGTTCATAACCTGGCTTTTAGTATAGAATGTGTAGATGTAAATTATTATGAAGGATGGTTCGTATGATTCACGTTATAGTGGCTAAACTCAATAAGCGTATAAATATCATAATCATGCTTGATGTAAACTCTCATTTGAATTTATTATTATCAGTCTGAAAGTTTGGACAAGGCAGATGCATAAATTATACCTTTATTTAGCACTAAACTGTTTAATTTCAACCTAAAATACATGACCAATATTATACCAAACTGCAGCCATCTTTATAATTGCAGGGTTATTTTATATTACTGTTATGATATGAGATATAGGCCTATACTTTAGGTAATTTTTCGTCAATTAAATATAGGCTACACTTAGAAAAAAAATCTGTCCACAGTTGTGGAGTAACTGTTAGCCCATCTGAGCGTGAAACGAGCGGGCCCGGGTTCAAATTCTGGTTGGACAAGTTACCTGGTTGAGGTTTTTCCCTCAACCCACTGAAACAGAATTGTTGGGTGACTTTCGACGTTGGACCTCGGACTCATTTCCCTATCATTAATTCACGTATCATAGCCCGTGTTCAGTTCAAGGTAGTATTGGACTACATTGTAAGTAACTCAGGAAGTGATTAGGTAATTAGGTCTTAAGGCATGTAGGAAATAATCCAAACTCATACGGACAAGCTCCCCATGTGAGTAAACAATCGTAAGTAGGAGCTCTTGACCTGAAGGGATTTTATGGGCTTATTATTATTATTATTATTATTATTATTATTATTATTATTATTATTATTATTATTATTATTATTATTATTATTATAGTAACTTTCTATAGCAAAACTAAAATATCATTTTAAATGTCTTTTTTTTCTGTGCGTATAAAAACATTAGCTTTTATAGTCTCATTGTAAAATATCGTCATATGAAACGAAATTAACGGATTTTTATAACATAGATTGCAGTCAATAAGCTATGTAATTTTAATGAAAAATATAACACGAAAAAATCATTCCATATTGTTTTAACCAACAGAGTATTATTCAAACGTCCTGTAATAATTCTCAAATCTGAGACATTACATGACACCGAAATCATTCATATAGGTGCAATGTATAGAAAGGTGTCTGAATTTAAAAATACCCAGTTTTTTTTTTTTTCCATTTATACCATGTCTGTCAAAATCACGCTCCCAAGGCGCGAACGAATACGGAGGGGTGGTGACTACTCTTCTGACTGCTTCATGTTCCTTGCATTGACTCAACGTAAGATAGGGCCGGACGCGTGAACGTAAACAGAGTTGTACTAGTAACAATGGCGGCTGGTACAGTGTATATACTTTGCACCCCCCTATTCCAGTATATACTCATTATTGTAATAAATTTATCATCCTCGTCTTTCTCAGTAGGCCTATTGGTTCGTAAAATGTGCCGCCACTTATAGATCTTATTTCTGAAGACATTCTGAGCAAAAATTACCATATAAACATGTGTCCTATTCTCAATATTTTTAGAGTTACACTAATTTGAAATTGTTAAAAATACCTTTTTTCTTTAGTTTTAAGGGTAAAGAAAATTATAATTTAGAGAATTAATTGGCCAATATTCTGAAACTAAAAACTACATTCTTTACAGTTAAATTTTGCATCCTCATGTACAGTCTTAGCTATAAAAATGACACGACTTATAACAATTGTTGTGATAATTGTAGTTAAAAATTGGGGAAAAAATTCTGTACGAAGCAACTATGGAAGTAACAACACACTTTTAGCTTCAGAATACTAGCCAATTAAAGAAAGTATACTTCTGAATAGTTGATTCTATAATTTATTGTAATATTATTTTAATCTTAAAACTTAAGAAAGAAGGTATTTTTAACAACTTAAAATTAGTGTAACTCTGAAAATATTAACAAATGGATCCATGTATATGTATGACATCTTTTGTTCAAAATTTCTTCGGGAATATGCTCCGTAAGTGGCGGTAACTCCTTGTGAATCACCCTGTATACATTTTACGGACCTACTGGAGAAGACAAAGATCATGATAAGTTATTACAATAATAAACATATTATACCAAAATAGGAGTGCAAAGTATATGCACAGTACCAGCCGCCACTCTTACTAATTTAACAGCTCTGTTTATGTTTACGCGCTCTGGCCTATTTTAGTACGATGAGTCAGTGCCAGAGACATGAAGCAGTCAAGAGATACTAACCACCATCTCCGTATTCGTTCGCGCCTTGGGAGCGCGAGTTTGACAGGCATGTTTTGTACTTTGGGATGAAATTGTGTATTGTTCTGTAAACGTTTTTTTTTCATACAGTTAAAATGTGTAATCAGAATTTTTTCTTCGCCACAAATAATTTCAGATCTTGGAGTACTCGCTCTTCCTCTTTCATAGCCAATATTGCAAATATTACAACTGTATTCGCGCTCTGATATTTATAAGAAGTTCTTTTTCTTGAAATGTTGGCTCTAACAACGTTGTTAGTTATTAGGAAAGGAATTATTATAGTAACAATTTAGCTTTAAAGAAGATATAAGCCCTATTATATATTTCTGTTACATATAATTACTCGTATCCTAAGGAATAATTGATATTTACATGAGCAGTGCAAAGTAAAATTAAGGTAAATGTCTTACTTTTGAAAGTACTATTCCTTTCTTATGTGTAATGCAATAAATTGAAATTGACCTTATTTGCGTAAGCATTATATGATTTCATTTACGTAGGTACTTCAAATAATAGTTGAAGAAATTAGACTGTAAATAATGTAATTTCCAAAAATATTCAGGAATTAAATGTTTGTAAAATGCTTAATATGTATAATGAGAAGTCTTGTAAAAATCTTTGTGACTCTCATATTTTTCTTGTTGTCGTGATCCTGTTTTCAGGTAATATACAATAATACTACCTGGATCATAGAAGGCATATGCAAATAAGAAATATCATTCCGATTAAATATTAATTATTGTTGTAAACTTATAGGAATATACTTTCATTCTATATTCATGATTTACCAATTTCGTTCAATAAAATATTTAATCTCTCGCTACTATTCGGAACATATTCATACAAAGTACCTATTTCAATTTCGTGGCCACTTTCTCATCAAAGGCAAGTTCAGTGGTGAATTACATGTTCGAGTGCAAGAGATGCGGTTTATCCCCCCCTCCCCCCGCTAAGCTTGCTTCTCTAAAATTTCGTTCTCAAGCACTATTCAGGATTGTTGCACTCGCATTGCTTTCAGGATTACAGACTGAGTTTGAACCTTTCCTCTAGACGTGAGTGTTTTGCACTGCTTGTTGCAGCAAGTTAGACTGGCTTGATCCGTCGCACAATTAGTTTCTCATCCCAGAGATTGCATCAGTTCGAGAACTTGACCTACTAGGAGTGATGAGTCTTGAGGCTCTGCGTTCGTGTAAGATTTCTCCCTCACTCCTTTCCTCCTTTGTGCAGGCAATCAAGCGCATAGGACAAGGGTCAGACCTGGAGGTGTTTCCTTCCGCACCAGAAGCATACAAGATTGCATTGTGCTTCCGATGGACACATACTGGCCTCCTTGTTTGAAATCTATTTTCTAATACAACCATTCTCAGGAGAAGCAAACTCCTATGTGATTTCAGATCCTAACCTTTACTGAAAATTTCTAGAGTGAAGAAGAGAGCGTATAGGATTTAAGTTCATGGTCTGAAGATTTCACCCTAAACTGAACAGAAATTACACTACAGTACCTTTCACGGCTATATTAACTTCAAAACCAAGAGTAGATAAAGTGACTATAGTCCCTATATATCCCATAGAAAAAACAATTTTATTTTTATAGAAGTGCTATACCCCTATATAAAAATCACTTTTTGCATTTTGCAATGTATGTACACTGTGTCCCGTAAAATTCTAAGCATTCCCATAATTAGCGTATTTCAGTGTACCAGTATCTAAAAATAGTTTTATACACTATCTACCAAAAAGTAATTGGGCATTGTTTTTGCCCCTTTAGAACCTCGTGGTACCACCTCTTGTTGCTATAACAGCAGCCACGCTGTCAGGCATGCTCTCCACTAGTTTGTGTAGGATATTCACTGGAATGCGTCGCCATTCCTCTTGCAACATGGCACTCAGTTGGACAATGGAAGTTGGCCGCATCTCCCGAGACCTCAATCGCCGGTCCAATTCTTCCCAAAGGTGCTCAGTGGGATTGAGATCTGGACTCTGTGGAGGCCAGTCCTACCGGTGAATATTATTGTCTGCATACCATTGCATAGTAGCCGCCGAAACATGGGGCCAACTTCCATTGTCCAACTGAGTACCATGTTACAAGAGGAATGGCGACACATTCCAGTGGATATCATATACAAACTAATGGAGAGCATGCTTGGCAGGGTGGCTGCTGTTATAGCAAAAAGAGGTGGTACCACGAGGTTCTAAAGGGGCAAAAACAGTGTCCAATTACTTTTTGGTGGATAGTGTATTTACGTTATGAGTTAACCTTCGTGCTTCGCCAGCCGACGATCGCAAATTGCTTAGGAATGATAATGATTGCAGGTCGAATGGAATGATGTGATGCTAAACGTGGAGACACGGGAGGACTGCGATTAGGACTCCAATTTGCGACCTTATGCACCACAAAATGTCACTATAGATTTTTCAATTTATCTGCAACGCCTACGTGACAGATCCAAGATCTACAGTCCATTGACGCACTGCAGGGACAAACTATTGAAACCCTATACTTTCAGTGATTTACTTTCAGACCATTATTATTATTATTATTATTATTATTATTATTATTATTATTATTATGTAATTGTTAAAAGCTCTATAATACGGTTCAGAGAAGGATTTTCTGACGGAGATCTGCAAGAGTATCAAAGATGAACAAAATTAGAAATAATGTTATAAAAAATAGTGGAAGTGCGAGGATCGTTTGTAGGATCGATGAAAACAAAACAATTAACTTAAGATGATTTGGTCATATGCAGAGGATGACAGAAGATAGATTGCCAAAAAATATTGTATGAATGGATTCCAACGGATAAAAGAAAGAGGGAAAGAGAAAAACTGACATAGACACAATGGAAAATTAGAATAATGAGGGAAATTGGATTGGAAGATTTTGGCATGAAAGAGTAGAGAAGAATGGGAAAAGACTATATAATCCTAAATTGAAACAGAAACATAGTCTATATTTAAGGCATTGTAAAACCTGATAAATAAATAAGTAAATAAATCGATGGGTGGATGATGAGTGAATGCATATAATTTTTCTTACTGTGTTAATTTTATCAGAGAATTACTATTTAATCACAATAGATTGAATTTATACTTAATAAATCAATAAAGGGTCTCAAAATAAGAATGTGAAAAAGACTTTTAAATTGAAATTAAATAAATTGTATCAACGAAAGAGGTTTACTTACTTATTTACTATTATTTTCAAGCAAACTTAATGCCATTACGTATGGAAGAGAACATCAGTTAAATGGCCGCCGCGGTTGCGTTGAGTTGCGCATATACGAGTCTTCCAATTTTTAATAACAGGCACACAAATTAGGCTGAATTTCACGAATAACGCACGTGATATTGTTTCTTACATCATGAACTGTTTCTGCTTGTTGGCATAAACCGTTATTTAACATAACCCCATAAGGAGCAATCCAGCGGCGGTGTTAAATCACGTGATCTCGAGTGCCAGTTAACATCACCACTACGCGAAAAGATAAAGCCTCTGAACTTCTCCCTCAAAAGGTCGACTGTTTCGTGAGCAGTATGACACGTGGCGCCATCTTGCTAAACCAAACATTTCTGAGATCCATATCTTCCAATTGAGGCAAAAAACAATCTCTTATCATGGTCCGATATCTTACACACACCGTACACCTCACGTAATGCACGGAATGCTTGACGAACGGATGATGTTTTAGTAATACATTTTAATTATTTCTACGCGTTGTGGAATGGTGTAAGGTTCCATGATTATTTGTTAACAACAACTGTAACCATGGGAAAAATATGACTGCTATGGCTTCATATATATACGGCAGCTATTAGATGTTAAAAGTAGAACAATCTTATTGGAAGACTCTTTACATCATCATATTATCGTTGTTCCTGCAATAACTCCTATGTGACATATTTATCGATTTTCAAATTTTTGGTCTATTACATAATTTAAATAGTGATACAGCAAATAATAAAATCTTCTATATGTAATTATATTTCTTTCTTTCGAAAATGTAAGAATTCACAATACCCTATGTACGGCTGCCATAGGATGAATAAATGTGTTTTTTCCTCCTACTGAAAAATTGTATATTTTGCACATAGGAGTTATTGCAGGAAGAACGACGATATAAATCACATACCGGTACTTAATTCAGACATTTGAACTCAGATATGAATCGGCATTCCATTAACTGTTTTCATTGGAAGTCGATTCAATATATAATAGTTACAAATAAAATCGTTTCTCTTTTCCTTTAATGATCTGAGAAAGCGTTTTGGTTACACATTTTGGGAATTCAAACCTAAAACTTAATTAAAATAAGTAATGAAAGATCCGTAAGAGCGTACATACCAAGTACTAAGTATTCTGTCTATTGTTAGTGTATAAAGATGAGAATTGTATGTTAATAATAACAGTCTAGTTTGAAATTGAATCAGTCAGTTGTAGTTTGTTTTATTACAAGTTTGTGTGTTAACAGTAAGGTACATCTTCATGATGAAGATGTACAGAAGCTCTAGAAGCAAACAGCAGCAACCTACTTTAACATAATATCAAGTAATCAACAAAACTACAACAAATATTTGCAGTCACAACTTGAACGCTATTGGCCTACATGTATAATTTAGTTAGTAGCATCCACCTCTTAAGTTACATAGAGTTGAGTTGTTAGCAGGTGATAATAGAACAATACGAGCCAAGCCACTTGACTAGATTAGATTCCGTATTTGTTGATCTTGTTTACATTTTAAATACACAAGGGCTCGCTAGCTTGTTAACATTTAATTTACGATTGTCATCGTTCGTAGTAGCCTGATCAGCAAGCTTTGAAGCTAGTATGTGGAGTTGTCTAGTAAAAGGATTAGCACAAAGCAGAGGAGTTCATTAATATCAATGCAAATTACTTAACTGGTTGTACTGAGGCGTGAATGATGAATAGTTACTGTCATTCTGCTGCACCAAGCCACACAGTCCCCATTATCGCCACTCCAAGGTGGTGCTGAAAAACTGTCCTGTCTGCTCGTTCATTGTCCCAATTAACGTAAGCAAATAAAATCGAACATGATTTTAGATAGGACTTAGTGATTTGAGAAGGCTTGAAAGTGTTTTAAATGTTACATAGACACATAATAATAATATTCATATGTAAAACAAATTAAATAAGAAATAAATAAAATCAGAACATCCGAAATAGAACTTAGTTCTGTATTTTCAAGTATACCTCGAATTTTGTTCACTAAAATGTAATACAATATTTTACATTAATTACACACCATCTTATTTAATACTCAGTCTGTTCCAAAATATAGTATAGAAAGATGTCATTAATTCTGTTCCAAAATATACAGTAGAACAGATTTGTTAAAGTTCTCAGTAATACAGGGACATCATTTTATTTTTACTTCAATTTTTATTGTACCTGAGTTTTGGAATGTACTTCACTCCCACCCCTTCTACTAGTAAACTTCCAACCGTTCACGACACAGAGCCGAGGGCGCGTAAGCAGTACTGAGTTAGTGAGTATAGTACGTTCCAGAAATATGTTCGCGTTTTCCAGTGACGAAAGAGCTTTCAATATTGAATCATATTTTCGTACAGGTACTGTCGTCCGTTTGCCTACGTCGCATCCCGGTTTCCCCCAGCTGCTTCTGTTCGCCCCTCTGTTAAGTCTAGTAGCTGGACTATCTTAGCTCTTTTCTGAAAACATTAATTTCTGTTAGGAATTGGACGTCTACGTAATATTATACAAGTGATTAAAATAACTTAAATAAAAGGGCCTCGTTAAGTAATTAACTGTCACGTGATCCCCCCCTTTCTACGACCCTGCGACAAAACCACTTGAACGGACAGTAGATAGCATTTCTGAGTAATTTTATCTTTTCGGATCGGGCAGAAGTGAAGATTCAATTTACAGTACGTAAGGTACTCTTTTATAGAGCAGGTACAGAATTATTTCAACATGAGTTACTCGTACGAAGGACGAAACTGGTAATTGAAATTAGGTACAATAGTCTATAGTGCGATAATATGCACAAAAGAACTGAAGCCTGTATCGAAATGAACGGCCACCACTTTCAAAAATGTATTTAAATATCCATATTATGATTATTTCTCAATTTAACTTCATTCTCTATATTGTACGCTAATGTGCTGTAACAGTACAATATACACTGCATAATTAATATGTCCGAATGGATAGCTCAATTCGTGTGTAAAAACACAAGTGTTAATACAGTACTGTATTTTGGTTAAACAAAAACCTAATGAAAATTATCAAACTCAAAATTGCGATATTTCCTAGTTTACATAAATGGATGAACTACTTTTCTTCCCTCCTATGCCCAGTAAAGTGATTTGTATTTTACGCCAGTATCATCGAACTCCAGTTGTGGAAGGGGTAGCAAACGGTGTTTCCTGTTTCAATCGTTAATAGAAAGGTATAGCCAGGTTAATATTAAAAATGTTAGTAAAAATAAAATGATGTCCCTGCATATTATAACTTTAATACATCTTCTAGATATTTATTTCTTTCATAAATTCTGTGGTTTTTGGGTAAAGGGAGATAAGTCATAAAAATGAGTTTGGAGAAAAATAAAAATTAAACTTCGAACCCTTATTGCAAATAATTTTCTACACAAATAAAGCACATCAACTGATGGTATTCTTTGATTTTTGCACACTGATTTGTATAATTTAACTTGTGTGTTCATCTGGGAAACAAAATTTCATCTGCACAAAAAATGACTTATCCCCCTTTACCCGAACACCACAGAATTAACATTAGAAAAACATAAAAATAAGGTACCTATATTTCATTCTATGTGATGTAAAATTAATAAAAAGAACAAACATTGTTTTGAGAAAGACAAATTAACATAAAAACTGCAATAAATTACAACCCGTTTTTATACGACTTTTGTGCCTTAGATGTTCTATTCAACGTTGACTGGGCTGTTGTTACATTTTCTGCAACAGGAACACCACAGCAGTTGCCCATTTGATTTCTGTTCATAACGAACTATTTAAATATTATAGTTTGATGCACTATAGAAGATTAGTCTGATAGTCCTTATACTACTGAACAAAATACCACACCGCGAAACATTTCACGCACGCATGTGCAATAATCTAACGTGTTTTGTTTGTCACTATACCATATTTTGGAACGGAGGGAGTATAAATTGTACGTATACACAGTATACAGGATGTAAATGGTATACGTGCAAATGTTTATAGAAATAATTGGGGATAATATATCGAACCTCATTATAGAAACAATTTTTCAATCTTCGAAGATATAGAGAATGTTTCAAAAGTTGTGATCAAAAATTTAAGGATAAGAAGTAAAAAGGAAAAGAAGCAAATAGTTCCAGTAAACATGGGTCCGAAAATTAACCGTTTACTAGATAGTTACATATTTTTGCTGGTAGGGGCCGCCAGTGAACCGAGCCTCTGAATACGGAAAAGCGGTAAAAATTCATGTTTCGTATTTATGCCGCACTCTCCCCATCCCATTTCCTTCTAAGGGTGAGACGATAACTAAACAGACGATATGGTGAATCGTGGATAGGTAGATGAGGACCTGTACCTAGATAACCGAATTTAAATCCTTTGTATTTTTATGTATGAGGTTATGCAAAAATCTTAGATGATACAACAGACATCACCAAACCTGAAGAGTTGCAGCATCGGATTATAGCTACAGTACGATTATTTAGTTCTGACAGTCACCGGCAATCTGCGCCTGGGTCAGGCGAGTCCATTAAGTTACGCTAAGGGATGTTCAGGTTAGTCTGTTGCCTGCAGTTAGAGCGATCGGATGTCACTCATGCGGTATAGCGTTGTGTTTCCAGTACAGTTAAGCTGCACTGCATTCCTTTGCCGACCGCTCGTCCTTATCTTTACTCCGGAGCTCTCCCCACTACTCCTGTTACTTCCCCTCTTTCGCGTCGCTGAGCTGTCAGGACTAAATAATCGGTCTGTACCTTTCAGCAAATAAAGAATGACCCATAATTGCCCGAGCGCACTCTTGGGTCTTTGCAAAGAAGACTAGACAGATGCATTCAGGTGCATGGTCAGCATTTTGAACACATTCTGTAAAATTCGTCAGTACGTGTTCATACTCTACTGTACCTAATTTATCCACAAACTTTACTGTTGGTCTAACAAAAAAGTTTCTTTTGAGTATGTTTAATCAAATTTCTGTGGAGTAGAAGCCAAAAGTATTTTACTCTCTCTTGATTGGTAAATTAGTAAATAAAATTGTCACTGCTTTCGTTGGAATTAGTGCTTAGTATCCAGCGAGCCCCATCAGCAAAAATGGTATTATATCGTAACCGGTTGATTTACGGACTCATGTTTATTGGAACTTGTTATCTTCTCTCCGTTTTTTCTTCTCATCCCTAAATTTTTTACTTTTGAAACACCTTGCATTTCAGACATGAAAAATGCCATATTGTCAGGTTAAAGAAGTTCTGTACCTCGGAGTGTTCGATTCATACATTTGGAATCCGGCTAAATAGAAATCTCTGGCGATAGAACTCCCTTCTCACGTATCAGATTCTCCTGCTACTCCGTACCGTACATGGATTACGGCCAATTCAGCATTAGTGATCCTTTCTTTATGTCAAATATCGGCGAGTAGCTTTTCTCAAAATTAAATTTTTTTAAATAACTAAGACATAATGTGTACATATACTGGATTATGTACGATCGAAAGACGTGCATAAATTCTAAACTGACAAGTGTTTCATGGTACGATGGTTAATAAAACATCAGTCCGTAAAACACGGATATTTATATAAAAATCTATTAGCTCAGGGGAGAGAAGTAAACAGGACGTTGTTTTATGTGCATTTTTCTTAAACAAATATTAAAATATTTATACAGGCTGCTTCAAAAATACACGGTAAAATTGCAGGATTAGATTCCTCATATGTAGAACAGAAGGACAGGTTGTATAAAATGGATCCAGAAATTCGTAATTTCCGATTTATCACACATTCTTTGAATTTCTGTTAATGATGCACTCTCTTGATTACCTTACAATAAATGTTCAAAATGCCCACCCCTTCCATCTGGCGGGTCTCTGCACGTTGTCTCCTTAAGTCACTAACACGTTAAAAATAGCGGCGTTGTACGTATTTTATGAGGAACTTCCACAATTTTCCCATGGAGTGTTGCTTCAATCTCTAAAGAAGCCGCGTACACTAACTACAGACCGATTATTTAGTCCTGACAGCTCGGCAACAAGAAAGAGGGGAAGTAACAGGAGTAGTGGAGGGAGCTACGGAGTAGAGATAGGAGCGAGCGGCCAGTAAAAAAAAATGCAGTAAAGCTTAACTGTACTGGAAGCACACCGTTCTACCGCATGCGTGACATTCGATCGCTCTGATTGCAAGCGACTGACTAACCCGAACACCCCTTGGCATAAACTAATGGACTTGCCTGACCCACGCGCACATTGTCGGCGACTGTCAGAGCTAAGTAATCACACTGTACTTAAAGTATTCCAACACAAAGAAGTCCAACGGGTTTAGATTAGGTCTTCAAATAGTATACCTCTGCATATCCAGTGATTAAACCCTACGAACGACAGCCATTTTTGAGCGTGTGAGTAACTCATGATACGACGAGCAGTGGCCTGCAGGCGGTGGGCGTTTCGAACATTTCCTGTAAAGAAATCAAGAGAGTGCATCATTACAGGAAATTCAAATAAGTATGCTATTTAAGAAATTATGAATCTCCAGATTCATCTTTATGTAAACTTTTTTCTGCTCTCCATATGAGTAATCCAATGCTGTAATTTGCCGTGTATTTTGGAAATGTCCTGTATGTGTACCTCTTGCATCCTACATAGACGGAGAAAGGATTCTATATGTAGGGTTATTAAAAAACCAGTATATATTATTTTATTTTCATATAATCTTCTGTTTCAATTTTTCACTATTGTTGCCATAGCAAATAAAAAATTAACAGCAATAGTTCTGTTGTGCCCAAGGATTATGATAAGCAATCATAACTTTATTATGACCATAAGCAATATATTTTCACTTTATTTTAAAGTAATAAAATCGTACTTATTAAAAGATTCAAACATGCCTTTACAATGCGAGAGCTCGATTCCTGTTTCGACAGATTACAGAGCGCAGCTTAGCCAACTCAGCAGAGTCCAGTCCTTGAACATGCAGAAATGCGTACGCTTACATTTTTATCACGAACTCAGTCTTAGCAACAGCTGACGTATAACGAAAGATACATATTTTATGCAGCGTTTCTCGTGAGACTTCATTTTCTGTTGGTTTCTGGTAAATCTAAAAACAGAGATTCAGTCGTGAGAGTTCCTTAAATCTGTATTGTTCTAAGTGACGACCGGAAACGCCGATTTGAAAGAATGGTTAAGAATCAGAAGTGTGGTGTTTAGTGAATGCAATACCGTCTTTTAGAAGATTTGCAGGTAAGATAGCGTCACTCTGTTTTGTCACAAAGGACGCGGTTCGAGAATTTATAAAAGGACATGAAACGTCCAAAACGCGGTCATTAGTTATTGGTCAAGACAGCGGTCATGGAGTAGCGCTCGTAACTTCCCGACGTCCAAGAAAAATCCGGAAAAAGGCATCAACTGTGAACAGCATCAGGGTTCGCCCTACTATCTATTGTAAGTAAAGTCATCAGTTCAACCTTTAGACTTTTCATGTAACTAGTTCATCTTGGTACTTTAGAATTAACAGAAAATTTCATACTTTCTAAATCATTCAATCTCAATATTTAATATTTTATTTGTAGTAACTTTATATTTTACTAATAAACTTAGTAATAGTGAATTTCTACACTTGTGATTATTTCGAAAGACTGAGATCACATTCTAAGTAGGAATCCCTCTTATCCATAAGCAAGTGCAGTTTATAAAGTATAACGCAGTGTCTGATTCATTTGTGTTACCTTGATAGAGATTATAACTCGTGATTATCTTAAAGATAAGCCATCCGCCCTTGTCGTGGCAAGTGGCAGATATGGGCTCAACAGTTCGAACTACAGGGTTGTTTCTGATCTCTGATAACGAATTTGAATGACATATGCGTAGAAGTCACACGACAGCTGAACTGTGGCGCGAGGTGACAGACCAGTAGTGAGTGATCTCATAGTCAGAGTGCACGGCGACTCACAGCAAAAATTCCCAAGAAAATCCAGCCTTTTTGGGAGGGGTACATAACAACCATTTCCGATGCCAAGTACAGCTAAGTGAAAATAAAATATGTCTGCAATAAACGAGGTTTCGTTATTTCCAAGAAAGGCATCTTCTGTGTACTTAATAAGATTGGTAAAGCTCGAATGCAATTAATCTGTATCATCTCGTGCGGTGCTGCGACTTGTGACGGGGGGGGGTGGATCTGCTTGCTTTTTCCTCTCTGGAATTAATCTCAAACGAGCTTTGCCAGTCTTATTAGGTAAACACTCGATGCCTTTCTTCGAAATAAGGAAACTAGGGCTCCTATGATTTTCACGTTACTGTACTTGGAATCGGAAAGGGTTGTTATGTACCCCTCCCTAAAAAACTTGATTTGCTTGAGCATTGCTGCTGTGATACTCCGTGCACTCTGATTATGAAATCACTAACTAGTGATCTGTCACCTCTCGCCGCAATTCAGCTGTCGGTGTGATTCCTGACGCACATGGCGTCAATCAAATTCATTATGAGAAATCGGAAACAACTCTGTATTCTTTACTGAGTTGTGTGTTTTTTTGCAAATTCATAAGAGAAAATAATGATTTCACCTATAAAATTGCGAATTGGCCTTTTTCACAATTATTGTGAATGCACTGTGAATGCACTGAGACTCTTGACTTTTGAATAACCCTATATGTTATAGACTTACAGTCTGAATTCTGAACTGAATGAATAAAATTGATTTTTTTTTTAACAAATACTTGAGTAAGTAAGTGATTGGGGTGAAAAAGTTAATAAATGAGTGAATTGGAGTTTGAATAGTTGAAGAAATAACTGAGCGGAAGAGTATACGAGTAACGAAGGGGATGAATAGGTTGATCGATAAGTGAATGAAGAAATAAATAAACAAGCGAATTGATAGAGAAGTGAATTTGTGGTTGAGCGAGCCAATGCATTTATTGATGGATGTTTGAGTAAATGGGTGAGTGGTCTCTTGAACGAAATAGTGAATGTAATATATGCATTAGCAAATGAGAATTGAGTACGATATTTGTTCGACGCTATGGTTCAGTAGATAGCACCTTGGCTTTCCAACCAAGTAGTCCGTAATACGATTCCCGGCGTGGGTGATGATTTATTACAAACTGGATGTTTTCCCTTTCCATTTACTTTTCCTGTGACGATTAGTCAGCGGCCCTGCATCATGCTCACCTTCGACTGAACTCTCCGCGTGCTTACAAAATACGCTCCATTGGTTTTAGTTGATGTCGAGCGGAGTTTCTTCGCATATAAGGCTCTCCTGAGTTCAGAGCGCCAGCGACTTACATTCGAAAACATATAAATGTTGTGTGTGATCCAGTAAGTTATAACAAGTTGGTTGAAACTGAGTAAATGCCACTTTTACTTCCTAAACACTCGTTATTTTGTGTTATTTGGTACAGTGTCGTATAAAGAACGTCAATGTAGCGTAACTGGTTTAGACCAGAATAAAGCCATTTTATCCACATATTTTCGTAAACATTTTCAGAACATTTTTTTTCTACCTTGTACAAACATAATTTTACACTTTACAGTAAAGTCTGCTCTCTAGTCATAATTATATCTTAATTAATTAACAAAGCTAAAATATTAATAGTTATAAAAATGAATATGCCTCTTTAAATTTATAGAAAAAAACACAAATCAATACATCTTGTAATACTTACTTACAAATGGCTTTTAAGGAATCCGCAGGTTCATTGCCGCCCTCACATAAGCCCGCCTTCGATCCCTATCTTGTGCAAGATTAATCTAGTCTCGTTCATCATATCTCACCTCGCTCAAATCCATTTTAATAGTATCCTCCCATCTACGTCTCGGCCTCCCCAAAGGTCTTTTTCCCCCCCGGTCTCCCAACTAACACTCTATATGTATTTCTGGATTCGCCCATACGTGCTACATGCCCTGCCCATTTCAAATATCTGGATTTAATATTCCTAATTAAGTAGCGTGAAGAATACAATGCTTGCAGTTCTGCTTTGTGTAACTTTCTTCATTCTCCTGTAACTTTATCCCTATTAGCTCCAAATATTTTCCTAAGAAGCTTTTCTCAAACACCCTTAATCTCTGTTTCTCTCTTTTAAGTGAGAGTCCAAGCTTCACAACCATAAAGAACAACCGGTAACATAACTGTTTTATAAATTCTAATTTTCAAATTTTTTGACAGCATACTAGATGACAAAAGCTTCTCAGCCGAATAATAACACGCATTTCCCATATTTATTCTGCGTTTAATTTCCTCCCGACCGTCATTTATATTTGTTACTGTTGCTCCAAGATATTTGAATTTTTCCACCTCTTTGAAGGATAAATCTCCAATTTTTATGTTTCTATTTCGTACAATATTCTGATCACGAGGTATAATAATATATTTTGTCTTTTCGGGATTTACTTCCAAATCTATCGCATTACTTACTTGAAGTAGAATTTCCGTGTTTTCCCTAATTGTTTAAACGTTTACAGTTTAATTTTAAATTTTATGATAATATCCGGTAATCCTGACTAAGGTTTGAAGTCTTAATGGTTATTACGATTGCTTTAAACATGCACTAAAACCAGACGTAAGTTCAAGTTTGAACCAATAAATTATTGAGATTTGCGATAAATAAATTAGTTTAGGAAATTGTATATTTATTAGGTATAACTACTTTTGTATATAGGTCTTTTTGTTAAATTTTTAAGTTTTGTACTTTTGTGAACTAATATCCGGTAATCCTGACGTCATTATATAAAGAAACGAGGTTTTTCTGCAATGTAGGATTATGAATATACAGAAGTTGTGTGATGAAGTATGGAAAGAATTGCTTGACTGATGCTGGTTTCGATGAGTTGTAAGAAATTACAGTGTGATATCACTTAGTTCGGCGCAGAATATACATGATTTTAAATAGGACAGTCAATGTATTGTCCTCCGTTCCTTCAGGCGCACGCATGGAAGTAATAGGAGGAAACACGTTACATGGTTAAATTTACGAGTATTCCAGATGAATCGTATGCACACATTACTCTTAAAACTAAGGAAAAAAGGTATTTTACTAATAACTTAAAATTAGTGTAACTCTGAAAATATTGAGATTAGGACATATGTTTATATGACATTTTTTGGTCATAACACAGGGACATCATTTTATTTTTACTTACATTTTTAATATTAACCTGGCTATATCTTCGGATTAAAGGTCTAGGACCGGAAACACCACTTGCTTCCCCTTCCAAGACTGGAATTCGATGATACTGGCGTAAAATACAAATCACTTTACTAGGTATAGGAGAGAAGAAAAGTAGTTCATCCATTTATGTAAACTAGGAAATATCGCAATTTTGAGTTCGATAATTTTCATTAGGTTTTTGAGCTATCCATTGGGACGTATTAATTATGCAGTGTATATTGTACAGTTACAGCACATTAGCGTACAATATAGAGAATGAAGTTAAATTGAAAAATAATCATAATATAGATATTTAAACACATTTTTGAAAATGGTGGCCGTTCAATTCGATACAGGCTTCAGTTCTATTGTGCATATTATCGCACTATAGACTATTGCACCTAATTCCAATTACCAGTTTCGTCTTTCGTACAAGTAACTCATGTTGAAAGAATTCTATACCTACTCTATAAAAGAGTACCTTACGTACTGTAAATTTAATCTTCTCTTCTTCTTTCCGATCCGAAAAGATAAAATTACTCAGAAATGCTGTCTATTGTCCGTTCAAGTGGTTTTGTCGCGGGGTCGTAGGGAAGGGGGGGGGAAATCACGTGACAGTTAATTACTTAACGAGGCCCTTTTATTTAAGTTATTTTAAACAGTTGTGTAATATTACGTAGACGTCCAATTCCTAACAGAAATTAATGTTTTCAGAAAAGAGCTAAGACAGCCCAGCTACTAGACTTTACAGAGGGACGAACAGAAGCAGGTGGGGGAAACCGGGATGCGACGTAGGCAAACGGACGACAGTACCTGTGCGAAAATATGATTCAATATTGAAAGCTCTTTCGTCACTGGAAAACGCGAACATATTTCTGGAACGTACTATACTCACTAACTCAGAACTGCATACGTGGCCTCGATTCTGTGTGGAGAACGATTGGAAGTTTACTAGTAGAGGGGGTGGGAGTGAAGTACATTAAAAAACTCAGGTACAATAAAAATTGAAGTAAAAATAAAATGATGTCCCTGTATCTTCGGAAATAAGCTCCGTGAGTGATTGTGAATCCCCGTGAATCATGTATAACGCGATCTTGAGATTAGCTCCGTAAATGCGTAATTCACACGATACATCTGGAAGATAATAAACTTAAGTAGCGGTTCGACTTCCGGAGAGAGGATGTGGAGTCGATATTCTAGCGGAGTGTGTACGATTTAATCAGAAAGCGACAGAACAAACAACTGGCGCGGAGACTGGCGTACACATCGTATGATGAATTGTGAACGGTAAACTACATTCAGGGGAGCCGGACGCTCGTCGCTCACCGCCCGCGTCGAGAGGAGTCGCCGCCTCGCGTGTGTCGATATTAACTGCTGTGATGAAGTTATTAAATGACCAGTGATTTGTGCGAAAAGAATATCTTACTCCGTTCGAGTTAACATTGAAAAAACGTTTTATTTCACACTAGACTCAAGAGATGTGGGGTCAGCACGATATCGGGCCTCCATTTCCTTTAACACAGAGTGGTAAATAACAAATGACATACACCTACAGACCGATTAGTTATTCCTGACTGCTCGGCGACGCGAAAGAAAGGACGTAATAGGAGTAGTGGGGAAAGTTCCGGAGTAGAGATAAGAGCGAGCAATCAGTAAAGAATGCAGTACAGCTTAACTGTACCGGAAATACATCGCTCTACCGCACTGCGTGACATCCGATCGCTCTTAATGCAAGCGATTGATTAACCCGAATACCCCTTGGCGTAACTTAATGGACTCGCCTGACCCAGGCGCATATTGTCGGCGACTGTCAGGACTAAATAATCGTACTGTACTTTGTGTAGTTAACTCATTTCATAGAAACTTCTTTATAAGAAGCAAATATGCCTCATCCATCAGCAATATGATATGTCATAAGAATGAAATCTTTAAAAAATATTAATATTTAGAAGAAATCCACAAAATTATAGTGTAATAAGGCTCATAAACGCCTCTTACAAAATATACAGAATAATATTACATAATAATAGACTGAAGACACTTGCTAAACTATTTCTAGAAGAACCTCTTAGAACACTTCATTCGTGTACAGCTAACATAATTTACATTGAAACTACTAATTGAAAAAAGAAGAGAATTTAATTTAGAGGCTGACTAACTCCTCATTCATTATAAGATAATATCCGACCAAATAAATAGCCTACGTCAAATTATTTCGAAATATTAACCTAATATCCTAGATCCACTTTTGCAGACACTGGATAAAATGTTTGAAAATAAAGATCACTCTGCATTCCAAATTTCCACAGACTACATATTAACAATACCTCTGATTGAGGTTCTGGCTGATATGTATATCTATTATCAGGCAGTACATCTCGCTTGACGATATGTGTCAGAGGAAGAACAATTGTTTGTACGCATTTGAAATCTGATTAGTGGAATATGTAGCTAATCGGCGATGTATGCATTGGAGGGGGAAAGGAACTGGCCACCCTACGCAATTTTCTCCTGGCCTAATTGCCTCATGAGTGATGTCTTACTGGTGTTACGTATGAGATTCAAACTAGTCTTCCGACAGTTGACTAAACAATAACATATTAACAGATGTGCAAAACATGTCTGCCCCATATCACGAACACACTTTAATAACTATATTAATGAAACTATCTACGAACGGATTGACAATGAAATAACAGGAATAAAATTCGCAAGAGATTTTTTTAGCTTAAAATATTAATTTTTTTCTATGATCAGATCTTGGTCGGAGATGCAGGAAACTCACTACAAGAAGTCCATGTGCTCGAGGTTGCGGGTTCGATGGCATTGAAATGTGCTTATATTCGACAGGCTCATGTCAGTAGATTTACTGCCATGTAAAAGAACTGCGGGACAAAATTCCGGCATACCGGCAACGCTGGTATAACCTCGGCATTTGCGAGGGTCGTTAAATACACATAATTGAAATTTAAAAAATATACTGTATATATAGCCTACATATATAATATACTTATTTAACATTATCTAGGCTACAGGTAAGATCAAACCCATGGTAGTTAGAGGGAAATATCCCTTCATTAAACAACTTATTATATAGATAAGTCCATTTATTATTGCATGATAAATTATACAAACTCATATACACAAGATCCTTCGCACGAGCCCGTACGGCCATTCGTGCTGTAACTATGCACAGTTTGAATCTTCAAAGAAAACAAAAATAATACTACTAATAATAAAATAGTAAAACAACAGTTATCATTATTACTACCGTTATCATTAATTATCACAATTACAACTAATCTAACTTCAAACCAAATTTTACAAAAATAATAAAAATAAAATAAATGTATGATATGAAAAGAAAGAGAAAAAACACAGTGAAACATATATATATATATATATATATATATATATATATATATATAAACAATTCAATTCCTTATTGAGACTGCACGAAATAATCCAACTAATAAATATAAAGGTAATACAAAAAAACATACACACGTGATAAAATGCAAACAGAAAAAAAACACAATAAATACAAAAATAACATTATCCCCTAATTACTTTATTATTACAACACTAATTAATAACTCTTTCCCTTATTTTCTCGGCTCCCTCCCCCTCGGCCAGTTCCACCCTCAACTGTCTAACTTTTGCCATAAATTTTCCCACACTGTCACAAACTTTAACGTTATTTAACATATTGTATGTTGCCAAGTGCCCCCTGCTAGATGTAATGAAGAACTTATTATATAACAAATATACACTTTCAATTGTCTGGGGTACACATGATGTAATTAAACAGAGGCAGATATGACAGTTACAAAATCTTTAAATTTTTGTAAGTCACAAGCCTCACAAACATCATTTTCAAACCCTTTACAACAAACTATAACTTACTGCGTTCCGTAAAGTCTGACAGACGATGTAAACATTGTCAGCAGAGGAAGGGAGAAGGATATTTACGATTCAATCAATGGCATAATTCACATTTCAGCTTTATCTTGAAGTTGGGCGGAGGTAGAACGCTTCAGACCGCTCAACTTCAAAATAAGCTTAGGATGTGACTTTTGCCATTGGTTAAATAGCAATTATTCTTCTACCTTCCTCTGCCGGCAATGCTTACATCGCCTGTCAGACATTATTGAATACAGTGTATATTAAAACTATGCATAGTATTTGGTAAGTGTATAAATGGTGCATCCCAACTTCGAAATAAACGATTTTCAGAAAAAAAAAGTGTTTAGACCATTTTAGTCTTATTCTTACCTCCACATTACGCCCACAAAAAATGTACTTGTACTTATGAAACACCATGTATAACAAATTCTGCTTTATTTTCACTGGAATAACTCAATTTTTCTTTGTTTGGTCCTGTTAGAAATTTAGGTCTCCTACAATTTATTACCGATTAATCAAGTTTCTGATTGTGTGTCAATACTGATTCAGTATGAGCCACAACTCTTTTATTTCTATTGTTAGTGAGTCGCACATTCTGACTTTATAAATGCCGTTCATGTAAATCTCCATCAGTAAATATAAGTTAACTTATTCTTTGTGTGGAGGAGGTACTTTGATGGGAATGTAGCCTGTGAATTTTGCAACAACTCATAATGCTCCTACTTGCAAGTCAGAGTAATACAGTAGTTCTCACAGAAGAACTTGGGACTATGGTTCGCCCTACCCCTTCAGGATTATGATGATGATGATGATGATTATGATATAGGCCTATAGGCTAATATTTTGGTTTGTTAATGTTGATGACATCTTCCAATTCCTAATAGTAATATATTTTTAACTATATTTCTTGCATGCACCTCTTATCCCTTGTCTTCAAGAAACTTTAGATCTTCCTCTGCGCATCCGTTCGTCTTCATTTCAATCTGCATTACACAGAAGTTCTATTTTCATTCTCTTCCATTGTCAATGCCATCTAAGTTTTCTAGTTGTAATATAATTATAATCTACAATGGTATCACGTAGTCACATTTTATGCTTGGAAATAATAATAATAATAATAATTATAATTATAATAATAATAATAATAATAATAATAATAATAATAATAATAATAATACAGAAAAACCTCTATTATCCGTGGTAATGAAGGGGGTAAACTGAACGGTTAATCGAAAAAATCGGATAATTCGTACCAAGAATGCTTTCTTAAATCAAGTGTATAATACTGTTTCGTACGTAATTTCAAGTTTCTACCATGATGCAACCACTGATGTCTTCACACTAGACACTATACTGTGCAATATTATACTCGTAATAAGTATAACAAACACAATGAAATACAGTAATATCACAGTCTAGCATATATAGTCACGAAGCTTGAGTTTATGAGTGTACTGGAAACAATAGACTGTGCAGGAACTATTTCGCATTGTCTGTAATGAGGCGATAGTAGTGATCCTAGTGGTTAGCAACTATCTATGGATGCATATTTACTACGTATTGAGCTTCGTGACTGTATATACTAGACTGTGGTAATATGTAGCACTGTATCGTTGTTTTCTATTAAATCGCACACAGTTGTAATGCCAATTTTGTATTCTCATGCGACATGTACCACAGTTTATCTTTCCCAAAGCCGCTCAAATATTTGCACGTTTTTCGATAATTAGCATAGCAAGTTTTCTTTTGATATTCGTGGAAGACATCTGGCATACAAGTAATACAGTACGGCCAGTCGAACAGGAGAGCAATACTGAAGGGTGCATAGATTTGCGGTTGTGTGGACGTTCTTGGGGACATTTGTCTGAAAACAGATTTCACTATTTTACAAGTTGGGAAAACACCCCCTCCCAGAAGTAACCATTTATGTTGCCGACAACAACAGAAACATTCCTACTACACACTGTGTAATGTTAGTGGTAAAGGATTGTAATAACCTACTCTAGAAAGAATACGTACAGGACCAACGCAATGCACAGAACTTCGTATTCTTTTCTGCAGCAAAAAAGAAAAAAAAAAAAACGAGTGAGGAAGACTCCAGATAATCCACCAATCCATCAATAGGGTGACAGATAATCGGGGTTTTACTGTAATAATAATAATAATAATAATAATAATAATATAAATAATAATAATAATAATAATAATAATGATAATAGTAATAATACGAGTAATAATAAATATCCATATATCGTATAATTGTGAAGCTTGTTTGGCTTAGTAATAGCTGAAACATTGTTCATAATGAGTGTATCTTGTTTATCTCTGTTACACCTGTTTATCATCTAATTCGATAGCATAAAAAGTCGCTTGACTTTCACGCGCAATCTAGCAATGGTCGGCTTAAAATAGTAACAGATAGTAGCCTATTGCAATCCAGTGCTTCTCTGTATTTTTTTGTACATGTATGTATATATGTATGAGTATATGTAGACCTATGTATGTATGTATGTATGTATGTATGTATGTATGTATGTATTTTTTTAATATTAGTTGAACGGCATGTCCCATTACAATAAAGGTAATACGACATGCCTTGCTACCTGTATGTTTACAATATAATACATTATGTCTCGTTTCTGTCACTCTCTAGGCGTATGTAGATCTATTATACTGTTGTGAAAATTTGAGTCTTTCATTATATCTATTGCCTACTCTTATCTATCCTAGATTAAATTATCCTAAGTTTACTCGTCTAAATTTATAACATTGACATAATTTATGAATGTATGCACATGTTCTTGCATTATTTTAAGCTTTGTGAAAGTCCACTTGCCAGTTTTCCTTAACATTTCCCGCTGGAACGCTAGTCTTTCTTTGTCCAATTTCGGGCACTCGAAAAGAAGGTGGTCGACGGTCTGTTCCTCTGCTCCACACGCACACGACGGGTTGTCCCTCAGCTTGAATCTATATATGTAAGCACCGGTTTTTCCATGTCCAGTTAGAAAAGTTGTGACCTTTCCATTAAGTGGAATATTAACGCGTAACCTCTCTTTTACACTGGGGAAAAACGATTTTGTCACTGCACCATTTATCGTGTTTTGCCACTCACTTTCCCACTTAACCACACTTTCTTCTTGAAGTTCCCGCATGATGTCGCTGACTGGTATCCTGTCGAAGCTCACTGGTAACTCGTTGTTGCTTGCTGCCATGTATGTATGTATGTATGTATGTATGTATGTATGTATGTATGTATGTATGTATGTATGTATGTATGTATGTATGTATGTATGTATGTGTGTGTGTATGTATGTATGTATGTATGTATGTATGTATGTATGTATGTGGTATAGTCATTAAGTTCTAATACTGAGCTCATAGTAGCGTTGTGGTGCACTATAGCGCATAGGTGGCGCCATGGTATGATACCTTGTCAGTTAGTCTCTCGACCCAACAAGAGACAGTTGAGTGCATGCACTGTAAGCAGAACTACGGTCTTTGTTGTGACGGTGATTTGAATGCGCGCGTCGGAACTCGAGTATGTTGCAGTTTGAGCAACGGGCAAACGTCACGTTCTGTCAGAAATTAGGCGAAACAGCTATAACCGATCATAACTGGAGACGAAACATGGTGTTTCCTTTACGATCCGCAACTGAAGCGACAATCCACCACCTGGAAAACGCCATTATTTCCAAAACCGAAAAATCCGCAACAAGACAAGTCAAAAGGCAAGGTGATGCTTTAACAGTTTTTTTTTATTCAAATGGAATTGTTCACATAGAATTCATCCCACAAGGTGCAACTGTAGACAAGATCCTCTACGAAGAGATTCTTGGCCGTTTAAGCAATTCAATTCGTCGTAAGCGTCCTGAGCTTTGGCATAGGAAGAATTGGCTGTTGCTACACGACAACGCCCCTGCACATCGCTCCATCCTTGTCCAAGAGGAACTTGCAAGGCAACAGGTAGCTGTTTTGCCACACCCTCCGTACTCACCTGATCTCGCACCATGCAATTTTTTTTCTCTTTCCCCTCATGAAATCAATCCTACGAGGGCGTAATTTTTATGCGGCCGAAAAGGTCATGACTGCCACAAGAGAAGCCGTACGGCATCTTCCTGCCAACATCTTTCAGCGGTGCTTCCAGCAGCTACACCAACGTTGGCAGACGTGCATAGCGGCCAACGGCACTATATTGAGGGAGGATGTCGATCTGTTTAAGTGTACGCCATATCACGCGGCATCTTCTGAGACATCCAGATTCTTGTGGGTGCCTACCCTTCAGGCGTCAGTGTCAGAACTTAATGACTGTACCACGTATGTATGTATGTATGTCAGGGATGCCAAACGCGCTCTCTATAACGCAAACATTGTCATCCCTACTTCCTAAACCTCCTTCCAGGACTTTGTTTTTATTCTTTTAGTCAGTCGTTATCTTCAGAACGTAAACATTCAGTGGCGAGCAGTTTACAGAATATTTAAAAATGGCACTGTCTGTAGCACCAAGATACAGCTTCAGTAAGGAATAGGAATATAGTTATTTTGTTTTTGAAGGCGATAATAACGCTAATTGTCTACTATATTCCGTTCAGTTTCCTTATATGACATTATAGTATTACACGTCATTTCAATTTTTTTATTTGAATGAAATGAAGGTGATAATGCCGGTGAAATGAATCCGGGGTCCGGCACCTAAAGTTACCCAGCATTTTCTCGTATTGGGTTGAGGGAAAACCCCGGAAAAAACCTCAACCAGGTAACTTGCCCCGACCGGGATTCGAAACCGGGCCACCTGGTTTCGTGGCCAGACGCGCTGACCGTTACTCTACAGGTGTGGACCATCATTTCAATGCTGTCCATGGTAAAGACAATGGGAAAAAACAGTCTTACAGGTTATATAATTATTTAAATTTGTTTTAGTGTTGCTTATTGCATGGAATTTGGTTTTTATTTTGGATTTTCTTTAATTTCATGAAAGAAAAAAATGCTTAAATGATTTGTTGCCAACATTATCATAAAAACATTAGGGAAAAGTGGTCGACATTTATATACTAGTTATTGGCAATATAAATGTATCTTAACATGAAAATTTGTTGCAGGTCGTATAATTGCAATGCTTTCATCGACACAGTGATGTAAATAGTTTTTTTTGTATTGAATCAGTGTAGCCTAAATCAGCTGAACGATCGAGGTTAAATGATTGTGTTTGCTCTGCGTCTATGTATTAATGCAATCCAGCCGAATATTGATACATTAGTGTAAAACAAGAGGTCAGTTAGTCACTAAATAGAATGAATGTTCAATAGTTTTTGTGTGGACTTATCAATCTTATCCTAATTTATGTTTTGAGTGGTAATTGTTTTTACAGACCGATTATTTAGTCTTGACAGCTCGACGACGCGAAAGAGGGGAAGTAATAGGAGTAGTGGGAAGAGCTCCGGAGTAGAGATAATGGCGGGCTGTCAGTAAAGGAATGCAATACAGTTTAACTGTACTAGAAAGCTAGAAACATAACGCTCTAACGCACTCATGATATCCGATCGCTCTGAAGACAAGCGACTGACTAATCCAAGCACCCCTTGGCGTAACTAAATGGACTCGCCTGAGCCGTGCGCACATTGTCGACGACTGTCAGGACTAAATACATAATAGTATTGTACAACTTGAGTTTATGTACTACCCGCCACTGAAACAAGTTTTTGATTGAGAGCGATGTATAGACGTCAATCGTGTCTAAAAGTATTGGAGTGAGGTTGACATTATACTTTCCCATTCAACTCAGGTATGACTGATCTAGGCTATAATATTGTGTGACTACCTATATGTAGCCTATATTGGCCTACTGTATGTGTAATATGAAAACATCGAATTGCTTAACCATAAAACTAAACTATTAATTCCTCATGGCTACCTATGCATATTAACTTACTTACTTACTTACTTACTTACTTACTTACTTACTGGCGTTTAAGGAACCCGGAGGTTCATTGCCGCCCTCACATAAGCCCGCCATTAGTCCCTATCCTGAGCAAGATTAATCCATTCTCTATCATCATATCCCACCTCCCTTAAATCGGTTTTAATATTATCTTCCCATCTACGTCTCGGCCTCCCCAAAGGTCTTTTTCCCTCCGGCCTTCCAACTAACACTCTATATGCATTTCTGGATTCACCCATACGTGCTACATGCCCTGCCCATCTCAAACGTCTGGATTTAATGTTCCTAATTATGTCAGGTGAAGAATGCAATCCGTGCAATTCTGTGTTGTGTAACTTTCTCCATTCTCCTGTAACTTCATCCCTCTTAGCCCCAAATATTTTCCTGAGAACCTTATTCTCAAACACCCTTAACCTATGTTCCTCTCTCAAAGTGAAAGTCCAAGTTTCACAACCATAAATAACAACCGGTAATATAACTGTTTTATAAATTCTAACTTTCAGATTTTTTGACAGCAGACTGGACGATAAAATCTTCTCAACGGAATAATAACAGGCATTTCCCATATTTATTCTGTGTTTAATTTTCTCCCGAGTATCATTTATATTTGTTACTGTTGCTCCAAGATATTTGAACTTCTCCACCTCTCCGAAAGATAAATTTCCAATTTTTATATTTCCATTTCGTACAATATTCTGGTCACGAAACATAATCATATACTTTGTCGTTTCAGGATTTACTTCCAAACCTATCTCTTTACTAGCTTCCAGTAACATCCCTAATCGTTTGTGGATTTTCTCCTAACATATTCACGTCATCCGCATATACAAGAAGCTGATGTAACCCGTTCAATTCCAAACCCTCTCTGTTATCCTGGACATTCCTAATGGCAAACTCTAGAACAAAGTTAAATAGTAAAGGTGATAGTGCATCCCTTTGCATATCCATATTAAGCAGAATGAAAAATGACCATCATCCTCATAATCATGAAACTTCTTCTGAACAATCTCTGTCTACATTTTCAGACTAACCAACCAATCGATACCGTACGTATTATTAATCACATTTACCCAAAGCAAATGACTATCAGTTTATAAAAGTTAGCACACAGTATATAACAAGCCACCCCTCATCGCACCACTCTCGTGTACGTGGCTTAGTGAAAAGTGGGTGTTGGTGGGAGTTAAAGTGCTGTTGGCAGATGGGAGGGGGAGAAAGAGTATGAGATTGGGATCGCTGGAAACCAATTTACTGCAGCAGTGACTAATTGCACGTGTAAACACAGCAGAAGCAACCCGATGTCCACAAATCGCTTGCTCATCCACACACACGCGTGCACGCACGCAAGCTCGCACGCACGCACTATGCGGCTTTACTTTTGTGAATCCACCGCAGTCATCCCCTGCTCTGGTTAGTACAGGCGAGTGTCTCTTTCGAAAAAGAGTGCTATCATTGCCACAATTATCATGTGTATATAATGACACTGGTATGATTTCAAACTCTTACTAATCCTCTGTGATGATCGCTGAAAGATGACTCATAACCTATATTCTAAGCTACGTCCCTGATCGTCAAACCGTTTTTTCCGAGTTGCTAGTTATTTGTGTGACATACTTTTCTTGATTAAATTTCTTCCGATTAGAAATGTTTATCGCAATATCGGAGTTTCAAATCAAGTGGCAATATTGCTTCTCATTTAAAATTCGGTTATTACATTTGACATATTATTTAGGCCTACTCGTCATTTTGGTGTCAAGCATCCAGATAGTTGTTATTGTTTGAAAATTGTTATTTTTTTCTCTGGTTTGGTATCGAAGTGAATCATTTCAGTCCACCGCTGTGGAGTAACGGTTATCATGTCTGACCGTGAAACAAGCGGGCCTGGTTGGGACAAGTTACCTGATTGAGGTTTTTCAGGGGTTCCTCCCCAACCCATTAAGAGCAAATAATAATAATAATAATAATAATAATAATAATAATAATAATAATAATAATACTTACTTACAAATGGATTTTAAGGAACCCGCAGGTTCATTGCCGCCTTCACATAAGCCCGCCATCGGTCCCTATCCTGGACAAGATTAATCCACTATCATCATATCCCAGCTCCCACAAATTCACTCTAATGTTATCCTCACACCTGCGTCTCGGCCTCCCCAAAGGTCTTATCTCCTCAGGTCTCACAACTAACACTCTATATGCATTTGTGGATTTGCCCATACGTGCTACATGCCCTGCCCATCTCAAACATCTGGATTTAATGTTTCTAATTATGTCAGGTGAAGGATACAATGCGTGTAGTTCTGTAGTCTGTAATTTACTCCATTCTCCTTTAACTTCATCCCTCTTAGCCCCAAATATTTTCCTAAGAACCTTATTTCCAAATCCTTAATCTCTGCTCCTCTCTCAAAGTGAGTCCAAATCTCACAACCATACAGAACAACCGGTAATATAACTGTTTTATAAATTCTAACTTTCAGATTGTTTGACAGCAGACTAGATGACAAAAGCTTCTCAACCGAATAACAACAGGCATTTCCCATATTTATTATCCCGAGTGTCATTTCCTCACGAGTGTCATTTATATTTGTTATTGTTTCTCCAGGATATTTGCATTTTTCCACCTCTTCGAAGGATAAATCTCCAATTTTTATGTTTCCATTTCGTACAATATTCTGGTTACGAGATATAATCATATACTTTGTGTTTTCGGAATTTACTTCCAAACATATCGCATTACTTGCATGAAGTAAAATTTCCGTGTTTTCCCTTATCGTTTGTGGATTTTCTCCTAACATATTCACGTCATCCGCAAAGACAAGAAGCTGATGTAACCCGTTCAATTCAAAACCCTGTCTGATATACTGAACTTTCCTAATGGCATAGTCCAGAGCGAAGTTGATACACCTTCGCTCAATCCTTAAGCTGGAGGACCACTCCTTATCGGCTGTCCACGACTGCTTATTCAATATAATTATTCGCAGCAACCTCAAGATCTCGAGGCCGTCTCCTCTATCCGTAATCTGAGGACGCGCCATGCCGTTGTGATAATAATAATAATAATAATAATAATAATAATAATAATAATAATAATAATAATAATAATAATAATAATTTATTACCAACAAAGATACATATTGATTTTTTTATATAAGAACTCTCTAGCACCCCCAGAAAGAGTAAGTTACAATGCTGGGTAACTTTCGGCGCTGGACTCTGGACTCATTTCGCTGACATTATCATCTTCATCTCATACAGATGCTAATAACTGCAGTTGAAAATCATCGTAAAATAATCAATTAAAAAGAAAGGAAGAGAAAAGAAAGAATCATTTTAAACTAATCAATAAAAAATGAAAAAGGAGAAAATTATTTTAATTCAGATTTGCAATATAAATAGCCTATCTATTTACAAAGTAAAATGAAAATCATTCATTTATGGTGCCCTGCAAGTCTAACTGTAGCAAATAAAATAGATGGAATGTATTTTTATTAGGAAAGGGCAGACGGACGTCATTCGACTATGTGCGTGCTAGTCCTCTGCGGATAAGAGACAAGAAGGCTTTAATTTCAGCAGCGAGATCTGTATCCCTGAAGACACCACAGGGATGGTGAAGACAGTTCTCCGACGGTCACCACATCTAAACTGTATAGGTAGAGGAATAAGGTGACGCTCTCAGGAGAACCAAAGTAGTTGTGAAACGACTCACTGATAAATTGAGAATGACATCCTTCGAAAGCCCATTATCAGGCGAAGACAAGAAAATTAAGATTAAGTTAAGTTGTCAGGAGCCAATTTATGAAAGGTAATTAATCGAGTGCTCCATTTTATGTAACGTTTTATATAAAACAAACTCAAATCACTACATGTTTTGAATATGTATCTCGCTTTGCAATACTGAATTTCAAAAGTGTAATCCGTCGACCATTGGGCTGGATTAACAGAATAATTTTCCATATCAGCTTCACTAGTTTGATGAAGGATGGGTGGAACGGAGAAGAATACTCTCCGGCACCGGGATGTGAACCCGGGTTTTTAGCTCTACGTGCTGACACTCTATCCACTAAGCTACACCGGATTCCCATTCGGATGTCGGATAGAATCCTCTCAGTTTAAGTTCCACCTCTTAGGTTCCCTCTAGTGGCAAACCCTCATGCACTGCGTCATAGATGTGTGACCGTGGCATAATGTCCAACACATTAATGTGCAGAGGTGCACTCATTACGAGTGACTAAGTGGCCGGGAATCGACGGAATGAGCGCCGTCTTAAATCACTAAGAGCCATATTCATAGACATTTTTAGAGCGGGTTTCCGGTGGATGATCAGCGAACTAACGTTTTTCGTATTTATAAACCAGTGTTAGCGATATGATATGATAAGAATCCCATACAAGTAACCAGTCGATAGCCGGGGCTAGTTTAGCACGCTCGTAGCGCGGGCTAGCGAAATATCTATGAATAGCACTGTAAGTGATTATTTTCGCATGTCATATTATTATGATGTACCGAAGTACATACGATGTTTCCATGCAGAAATTCTGCGTCATGATATGATGAAGGATGGGTGCAACCGAATGGGAATCCGGTGTGGCTTAGTGGATAGAGCGTCAGCACGTAGAGCTGAAAACCCGAATTTCTGCATGGAAATATCATATATACTTCGGTTCATCATAATAATATAATAATTCACTAGTTTGGTTCATACAGGGTGGAAGGAAACATATTAATTCACAGATCTAATAGATGAAGTCAACCATAAACCTAAAGTTTTGTCGAATAAGTGTTTTAATACGTCCGATAATTTTGAGAGTATGAAATGTAATGTGTTGCAACCTGAAAAGAGTAGCTGTGCGCCTTGAGGTCATTGCTGAGTGTAACTGCAATCATCCACTCAGCAAGACTTGTGAGAGAAGAATGTAAACAAAAACGTCTCATCAGATATATTTCGATCAAATTACTGAAGATCAAAACGTAAAATATTCAATGAATTAATTGCGGAAATTGTTTGATTTAAAACATTTTTATTACGCTATACCCTGGGATGTAGTCGTGCAAGGTTCACCAGAGCGCCGTTACGGTACTTTTTTCTGTAACCTGGCAGTGCCCTGCTTCTTCTTCTTCTTCTCCTTCTTCTTCTTCTTATTTTATTTATTTATCTTTTTTACTTTTTAAAATAATATAAATCTTACTTGAGAGTTACTCAATTTCTTTTATTTTATAAGTATGCATTAGTAGAATGTATAATAGCAGCGGCATTACTAATAAATATAAAATAAATGTAATAATAATTATAATAACTTATAATAATGACTCTGAAGAGCATTCTCTTTGTTTTTCTGAACACACTACGGCTTCGTAAGATGCATAAACACATGTTTTCATAAATTATTAATGATAAACTAAAATATTTTGTTTCTATCCAGAGAATTTATTCCGTCTGGCAGTTTAATTATCCAAACCTATGAGAGCAGTTATTTAGAGTCATTTAGAAGCTAAAGGAAGATAGGAGAAGTCAGTTTTATATACATACATGATTCACAGATCTACCCAAGAGTCTCCGGTGCAGGAGGTTGGAATAAAATTTCATATCCCTGGTAGGAAATGACGTAAGAGAAATTGCAGTGGCTGCTCTGGTATAAAGTTTATTTTCCGCGGCATAAAGTAAACCCCACATACTGCCGGCAGCTTGAATTACTGTACTGGTCATACGCAGCATGGTGTTCTCAAGAGTTCAACTGCTCTCTTAGGTGTGAGAAACCACCTCATCACCGCAGCTGCCTTCTGCAAACATCGGCAGCCGTCAGAGAAATAGAGTGCAGAAAATCGGATGTGGTGAAGGAAAAAGATAAATGGCGATGCGGTCTCCGCATTTTTATAAATGAGTCGTTCCATCAACGTTAAGACTTCACATATCCTTATCGCCACAGCTAGGAAGAGATAAGATTAGATAAATGTATAAAATAATGTTAACGTCTAATGAATATTGGTAACATTATATTGATTAAAGTTGAGAATCATAGCGCAGTTACCTGTTAACGTCTTACTAATAATAATAATAATAACAATAATAATAATAATAATAATAATAATAATAATAATAACAATAATAATGCAAATAAACGATGTATATATAGGGTGTTTCAAAAATACGGGGCATAATTTCAGGTAAGTATTTCCCACATGTAGACAATCAAAATAGTTCATTACAACATGTGTCCGGAAATGCTTTATTTCCGAGTTATGGCCTTCACAACATTGAAATTCACCGGAACGTTTTTCTTTCCGCAGGTCATTGCCGTCAAAGGAGACATTAAGAGGGCACTCTGACAGTTCATTCCGAGGCGAAGGTTACATTCAGTGTTGTGTAGGCGTTAGACTGTGCGACATGTATTCAAATCAAGAGCTGGCAGAAATACACTTCATGTACGGTAAGGCGGACGGCAATGCTGCGCTGGCTCGTCGTTTGTACCAGGAGAGGTACCCACAGCGACAATGTCCAGATCGGAAGACATTTGTACGTCTCCATTACCGTCTGTGCGAGTATGGAAAATTTAACTCTCCTGGTTTGTTTGGGAAGGGGACGACCAAGATCTACAACTCCAGAAGTACAGGAGGAGATTCTGGAGGCTGTGAACATGACTCCTTCTATCAGCACACGAAGGGTAGCGTTGCAAGTCAATGTACCTCATACGACTGTCTGGAGACAGTTGAATGAGTATCAATTGTATCCTTATCATTTGCAACGTGTACAGGCCCTGTCACCAGCAGATTACCCTGCACGAGTTAGGTTCTGTCAGTGGTTCTTGCAGCAGTGTGGTGTAAATCCGAACTTTCCTGCCTTAGTATTATTTACAGATGAAGCACAGTTCACACGAGATGGCATAACAAATTTCCACAATCAGCATGTATGGGCGTATGAAAACCCACGTACAACTGTTCCATCTCATCACCAAGTGCGGTTCTCCCTCAACATGTGGGCAGGTATCATTGGTGATCGATTAGTTGGATCCCATGTACAGTACTTGTAAACAGACTTACGGGGCAGGCGTACACAAACTTCCTGGAAAACACCATACCTCATGTTTTAGAAGACACTCCACTGATCAATCACTTCTTGCATGATGGCGCTCCTGCACACTTCAGTCGTACGGCTCGCCGGTACGTGGATCGAAGGTTTCCTGATCGATGGATAGGTAGAGGTGGCCGAATTGCTTGGCCTCCACGCTCACCTGATCTGAACCCTCTCGATTTCTACTTGTGGGGCCATTTAAAATCGTTGGTTTATTCGTCTCCGGTGCCTGATTTGGAATCCCTTCGGAAATCGAATTGTGGCATGTTCTGAGGTCATACGCAATACTCCAGGAGTTTGGGATTGTGTTCGCAGGTCAATGAGACATCGATGTGAGGTCTGTATTCAAGCAGGAGGTGGACATTTTGAACATCTTCTGTAATGACAACGACCTGCGGAAAGAAAAACGTTCCGGTGAATTTCAATGTTGTGAAGGCCATAACTCGGAAATGAAGCATTTCCGGGCACATGTTGTAATGAACTATTTTGATTGTCTACATGTGGGAAATACATACCTGAAATTATGCCCCGTATTTTTAAACACCCTGTATACAGTCACGAAGCTGAATACTTACTAAATATGCAAACATAGACAGTTGAAATATGCATCCATACATAGTTGCTGACCACCAGGATCGCTACTATCGCCTCATCACAGACCCTTTCCCCAGCAGACGATAAAATGTAGTCGATAAAATGTAGTGTACAGTACTTTCGATAACGCATTCTTTTGAAAAAATTAATACCTTTCTTTCCGCTATTGAAATGTGAAATACATAAGGTTTATATATTATTTTCATAAGGTATATATTAACCGAGCGGGCTAGTGGAGTGGTAGAGGGCTGGCCTCGCATTCGGGAGGTCCGGGGTTCGATCCCAGGGGCTGGCAATCCTAACTGAGATTTTCCATGGTTTCCTCAGTTATCCTTCCCTTTCCTCAGCGATCCTTCCCTTAATATTTTCATATGTGTGAGTGAATGATGTGTAATGTCTTAAATGTTTGTGTTGTATCGGAGGTGGCCCTGGCATTGAGCTGATTCCTCATCTGGGGAGGCCCTCCATGTCCTTGTGTGGTCAAAAAAGTATGTATGCGATCCATAGTGTAATTCCTCTCCCGACAGGTCACGGCCCTTTAAGGCCCGGGTGGCGTGGGTCGTGTAAATGCACCTAGAAGGCAGAGGTTAAACTGAGAGAAAGAAAGAAAGAAAGATAGAAAGAAAGAAAGAAAGAAAGAAAGAAAGAAAGAAAGAAAGAAAGAAAGAAAGAAAGGAAGGGAGAAAGAGAGAAAGAAAGAAAGAAAGTATAAATTATATTTTATAAACTCACCTTCCTGGTTTTTTCGGAAGAAGGATTAATCTGACCTCTTTTTCTTACAATATTTATAGTACCTGTATTACAAACGTCTCCTTGTCCCAGATTATTATTCAATTATTCTATTTTAGCCATTTACAGTTATTACAACCGATAAGGAACATTTCACAGTTTACACAACTTTTCACAACAGAGCGAACTACGGCACAGTCAATGCCTTTTCGATCTAGAACAGGCTGTAATGTATGTTCGAGTTTTCTATTTCAATGTATGTAGCTCAGTGAAATATTATATTATAATTTTATTGCGTATCATTGCTAAGTTTTATTTAGTGTAATGTGTCCATAAATTTCGTTTACTTCTTGTTGCATAATATGTTGCAGAAATAATTACAAAACTGTGTTATTTTAATGTGAAGAGAATTTTACGCGTTAACATAATCTGTTCGCATCAACATTTTAAGTTTAGAATGGAAGCTATTTTGAGGTTCAATAAAAACGAATTTATATTGAGATTTTAATTTAGCATATCTACCTTCCTTAATTGTAGACAGAAAATTTACCATATCACTCCTATGAAATTAGTGTACGTACGATTTGTGTTACTTCGTCTCTTAGGTAGTAGATAAATATAATAATTCAGTACTCAATTGTAGTATTAAAATACAAATAGAATGTGACGGGTGTCATACATGACATTATGGTTAATTATAATGTATAATTGGGAATATAGGAATATAAGTTAAATAAAGTAAACATAACCTATACTTTCCATATGACATAACATACATATGTAGTGGCAGGGCATTGGAGACCACTAAAATTAGACAGAAATGGGCAACTGGTACAGTAAACATAATCTATAATTTCAATATATCTAAATATTCGTGCGGTGCAACTGAAAATTATTGAATCGTGCATAAATGAATATACAAGAATTTCGCAATATTTAATCGAAATAAAGGCAGGTATTACACATACGAACAAAGTAATTTTCACACCAAAAATAATATTACACCTTAACTCGCAAGGAATTATGTCTGAAGTGTCTCCTAATCATTGTTTTAAATTTTATTAATGCAATTACACTACATTTTAGAGAAATATATGTTACTCTTTATGCATTCCAATTAATTTATATGGTTGAAACGCCGCCCTTCGTGATCGGGTTAAGCGAGTCACATGGTCTGCCTTACGGCCTGAATTAGATCACGATGGCAGTGACGCAGTCTATTGTTCCTAGTACTCACAGCGCTGCAAGCGGCTAGCAACTATCGTGAGAAATGCAAAAAATCGCCCCAAGCTTCGTGACTGTATATAGTAGACTGTGCTTACACCCCGAACGAAGCACCATTTCCCGGACAAATATTTAAACTCACTTGACAGACGTTCTCTCCTGTACAATGTGTAATGTATATGTGAAGTTTTTGATATGCCTACTTTTTGTGCAATACGGCGTAAATATTTATTAGGAGAACGTTCAAGACGTATTGTAACAATATCATCAAGTTTTACTTCTGTTAGAAACCTTTGTTTTAGCCTACGAATTTAAGGGTGCTACTCATAGACATTTCGCAGCACGCGGTACGAGCGTACTAAGCTAGCCCCGGCTGTCCACTGGTTACTTGTATAGAATTCAAATCATATCCTATCGCTAACACTGCTTTATGAATACGAAAAACGCTTATCATCCACCGGAAACCCGCTCTAAAAATGACTATGAATACGGCCCTTAGAGTTCAGCGATTCCGTTTCTCTAATCTTATGATAACGTTTGGAACTGTACCTCTATTTGGAGGACGAATATCGGGGAATTTCTCTAGAAATTGCCTAAACACTTTTCAGCATGAATCTGTTTTGACGTAAGTTTCGTACGTAAATATTCGCTGTTGTAGAGTAAACATTTCAGCAGGAATTTCAATTATCTAAACAACTAATTTAATGCACAGCACACACACTTCAACGCATTTGAAGCACACACATGTTCTATTACAGGTTAGTGAAATAAAGAGACGATAGTGTGAATGCCATTAATTAATAAAAATTATATCAATGTCAGAGATTACGGACCTAAAATGCCGCGTGTTACCTCGCGCTCTACAGGCTTGCTCCCGCTCGCATTCTCCGGATCAAGTGTAACGTGACAGCACTGTAGATGTACATATCAGCTAGAACCTCAGAGGTCAGATGCTGAATAACCTCTGAACCTAAAAACGTCGTTAAATAATAATCTATGTGGGTAGTTGTACGGTCTAAACGCCTGAGTCTCAAAACAAATTTTAAGACTCTGATTTGCGCTATGTCCATTTATTGACATCTTTTATATTAAATCCAAAACACATTTCTGTATTTGAAGGCTCTTTTATAAGAAAAAATCGTGAATTTTTAATTTTGTGTCGGTGAACATAGTTTGAATACTTACCGTACTTTGTTATGATTTGTAGATTTTCATCACTATAAAATGTATAATAAATTGTGTTTCCTAAATATGTGAAAGCGGAAACCCGAATAGCATAGTATATAGTACCTGTAGTATAGTGTAGTGTAATGTTTTATATTTGAGTACCGGTAATAGAAACGTATTCGCTTAAGGGGTTAGATACAGCTTACAACAGTAAAATTTTTAGAAATATTCAACATTTTTTCCTACATTATTGTGTCTTATGCAATAATGAAAATTCGTATGTGTAAAACACTGTCTTTCTGCTATATGAAAAAAATATTTTTAGAATTAAAAAAAATTATATATATATATATTTTTTTTTCAAAACTCAAAATGTGCAGTTCACTGCGCAGTGATGAAGCGTTTCCCTCATAACTCCTAAATTGATTAACTTTTTTACGTTCTCTCTCTTTTATTTTATTGCTGAAACTCATATTTACAATATCACGCTCTTTCAACTACATTCCTTAATAAATATATTTTTTTATTTTGTCTTAGAAAAAAAGTACTGATATTTGACCATTCTGTGCAATGAATTTATTTTTTATCAGACAATCTATCAAAGATAGAAAAGTGATCTTGCATCATAGATATGACATGCATTAATACACACAAGAAATTTCATCACAGAATGTTGGATTGTTTTTCATTTATGTGGAAAAAGCTTCACCACTACACAGTGCACTGAAAAAAAAAAATGTAAATAATTTTTTTAAATCGTAAAAATATTTTTTTCATGTACCAGACAGTGTTTTATACATACTAATTTTCATTATTGTACAGTAGTGGCAAAAAAACCGGACCGACGGAATAATCGAAGTGCCCGAAATGAGCCACTGCGCATGCCACACCCGCATTCAAAAGATAGCGAGTAATCTATTGAAATTGTTGTAGTTTCGACTGCTGACGTAGCCTATTTCGAAAGCCAATAGAAAATAAGCTGGTAAAATTTATGTTCTGGGAATAAGTTAATTAAGTAGTAAAATATCGCTGCAATCGAAAAGTTTTGGGGATAAATTTGAATAAGGAACAAGAAACGTTTCCTTCCCAGGCAGGATTCGAACCACGATAGTTACCAGTCTATCGTGCTGTCACTGTGAACAAGGCTCTGAAATCAGCTACAAGGGTCGATCCGGTTTTTTTTTGCCACTACTGTACAAGATACAGTAATAGAGAAAAAAAATGTTGAATATTTCCAAATTTTACTACTGTAAGCTGTACCTAAACCCCTAATGTAACTTTCAAGGCCCTAATTGAATAGGTAGATTCCAAAGCGTCGTAAATCTTTTTTTTTAAGATTTTAACTTCCTTTATTCATGTTTTAATTTATCATTTTGAAGTCTATATATAACTGTGTAAGTTTATTTAACAGACTCTCCTAAGTCTTGACTTAGTGTCTGTATATGTTTTTTTAGACGAATCTAAAGGCGTCAAATTTATTTCATCAGTTTTTGTCATTTTTCTAACTTGTCATTTGGACTCTAGCCAGTTTCCTTTATAACCAAATTTCTCTTCATTTTATTTTCGTCACTTTGATCAATTTTCACATACATTAAAGCACTAGCACAACCAGCGTTATAAAATATAATTTATCTTGTTGATATTGAATTTGAGCGAATATATTTTCATAAATATAACTTCAACTTTCAGTAGTTCATTTTCTTTCAAAATACTGTGTTCGATTCTTCTAGTCCTCAGATTATTTGCTCTGTTCTGGGCTTATTGACTATTTCGTAGTATGAACGATAATTTAAACAGACCTTGCAGAATTGTAAATATACTCATATTTACCACACGATGAAGTTGTCTCTTTGTTTACCTTCGCTCACAACAGCGACCCATTATATATAATGCGGCTGTTAGAGTGTAACCTTTCATGCTAGAGGCGCTTAATCAGATATCTCAAATTGAATTATATGTTATCTAATGGCACAGCAACAGCTACAGGGGCTATATCGTAACCATAATAATTAAACAACGTACTAAAATGTCCCAATTTCCCTTTGCCCACCATAAACCTCGAGGCCGATTAATTATTACTGAATTGAGCCTCTCTGGGGTCTGGATTGCTGTCTAGAGCTGCTTGTGTCAGGTAATATATTTCCTTATTTACATATTCAAGCCCAGACTAACAAAATTAGTGATATAAGTAATAAGCTACTCTAATTAACCGTGTAAACAAGGGAATCTTATTTTAAGAATCCAGCTAATCTATTGCCAATAGATATTATCTACAGATCTAAATACTAAAATGAAATACATAGGTCGTGTGAACGTGGTTGCGGTATTGAATAACGTCATTATATAACAAGTTAATGTTTTTATCTACCTCTTATGCTCTATACGACTATTATAGATAATGTTAAACCTTCGTCACTGCCATAAATATTCAAGAATTTCAGACGAGATGGTTCGTTTCGCGGAATAATTTATTGTTGTCTATCAGAAACTACTAAGGATCTCTTAGTCTGTTTTCTCCCCTCTGTTAGTAATATACATTTGTACAGACTTTTACACTTTTACTACGTCACACTACTTTTGACCAATAAAACGGTACGGAAGGACGTCTTTCAACCAATCATGGCTGCTTATCGCACAATTTTATCGCGTCCCTAGCACTTGTTTAATTTTATCGCGTCCCTAGCATTTATTTATTCTTATCACTACCCTAGCATTTGTTTCTTTGTTTGCCAACATTACAAACCTCACTGGTCTGGACGTCAAAAACCACTCCAGTCGATGCACAGCACTTTCAAATATAACTCATATTGGCATTCAAGAACAAGAATTAATAAAGATCACTGGTCATAGCTATGCTTCTTCCCTGAAATGCTATTTACAAATAAATGAACAGCACCATTCGGAAATCCTGAATAAGTTGAGGGATACACCATGTACATCACCGACTTCACTTCTTTTACACACACGTCCAATATAACATCAACTGAACCACCAACCACTAAAACATTCAAATTTGAAAATTGTACCTACTTTCAATAATTGTTTCTTTTAAAATTATTCATGTTTATTTTTTATTTCATCATCGTTAATTAAAATGTTTCTTGTTTATTTCATCATCCCTAATTAAAACTTTTCTAACACTCGTTTATATTGTTTAGGTTATGTTATAGCTTCTGCTGTATGATATTATGAATAGTCACGTATCAGAGATTATTTAATACTAAGATTTATTGAAAACCAGCTGTCAAGTGACGCTGATTACTGGGATCGAGATAATTGAAATGGAATGCAAATGTTTTAATACAAATGAAACTGAATGAACAAAGCCTTCTTGACCAGTAACCGTCCACAGAGTTCAATGAAGATTCCATAGTTGGCACAACTGATATGAAAACAGCTATTCATAACACACTACCGCCATCTATTAGCGTAATAGGCTATTTATAATGTTGAGATGGTACAAATTTGAAGACAGTTTTGTATTTTCGTAAATCAATTAATATTTTATTGCATTAGAGTACTTCGTTACTTCTAATCTTTATATACTTTCTTCTAATCGTGTAATAGTCAATTAAATCCCACTCGAGTTTTGATTTTCTCTAGATAAATCAAAACCTCTAGTGAGATTACTGTTGATAATCTCTTTTCATTAATTATATATTTATTCGCCAAGTACCAGTCGGTTTCAGTATACCTACCAAACCTTTCACACAGAAAATATAACACGCAACTCAATTTTTACCTCGTTTTGGCCCTGCTAGAAATTAAGGTCTCCTAGGATTTATTACTGATTTATTAAATTTCTGAAGTTTTTCAGTGCTCGTTCATTTTAACTTTCTTTTATATTGTCATGTTCATTTCTGTTGGTAATGTGTTGCATATTATTACTTTAGCCGCTCATGTAAATCATTATCAAATTTATAATTTAACTCTGTTTTAAATTTTTACATAAAAATTGTTATTATAAAAATGACCTAGAAGTATTTAATAATACTAGGCGAAATATGATGCCTTTTTTACCTGAACGAAAATACAATGCAAAATCTGAGCAAATTCATTGTTCATATCATAGACCAAGAAAGAAAGGTAGAAAGGGTGAAACTTTCTTAAGAATTGTGAGCTCAGTAATATGTAACATTAATTTATTTTGTATTTGATAGCATTCGAGCTAAGTGATTTAAAATTGTGGACTACAAAATGTGTTATTTTGATAATTTATTACATTAAATAATGTCAACAAATATATCACGTGTATACTGTCTCTCTAGCTTTTGCATCTAGTCTGTTGTCAAAAAATCTGAAAGTTAGTATTTATAAAACAGTTATATTACCGGTTGTTCTTTATGGTTGTGAAACTTTGACTCTCACTTTGAGAGAGGAACAGAGATTAAGGGTGTTTGAGAACAAGGTTCTTAGGAAAATATTTGGGGTTAAGAGGGATGAAGTTACAGGAGAATGGAGAAAGTTACACAACGCAGAATTGCACGCTTTGTATTTTTCACCTGACATAATTATGAACATTAAATCCAGACATTTGAGATGGGCAGTGCATGTAGCACGTATGGGCGAATCCAGAAATGCATATAAAGTGTTTGTTGGGAGGCCGGAAGGAAAGAGACTTAGATGGAAGGATAATATTAAAATGGATTTGATGGAGGTGAGATATGATGATAGAGACTGGATTAATCTTGGACAGGACAGGGACCGATGGCGGGCTTATGTGAGGGCGACAATGAACCTGAGGGTTCCTTAAAAGCCATTTGTAAGTAAGTAAGTATACTGTCTCTCTCCGGTTAACATAATCTTCAAATGTTCAAATTTGAATACGTAGGGCCTATATAATATGTTAAATTTCTGTAAATTAACTCAAAAATCACTTTCCTAGCTTATTACACATGCTATTACCCGTTTCATTCAGAATATGATCTGGGCTCTAAACGTAACCAAATAAAAATGATATGTGAGAAATGAGATGAAAATTTGAAGACACTTCACTACAATGTGAGAAGAATTTGGGATCAATAACATTACTATATAAAACTATAAGCAGTTGTTAAACACGTCTAATTTCAAATGTATTTCAACAACTCGTGTAACAGTGACTTCCTTACACCTTTCTTCGTTGCCTCAGTCTACATATTATGATTTTGTTATTTTTCTTTAAGTATTTTACTTGAAGCAAGTAAAGCGATAGGTTTGGAAGCAAATCCCGAAAAGACAAAGTGTATGATTATGTCTCGTGACGGAAATATTGTACGAAATGGAAATTTCTCTTTTGAAGAGGTGGAAAAATTCAAATACCTACGAGCAACAGTAACATATATAAATGATACTCGGGAGGAAATTAAACACAGAATAAATATGACAAATGCCTGTTATTATTCAGTTGAGAAGCTTTTATCATCCAGTCTACTGTCAAAGAACCTGAAAGATAGAATTTATAAAACAGTTATATTACCGGTTCTTCTTTATGGTTATGAAACTTGGACTCTCACTTTGAGAGAGGAACATAGGTTAAGGGTGTTTGAGAATAAGGTGGTTAGAAAAATATTTGGGGTTAAGACGGATGAAGTTACAAGATTAATGGAGAAAGTTACACAACACAGAACTGCACGCATTGTATTCCTCACCTGACATAATTAGGAACATTAAATCCAGACGTTGAGATGGGCAGTGCATGTAGCACGTATGGGCGAATCCAGAAATGCATATAGAGTGTTAGTTGGGAGGTCGGAGGGACAAAGACTTTTGGGGAGATCGAGACGTAGATGGGAAGATAATATAAAAATGGATTTGAGGGAGGTGGGATATGATGATAGAGTTTGGATTAATCTTGCTCAGGATAGGGACCGATGGCGGGTTTATGTGAGGGCGGCAGTGAACCTTCGAGTTCCTTAAAAGGCAGTAAGTAAGTAAGTATTAATAGAGATGGTTTATTAGGATAGGAGGTACGAAGATTTCGTATAAAACAAGTGATACGAAAATAATTAAATAATTGATAAATATATAAATGTATAGAGTATAACGTAAACTTTAAAAAGAACTAAAGAAGATATTTTGAAGAGCACACTTCAATTACAGTTTGTCTCTTTCAGCGAAAACAGTTAGCAATACTGTCATAATGCAATGCATTTATTTTGCTTGGGCTCGCTACTGTACGGCAGGCATGCCGTCGTTTCCTGTTCGTATCTTACCTAAAATTATCTTAATATCGATGCCTTTCATTGTAGCGGTTTACCACTTAGAAATTGGATTTTTGACCTCAGTGAAGTCCTATGAAAGGTGAAACTCGGTCCCTCTTCAATAAATCCCATAATAACAGTGACATTAATCGCTGGTTCACAATAAACGGGAACGGAAACGAGAACGGAAATATTGTTAAAATGTATTTAAATGCGAGCATTCACAATCGAGGGGCTTAGAACAAAAAGCAGGTGAGTGACATTATTAAAAAAATGAGGTAAGTGCTTGTTGTGATAGCCCAAAAGGATGTTTCTTTGGGATAAAATCAGGTAAGTGATCACACTGTGCAGTGCTGCTATATGGGCATCATTTCACCAAACTAGTGTATAATATTTCATTGCATGTAGAACTTTAAATGTAAATGTAATGTAAAAACTAGGTTTCCGTCACTTACCTGCTTTTTGTTCTAAGCCCCTCAATTAACCATTGTGGATGTTCAAATTTAAATACATTTATTTTAAGACAATAAACCGAGAACGGAAACGAGATCGAGAACGGAAATAAATGTATTTAAATGTGAATATCCACAATAGTTAATTGTGAACGCTCATATTTAAATACATTTATTTTAACAATATTTCCATTATCGTTCTCGTTTCCGTTTCCGGTTTATTGTGAACCAGCCTTAATAGACAAGATGTAGGCTATGAGTGTTATTACGAATATTAACTCTGATCCTGTCACATCGGCTTTGAAATTCAGCTGGAGAAAATGGTTCAAATGGTTGTGCGGGGAATCAAGTGTTGTAATTAGAAGCTCTGCCTGCGATAATTCACCCTTGCATATCGAGATCCACATCGCTCGTACAGGAGCACATAAGTCGAAGTTCTGGTCTTGTAATCACATAATTCTACATGCTCTCAGAAGTAAAGTGCTTTAATGTCGAAATACACTTAATTAGCAAAGTATATATGGCTTTGCTTTATGCCAAAGCTGCTCCCATAGGAATTCTGAGTCACTGAGGGATTGGAATAATTCGATCTCCTGCACGAGGTTAATATGGTTTCTCGCGTTTCTATTGTTCTCCCTTTCTGTCTTTGTAGTATTTTACGGTCTTGGATTGTGACAAGCTTTTGTACAAAAGGTTACGTAACTGTCATTCACTTTCAGAGTAATGTTTATGGCATAACAAGGAAATTAAATGTATTTATATATAAAATAACATTATTATTGGCTATTGACTTAGCTCAGTACGGAGTGGTCCATAGTTTCTTAACAGCATCATAAAATATGATGAGAGTTGGATGAGACAAGTTGATCCTGAACCAACGCAGCAAAGACAATCGGATTCTTCATCCGAAAGATTCGAATCAATCCTCCTCGTGCTTTTATTCTAAGTCGGAGGGATTGTTCGACAGCACTGGGTATTCTGTCCCTTACAGAATGTCAATGGGAAATTTCGCTATCCTCCTTAAAAGAGATTTTAAGAACTCAGGAATAAAATAGAACGTTTTTTCTGGTAGCAATTATTTCTGCTTTAGGATACCTTAACATTCACATACAGACCTCATTTTACGAGAAGATCCGAGCAAGGAATGCGAGTTTTCCCCCACTCTTATAACCTGAACCGGCCGGCCATTGACCGATTCTTGTTTGTACCAGCCGGCCAATGATATCACTCCCATCCACCTGCTCTTTCAAGAACGCCGAGTCACTGGCTTACTCTCCTCTTACCGCGCAAGGACCATACTCCCCTCGCAGGGATCTTCTCGTGAAATTTGGGCAGTAGTTCTGGAGTGACAAGAAATTTCCATCAATATCTTTAGAACAGCCATTGTGAATCGCAGACCTTGCACCTCTCATTTGATTCTTTGAATTTTTAAATGTGAGAATAGATTAGAAAGTAAAAATTCATTCCTTCACAATAGGGAAACATCGAAAAGATATAAAAGTGTGTTTTTAGTTTTAATGAGAGATTAGAGCGTTGCAAAAATGTTATTGCTTCGTAATAAAATAAACTATTAAAATTTGCATTTTATCATGCTAATACCAAACTCTGATTCTGAATATAAAAGTGAGTCTAGCATATATTACTAGTTCATCTTGATGTTTTTTACGATCCACTTAACATCACAGGTTTTAAAGATCTATTGCGTCCGCTTCTTCTCTTTCGTCCATCGGAGGTCCCTGTGGTCTCAAGAAATGTCTTCATATAAAGCCATCAGCAGATAACTCTCGTCATTGTAAGGAAATTTGGTGGTGCGAGAAATAGTTGATCAAGAATTACATCTGGATGATGATTATACAGTTGTTGAAAATCTAAGTAGCGTTAATTGTCTAATTTCCCATCCAATAGAACACATCCAAATAGTTTTCAACACCTTGCAAAATTTGAACTACTACTGCAAAATTTCAACCATCACATTTCAGTCCAAGAACAGTACCGTGATCCTCCCTGAGGAACGATGAAATCTCTTATTATTAAATTATAAATGAATCAAAGCTAAGAATTGGATTAAAATAAGTATAATCAGCAAAATAAAATATGAGAACCAAGCTTTCTATATTCAAGCAGGCGTAGCATTGCAAGTAGGCGTCTTCCAGAATCAGATTTCTCCGCCAAATTACTTGTCTTGAAATGTCATAAATAGGGCTAAGAATTGTATGCCGTTACATTGCGCTTCATGCGCTTCTGACTTTAGGTAGCGGTACATAATTGCGTTGTGGTGGGGGATTTCAGTGTGTTTCGTTCAGCAGTGAACTTCAGTTGATCGGTTACATCACGACCGAATACTGCTATTCGTAACAGGCAACATTCAACGTCTTGTAAAGAAGAATAATAGCAAGATGCCAAGGACGAAATTTGTGACTTAATTCCAAATGAGGAAATTTGTAATAATGATATAGATTTTGAGATAAATAATGCTTGTGTAAAATATTTCAAATTTGCTCTCATTGTTTCTGCAGAAGAGGAACGAAGTTTCTCTGTATATGAGGTTGTGTTTTCTAGCAACAGGCAATCATTCTACTTTGAAAATTTGAAAATGTGGTTTGTTATTCACTGCAACAATATATGAAATGAAAAATTATGTAAAACAAAAGCGTAATGCACTATCATATTAACATAGTGAAATAATAAGGCTGATATGTCTTGTCAATGTTATATTAGATGTATTTTCTACAGACAGAAAATAACATGTAGTCAATGATATTGTGACGAAACTGAATAGTTGGAACGCGAAATAGGAAAAAATGTAGCAAACAAGATGAAAAAAATACTGAATAACATTATGTATATTTACTTCTATGTAACATTTCTGACAATTTCAAATGAGGAAATTTATTAATAATGATACAGATTTTGAAATAGGTAATGCTTGTATAAAGTATTTCAAATATGCCCCCATTGTTTCTACAGAAGTGGAACGAAGTTTCACTAGATATGAGGTTGTGTTTTCTAGCAAACATTTTATAATCATTCTCCTTTGAACATTTGAAAATGAGGTTTGTTATTCACTGCAACAATAAATGAAATGAAACATTATGTAAAACAAAAACGTAATACACCAACATATTAACATAATGAAATGAAAAGGCTGATACTTCTCAGTGTTATATTAGGTGTATTTTCTACAGACAGAAAATGCCTTTAAAATAGTGCAATTTTTCTTTAACAACGAAAATAATGCCCTTAAATTTTTCTTTAGCAGATAGTTGTTTCGAAGTCTAAGGAGTGGCTTTCAACCACCCAAATGCTGAGGACTAACTTACCGTGATGAGAAGCATGAGTTCAAACGAACGAAAGACACTGCGTTAACTCACCCCAACTCTGAGACGTACTCAAGTCAGAGGCGTACGAAGCGCACTGGTAGTATATATATATATATATATATATATATATATATATATTTATATATATATATATATTTCTCAGGCCCAGTCATAAAAGTCCAGAGGTTTGGAACGACTATTTATGTACATCATGAACAATTGTGAAATATGGCTGTTTACAGCAAAATTATAGCCTATTAAGGTTTAATATTAGTTGTTCATTTATCTGTCTTTTACTTTAGTGATTTTTTTCTTTCTTTCCTTATATTTTTTTCTATCTTTCCTTCTATTTTTCTTTCTTCCATCCATTCATTTTTTCTTTTCCTTCTTCTTTCTTTCTATTTTTCTATCCTTTATTTTCTTTTTTTCTTTCTTTCTTTCTTTCTTTCTTTCTTTCTTTCTTTCTTTTTTTCTTTCCTTATACTTCTCTTTCTATCTTTCCTTCTATTTTTCTTTCTTTCAACCATTCAGTTTCTTCTTTTCGTTTTTTTCTATTTTTTCTTTATTTATTTTATTTTTTCTTTCTTTCTTTCTTTCTTTTTTTCTTTCTCTGTCATCTCCTTTATAAAAATGTAAGAGTTTCTGTACGTCATCCGACCTAAGTGGATCTCACGTGAGGGATGTCATGATTCCACCCAATGCAACAATGCAACATTGTCGATAAAATTTACATACTCTAAATGGCATTAGAATCCATTCAGTGACCTCCAAATGTTATAGCTGGTTTTTTTAACCATAGTGTTAAAAACTCCTGGAAAATTTAATTAACCCAAGTTAAAAAATATTAACTTCATTTACTGGCTTCAAAATAGTATTACCTTTCTAACATGTTGTATTACAATTTATAGATAGATAGATGGATTTATTGAGCAATATTACACATACAGATGTACTATATTATCAGAATTTTCTCTTAAATCCAATGCACGGGTTTCCTGACCGTCCGTGCTTTGTACCTAAAACAAGTCCTACTTTGTAGATTTTATCTCCTTCACCTAAGATTAGATCCAACCACTTTCCAAAAAAACACACAGATTAAAATGAAAATGGCACAAACAAAACACATTATATAATATATCCTAACCTAGAACAGACATAAAAGTGTATAATTGAGTAGTTACCATTATCCCTTCGTCATTTCGTATTACAAACTTCAACAGCTGAAGTCCTAATCTGCCTCTCCTTCAAGAGGCGTACTTGGTAGAAATATTATTTATGAAAATAGTACTGAAAGGATACATAAATGGCAGATACAAATAATGTGTATGCAACTAGTTCAGATATATGATTGTTTATCATGCAAAACTGTAATTGAACAACCACTGCTTGCCGCACACTTTTTAACTCAACAGGTGCCCTGCTCCCTTTCAACAGTAGTTCGACCGATTGACCGTCTATCCCAAGATGTTTGTCATTTCCTGTGTTTATGTTATACTGCAATTGAATGGCCATGAAGTCATTTATAATTTCAAGAATAATGGAACAATCTGTCAGTTAAATGCAAGCCCGACAATAACTACAAAAGAGACTTTTGGAAAAATAAATAGTGCGGTGCACTTAATAGGCTATTCATTTATTATTTATGGTTCTATATTAGTTCACTAGTAGCGCTTCAAACCAGTATCTTCTTAGTTTTTATTTTATTTCATGGAATCCCATCGTTAATAATTTCCTGCCCTTTCTTCGTTTACGTCAAACGCTGGAGGTAGTAGGCCTACAATGATCCCTTGTCATTGCCCTAATTTCGTGCAGACTTGTCCCACTCTCGCCTTATATTCCATACCCTACCATAACATTCCTTCTTTTTGTAGTTCCGTAACTGTATTATTGATGATATTTTCCTCGTGTGGAAATTTAATGGAACAATATGTGTGTGAGCTGGATGGTGTTAATAACCCATGCGGCACATTTATGTGGCAGTGGTTCAACTTCCAGTCGAGTACTATTGTTATGGACATATTCTTTATTATTATAATTGTAATTGTTATTCGTTTCATATATCCGTAGCTGTTGGATACACCATGCTGTGCTTAGTTTAAACAACATCATTACTAGATAAAAAGTAATGAATGTAATTAAAATATAGGGTCAACAAATCAAGTAGAGAGTATAGGAAAAATCCAATTTTAGTTTAGCTTATGTATTATTTTACATTCCAGATATTTTTAAGGGGTTAGGTACAGCTTACGGCAGTAAAATTGTGGAAATATCCAACATTTTTATCCTCCATTACTGTATCTTGTACGATAATGAAAATTAGTATGTGTAAAACACTGTCCTTCTGCTATATGAAAAAATATTTTCACGATTTAAAAACAATGATTTATATATTATTTTTCAAAATTCAAATTGGTGACAATTCACTGTGCAGTGATGAAGCGTTTCCCTCATAACTAAAAAAAAATTTAACTTTTTCATGTTCTCTCTCTCTTTTATTTTATTGCTGAAACTCACGTTTACAATATCATGCTCTTTCAGCTACATTCCTTAATAAATAATATATATATTTTTTAATTTTGTGTTACAAGAAAATACTGATATTTGACCATTTTGTTAAATGAATTTATTTTTTATCAGACAATCTATCAACGGTAGAGAAGTAATTTTGCATCATATTATAGATATGACATGCATAAATACACACACAAAAATCATCACAGAATGCTGGATAGTTCTTGAGTTATGAGGGAAACGCTTCATCAATGCACAGCGAACTGCCACCACTTTGAATTTTGAAAAAGAAATATATGAACAACAATTTTTTTTAATCGTAAAAATATTTTTTTTTTCACATAGCAGAAGGACAGCGTGCTACACATAGGAATAATCATTTTCATTATTGTACAAGATACAGTAATGGAGGAAAAAATGTTGAATGCTTCCAAGAATTTACTGCTGTAAACTGTACCTAACTCCTTAAGTTATTGAGTCAAAAATACCTTGTAAATGAGTTCACATAGTTATGTATGAAATTTCCTTGAGGAGCATATCTCCTTCGTTCTATCTCATTAGATTCATTACTAAACAGCATGTTATCACTGATACTTTTCTAGGATCTGTTACTTACTTACATATTTGTTTATTACATTCTTCGCTCCCATGCCTTCTTGTATAATTGGTTTTGTATTGAACTGACTCGTACCTTGTTTATGATTGTGTGAATAACCATAATAGCGGTAATAATTACAATAATTTTTATTCGTTTATGGTAGTTGATTCTACCTCCTGGCTATTATTTTAGTTGTCATACTTGTCTTATTTCTTCTTTCTCTTTTTATGCTCGTTCAAATATGCTACTAGCATTAGTCATATACTCTTGCGTATCTTAAAAAGGACAGTGTATTTTTTCAGGGAATGTTTTACTTTCTCTGTTCTAATGCAGGAATTTCTCCAAATGTGTGTACACTTATTCTCTTCTTTCGCAAAAAGCCAGAAATTCCAAACCCCCACAGGAAGATGATTAGGCCTAAATACTATTAACATTGACCCATGCATTTACTCAATATTAGGAAGTTTTGACGTTCACGTATGTTAAAAGTTTTTAATTTGGATTTTAATTCTCAGTCCGTCGCCTTTTCTCAGATAAAGCAATCAGTTTGACCCTTAAAAACAACATTTAAAATTATACCAATGTGAATATATTTTATTATTTTATATGATGTTAGCAAAGTATATGGGACAGTTGTATGTTGTCTTTCATTGGATTGCAAATAAAATTATTTTTATAGTTTCATTTAACGTAAATTCTGGATTAAAATTCAACATCTATTCCATTAACACGAGTCTCTAATTGTTATAGATAAAGATTACACGAGAAGGACCTTCATATAATTTCTAAACTAAACATTGATAACAGTCATACAGCGTATGGGAATTAAATGATTAGGTTTTGATATTTTACGTGTAAATTCCATTAAGCTAAGGGGTAATTAACTGGTATATTGAATTTCATATGTCCGGTGTTTGATGCTCATTTATGGATATTTCTCACGCATGAACTGGCACATAATGTACTCTAGAAAACAATAATTAGCGAAGGTCACGTGTCCGTGCCCATGTTCTCCCATGTGTTCCCACAAAAGCACAAACTATAATTAATGTACAAAACATTGTTTCATTTAACTCGAAAGGTCTGAAAAGATATTTAGTATTTCCGTTCCTGCTTTAACAGCTTGTTATAAATCATTAGTCTATCAGGCACAGTGTCCGGTTTCGAGTCTCAATCAGATCTGGAATTTGTTATTGAAAAAAAAACCCGTAGTGGCACTTGTGGGTGACTTACTAGGGATGCTCCAGTTTCTCCATGTTAGGCATCAACATAACTTATTTCGATCTCCATTCCATTGCCAATTCATAGCTTCCTAGATCACCTACTGGTGAAGGATAAAGGAATCTGGTACGGAAACGAATAGGGACGATTAGGGTTGCATCCTCGAGACCCGGGGATACATAGCATATCCTAGCGCAGTCAACTGGTATGGGTTGAGAGTTCTCCTAGCTCAGGCCTGCAGAACTGTAGCTCTTGAAAGCGACTGCTTTCCTCCCCTCTTTTACCCCACCCACTTTTTCTACCCGTGCGGTCACGGCGTTCTAGTTACACTCGGCTGCATCAACATTCATTCTCGGGGCGCAAGTCGATCATCCCCAATAGAAGTGGAGTGAGGCTGACGTCATAGTTACCCTACTTTGCGAGTTCTGCAGGCCTGCCTAGCTGGAGAGATAAGTACAGTAAAAAAATCTGTGGTACAAAGTATGTTAAAATAATTCGAAAATTCACTATATTTCATCTAGTCGAGGAATGAAGAAAACTTTTCTGTAATTGAAATGTGATAAATTGATCGGAATGCATTCTCAACTAGTAATAATTCTGGGTTGGCTTTTCCATTAACAAGTTATTCTTGTAGATTCTTGAAAACTTTGTCACTATTTTAATCGCACAACAAATTAAATTATAATAACACATTGTTTCATCGCATGTAACAATTATTTTATTAATATAAACCATTTTTAACAATCCTCTTACCTATAAATAAAAGTCAAAATCCTTCTTATGTTCAAAATCAAAATGCCTTCTGATACTAGAATGTTTTATATAAATCTCAACTGAACAGTTGAGGCATTGAACTTTATCTTTATTCATAATAACAAAATGGTCTTGTAACCGTGCTTCTTGGAAGTTAAAATTAAACCTACAATTTATTCCTCATATTCCACCACTTTACACGCCTCTGATTGGAACGCTATGGTACAGAGTTCAACCTCTGCTTGCTGTACATACAGGCAGACAAGTACAATAATTCTGTGATGTTCGGGTAAAGAGGGATGTCATTTTTGTGCAGATGGAATTTTGTTCCCCAGAAGAACACACAAGTTAAATTATGCAAGTGGATGTGCATAAATCAAAAGATACAAACATGTGAGGTGTTTCATTTGTGTAGAAAATTATTTGCAATAAGGATCCGAACTTTAATTTTTCTTTCTCTCGAAACTAATTTTTATGACTTATCTTCCTTATCCAAACAACACAGATTTTATGGAGGGAGAAATGAAGAGATGGTGTATACAGTTCCAGCGCGGAAACATAGTGCCAATGCCTATTGTAGATCGTTTTATCTGGGTATATTCTAGAGATGAACAAAACTAACTGCCGCTCTCACTCTCTGTATTTGTTGCATTTGTCTTTCGAGTCTCGTCTCGTCATTCTCGTGCGCTTCGAGTCTCGCTCATCATTCTCGAAATAGCATTTGTTCGGCGTGGAAAGATTTCGTAACTTTGAATAACCTACATCATTGTTTAAATGAGACAAAAAGACAAAAAAATACAAAACAGAACAGTATCTTAGTTATCAAAATGTTCTGGTTCTATTATATGATATTACCTATGGTTATATAAATAGAAAAAGAAAACAATTCTCGAATAAATTTGCATTTCTAAGAAACATAAAACATAACGTTAATATATTTTTACTTTATATTGCACACTTGATCTCAAACATACGAAAATAAAATTCATAGCCTTTTAATAAGAGCTTACTAATTAAATAAAGACTGGGGAACGGATTATTATACACTGAAAAGTAGAGATGATGTTTGAAATTGGCTACTTGATTGTTTATACATATAACAGTTGCCAAAGTAGATAAGAATTCAGTCAGGTTTAAACAACTGTGACGATTGAAGGCTGCTTGACGTTCGGGATTTCGGGAGTGATCAATCTTGACGTTTCGAAACACTCACAAGCAGTCTTTATGTCAACGACGCGACGTATACAACATTGTCGTGTGGGTTTTCGGCTTTGCAGGCGCTGTTAGTCTTGTTTTCTCGATCGTTGTTCATCTCTAGCATACTTCCATTTCTATCATTCCACAAATACAATGCACTTCACTCCTACTTTATCTGTAATCTTCAATACTATAAATAGTCTGCGAAGGTCTTGAGGTGGGTTTGAAAGGACTTAAGGTTCCAGGTCCTGGGGTTTATCAGATATTCATCTAAGAATGGAACCTGACTTTTTCAGGATTGAGGCACGATAGTCCACCTGCCAGCATCGGATTCACGAATGCTACCCAGGCCACCTCTCGGACTGGAAAAGTCGTTACATATGTAGTGAGCGCAATGGACTACTGTGAGATTACGTGGATGGATCCATTACTTTTCCCTCCTTTGAAAATCCAGCTAACCAGCATACTGACCTAATGCTTTGAGAGTCTCGTTGTACACTTTCATACTAAAATTTATTAGATTTAAATGATGTAGTTGCAAATTCTGTGCTAAGCCGAGGATTATGACTTTAAAAAGTGTTTTTGGATTCTACAGTAGCCCTACTTGTGGAGCCCTTGTTTATTTACGAAGTTTTCGTAACTTAACAAAAGACACACACAAAAGAGGAATAACTGGACTTGAGGATAAGACAATGGAAAAACACCGAATTCCGTGGTATAACGATAGATTTTTTTATTAACATTGCCGAGAATAGAACCCTCTTTATCTGGTCAGGGAGTGCGATTGCTATCCATGATCCAATAGTGTGGAGTCATTATGTATTTATGGAATCTCAAAATGACAGTTATGGTTGAAATTAGGGGCATATAGCATTTTGTATTTTCTGGTGCAGTTTTATTTCTAGTTTCAGGAAATATATGTGTAAGAAAAAAATATTTTGTATTAAAATCTAAAAATTGTCATTTTGTAACCGAAAGTGTACTTTCCTTAGCAATACCGAAACATGACTAATTGCTTGTTTTTAGTGAGTTTTATAATTTTTAAAAATAAAATACCTGGTACTTTATAATTACCTTGCGGCATTGTATAGAATACACATTTCAAATCAAATTGAATTAAATAATCACTGCTATGAAACAATTAAAATTGAAGTAACGGTCTAATTAAAACACATTATTTACGTGAGAAAATCATTTATTTTTGAAGTTATAAAATTTGCTTTACAGTATGATTATTTCCTGTGACCTTTTCCCGGCAGGCTATGCAAGCGTAGCGAATACACAAGGTCAAAGAATCGTACTGTACAGTACATGCATATCTTGACGTACCGGATATAATATTTAGTGAAGACTTAGAAGGAACGTATAATAATTTAGAATAAAATCATATTTCAATTGCGAAATTAATTAATATTAGCCAATAATTAGATATGAAAATTGTATGATGGGTAGAAATATTAGCAACGCTCTTGACAATAAAATAACCGATGGCCTACGTTATAGATTTGCGTAATGTAAACCAGTCTTAGACAACGTTTATAACCTAAATCAAAGAAACAAAAATGTGAATTAAAATTGTGGCGTTCCTTCCTCCTATGTAATGTAACTGCTATTAGAGTATCACTGCAATTGAAATCGTCATTATATAAAAGTAATAATGAATTAATGAACGAAAGAATTAATAACACAAGAGGAATTTAAAGAAAAAGTCTCTGAACATTCTGGGATGCCCTCTTTATTGAAAATAGTCTCATGATTCATGAAATCCTATACAGGTTGAACCTTAATTAATGTCATTAATTTCAGGCGGTTATTCTTTGATATATTTCAAACAAAAAAGTTTAATACAATTTTTCTCGTTTCGCTTTCGTTGAGGTAACAATAATAATTGCTTTATATGCAACATTTCGTAGCGTGTTTTGTGCAAGCTTGATTAATTAAATTGGTTGTGTTGGTAATTTTTTTTTCTTATTTAATAATTGAATAACTGAGCGGAAGAACGTTACAAATGCGAAATTGAAATTTTACAGGAAAAGAAAAAGAAATACTTGATGCATTGCGTACTGATATTTTCCCACAACCTTCTAGGTTTTGCAGTCTAAATTGAAGGTTCTACTTTCATTTTCAACTAACAGAGTTCACTAGAATGTAAAACAGAGTACGTGCAACGTGGTTGTATTAAAATATTGCAAGAGGAAATAAAATGTCGTTTGCAACGTTTTTCCGCTTAGCTAGGTATTCAATTTGTAATTCACTTTTCCTTGTTTTGCAGTGTTTCTTTTCAAGTGAAACGTCTATATTCGACCTATATTAATAGTAAACTTTAAAGGATTTGGTAGAACGGAAATTAAACTTGCTCCGTTCGAATTCGATCGCCGTAGAAATACTCTTATGCTATAAACTCGGCAATAGGAACGAGTTAATTTCTACACACAAGATCGGCCTGGTTGGCACAGTTGGTATAGCGCTGGTCGTCTATGCCCGTGGTTGCAGGTTCGATCCCGGGCCAGGTCGATGGCATTTAAGTGTGCTTAAATGCGACAGACTCATGTCAGTAGATTTACTGGCATGTCCTGCGGGACAAAATTCCGGCACACCGTCGATGCTGATATAAGCTCGGCAGTTGCGAGCGTCGTTAAATATAACATAACATTTAATTTCTATACACGCGGAGAGTACCCATGTACATAACCTATTTGGAAGAGTTCGTTACATATCATGGGTGATTCCAATAATATAATTAAAATACAATGTTATTGAGGTGATCTTTGTTATAGCGCAAATTTCTAGCGCAATAATTAACAATAGATCCCTATTAGAAACAACAACAACCACCAAATTTCTTGGCTTAAAATGGAAAACTCACATTAAAGAAATTACCCCCAAACTAAATTCATGATGTTTTGCTATTATATCTATGCAAAAGTTAGTAAATATCAGTACCTTAAAAACAATATACTTTGCATACTTTCACTCGATAATTAATTTTGGAATAATATTCTGGGGAAATTCCACAGATAGTAACAGTATATTCCTATTACAAAAAGAGTAAATAGAATAATAGTAGGTGCCAAATCTAGGTAATCTTGTAGGACTGATTTCAAAAAACTACAAATAATGCCCATGGCTTGTCAGCATATCTTTTCATTAATAATCTTCCTCTTATGTAATCATGAAAACTTTGTAACTAATTCAACAGTTCATAGCATATACACGTCAGATAATGACTTTCCTATTCCATCGGCATGTCTATCATGCTATCAAAAAGGAGTGCGTTATATGGCAGTAAACATTTTTAATAGCCTCCCTATCGATATAAAAATGAAACTCAAAACATAAGATTATTTAGGGCCAAATTAAAGAAGTACCTAATTTCTCACGCCTTCTATTCTGTAGGTGGATTCATGAGATTCAATAACGCTTCATGAAATTGATACTAAAACTTTGTGTTGTACTAGTAGACTATATTGTAAACCTCGTCTGTATATATTTCATCTAGAATGTGACTATAAATTAAGAATTTATAATAGTATTGTTTTTTGACTTGTTCCATATTCTAGCTGTGAAGCAATGAATGAATACCATGGAATGTCAATAAATACAATACAATACAATAGACGTGGAATAGACGTGTGCACAATACAGCGTAACTATGGAAAATTAATACAAGCTTGGCCTTACTCATATCAAGATGGATAAATAACAATAATGTTTAAGGAATATTCTTGTCTGCTTATACGGGGACATCATTTTATTTTTACTTCAATTTTTATTGTGCCTGAGTTTTTTAATATACTTCACTCCCACCTCTTCTACTAATGAAGTTCAACCGTCCTCCACACAGATCCAAGACTGCATATACAGTACAGTCGTAGTAGCCTTACGGTCATAGTAAACAGTACGTTCCAAAAATATGTTCGCGTTTTCCAGTGACGAAAGAGCTTTCAATATTGAATCATTTTCGCACAGGTACTGTCGTCCATTTGCCTACGTCGATCCCGGTTTCCCCACATGCTTTTATTCGCCAGCTAGTGGCTGGGCTGTCTTAGAACATTAATTTCTGTTAGGAATTTCACGTCTCCGTAATATTATACAACTGTTTAGAATAACTTAAATAAAAGGGCCTCGTTAAGTAATTAACTGTAACGTGATTTCCTCCCTTTCTACGACCCTACGACATAACCACTTGGACGGACAGTAGATAGTATGTCTGAGTAATTTTATCTTTTCGGATCGGGCAGAAGTGAAGATTGAATTTACAGTACGTAAGGTACTCTTTTATAGAGTATGTACAGAATTATTTCAGCATGAGTTACTAGTACGAAGGACGAAACTGGTAATTGGGATTAGGTACAATAGTCTATAGTGCGTTAATATGCACATTAGAACTAAAGTCTGTATCGAAATGAACGGCCACCAGTTTCAAAAATGTGTTTAAATATCCATATTATGATTATTTTTCAATTTAACTTCATTCTTTATATTGTACGCTAATGTGCTGTAGACAGTATAATATACACTGCATAATGAATACATCCACATGGACAGCTCAGTTCGGGAGTAAAAACACTCATTGTTAATACTGTACTGTATTTTGATTAAACAAAAACCTAATGAAAATGATCAAACTCAAAAGCGCGATATTCCCTAGTTTACCTAAATGGATGAACTAATTTTCTTCCCTCCTATACCTAGTAAAGTGATTTGTTTGTATATTACGCCAGTATCATCGAACTCCAGTGGTGGAAGGGGGTAACAAACGGCGTTGATCCAACGGTATAGCCAGGTTAATATTAAAAATGTTAGTAAATATAAAATGATGTCCCTGTATAATGTATACCAGTTAATTGCTAATTCTCTGTGGCTCAAAATCTGTTCTATGCTTGTTCTATGAATGACATATTCTGTTTTAATGTGTTATTATTTTTGGAGGATCGCCCATTCCCTACACTACTCTTACACATACACCCACGCTAGTACACGACATAACTCTTCACAGATAAACGTCATGCTCATGACAGAATACAGGCTGGATACCGGGCTTATAACGCTAATCTTCCATTGTTTAAAAATCATTTGTTATCAAGGATGATAAAGATTAAAGTTTATAGTTCGTCCTGTAGTTACCTTTGGTTCAGAGACATGAACATTTACAAAGAAAGAAGAGAACTCCTTAAGAAGTTTTGAACGGAAGATTCTGCGTAGAATTTTTGGCCCAGTAAATGATCATCAAGGATGGAGGATACGGTCCAACAATGAACTCTTAACCTGATAGGAGGTCAAGATGATGTAAAATTTATAAAAGCTCAAAGATTGAGATGGCTGGGACTTGTAAACAGGATGCCTGAAACACGCACTCTTATTAGAAGTTAAAGGGGAGACTATATAACAGGAGGAGAGAGGGTAGACCAAAGCTGATGTGGATGGACGGGGTATCCAAAGATCTTGAAATTATGGGGATGAGAGGATGGACTAATATGATGAAGGACAGAGTAAGATGGAAGTCTGTTGTTAAGGAGGCAAAAATCCACCCTGGGTTGTAGCGCTAATTGATGATGATGATGATGATGATGATACACATCATGCATAACGTGGCCCACCGAAGTGGTGTGCAACTTGAAAATGGGTCACAGCCATGCCTTCTATCCTCATGCGGAACCCGAATCATGCAAGTGAAGTGGGTAGGCATTAGACACACACACATATTTTTGGAGGATTGACTGTTATTCATAGCTTATTTCATTCCGTTCATAAGACACACTTAAATATTATAACAAAATGTATTCATTTATCCTAATTCAACTCCCCGGATGCCAGCAGACAAGCACATTTTACAATGTGTTAATGGCTTATAAAATATCTCGAAAGAGTGATAAGAGGGGACGCTGGTCAAGCTTATGTAACCTCTTCACCGTCGTCTTCCTTGACCTTGGGGTCAGGCTTCAATAGAAATCTTACATTTGGTTGTTACTTCTTATAGTTTCATAAATGGGCCGAATCGGTTAACTGAAGCAAAGGTTTTAAATCTAGCGTTACAATTTAACTGAAGCAAGACGGACTCGGAAAACAAAATAATTGGAACAAATTTTGGAGGTCCAGATTTCAGTCTAACGAAATTCTTACACATCTGACGAAATGATGAGTTCAATTACACAATTTCAATAGTACCAATAAAATTGTTACTTAATAATTACTTTCGAGTTTTTGTTATTTTATGTTTCGTTTTGGTTTGGTGTTTTTTTTTAATTTTATTTATATTGGATGTATGGTTTCAGATTGAGAATGTTTTTCAAATCCAGTAAAAATCTACGCAATGGAACTATTACATTGGGCTCTTTGTTTCTTTTTATTTTAAATAATCGCTTCTTTGAAATTGTGAATTGTAGTAATTCTTCATGCGCTTTGTTCAGGAATGTGGCTATGGGAAACAAAGACGATGAAATTCTCTGCCTTGAGTGACATATTGAGAGATTACTTTAATTTAATTTGAAGCGGACAGTTTTAACCATTGCAAGTCACTTGTTACGAGAGCCGATCAAACAGCGCTGAGGACTCGGGTTAAATGAAGGCCATCTGTTTCATGGACACGACAATGGATTAACAGGACTGCCCCGGTTACGAATCTACTGACTTACTGAAGCATCATGTTCCAATTTGTTTCTATCAAAGTCGGATGCAGCGAGCAAAGTGAAATTCCTGAAATGAGGAATGTTTTCCAAGAAAAGATCCAATATAAAAACAACGTACACAATTAAATTGGGACAGAAAAGCTTGTTAGTAACAAAATCTAAATTTTTATTACAGGAACGCTCATACGTATAATGAAATTGCTTCTCTAGAATGCTTTTACATTCGAGCTCAATTTTCAGTTAAATACTTTGGCATACAATGACAATTTGAGTACGTACTTTATGTTAACTCGTCGTTATCCAAACCGCAAAGTTTTATCTTTCCACTCTGGATACCCAGATTCAAATCCCACCTAGTCTTACTGGAATTTTTGTGGAGAATTGTGTTGTTTGAGACAGCCTTATGCAATGCACTTTCCTTTCACTTGTGAGAACTTCACTATTCCCTTTCTTTAATTGGAACTTTAATGACATGGTAACAATTGCGGGAATAATCAGTATTTTTATAAAAATAATGAATGAATGAATGAATGAATGAATGAATGAATGAATAGGCTACTTATTAACTACAAATGAGTTTTCATCCAGTGACAGTTACAGATAACGGAAAAGATACAAAAATTAACAAACAAAAAGGTAAACAAAACAAAAATAATAAAAAAAATTAAAAATAAAAATACGCTACAAATCCACAAATCCAAACACTTATCAGTAGGCCTAAATAATTAAATACTTATGTGTACAAATCTAAATAGAAAACTTTGCTCTCGTGGCTCATATTATAAGCAACATTTCCTGTGTTTGTCTGGTGTGGCTGAGGGAGACCATGGAAATCTTCAATGAGGATTACCGGTCCCGGGAGAGAACTTCAGACCTTCTGATTTCAAAATATCCTATCTCCAGTCCTATTACACTGGCAGTTCTTAATAACTGACATAACATAAATCAGACTTACAGCATTAAGCATACATGCACAAGTATAGGGGAGAATTGGGTAGTATCGGATATCGGGTAATATCGGACAGTGATGTTTCTTTCATCTGCCACCAGATGGTAGTACCTAAGTGACATGGTTACGTTTCTGTATGCGACATCTGAACACTGTTACTACCATCTGGTGGTAGAAAAAGAAACATCACTGTACTACCATCTGGTAGTAGATGAAAGGAACATCACTGTCCGATGTTACCCGATGTCCGATACTACCCAATTCTCCCATAATTTAAAACGGATAGTCACTCGTCAACCTCATTTTACACTATCTCACTAATTGCACTGACACTATGACACTTTTCACTGTCGCTGGAATACTTTTCACTGTCGCTTCAATAATAATAATAATAATAATAATAATAATAATAATAATAATAATAATTATATAATATAATAATAATAACAATAAGTACTTTAATCTAGTTAATGGCGGTTCTGTTACATTTGTTTCTCAGATAATCGCCTTAGCTCTTACAATGAAAATCCATTTAACAATTATTTATCTCAGAATCCGCAGGAAGTCCGCAATCTCCATTTTTATAAATGGTAAGATGAATGTTCTACTTTATATACACCTTTATGGCTTATATCCTTTGAATATCGAAATTATTCGCAACTATTCATCCTTGCAATTCGGAAGTACCAACATCAAAACAAGCGTAAAATCCTTTAGGCTCTATATGAATCAATCATAATCCAAAAATACATGTTTTGGCGCTTACTTTCTTTTGCCTTCTGAAGCAAGAATGCCTATACATGGTACTCGTTTTAATACCAGTCGACACTTCTTAATTCTGAAACATTTTTCATTTCCACATCTAATCGTTATTGTAACACGACAACGAGACATGTAACGTTTTATTTCTAACCTACAACACCATCAGAGATCAGAGGCCCTGTGTTATCAGTGTCACATCAATCATCTTTAAGTAGCTTTACCATAGTAATATATCTATGAAAATTTTAAAGTGGTTCTTTGTCATCTCAAAAGTGGTTAGGTTTCACCCACCAGCAAAACCTTCTTTGAAATTTCATATGACACTCCATTTAATGATACTTAAATTTGAGAGAGTATTCAATTTTTTATACATCTCATTCGTTTGTTTACACATCTTTTATTGTCTACCGTTGAGAGGCAATCTGGATTGTTGTTATTGTTGGTTACTCGATGAAAATACAGCATATTTCGAGGAATTTCGTAAATTAATTTAATTAAAGTTATTAAATTAAATACTCAAAATGTGCTCCATTTTGGAATAGACGATAATGCAGTCTATTTCGAAACTTCTCTTCATAGCATTACCATAGTATCAAAAACGTAAATATCTAAATCCAAAGGTCGGCTTTTATTATCATCTATTAATTTTGTTTTAAATTTTTTAAGAAAAGATTCATAATATATAACCATAATAATCCTTAATATTACCTTACATTATTACTTGAAACAACTTGTAGTGAACAGTAGTCTTTGTAATTTTATTCTGTGCAGCTTTAATCAACAATAAAAGCAATCCAGTTTGACTGGCTACGATAGAATACAAAAGACGTGAGAACCAATGAATGAGATGTACGAGGGAGAACAGAAAGTAACTTAATAATACTTACTTACTGGCTTTTAAGGAACCCGGAGGTTCATTGCCGCCCTCGCATAAGCCCGCCATTGGTCCCTATCCTGAGAAAGATTAATCCGGTCTCTACCATCATATCCTACCTCCCTCAAATCCATTTTAATATTATCCTCCCATCTACGTCTCGGCCTCCCCAAAGGTCTTTTGCCCTCCGGCTTCCCAACTAATACTCTATATGCATTTCTGGATTCGCCCATACGTGCTGCATGTCCTGCCCATCTCAAACGTCTGGATTTTATGGTCCTAATTATGACAGGTGAAGTATACAATGCGGGCAGCTCTGTGTTGTGCAACTTTCTCCATTCTCCTGTAACTTCATCCCCTTAGCCCCAAATATTTTCCTAAGAACCTTATTCTCAAACACCCTTAATCTCTTTTCCTCTCTCAAAGTGAGAGTCCAAGTTTCACAACCATACAGAACAACCGGTAATATAACTGTTTTATAAATTCTAACTTTCAGATTTTTTGACAGAAGACTAGATGACAAAAGCTTCTCAACCGAATAATAACAGGCATTTCCCATATTTATTCGGCGTTTACTTTCCTCCCGAGTGTAATTTATGTTTGTTACTGTTGCTCCAAGATATTTGAATTTTTCCACCTCTTCGAAGGATAAATCTCCAATTTTTATAGTTCCATTTCGTACTATATTGTGATCACGAGACATAATCATATACTTAGTCTTTTCGGAATTTACTTCCAACCCAATCGCTTTACTTGCTTCAACTAGAATTTCCGCGTTTTCCCTAATCGTTTGTGGATTTTCTCCTAACATATTCACGTCATCCGCATAGACAAGAAGCTGATGTAACCCGTGTGTGTTATCCTGAACTTTCCTAATGGCATATTCTAGTGTGAAGTTAAAAAGTAAAGATGATAGTGCATCTCCCTGCTTTAGCCCGCAGTGAATTGGAAAAGCATCAGATAGAAACTGACCTATACGGACTCTACTGTAAGTTTCACTAAGACATATTTTAATTAATCGGACTAGTTTCTTGGGAATACCAAATTCAATAAGAATATTATATAAAACTTCTCTCTTAACCGAGTCATACCCCTTTTTGAAATCTATGAATAACTGAAGTACTGTACCCTTATACTCCCATTTTTTCTCCAATATCTGTCGAATGCAAAAAATCTTATGAATAGTCGATCTATTACGCCTAAAACCACAATGATGATCCCCAATAATTTCATCTACATATGGAGTTAATCTTCTCAAAAGGAAATTCGACAAAATTTTGTACGACGTCAACAAATGTGATATTCCTCGAAAGTTACTACAGTTAGTCTTGTCCCCCTTCTTAAAAATAGATACGATTATGGACTCCTTCCATTGTTCTGGTACAATTTCCTCTTCCCAAATTGCAAGTACAAGTTTATAAATTTTGCTAGATAATGCCCTTCCACCATCTTGTATTAATTCTGCTGGAATTTGATCAATACCTGGAGACTTGTACGTTTTCAGATTTTCTATCGCAATTTCGACCTTAATAATAGTTTTATTAATTGAAATGTACAATAAGACTACAAACACTTCATCACTTTTCAACATAGTCCCCACTACATTCTGTTATACAGATGTTATATATATTGTACTAGGGTCTACTATGTGAGCCCGATTTTTTAAATTTATATATTAAGGTTACTTTTTGACTAAGCCTCGTATAAACCGTTGAATACTCTTTCATATTTAAGTATCATAAAATGGGGTTCCATTTGGAATTTCAAAGAGATATTGGTGAAACCTAAAATACAATTAAAACTGCTTTTAAACATCACGCTTAATATCTAAATTATCTTTGGAAGCGCTATTTATTATATGCTGACATATTTACTTAATATTAGGCAACTAGCTAGAAGCAAAATTCTGTGATTAGAAAGAACAGTATTTCTTCCAACTTTTCCACTCACATAAATTAATTTCCCATTGCTCTCTCCCAGGAAGTGATTACAGTTAGTGCTGTTCAGCCCCCTGGTACAGCACCATACAATGATATACTGAATAAGTAATTGAGGCATGGCTGTTGTGTGAAAATATCCCGGATCTCTCTTATTATCTTTACAGAAGCGCTCAACTATGCAGCGTTAACTGCAAGCATTCACGTGTTAATCTTATTACTATTCATGAACCCGCATGCAATTCCCATATCTATCTCCGAATCTTATCATACTGCTGCTCAATCCAAGCCATACTCAATTTGTTTGCGACTCTTTTAATATTATCTCAAAATTACATTTCTCTCCCGAGTTACTTTTAATCCTCTTAAAGCAGCTGATCTTAATTCAGGGAGATATAAATGACATCTCATGTATTTCAAGTCAGCACCTTCTTCTCGACCTTTTTAAAGTATAGGCTGCGGTAAAAGTTTCCACTTTCATGAAAAGCTTACTCATGTTCATAAATTTACATTATGTGTGTTGAAATGTAAATGGAAATTTTTAGTTGAAAGCTTAAATTTTATAAAAATAGTATTACAAAATAAAATTATGGGCCAAGAAAGATACTGACCAGGATATAGTACAAGTAAAGTAGTAATATTTGAGTGTGTTCTTGGAACAATAGAAAGAACATAACAAAACATTAAACACAAGCAGCAATGAACATGTAAGGGTCATCATTTATAGTTTTATTATAGTAGAATCTGGGTTATAGAAATACGCAACACAGTCATACGTACTCCTGGTTTGTATTTAATTATGCATAGGCCCCGTTAAAATTACTTTTAATTACATATAAATTAATTCTGAATTGTACGTAATTCGCCTTCGTAAGTAGTATTTTTATAAATCGACTTCGACATGCACAGTATGTATTTTTGTTGGCTTAGGTTGTAATAAAATTTCATTTAAATATCCCATGACATGTCTTATGAATTTGAATAAATATTCCACAATCCTCAAGGTCAGACGGGATACGCGGAACATAAACGTCATCATTAAAACATAATTATCAGGGAACGGATTTATATGGACTAAAAATATATGAAATATGTAAATATATATGTAGTTATTTTTACCAAAATATGGAATTAAATATGGATTTTTACCAAAATATGGAATTAAATATGGACTTAAAATTATAAAAAAATGACTATGTACGTTAAATATTGGTACATTTTAATCAAACTAAACAAAAAATATAATGGACGTACCTTATCTTCCAATGTAGTTTCAACAAAACACAATTTTTATTGTCTGTTACCATAACAATAGGTTACAAACATTTCTTTCAAGTGCTGAAAAGTGAATCTTCTTCTATTGTCTCTGAGGATAGATTTATACTGACTAAAAGAGCGTTCGACGTCACAAGAAGTAACTGGTACATAATTCAATTTCACAATGTCTGCTGGGGATAAGTCCAAGTTAATCTTCACTGTTGATTCACCACTCATCACAGCAACAACCTTTTGTAGTTCTTCATATCCAGGGTTTTTTGAAAGTACAGTGTCCACCTTAGCTCTTACTGCATCTGCAACTTTACCTCTACCACGATTCAGTTGTTCCACAGTACTATTTATAATTTCAAAACTTTCAGATAGTGAAAGGTGCCTATTTTGGAGACTTTTGAGCGTTTTTATGATGCATGAAAATGTATGCTGAATGTGAGCTAAGTCATTCTTCACACTTATGTCACAGGTAACTGTTTTCGCAGTATCAATTGAGACTGCATCTTCAGAGTCCAATGCAAGGAGAACATTGTTAATAGAGTCTATATGTTCGGCATAATATTCAACTGCTTCTAGCCATGTACCCCATCTAGTTAAAATTGGCTTTGGTGGCAATGGAATTTCAGGGTACATTTCTTTCAACACGTTAACTCTACTGGGAGCTTTGAGAAATACTTTTTTCACTGATGAAATCAACAAATCTACTTTAGGGAAATTGTCTCTGACCACTTCTGCCACACGATGAAATGCATGCGCCACACAAGTAAAATGAGTCAATTTAGGATATACAACAGATAATGCTTGTCCAGCTTTGACCATATAAGGGGCAGCATCGCTAATAAAGAATAACACATTATCGTACATAATACCCTTTGGCCACAGGATACCCATAGCTTCGTTGAACAGTTTAACTATAGTTTTGTTATTGCACTTTTCTAGAACATCACAATGTAAAAGAATTCGTTCAGAATATTGTTCACTTAACAAACCGATAACTACATTACCAACAAGTCTACCTTCTTTGTCGGGAGTCTCATCAATGGAAACCCAAATTGAACTATCTTTAATTTCATCTCTTATCTTCTGTATTGTCTCATCGTAGATGGATGGAGCATACGTCTTCCTAAGTGTTGACTCATCCGGGATTGTATGTTGAGTATATTTTTCAAGGAATTCCCTGAAGACCTTATTCTTTAGTTTGTAGAGAGGAATATCAGCAGAGATGAGAGAACGGCACAGGTCGATGTTAAACTCAGATCTTACATTCGATGTTGTTGGTTGTGTTAAAAACAATTGTCTCTGCTTGGAATTTAGTTGTTTGTTGGCCTAATGTTTACTAGTTGTAATGTGTTGTTGCACCAGGAACTTTTGTGTAGATGATACTGCACACTGACACAAATTACAAAATAATATTTTATTGTCAGTTGATAAACCATCTTCTTTAAATTCTGAAATGTAACTTGTTAGTTTTGATTTTAAATTGACTGAATGACGTACTTTTGGCATATTTACCGTCTTTATAGTATGATTTACAAAACTGAACCTATGTGTACTCTGACTGGCATTTAACTGTTGAGCTGCACAACTGAAGTCTGTTAAAAATTTTGAAATTAAATTAATACAGTTTTGTAACTTACTTTCCCATTGTTGATAGGACTGCTAATTTTCAAATAACTCTGATGTTAAAGGGATTACTGAACATGTGTTTAAATCTCTATTGTTGAAATGTATTTTTAAAAGTTAATGGAATTTTGTTTTGTTTTATTGTTAAACCTAATATAATATGGACTGTTTTATATGAAATATGGAAAATATATGGAAATTAACGAAAATATGTACTAAACTCTAAAATATGGAAAAATATGGAAAATAAAAGTAGGATTTTTCAACCCTACACATTGTGAAACATAAAGATAATGCAAAATATAAATTATATTAGCTTTATAAGTAAATATGTATTTACATATAAATCCTTTCCCTGATAATTATATACAGGGTGTTGAAAAAAGTATCCTACAGTTTTACGAGATGATAGTATGCATCAAAAACAAGTAAAAAATGTCTAATAAACATGGGACCTACAACACATGCTCTCTGAGATCTGAACACTTGTTCATAGGAGGTGCTCAATGTGACGTCCATTTATGACAATGCATTTTTCTGTCCTACACTACAGCAGGCTACCAGATAATCTTACCGTAGTTGACACCCCTGGCATGGAATACTGTTACGTTGCAAGGAATACTGGAAACAAAGGTTTGGTTGCGGGTATGAGCGGGGTTCAGGAGAGATGGTATTGTGAATTTTCGTTATCAGCTTGTGTGGGCTGATGAAAATCCCCATGCAGTTGAAGAAACAAGGCATCAGCATCGATTCTCAAACAACATATGGACAGGCGTTCTTGGTGATAGATTAAGGGCCATACGTGCTACCACAGAGATTAACTGGGGATCGTTATCAGGACTTTCTTATTAACGTATTGCCTATCTTGTTGGAGTATGTGCCATGTCAGCAAAACTACAGATGTGGTTCTTGTATGATGGCACACCGGCACATTTTTCCGCAATGAGCGTGAACACCTGACTCTCACATTTCAGGACCGCTGGATTGATTGGGGAGGCCCACACCTTGGCCTGCTCGTTTCCCAAATCTAAATCTCCTAGACGTTTGGTTATCAAGAACAATCGGGTTAAGTTAAAGAGTGCGTGATTCCTTACTCCGAAGGGCAGAGGAATGCACTGCCACAGTGCTGCTCATCGGAGTGACTGCAACCGCGGAGGAATCGGAGATTACGAATAAAGCTCTCCACCGGTGATCTCCGATACTACGTAGGTGGAACAGAGGACATAAGGAGGGATGCGGGGGTTCGGAGCGAAGCGACAGTTAGCTCAAGGACGACGGGCGCATACGGACTGACGGTAGTTGTAAGTGTAATAAAATGGCACCAAATCGGATATCCGTCGCATGGATATTCTTTAATTTAGTTGAAGGTAATAATAAAGTCGCACACTGTAAACTTTGTGGGCGAATTTACTCTAAGGGGGTGGAACTTCGAATTTGTTATATCATTTGAAGCGATCGCACAATCGCGAACTTGAAAACAATTACGCAAAACATTTGATACGATTTCTTTTTAAATTGTTTTAGTGCTATTGTTCCCAAAGCTCACAGTCTATGAAAAAGTCTTGAAATTTCTCTAAAATGTAACTTTCGAGGCAATAAAAAACAAATGAAATATTTACAAGACGACTTGAGTTATATTTTACTGGTTAGACAACTTGAGTTATATTTTATTGTTTGGGTTAAAATATTTCTGAATGAAACTAAAGAAATATCTGGTAATAATATAATTACAATTATCCTTAAGTTGATATTCACTTGTATTTTATTACAGAGCAAGAGTGGCGCGTTTTAGAAGAGGCAGTTCAAATACTGACACCCTTTTACACAATAATCACAATCCTGTCCGGTGAAGAATCTGAATAAATTATGTTGGACAGTAAACTTTATCCCATTGATAGCCAACGTTTCTTTTGTTTCATTCTGAAGCTCCCTTAATATATTTTACGTTAACTAAACCGATTAGAATAATAATTGACAAACCCTGTTTTGGATTAAACGAGAGTTTCTAGGAGAATTAAAGTATAAATGTTTACATTAGCTACTGAAAAGCTTTACTTGTGCGTTAGTTTTGCAGTTAGATTGAATGTTATTAATTTGATCAATGACAAAACTAATACGTCTTTCCACTATACTATGAATTTCTAAACTAGAAAAAAAATCTGTCAGCTAACGTAGCACTTTAAGCAACACAAAAAAGAGCCGAAGAAAGAGAGAGAGAGATTAACATAAAAGAGAGATTAAACAACAACAAATTAGAACTTATTTTAAAAGATACGCGGACGTCAGCGGGCACGAATCACTACATGATCCGATTAAAGGAATGCTCAGCGGAAAGTGTATGTCTGCGCCACAGCACATATACAACCTGCGCGGCATCAATCGGAGGTAACCGGAGGTCTCCGATTGAAAGCGCGGAAACAACCGCTCCGGAGAAAACCTAATCATAAGCAGCACTACACTGCCATGAATGAACGTCACATTGAGCACCTCCTATGAACAAGTTTTCAGATCTCAGAAAGTACGTGTTGTAGGACGCATGTTTATTAGACATTATTTTCTTGTTTTGATGCATACTAGTACCTCCTAAAATATAGGATAGTTTTTTTAACACTCTGTATATATAAATCTTTAAAATTACCACATCGACTTAGAGAGTTTTGGGATCACATTCTTCAATTCCTCAAAAATCAAAATATCACAACACCCAATCGAGACTATAAGCGTTTCACGTAATTACAGTAGCCCTATGAATCCTCGGTCACTCTTTGTTACGATACATGATTATAATATAGCCTATACCAAAGTTCCAGAAGAAAATGAAACCAATTTTCAGTATTATCTATGCATAGAATGATATATAATTAATTGAATTTTGGCTTACTCGATTTATAGTTGAAGATCACCTATATAAGATTGCATTCCACAGTTTTTCGCAATGGAGATTGCAGCTAGAAACTGTCTCATTAACCTGTCGATTCCTCTTCAGAAATACTTTTCTTTCTCTACGACTTTATCTCGTTATCGGCTTTCTTTGTTAACTCCTGTGCACTTGTAGAGGAAGGAGCGAAGAAGGCTGTGATTGATGATTTACCTAAAGGTTCTCAGGGATAAGCTTGAGATCGATGAGGCCAAGCTTTATTTACTTTGTTGCCTTTAAATATTTCCGATCTGCTACGTTATTTTAAATTTATCAGGCGCCAAGCTGTCAAAAGTGAAAGCAAAACACTGCATTCAATTTATTTTCGTTTTTCTATTTTCTCATCTATATAATGGATTTCTGTTAGGAATTATTTACACTACATTTGTCGCATTGCAACTATGTTAGTTTTTCCATAGAACAATATTATTCCTTTCCTTACACACAGTGCCGTCTGTGAACACCATGGCGTAATAGTCACGTCAACACAAGCATAAATAAACTATGAACCTGCTCCCTAACTTTCAATTCTACCCACAATTCAAATGGGAAACTTTCTCTTCCGCGAATAACGATGCTGTGTGTAAGTTCGGAGCTCGGATTTTACACCCACACACCCTTGTCGACTATACTACCCTCCAAAATTATTATTTTGTCATCACAAGTATATTGCACAGGCTTAAGCCACATGTACGAGTAGATTGTTGTCCTACTTCAGCAAAATCTCTCGCCATGTGTATTATTTTTTCAGAGAGATTATAGTAGCCTGAATTTTGTTGAAGACAACAATTCCGATTATTCCACAGGATATCGTAGTTACCAATTCAATCGGTGCGTTTCTACAATCTCTAACTCCAATAACAATTAGTTAATATTTTCGATTAATATACTGCTCCCTTCATTACACTGTTGGATATCCATCTGAATATCTCCAAGTATATTGATATATGAAACAACGAGTCAAAGTCAGGATAGGAGAAGATTTATTTTTATTTTATTTATTTATTTATTTATTTATTTAACCTGGTAGAGATAAGGCTATCTTCCTTCTCTTTCCCTCTACCAGGGAATTACAACTACAATATTAAGAATACAATTACAATTATAATTACAATTAATATTAAATTTACATATACAATAAAAATCAAAGTACCTACTGAAAGATTAACTGATTAATAAAATCTGGACAGTTTATTGTAAAAGTTAAGAAGAGAGAAACATTTCTCTCATTGATTAAGTACAAATTAAACCTACTCTACGCAGTAAGAAAATGCTTAATAAACTTGCTTTTGAATGCTACTAAATTCCGACAGTCTCTGATGTCACTGGGTAGGGTATTCTACAAGCGCGAGAGCGAGATTTTGTATGATGATGAATACGATGATGTCATGTGTTGGTATGGCTAGTATGCGGCTATTTTGCGTGCGTGTGAAGAGATTATGATATGATGACAGGTAACTGAAACGGGAGGCAAGGTAGGTAGGTGTAGAAGTGTGAAGGACTTGGAAAAGGAGAACAAGAGGATGAAAATTTCTACGTTCGTTAAGCCGTAGCCAGTTTAGAGTTTGGAAGGATGGGGTAATGTGGTCCGCGCGAAGGACATCGCAGACGAAGCGAACACAATACTTATGAACATGTTGTAATTTTTGCGACTGGTTGACATTGTTATGTATATACACTTTTTGCTGGTTGAGTGGAAGAGAAGGCCTTACGGCCTTAACGCTGCCAGCTAAAATAAATTATTATTATTATTATTATTATTATTATTATTATTATTATTATTATGGTCAGTCAGTACAAAATCACAATAATCGAAGTGGGGCATTACTAGTGTTTCCACTGGTATTTTCTTGAGTGATAGCGGAAGGAATTTTCGAATGCTGTTTAAGGAATGTAGTATGGAAAGCACTTTTTTGGTAATATGGGTTACTTGGTTATTCCAGATTAAATGCGTATCAAAGTAAACTCCAAGGTTTTTAACACAGGAAGCAAAAGGGATTATTGTGTCGTTTAACTTGACTGTAAGAGCAGGAGTAATATTGCATAATAGACGTTGATGTCCCACTAGGATTGCTTGTGATTTTCTTGCATTGAGAGTCAAACCAAACTTTCTGGCCCATGCAGATATAGATTCCAGGTCCTCGTTAAGATTTTGTATTGCGTCATTGAGTGAGTCAGGGGCTGTATGGATATATATTTGTAAATCGTCTGTGTAGAGGTGATGCTTACAGTGCTGTAGAGTCGAGGGGATGTCATTTACGTAAATAGTGAATAGTAGTGGTGATAGAACAGATCCCTGTGGGATCAGATATGTCAGAAGGAAGTGAAATAGGAGAGGAGTACGTCAAGGATGCCCTTTATCACCTACCCTTCTGAACATCTACTTGGAGGATTTAGTAAAGAGCTGTTTTCAGAACATGGAAGGAGTGATAGTAGGAGGAAGAAGAATAAAGTGCATAAGATTTTCTGATGATACGGCGTTGTTAGCAGAAGAAGAAATTACACTAAAGGATATGCTACTGGAGCTAAATGACAGCTGTGAACAGTATGGGATGAAGATAAATGCAAACAAGACGAAGAGCATAGTCATAGGAAAAAAATACAGAAGGTAAACTTCACGTCTTCCTGTTAAATTAGGATTTTATCCTGTTCTATTTCAATTGGTGCTATTGTGTTCGGAGGCAGGTGACCAGCTTTCCTGCCAACGTTTCAATGGTAGTTCCTGAGGTCTAGGGGTGTCTAGTTTTGCTGTCATTGCGAGTTTTGGTAAACGATTGTCCGACATCCTCAATACGTGGTCTCTCCATCCTTTTTTTCTTGCTTTTGACCCATTTTACTATGTCCTGTACATCACATATATTTCTAATTTCCTCATTTGTTTTCCTGTCTTGTAAGCTGTATCCTGCGGTGCTTCTTAAGGTTCTCATTTCTTAGTAGTCAACATTTGCTCAGTCTTTTTCGTTTCGACTCTCGTTTCAGTAGCATAAGTGAGAATGGGCCTAACACATGTTTTATAGATCAACTTGCGAATTCTAAATCAGGCAGTAGAGAAAGTAGACAGCTTCAAATACTTTGGATGTACTGTAAGCAGTAACATAAGCTGCTGCCAGGAAGTCAAAAGGAGGATAGCAATGGCCAAGGAAGCTTTTAATAGAAAAAGGAGTATTTTCTGCTGACCTCTGGAAAAAAGAACTAAGGAAGAGACTAGTGAAGTGCTTTGTATGAAGTGTGGCATTGTATTTGGGTAGAAACATGAACATTACGACGAAGTGAAGAGAAGCGAATGGAAGCATTTGAAATGTGGACATGGAAAATGGAACGTATGAAGTGGAGAGATAGATAAAGAAATGGAGCTGTGTTGGAAAGAGTGGGTGAAGAAAGAATGATGCTGAAACTCATCTGGAAGAGGAAAAGGAATTGATTGGGCCACTGGTTGAGAAGAAACTGCCTACTGAATGATGCACTGAAAAGAATGGTGAACGGGAGAACAGTTCGGAGTAGAAGAAGATATCAAATCATAGACGACATTAGGATATATGGATCATATGAGGAAACGAAGAGCAAAACACAAAATAGTATAAGTACGTGTTCTTTAGACGGCGTTATTCTGAGTATGTTTATTTGTTAATTAAGGTAAGATGGCTAAATTCAAGTAGTCCATTTCACAAAAAAGTGTTTTCGTATGATTCATATTTGCGTACGGAATCGGCCTGTAAGGAGGTTATTTCAAGAAATATTCTTATGCGTCAAAGTTCCAGGTCGGAATACGGTTCGTAGATTGGCAAATAAAGTTCGTAAAACGGTTAGTGATCAAGATAAGAAGTCGAGAAAGCCACGACTTTTTACTTTCTACTACAAATATAGATCCACATGTCGATGAGACGTCTTTATTACGGCGGTGAAGTTTGGACTTCGGAAATAAGACTTACCAAAACTGAATATTGCAATCAATTTCCATTCATTCTCGTCAAAAATTTACCTGATCGTAAAACACAGAATTTTTGTTGTTTTTTTTTTGTACTTTATTTTATTGCTGCGTGTCCACACCTGTGGGGTAACGGTTAGCGCGTCCGGCCGCGAAACTAAGTGCCCCGGTTTCGAATCCCGGTCGGAGCAAGTTACCTGGTTGAGGATTTTTCTGGGGTTTCCGCTGAACCCAATTTGAGAAAATGCTGGGTAAATTTCGGTGCTGGATCCTGGACTCATTTCACCGGCTTTATCACCTTCATCTCATTCAGACGCTAAATAACCTGAGATGTTGATACAGCATCGTAAAATAACCTACTAAAAATTATTGCTGCGTAGAAGTCATTATCTAAGGAGTTACAATTTTTAGTTAAGTGAAGTAGCCTATAGTGAAGCCACAACATCAATATTATGTCTATTACATAATTCAAAGTATCATTACATAAAAATGCAGGCTATAATGTTTTACCATATAATTTTTAAAGTTGTACAAATTCGTATCTCCGTAGACAGTAGAAACTAAACGAATTTCATTCCGACATTTTTATTCTGTCTCTCTGCTATGCTCTGGTTAGAGAAATAGGCTACTGGAAGAGCTGGTATTTGGATTTGTGTGAGAGAAACATGGCAGCTGGGATTTGAGAGGAGATTTCTGTCACGCCTAATATCCCTGTCTTATTTTTCTTTCACTTTCACTGACATGGAGCTTCAGGTGGCGTTCCTGAACAAGGGACACGCCCTGACATCGAATTACATGCAACATGCTGCATTCAATTGCTATTATTATTATTATTATTATTATTATTATTATTATTATTATTATTATTGTTATTATTATTATTATTATTATTGTTATTATTAAACAGCAATAGAATTTATTATCTATATAAGAAAATGAGAAAATATTTGAAAGAAATAAGAACCCAAATGTGAAAGAACTGTGAATTTATGTGAATATACAAGTGATGCTACATTTTGAGTCTTCATGGCTATAATAGGTATGACTGCGCCGTACGTATACGTGTATTATGCGGCCTCATGACGTCTAAAAGCAATAATTTTACACGTTTCTTCTTATTCCCTCCTTTAACAGTTTTCTTAGGTATAAAGTATAATATGTCTCAAATTAGTAATTATTATTTATCTTAATGGTATATAATTATGGATATGGATATTTATTAATAATGGTTCACAAAAAGTACATAAACTTAATAAATTACAATTAACATATAGGTACACGAATATCAATTAGGCCTATACGCAATAAATATACACTTAATACCTCATTTTCCATCCTATATCTATAGTATTTCAATTTATGTTGGCTTTAACTTGCACTTACATGTAGTTTTAGTGCAAGTTTCAACCAAGCGCGTTTATTTAAAACAAAAAAGACCTTAAAGCTATTTACATATTACTTTTTTAATTTTTTAACTCTACAATAAACAAGTGTAGGCTACATCAGTCTTTCCTGTTGCTCTATTTGTCCAGTATTTATGTTTAATTTTTAGGTCTTATTTTACATAATAACTTATTATTTCAAATAGGTGAGCAGATGTCGACATACAGTACTGTAAAGTCATGAGCCTGAAATAGCTGAATCGGTACATTCAATATGTAGGTTAATCTTTACTCTTGCACTATTTTTCTTGTTAGCAGAATCGTTTGTGTAACTTCTATGAAGACTACCGCATACCTGTTTAAACACACACTTGACAAGTTGCTTACATAATCAGCCTCAATTCCGTTTCATCATTGTATCGCATGCACTCATTTTCGATTCATTGCTATTATGTTGACTAATAAATTTATTATAAATGCATTGTATATAATTATAATTAATATATTTAGTGTTCAAATAAATATAATCAGTCAAGAATTATTTAAGGGCTTAGACATGTTCCCTGGTCAGTCTTAAGGAAACTTAAAACTTAATTTGTCTTAACCGACTTGTGACTATACACATTTTCATTATTATCACTATTTGCATTCATGAATTTATATGTACTATCTGGTAGAATGGAAGAGGAGACGCTACGGACTTAATCCTGTGAGATTAAATAAATAAATAAATAAATGAATAAATAAATAAATAAATACATGTACAACCTATCCAGTTAAATAATTTGTTTCAAAAGTAATTCAATTACATGCTCTCACTTGATTTTTCTTTAGTTATTTTCATTAAACAGGAAAGGGGATGATATAAATATGATATGTTATTAATTATATGACTACTATAAACGAAATAATAAAGTTTATTTCGTTTATAATTATGTGCTGAATAATAATTCATTTTGGCAAACAACCTATACAATAGCTAAGGTCGAACATTAACGCACATTGAAGCTACTATTCTGCTGTGCGATTCTTCCCACCCAATTATTAGTTACACGTTGCCAACGTGATATACTCGTACAGAGTGAACAGTTGAATGGTATACGCCAACCGGTTTCCCTTTAAACAGGTTAGCGCTCTAACAATCGCTGATTACGGCGACCATTCCCTATTCGCACTGAAAAAAACCATGGCAGAGTTATATGTATTTGTGATGGGCATGTTGGTATCGTGAGGACATGCCATTATATTTGTACTATGGATTGTCGATTATTATAAATATTACACCAAGAACAAAACAATTTGTGACATTCTGTCCTAAATTTGGAATGCCAACAACAACAATATTAAGGAAATTTCTGTGATAGCTTTGGAGGGTTCTCTGCAGATTTTACGGCGAAACTTGTAATGTCACACCTTAACTGTTACTGTTAAACATTCTTTGTCTTTGGCAACGTCACCAAGTTGAGGAAGATTAGTTATTATTTTAGCACGATTATTATTAGCAGATTAAACATCGAAATAAATTACTTTTATTTACTATTGTTAGTAAAGTGAGTCATTGTCCCACATATTTACATTTCATACACATTAAATTGCAATTAATTTGACAATTGCAAATAAACAAGAAATATTGTTTTAAAATGACGAAAATGGCATTTATTATTGCATTAGTAAGAAAAAGGCAAAAATAGGCAAAATAAAAATTCCTCCTATCATTAAATACTTACAAGGTCGAAATACAACAGTGTTCATAAGTTAAGATTAAAGATAATGTAGATAATTATTACAATTGTCTGAACACTATTTATTAATAAAATGAATAAAATAAATAAATTTGGTTAGAAACCATACATGTTTCGGGGGCTGTGCTCCCCCATCATCAGTGGTTGTACCACGACTACGGTGTAGATGTTCTACCGCGTGTCGTATCTTAAAGAGGTTGGTCAGTCCTCTTTAAGATACGACACGCGGTAGAACATCTATACCGTAGTCGTGGTACAACCACTGATGATGGGGGAGCACAGCCCCCGAAACATGTAGCTATGGTTTCTAACCAATTTTATTTATTTTATTCATTTTATTAATAAATAGTGTTCAGACAACTGTAATAATTATCTACATTATCTTTAATATTGCCCCTATCACTTTGATTTAGCCCAAATCAGATTTATATTTTAAAAAATAATGATTTACTTCCACTCAGTAAAAAAAGACATTTTGCCTAACATCCGGACTCTAGTTAAAATAATCCTCATCCTCGAACATTTCTCGAATGACTGACATTCAAACATTAGTTAATTAAAGTGCTAGCAGAATCACATTGAAAGCAGATAAATTTACACTCACTCTCAACTTCATTAAAAATGAAGCGCAACATCGTTGTAACATACATATCGGTTTTAACATTTTATTTTAAATAATGTGTCCTATTACTTTCCAACCACTAAGGACGCACTATAGTCAGCTTTTGAATCATGGAAGGGTACTTCATGAAGGAGGTGAACGCCATTTATCACAGTTTCAATATTTATTGTTTTGGAAATTTATATGACAATGAAAGTGGAATCAATACTCATGCAAAAACAGGACAACATCGGCGTCAATTCTTCCGTAGAGCACACTGAAACATATTCTTTGCTGTTACCGAAGGCTTCTTGTGTTGGTAGGTGGAATTGAAGATAGCAAGGTGTAATTTGGCGAGATCAGACCAAATATTTGCCAATTAATTACCTGATGTTCGCATTACAGTTGGAAAAAACATTGGAACGAAATTAATTATAGAGGATTCCACGTTAAGAAAAAAGCATTGGTCGTATAGGCCTTGATTAGTGCACTGTTGCCGCAAGGTGCCTCCGTTAGAAGAAAGAGGGAGGTATAGTATCTCTGTCTCACTCTCTTCCTAACACGTACAGTTTATCGCACAAAATAGGCACGTCGAGTCCAAATGATTGAAAAAACCTATTAATGCCATAATGACTTGTGAAAAAAAACATACATTATAATTTATATACATTACAATTAAACTTCGGTCATTTAGGCCATTAACCAACTTTTAGGTACCTGAACTAAACTATGTTATAAAATAATAAAAAATAGGCATTAAAATACAGTTTAGACACCTGAAAGTAAACTTTTAGACAGCTGGAAATACGATTTTAGGACCTAAATACTTTGTACCCTCTCAAAGTAAAATATAACTATAATGATGCAAATAATTATTGAATATTAAGTATTACGCTATACAGTGATAGTAAAACAATTATTGTGATTATAAACTCATTTCATTAAATCTTAAATTATGAATAGTCAACTTATTATTAATGAATTCATTTGCCTCATTGCTCTGTATGGCTGCTAATACATATGTCTCAATATTAGAATTAAACTAGTTAATTTCTTATTAACACATTGTTCATAATTGGCTTTTCAGGACATAATGATCAATGATCATAATATAAACCTAAATTTTATGCTGTGAGACTTTAACTTTTGTTAGTTTTGCGCTTATAAAATGGTTCTATCTTTCCACGCAACACTGTTCTTTTGTATTTACACTGCCCGCTCAAGTGCTCAAAAACCCTGTTACTTTCAGGGAATTTTTACATTCCTACAACCAAACTATTACAATGTCTTTGAGCCAGAACTTTCTCTTTCATTGCTGCACTAAAGATACCTCGTCCGTGTCGGACTGATTTGCCTCCCTGCCTTCCAATGAGGCGATCGGATTCGATTCCATCTGAGCCAGGAAGAAATTTGTGGTGGACAAAGCGGGCTCTCGGGGTTCTCCTGTTTCAGTACACCTCAAAACCCTTATTCTAAGAGTCCCGAGTGAGTCCTCTAAAACAAATACAAAATGGCTGATAGTTGTACAAATTTATTTTTAATAAAGACTATTACTGCTACACGAAAAATTAAAAACACATATTAAGAAAATAGAAATAGGTATTTTTCTACTCTAAAACTTTGAAATAACTCATAATGGGGATAAATTGCTATTTTATGGACGATAAAACTCATACCAAATGTTAACATTTTGTGTAAAACTTGAAGTTATTTCAGTAGTGTTAGTTTATTCCTGAAAAAAAAAAAAAAATTGGCATTTAACCTAAAATCCGAGTTCTATTTAGAGCATATTACATGCAGTATACATATATTTCTGAACATCGCAGGCGATGTTATATGTGTTTTAACAGTGTGAAATCTTGGCTTCAATTGTACCGCCCCTACTTGTCTGTTGAAGTCCACAGTGGAGATGTTTGGCAAGAAAGCGGAAGGCTATTCCACCAATTTAGCTGTTACCTCGTTATTCGTAAATTAAATATATAGTAATTTTAGAAGTGTAACAATATTTTAGCACATGAAATCACTCTAGTTCTCAATGAAATTGTGTTCGATTACTTAAAGGGAACTAATTAATCATCATTCTCAAGAAAATATTTATAAATAGTTGATGGGAACAGCCCCCATCAATGCTTTTTTTCTTAACGTGAAATCATCTATAGGTAAATCGCTCCGGCATATAAACCTATGTATAAACGCAATTTCATATCTGAAGATCAACTCACTACCGCTTTAGCAACGTCGAGTGGCTGTCACTCACCTTAAAACTCGCTGAAATAATAAACGCCTATAAACGAGATAATTGAATTGAAGATCTTAGGTTTATATTTCAAATTTCATAACCGTGCGTAGAATCAAAAGATATTGCCGCCTACAGAGAAACGCGACGAAGAAATTTCATGGAGGAATCCTCTTGGCGATAAGCAACGTCATTCAATCATCCTTCGGTGAAGATCGTATACTGGCATCTAGGCTTCTTGTCCTTAAACTGCCTGTCTCACGAAATTTATTCAACAGTTTATGAATAGCTGTGCCACTTGCAACATTGTAAAGGGGGATTTTTTTCTTGAAATCATCTTTCAACTTCACAAGCTGGCGTGTTAGCACATGTGACTCGTATAAAAACACTCTCTGTGAAATGGAATACTTTAACATATCTTTTATCATTTCTGGTTATCTAATATCACAATGCGGAAAAAAAAATTGACGCGGCAACACTGTAGTCGGCCACCGGCGTAACTCAAGCGGTGGAGTGTTGCGCTCAGGCGTGGGTTCGAATCCCTCTTGGGGTGATTACCTGGTTTGAAATTTTCCTAGATTTTTATAAGACGAATCTAATAATTCCATGGTTATTTCTGGAACTCGTCTCGCAAAATACCATCTCGCTGTCACCAGATCCGTCTGAGCGTAATAACCTCGTAGTTAATAAAGCGTCGTTAAATCATCAATTAAACACATTAGTCGGATGGCCTTGATTCTGAATTATCCGTCTGTGCTGAGAAATCGTGTGCGAAATACACGTCGACTGAAAGGAAGTCACTGAACTTTCCACCTCTCTTTTATTTTGTTAGGAGTGGATACAATGTCGTGATGATCTCAAGTCTGCGAATTCACTATGGACTTATTGCAAGGCAGAAAATACACGTAAATCACATAATGAGATTTTGTATGTTGGATGAGTTAACAGTGATCTGTGCCAGAGTGGTTAAATTTGGTTTTGTAATGTTTCCTTGTCAGGACCATTTTGTTCGCGTGCGTTTTAACCTTATCTACAATTCTACCCGGCACACAGTTGTCCAAAACGCAAATTTAATGTGACAAACTAATAATATTTCAGCTGCCTGACAGGTGTTTTTGAAACTTTATACAGTAGTTACAGGTAGCGTATTTGTTTTTTATACAAACTCTGATTACATTTGTATAAGGGGAACCGCCCCTTATAGGGGGGTTCATTTAGACAAAATTAGTAACTGTTCTCTTATCTAGCAAATTTTTATGAAACTTTGTACAGTAATTACAGAGTGCATATTTGTTTTGTGTACAAACTCTGATTGCAGTTGTCTAAGAGGAACTGCCCCTTATAGGAGGGCGTATTTTACACAAAATTAAGAACTATAATTAAGGACGATATGTCCACACCTATATAGTAACGATTAGTGCGTCTGGCTGCGAAACCAGGTGGCCCGGGTTCGAATCCCAGTCGGGACAAGTTACCTGGTTGAAGTTTTTTCTGGGGTTTTCCCTCAACTCAATCTAAGCAAATGCTGGGTAACCCCGGACTCATTTCACTGACATTATCACCTTCATTTCATTCAAACGCTAAATAACCTGAGATGTTCATACAGCGTCGTAAAATAATTGACTAAAAAACAACTTTTATGAATAAAATGTTTTAATTTGGAAATTAAGATTTCGATATAATCATTTTCTTTTCTTTATATTTCTGGAGAATGTTTCACAATTTGTAATCTTATTGGGCAGCAGTATCTCGTGAAGGATGTTCTTGAATTTTGCCTCTATATTTACAGTGGAATTTGTTTCGGTTATTATACAGTGGAATCTGTTTTAGTTACCAATCTCAATGGAGTCATATATGTTAGTAACATATCACAGTCCGTCGCATTCAAGTCTTTGAGAAATACTTGCTTATAAAGAGACTGACTGGAACTACCGTCAAACTCCCATTTATGAATCATTTTAAGTTAACAGTTATAGTCGCTCTTCATTGCACTAGGTATGACTTTATTTTATTATACAGGGCTTTCATTTCAAAACGTCCTACTTTATATAACTAATTATTTAAATTGAATTCAATTTAAACAAAAACACGTCAATTTATATATTGAGGGGGAAGTCTGAAACCATACTTAATTGAGGGGTTGGGTGCAAGAAAGGCACTTCTCTCAAATGCAAGTTTTGAGAAAATTGATGTTAAAAATTCAAACCGTAATAATGTGATCTATGCACAACTTTAACTTTTGGATACTCATGACCTCTATGATCACAGTATTGAACTACAACTTGGTGATCATATGCATAACAGATCACAGAACACAGTAAAGCGTTTTACTCAAAAAGGGCACATCCTTTTGGCACCCAGCCCCTCAATTATATATTTCACCTCTTATCCCCAGCTGCCTCCTTTAGAAATTTCAAATGACACTCCTATATTTTTATACTTAAATATGAAAGCGCATTCAATTGTTTATACACCTCATTAATTTATTTCACATTTTTTTTTTGTTTCATATCGTTGCCTGGCAACCTCGATTGTTGTTACTGTTGATTAGGGCTGAAGCTACAACAGGGCTGGGCACATTACGTGATTCTGAGAAATGAGCGCTGTGTGCTTTAAAGAGCGGATCTTGCGAGCACTGTGACGTATGCATACTGTACGTCATTCAGTGTCGGTGCAGTGGTGACTCTGCAGTATGATGGCGAACTTTGAAGACGGAGCTTCCCCTCATACACTAAAGCGGCCCGCTATTCCCAATGCTTTTAATGTATCATGGGAGGAGGAGTTCTTTTTGGTAGAGAGCAGTGGATTAGCAAAATGTTTAATTTGGCATAAAACACAACACTGATTAAGAAGTTCAATATGCAACGACATTATTCTTTACAACATGCTACTGAATATGACAAATATGTTGGTAATGAACGCCATAAATAATACAACTTAAAGAAAATGTTTCTCAGGTACATTATATTAGAGTATCTATTTGATATTTACATTGCATTGTAAGTTATTATACATTTAGTAATATATAATTTTAAATTATACAAGTATTATGATATATCATAGTATAGTATATTACAGTTCATGATATAACTTATATCATATATCATATCGTATCGTATCGTATCTTATCGTATCGTATCGTATCGCATCGCATCGTATCATATCATATATCATATCATATATCATATCATATATCATATCATATATCATATCATATCATATCATATCATATCATATCATATCATATCATATCATATCATATCATATCATATCATATATCATATCATATCATATCATATCATATCATATCATATCATATCATATCATATCATATCATATCATATCATATCATATCATATCATATCATATTATATTATATTATATTATATTATATTATATTATATTATATTATATTATATTATATTATATTATATATTAACAGGATGACAATAATGCACTTAGTGAATCGGTCATGAGAATTAGCTACAAAATTTGCCACGAAATTGCAAAGGAATTGAAAATATTCAACGAAGGTGAATTCATCAAGCGATGTTTAATTATATTGGCAGATGAACTCTGTTCACAGCAAGTAGGGGAAGTGGAAGCCATGTCTCGTAGAACCGTGGTGAGGAGGTTGCAGTATGCGCGTATGGGTTATGGAAATAAGCCTAATGATTTGTGTGTGTGCATAGAGCGAAGTTTATTCCATTAAATTAATAAAAGTGTTATAAAGTCTGTGCTGTACAATGGTTTGATGTAATATCCTTATAAACTATTATGTATTCACAGACTGAATGACTAGAACAACCGTGGCTCTTGTTATATTAATGCAGCGAAGGTAGCTGTAATGCGAGTCCGCCACTGCGTGAGCGTTCTGCTCTGGCTTGCCTTGCGGAGCGAGAGCAGCTCTGGCCGACTAAATGGAGCCGCTGTCATGGCCCGGCCCTGAGCTACAACTACCATTGAATATTTCTCGCAATAGTTGAGTTGGTGTATTAAATTATTGTAAAATGGTGTATGCCCTTCAAGAGAGAACAGAAATCATATTTATTTATGGAGCTGAAAGCCGTTGCGTTCGTGAGGTTTTCTTCAATGATAATCGGTCCAACAACATCTTCTCCAAAAATTCCAGACCAGACATTGATCTTCTGAGGAAATTGGGTATTATCTTGACGAAACACATGAAGATTTTCAATGTCCCATTACCTACAATTGTGCTTGTTGACAAACCCATTTAGGAAAAAGTAGTTTCATCACTAAAGCAAATATTTTTTGTCAAATGTGGATCATTTTCAATTCTCTGAGACATCTGTTCACAAAATTCTACTCTTATATTAAAATCGTCTTCGCTGAGCTGTTGGTGACTTTGTATTTTCTAGGGGAAAAATTTGTCCATTTTCAACACTTTATGTAGGCTATGGAACCAACCGAATTGTTTGTTATAGTAGTTACTTTCGGAATGGAATGACCTAGTATTTCAGTCTGGGAAGTTTCATGGAGTTTTCTAGGTTGGCCATTTGCTTCATTGCACAAAGAACCAGTTTATTCAAATTTCCGTAGGCCTACTAGATCTATGACGTAACCACAGTCTAGTATATACAGTCGCGAAGCTCAATACGTAGTAAATATGCAAACATTAGATAGTTGCTCTCCACTAGGATCACTAATAACGCCTCATTACAGGCAATGAAAAATAGTACCGTCACAGTTTATTGTTCCTAGCACCCTCAAAACTCAAGCTTCGTGACTGTATATAGTAGACTGTGACATAACGGTGACTTGCGTTTTTCTCAGGATGCCTCTCGTTCAAAGTTCTAGCAGTTCTACGAGCACAACGGTTTTCATGATAAATTTATATTTTGTGATTGTATACCATTAATTGTTTACGTTATTTGTGTTTTGACAGTCTTCTAATTGTTAGTTTTAAAAATATAATAATAATAATAATAATAATAATAATAATAATAATAATAATGGTGGTGGTAGTGGTAGTGGTTACCTGAAACATAAATACTGTACACCGGTAATAATTGGGAAGTTATCGATATAGACGTGCTCTGTCCATATGAAGACATGCTTTTGTCAATATTATACAACATAGTAAACAATATATTAAGCTTCATAATCTCTTTATTACGTTGTATAATAATGACAGTATTAGTAATTAAGTAAAATATACGATTAATGACAAGATACATTTTTAAATTACAGTCAATTTTATTATAAGATAATTTTATACAAATTTAATTTATTTTAATTTCTGTAATTTAATTTGAATTCCTTGGTTGTTTGTTTATTACCACAGAGAGAATGATAATCATTTCAAACCGTTAGTCAATCATTTGATTTGTATACATGATTTTTAAATAAGTTAGATATAAAATTGCTTAATTTATATATTCTACAGCCATCATAATGTAAATTTATGTATCCGACATTGTTTGATGAAGTGCCTGACGATGCCCAAGGGCGAAAACGTGAGCACATTAATTTGTCCTTAACATTCAATGAATATTTACATTTGTAAGTGTTGTTGATGTTCTTTTAAACTATGATAAGTCATTTAGACTGAATACCAAAATAAACATTATATTATTTTATATTGTATATTGACTATCTGAAAAATAACTATTACCATGCTTACTAAGATGCTTTTGTCAGTTGATATTATCTATTTATCGGTATGATATATTAATGTTTGCCTTTCTTTTTCTTATAAAATAGCCATGTTTAACTTCTTGTTCATAAAATGTTAATTACCAGTAATGATAATAATGATAATGTTAATGATAATGATAATAATAATAATAATAATAATAATAATAATAATCGTAATCATTCGTGGCTTTTATGACACATACTGGACAGTAACTTATATTTTTAAGGTTTATAATAATGGTTTCCCACGTTATATCTTATTATAATAAATATGAAAATTGTTTTAAATCTAAATACTTTTAGTACAAAATAATTTACGGGCTCCGACTGACTAATTACTCTGAATAATTAAATAATAAAATTTCTCTGTCTAGTGTTTTCTGATTTCTGTAGATGTTACCTTACTGATGATTAACGCAATCTACTTATACTATAAGAACTTGTTCTCCAAGTCCTTCTAATACGGGAAGTAATAAACTGAAAGAAGCTTCTAGCCGTTAAGTTTAAACTCTCGTTCTTATGAGAGATACTTAACAAATACCAACACCCTTGCCCTCTCGCTCTAACCTCACTTCAAACCGAAGCAGACTTCACGCCAACCAACAAACATTTCACGCCCTGAACAACTTTCATAACCTCTTCCACCCACATCGAATACCCGCTTCAGTCGACACAAATGAGTGCTGCAATATGCCCCCAAGACTTATACCCAACTTCTTCACTACAAGTTTTGAGAGAGAAAGAGAGAGACGAATATTTTGTGATCCATCAAGTGCGCCTTCCCCAACCACTTTTCTTCCAACGTCTGGTCTTGTAAAATTCAGTAGAGACGTTTGTCATCCTCGGCAGATAGACAATATCACAACAGACACCGAATAATAAAAATACTATTAATGTTACATTAGATTGTACTTGGAGTCAAATTAAATCTAAGGTTCTCGGGTTCAGTTCCAGTCCAGGGAAGTCATCGTTCCCTTTCCTTAAACGAGAGAACTTCAGGCAAATTTTGACTCCCGTTTTTCACAAACATTATAAATATTTGAAATGGTATACAGGGATAATGTACAGTGCGTTCCCAGTGCAGACTGGTCCCAGGCGGTCATGCTCCGTCGGCTTTATGACGGTAGTGTGGAGCGCACGTCCCGGTGAAGCTAAAGCCTTGGTTTTTCTGGACCGACGCATGCGACGTGCGAGGTGCGAGGCCCGCTTCGCACAAATCCGGACTACACGAGAGATAGTGAGTGGTTTCTATAGCTGCGAGATGCGAGGTCTCCGCACCTCGTAGCCATAGAAACCACTCACTATCTCTCGTGTAGTACAGATTTGTGCGAGACGAGCCTCGCACCTCGCACGTCGCATGCGTCAGTTCAGAAAAACCAAGGCTTTAGTGGCAGAGGTTGGAGTGGGACTGGTCTGCATTCTAAAACCGACGATCTAATTATCTGCCTGAAATTGCTCTTGCGTAATATAAGCCTATTGCTAACTGAGAGTAAACGAAGGGACCGAAAAACGGATGTTGCTGATTAATGCCGGCACAATCTTCCAAACTCTAATATTATATTACTAGTAATTAGATTTGATTACTTTTATCTTAAATGTTAACTAAATAATGAGTACGTTTCAGTTGTAAACAAAATGAAGACGAGTACAGTAGGTCACTTTATCTATGAACAGGCATATGTATTCTATATTTAGGGTTACCATAGTTTGGGCAGCTAAATTACGGACACATTATTAGTAACTTATGTAATAATAAAATTGCTCCTGTATAGCATGTAGTTATTATTATTAGTGTTATTATTATTAGTATTATTATTATTATTATTATTATTATTATTATTATTATTATTATTATTGTTACAATAGGCCTACAGATAGAACAGACCTTCAAATTATAGATATATCCTGCTAAATACGGGCGTTTGGTATCCCTAAATCTGTATGTTAAAATGCAACGTTTTGACATTTTGTTTCAACAAGCCTAACCGCTTTACACTTTATTGCAAATAGTCAGGGTGGCAACATGATAAAAATTAAATCTTAAATCCTCTATGTCGTGATATTCAAATATTTTTCTACACTACGAGGAAGTCGTGTTCAAATAGATAAAATAAATAAAATAACATAAAATGTAATGCTCGAAACAGAAAATACGGACATTTCCACATTTCTTCGTAAGTACAGTACGGACTCGGACAAGTAACTGAAAATACGACATGTCCGTACGAAATACGGAAGTATGACAACCCTAGGTATATTACTAGACATAGTTAACTTATTTGCTTTGTTGTTATGATTGAAATCCTATCTCTACTAATTATTAAGGCCCGAAAGTTTAACCATTTTATAAGCACGTTACTGGTGCATGGTGTTGGTTTAGTGAACAGTGAATTTTGTGTAACTGTAACCTACATAATCGACACAGGATGTAAAGTAGATAACACAGCACACTAACATGACCATCTGTGTTTGGTGGTTGATATTGAAGCCTCAGCCTTACTATTACCCCTAATTACATATATTGGAGCTTCTATCGTATTGGCCATTCCTATGTTATGAAATGGCAATATAAAAATAGAACAAACACCAGGGCCTCAACTTTAGAAAATATATTTCTTTGGTAATGATTGCCAGATAGAAGTACTGCTGCAAGCTATTACTTACCACAGTCTAGCATATACAGTCACGAAGCTCAGTACGTAGGGAATATGCATCCATAAATAGTTTCTAACCACTAGGATCGCTTCTATCGCTTCATTACAGACAATGCGAAATAGTACCGGCACAGTCTATTGTTCTTAGTACCCTCAACAACTCAAGCTTCGTGACTGTATATACTAGACTGTGCAATTCCATCAGGGTTAACTTATAACGTGACTTCTTTTACAGTCGCTAGATGGCAGCATAGTGAAAATGATAAAAATTGTTGTCTTGAAAGCCCATAAGGCTGATCAATCTGTTATATGTGATCAGAGCTATTACATAATGCAGATACAAATTTCTGTACTCGCGTTACAAAGATCTCACTCAGGCTTCTGCGCTCAATTTATGGTTAGAAAGAGCTCACTCAGACAATGCACTGATACATTATTTTAACGTTTGTGCTCGTTATATGAGATAGTTTTTTTTGTGAACATACAATGTGTTTATCATTCATTCATTCATTCATTCATTCATAGTGTTCTGACCAAGGGCAGGTCTTTCATTGCAAACCCAGCTTTCTCCAGTATTTTCTATATTCTGCCTTCCTCTTTGTCTCCTCATATGAGCCATATATCTTAATGTCGTCTACCATCTGATACCTTCTTCTACCCCGAACTCTTCTCCCATTCATCATTAATTCCAGTGTATCCTTCAGGAGGCAGTTTCTTCTCAATCAATGACCCAGCCAATTCCTTTTCCTCTTTCTGACGAGTTTCAGCATCATTCTTTCTTCATCCACTTTTTCCAACACAGTTTCGTTTCTTATTCTGTCTGTCCACTTCACACGCTCCATCCTTCTCATATCAACATTTGAAATGCTTCTAGTCGTTTCTCTTCACTTCGTCGCAATATCTATGTTTCTGCCCTATACAATGCCACACAAAGCACTTCACTAGTCCCATTCTTTGTTTATCGTTAATAGATAATAATATGTTATTGTTACGATAGTGCCATATATATTTTGAAGTTAACAGTCTAAACGTCATGTTTTCATTATTTGGGGACAGGGATGTAGCTTGCGCCATTGAAATTAACGCAAAATATAAACACACTGGGATGCACAATAGGCCTTAGTATGGCCGACGTGTAAAGGGTCATTCTAACTCGCCCGTAGCTACCGTGACCTAACCTAACCTAACCTAACCTAACCTAACCTAACCTAACCTAACCTAAGCTAGAAACACTATTATGCCAGTGCAATATACGAAATTAAACATCCTGTATTCCTAAGCGATGAATGATAGCTATGTAATTCTGATATGTAGGGTGTTGAAAATGATTCAGTAGATTTGGTAAATGATTTTTAAATAAATATCACACAGTATTACGGAAAAATTCTTTCCAGCTCTCAAGTACATGAATCATTTGCAATTTAAATAAATATCTAGGTATTTAGATCAGAGATGACGTGATATTTTGTTCTTTGAATATTTGCCAAAATAGAAGTGTAATATTAGCTACAGGTAAGAACCACATACAGAAACCTACTTTCTCTCTTTTTCGTACCACAGCGATAGCGTTCAAAAGTAAAGCTTATTGGACAAACAGATTTCCATACTCAGATTTTTATCTGTTATGAAACAAAATATGTCGATTATTAATTATTGTAGTACAAATATTAGAGATATGAACAAAATTTCCGAAAATATTAACATGACTTAAAATAACCAAACAGAAATTTTAATTGAATAATGACACTTTCTAACAAAGTTAGTGTAGTTTAAAAAAAAAAGAAGGTTTTGCTCGTATTTTTATTTTAAATGTCCATAAATAATTTAATCCTTTCTCACTTTTAATCATCTTTTAAAACGCTGGATCCTACCCTTCCAATCTTCACTTGTGGTGTTAGCATGTTGAATAAGCTGTCTTCATTCTGAACTTCCGGAGTAAAAAAGTTTTGCTTACTTCCCGTCGACTATACTCTTCAAAAGAGATAAAAATCGGAAATTGATGATATAGGGGGCCAAAGAATCGAACAACACAAGGAACCCGATAGGAAGAGAAACAAGAATCTTAAAGAATTCCCTATCTTCTCCTTTTCTCTTCATCTGATGCTCGCAGAGGGACTGTATGTATCTGTCTGTATGCCACATAGGCTTTGTTATGTGTTAGTATAGACAGCAGTGACTGGATCTGGCTTACAGCGTGCTGGATTCCCCTCGTATTGATTCAATGTGTGAAAATAGGTAACAGAGAGGGTTAGATAGCGAGAAAGAGATGCTGTAGTCGGGACACAGTGTCCCTCTCACTCTGTGGAAGGTAGACCGCCTAAAGGGAATGATGTTGGTTGGAATTATATTCAAATACTAGCCGGAAGTATGGATTTCGTTTCGGGGAGATGCGGTATAGATAGTCGGGTATACGAGGCTTTCCTTGAACTAGGTCGCGTCTCTGTCGTTTTATATTTTCTCATTTTCCATATTCTACCTGTACATATATTTGGGAAACAAATTTCATCCCTTGTGATCCGTGCATTAAAGTCAATAGTAATACGATCAATATCTAAACAAAAATGTAAAAATACGGATAATGAATATTATTGTGAAGAAATGTGAAGACGAAATATCTCGAAGCACTTGGAAATAGTGAATGAAAACATAATATTACATATTTTCTCAAGATGAATTTGTTATTTTTTAATTTAGCTGCCCATTTAAAATAAATGAGAAATAGAATTAACGGAATTGTTGCTCAGTGCCTATGTAGTTACAGTACATAATATATACAATATATACAGGGAGAGAAAAAGGAATGATCAGTTATAGAAGTATTCAGGTAATATGGAGATACGTGCCAACGATTGTTCATTATATTTTCCTGTCAATACTGTCAGTATTCAACGTCATCGTCATCTTTAAAATTCTTCTTTTTATTCTTCTTCACTATAAGCCTGTTGACCGTTTCACTCACAGAATTTTTCCTCCCATCTTCTTCTCTCTACGAGACTGGGTTTGATACAATAATCCTGCCAGTTTATCTTGTGATATTAAACTGTATTAAATGCATTTCAGTTTCTCTCTCTTCACTGCCGAGTTATGCTCTTATCAGAGCTATTCGGATTTGTAAGTTCACTAGATATTCTTCATGATATGATGCGGTACAACACCTTGTACTTGAATTTGTTCGTAATGAATTTATTTATGTAGGCCTACGTATGTGTTCATGTGTGCGTGGCATGTTATGTATGTATGTATGTATGTATGTATGTATGTATGTATGTATGTATGTATGTATGTATATGTATGTAAATGTTATGTATGTATGTATGTAAATGTTACGTATGTATGTATGTACGTATGTATGTATCCTTTTTTTTTAGCAACATGTTCCATTACAAATGAGAAGTAATACTACATGACTAAGTTTACCTGTAAGTACATTATCGATTTACATTGTATATTATTACGTTGCTATTCTCGGTTAAGTATGGATTAGTGTAGTTCATCTGCGATATGTAGCTGTCAAGATAATATTGTTACTTCTTAATCTAACTTATTTTCCTAACCTATGAAGTACTAGAATCTATTTACATATTCTAGCATTTAAATATTTACAGTATTTTACATATTTACTATCTTTTTGATGAGGCTATTTTCAAATAAATTTTATCTTCTAATATTCCAGCTTATTTACAGAATATAATTAACCCATTTTCGGGCCTTATCACTTAATTCTGACTTTTAACCTCTTTATCTTATCTCCTTATGTAATGTATGTATGTATGTATGTATGTATGTATGTATGTATGTATGTATGTATGTATGTATTGTTATGTTATGTTATGTTATGTTATGTTATGTTATGTTATGTTATGTTATGTTATGTTATGTTATGTATGTATGTATGTATGTATGTATGTATGTATGTACGTGTATAAATGTTTTCATAATTACTTCAACTCAGAAGTTGATTATATAACCCTTACCTACAAGGTGTTTTTCCCTTTCAATGTATTTTATGTAATGAAAATGGTGGTGGTGGTGGTGGTGGTGGTGCTGGTGGTGGCAGTGGCGGTGGCGGTGATGGCGGTAGCATCAGCAAAACAAATTACAATTATCTAGTTAATAAACTGAAAATTTTCATTTTCCATATGTTATAAAAGTGAGGAATAGCCCGAAAATTAAATAATGAATATTAGATAGAGATGAAGTAATCAACTTCAACCACCATCCCATCACTTAGCAACTGAATCTGTTATACAGCCTATCGTTAATTTAATTGACGTCTGTTTTGAAAATTTAAAATAATAATGATGCTAATGATGATGAAGATGAAAATAATAATAATAATAATAATAATAATAATAAAATTATTGGCAATGGTAACAGTATATCTCACTTGACGATATATGTTAGAGAAGAACAATAATTGCTTGTATGCATCCGAAGTCTGACTAGTGTAATATTAATGAATGAATGAATGAATGAATGAATGAATGAATGAATGAATGAATGAATGAATGAATGAATGAATGAAGTGCATCTATTTAAACATACTAAATACAAACACATATACATAAGATCCTTCGCACGAGCCTGTACGGCCATTCGTGGTATAGGCTAACTATGCAGTTTGAAAAAAAAATTAATTATGATTTATTTAATGACGCAACTGCCGAGATTATATCAACGTTGCCGGTGTGCCGGAATTTTGTCCCGCAGGAGTTCTTTTACATGCCAGTAAATCTAATGACATGAGCTTGTTGCATTTGAGCACACTTAAATGCCATCGACCTAGCCGGGATCGAACCTTCAACCTCGGGCACAGAAGGCCAGCGCTATACCAACTGCGCCATTCAGGGCGACAATACTGAACATGATATTCTCAATACGCAATTTCTTCAATACGCTAGAGAACACTGTGGAGCATAGAAGAAACATGACGCAGCCCTGACCTCCCCAAATGTAGCATCGTAAAAGCTGGAGGCTCCATTGATTTATGGTTCCGGCATTATTTTTGTTTGTCTTCTATATATGAGATAGCATTTACATTTCTTTTGTTATCATCTCAGAATTTTTTATATGTTGAATGATACGACGTACAGGACTTCCTCTTTGAATATGTTAGTCTTTGTCAGTATTGTCTCCCATTGCAGTTCTGCATTGAATACAAAAGACTATTGTCTGAAGTTGAAATCTAGACTATTTTATCGATTATTGTGACCGACAAGCAGGAAGTTGGCCGTTGCTAGGATATCCATTTTCTTTCTTCTAAATTACAGTGAGCAAAACTGGTGGTTTACTGACTTCGTCGAGAAGTAAATTTCATTCTGAGTTAGTTTTCTTGGTTGTCTATGATATGTAGGAATAGAAGTTGTGCTGCATTTAATATTCCTTATTTTAACACATTCAAATAATTAAGCAGGCCAATAATTTTTAAGGATTTGTTTTTCATAATTTATTTATTTTGCAGTATTATTGTCTGAACCAAAATGTAAAACCAATGCAGCTTTTTATCATAGCAAGAGTCAAGGTCCCAGATTATTAAAGAAATTTTATTCCAATAATATTTCAACCACGAATCCTCTCCAAATTAATAACAAATAAATAAAAAACTGTATTGGATTTATAGTTTGGGTTTAAACATGTTAAACACTATTTAATCTGTATTCACTCTCAATTTTGAATTTTATTTTTGTCTGCATTGAAATCCGCTCCTGAATACGAGTCTTACTCATTCAGGAGTGGGCTAGTTTTCTTTCATTGTATTTATTAACTTGTATTCATTTCAAACTTACTAGCAATAAAAGTAAATAAATAAAATAAATGTATAAGTACTTATAGATATGAACTTATAATGATTCTTCCCTGCGGTATTTCATAATTTGTTATCGAGATTTCAAGAACTTTAATCAATTTCGGTTTTCTTCAGTAAATTTATTCAATTCTTTTCCAATTCAAAGCGAAGACTTCTAAATTCATAGGGTATTGATACATATAAAGTTACGTATATGAAGTTTAAGCTAAAAGTTATGTTATTTCATTCAGGGACGCTTTCAAAGCAGTAGTTAATCAGAGTCAAAATTGAACGTTGGTGAAAAATGCAAACAAATTATTCCTGAAGCTATCAGGGACAGTGTTCTTCAACGTGTTCATGTTTTCATTTTGTATGTTACAATTGTCTAGAACGTAACTGTGGATGTATCTAAAACCTTAATCTAATCCATATTAAGATAATAAACTATGCATACTCATGTTGCAGTAAAGTTGAAGTATAGAATTAATTAACGAATATAGATTCCTAAGAAAAGAAGTATGACTACTGTGCCTCGTTGTGTCCATACTTTTTAATTTTTCTATTCAAAAGGTCGTAAAAGGCTTGCGTAATGCAGTTTTAAAATTCACTTTCAGAGTATACTTGCAAATTTAATTTTATTTGCAAATGATATGAAAATTATAACAAGAACAGAAAATGAAATACATATACAGGATTAAATTTCACAAAAAGAAATTTACCTGTATGAACAGAAAAAAATAATATAATGGATTCTAAAGGTCAAAACATCTACATGCAAAAATATTGTGATTATACAAAATGTAATTTTAGAACAAAATATGAAGAAACTCTGTTGTTTAGATTTCAACATACGGTATCATATTATTATAGATCCACCATGTAGGCCTATACAGTATATTGATCAGATTTTAAAAAATAACAGATACAAAGAAACTTATCTGTAAAAATAATAAAAATGTATAAGTAAAATTTTATGTGCCGTGATAGTACTGACATTGATTTCTTGTTCAGACACATGACTCTAACATTAGAGAAAAACAAAGAATTGAAGTACCAGAAATGATAATTCTCCGATCAATAGCGGAAACAATTTAGGCCTAAATGATTGTACACATAGACATGCTATACGGGAGAAATTACAACCCAAATATCTAAATTAATAAATCGAAGAATACAAGAATAAATGGAAAGAACACGCAGAGCGAATGAAACCATACAGAATACCATATAAACTGCATCATTACAAACCAAATGGGAGGAGAAACAGAGGACGCCCACGAAAACGCTGGTCAGATAATAATTGTGGGTACTCGACTGTTTGTCAATCGAACAAATGTTTAATCACTCTTAAGCCCGAACCAGGACTTCAGGGTTAATCCGTTATGTAATATTATTTATTATTGTTAAGCAATATTTGTAATTTAATGTAATAAAATGTTGTCTTATTTGTAGGTCATGATCATTTAAATATTAATGTCATAATTATATTTTATGACCTGATGTCGTCGATTGTTCTATTTCCCTACAGTATAAAATGTATTAATATCTGAGACATAATTTTACAACAGTAGAAAAACCCGTCTGAATAATTACAATAATTGAGGAGGTAGCCGGAAAAGGGGCCCAGGAGAATGTTTAAATCGATTCTCCGTGTTAAAATCTACTTGCTTACGTAGTTTCGTTTCAATATCTTGTACACAGAGGCCAGGGTAGCTAATTGAATGAACTCGTGCACTCTTTCGTATTTGTGGAATGCAGCAAACATGAACACAGTCAGTTTGGAATGAAATGAACATAAACGAAAAAAGAGGAGACAGGACATGAAAATGAACTTAAAACGGGAAGACAGAAAAATGAATAAGCAACATGATATCACGTATGTAACTTCGAAAGGTGCTATTGTTGAAGGTAAGTTTTTGCACCCATTACCTCCTGCTGCCAGAAGGAATGTTTCTCCAAGTTCACTGCTCATGAACGGAAAGATCTCTTCGACATAGTTTGCAGTGGGCAAACAAAGTTACTGCAGGATGCTACAGTGGCAGACTTGTTATAAAAATCTACTAGTCATAAATATGTAACTTAAAATCCAGAAGTAAGTCGTGAAAATTCATGGACATATTCTCTGCGTCGAAGTGTTCAGCAAGAGGTGTGTCGTCAAATGATTTTGGGAATCTTCTAAATGTTTGCCAAAAGACAGAGTAATACAAGGGAAAATACTAAAAGATGAAATATTTGAGGCGAAAAAGGAGTTCCCATGAAAACAGACCATATAAAATGAACAACAATATGATGGGATTTACTGCAGTCATACCTACAATCGATTCCACATAGCAAGATCCATTATTGTCCACTAACCCAAACGTAAATATAAAGATTCTCTCTGGGTTATTCTGTGATTATTACAAAGAAAAGACTGGTGAATAACTGAATGTGAAGTGCAAAACATACTGAAGAGAGAAAAGTTATATTGGGACAAAACATCAATGTACTTAGATGATTCCCAAAGTGAGTCCATCAAGGATGTGTACTGAAGTGTAAACTGCACTGAGTGTGAATCCATTCTAGATTAATATTAAATAACTTGTAATCTATATTCTGTACCCAATAAATATTCTTGATTCTTACGTATTCGGTACAATTTATGACATAACTATGAGATATATGTAAGAAATATAATTTTACTAAAATGATTATGAAATCGTAAACCTCTGTAGTGTGCGCCGTTCAATGCTGATATCAAATTTTGCTAAAATATAATCATATTGAAAGTATTTTGATAAAATAAACTTATTCTCAGGAAAAAGGGTCTATAAAATGCTTCAATAAAATATATTCTTTTATTAACACTATTAAAGTCGGAATATATTATTTAACAAAAACTTGTAGAAAAATATTATTGTAACAGTATGAAAATTGTTATCTTGATAAAAGTGCATCCAAATCGCAATAACATACAAATAAATTTTTCGATCATTGTTTTCTCGAAACATGACTTTTGCTTATGGGCCCTTTTTCCGGCCATCGCCTCAATTGATACTAAAAATAATTTCACAAAATTTGAATGAAATTTATATATATCCATTCCTGCGGTGAAATGTTACTAGTAGAGACGAGAATTCTATGCAAATGCATGTTTTTATAGGAACATAGGACATAGCTCAAATTTAGTACTTATCCATTTCATTACTTTCCGGTTCCAAATATGTGTACTTTTTCCGTGCATATTTGCATGTTTTGGCCTTTTTGGGGATAAAACATGTATAATGCATATTTAAGCTATTTTTTAGTCTACTCGTGCATGTAATATACATTATGTTCAGTTTAAATGCATGTTTTAATGGTTTTGAGTGGACACCTGAGTTTCTCGATTTTTATGTCCCTTATTTTAGCTTCAGGAATCAGGATTGAAGAAGGAAAAGAAAAACTAAACAACAGAAAATGGTTCATTCAAGTTTTCACCCGTAACTTCTTGCGATGTAGAGAGGTCATTCTTTGTCTACAAAAACGTATTGACTGACAAGCGCAGGAACCTCACAGAAACCAATTTAGAAATGTTGTTTGTTGTTAACTGTGCAAAAAAAGTGAAGTGAAGTGAAATAGGAAATTTGGAACAAAAACAAAAGTGCATATTTTAACGTATTTTTCGCTTGATCATGTATGTTTCATAGTTTGATAGCGTATGAATGCATGCATATTTTGGGGTTTTGTAGTGCATGAAATTTTCGTCTCTAGTTATTAGAATATACTGTATACACTGTTTAGAAAAATGTACAACATTATGAAGGATATTTATAGTTTACATATTATAAATTACCTTACCTTTATATTATTTATAATTTATTCTCTTACTCATTTGATAGCTTTTTCTTTGCAATTGTTGGTTCTCAATGTCCACCATATTATAAGTGGACCTAAGTCTACATTACAATAATGTTAAAAATGAAATAAATTTTTCTAGAATTGCGCCTTATACTCTCGTTTTTATACGAGCCACAGAAGTGCTCAATTTATTTATGTTAGCTTCCACGTATAACGTAAGTTCACCTCTAGCGTGATGTTCAGGCTACACCCATAGTTGGCGTGTCGGCTGAACGCCGCCGCCTCCATTCCTCTCCATCGTAAAGTGACTCAATACATGCTTGTTGCCTTCGCCAAGTAAATAATTCATCACTGGATGAAGTGCGTTCACAATTTAGAACCTCTTTTATCTTTCTCTAATCTTTGATCAAGAGAAAAATTTGTCTTCCGTTAACTTCAGCGTGGGACATAGTCGGAGTGGCGACTTTCTTTGCCAAAGACATTAGTTCATATTCAGGTGAGTTCAAAAGAAATTCTTGATGGACAAAACGGAGTATTGAAACAATTTTGCTTGGATTCTTTTGCTATCTTTATTATTTAACAATGCAGTATCAACTGAGAGTGTAACTAGCGTTAATGAAATTGGTCACAGAGAGATAGTATTTTGGCTGAAGTTTCCGATGATACGCCATAGAGTTACTTGATATTTCCTATCATTTGGAAAAATCTCTACAAAAACCAACCAGAAAATCAACCCAGAACGCTGCCACGAAGCACGAGACATGATGAGCGTCATCGCCATCATAATCATCATCATCATCGTCGCCATCATCATCATCATCATCATCATCATCCGGCGCACGTAATTTCAGGAATATTAAATAGGATCCATTAATCCCAAAAGTAATTTGATGAAAAATCCTCCAAAAGTTACTCTTAATTTGAGAAACAGACATGAACTATTTCAAGACAGATTTTGCAACATTTTTACACTATTAAACAAATTACTTCCTACTTTTCCCAGACAGGGTTGACGTATTGGTGTCTTTAAAAAATTGTTTCTGTTTCGAAGTACGATAATTAACTTTGACTTTGTTTTTATCTTCAATTACATTTTTTTAAATAAAGAATTAAAATTAGTTTGCTTCTCCAAGTATATATGATTAGATCAGTTCTGTGTAGTGGTCTACGGTTATATCGTTTCTCCATTATTGCGATTGTTTCCTGACGTTTCACACAGCGGTACGTGTTTTTTTTTAACTTGCGGATGCTTTGAATTTTTATGTAACTTTGATTCAGAAACTGTTTTACAATTCGATAAAACAGAATAAATTAAGTTTTAAGATTTATAAAACTGTGCATTGAAAGCTGAGTGAAAAGATTCACATGCGTTCGTGGTTTTCCAATGTCGCTCTAGCCTCAAGCAGCATTTCTGGAGGAAAATTAGTATAGCTCTTTATACAATTTTAATAAGATATTAGGACAGTTAAATTAATTGTGAATTCGAAGACTGAGAGTCATATAACTAGAAAACAAAGAAATTTCAGATGTCTTAAGTTTTATGAATGTCAATCCAAATAGCCTAAATAATGCAACCATTTAGCCTATCTTCTTGGAAATTATTTTCTATATATTGTAGGCTACGCTTAGACCAAGCTTTCGAATTTTCCTACACAATTTCTGATAGAGTTGGAAGCAACACCCAGTATACTTTGCATTATGCAATGATTTTAGGACTGCATTTTGTATTGCTGCCTAGAAATCGCACACTACATTTTCAGATTAAAATGGTTCACTTTTCTTGCAACAGTTGGAAGAGATTAGTATACATTGATTCTGTTTTACCTATTAACACTAAATTAATATAATGTCCATTTTAATTCTAGAAAAGTTTAACATCTTTAGCCAATAGTCAGTGCAGTAATGATGTGTTGCACCCATGTAAACCTTGTTACACTCTGACAAAACTTTTAAGTTTTCTTCCCCCCCCCAAAAAAAAAGAGGACACAACTAATCCAAAGCATATGTTAAGAATGGTCGAGAAGGATTCTACTATCGATGTTCAAATGTCAGGATTTCGAGAGCTTTGTCATGATTATGCGTCAGAGCTTATTGTTTTTTCCATCTTGCGCTCTAATTGTACCTTCGTATACACGATAATTCTCTTTGAGTGATATGAACAATAGCTTATGAAATTTCCTAAATACAGCTCATACTTGGTCTACTTTTTATTTATCCTCTAAAGCTTTCCACTTTCCCGTGTTACTAATTTCTTTAGATGACGCCCCCACTTTTCACTATCTTCATGATTTTGATTCGCTTCTACATGTGCAACATCATGTGTACACTTTTCCCTTCCGGTTATTCATTTCGCAAACACAAAACCACTCTCCACTCCTTAACAGTTCTTTTTCTGGGAATGAATGTATTCACGATTATTTCTTTCTTTATTTTGTCGATGTTTTCATCTTGATATCCATGTATAACTAAAGGTACGGTTTGTTTATAGCGATCATCGTCGGACGCACATCGCCGGCGATTATAAACGCTGGCGATGATCGCCGAGAAGTGGTTTCTTTATTGACGCACATCGCTGTAGATTCTCATTTGTTTATTCCTTCATCTACTACATATGGTCAAGTAAATTAATGTAGGCCACGGACATAACCTAAAAATTATAATGAATAAATCCAAGATAATGAAGTTGCTATTTATTATAGAAGAGAGAGATGACGGTATCACTATCGAACATGCGTATTATAAAAGGAACAAGATACAGACTAATGAAATATTCAGGAATAGGTTTACAGAATTCTGTTTTAACACATTGATAATAAGACATCTTTATAAAAACGCTAAAAAATTTAAGGAATATTTCAGACTCTCACCTGACCAGTTTGATTATGTTTTGAGTTTAATTGAAAAAGACAATGTTAAATTACCTACAAATTTTGTCAAGACCCCTGTAACTCCAGTTGAAAGATTGGCAGTAACTCAGGTTATGAACTGATTATTATTATTATTATTATTATTATGATACTGTATTGCATTACATGGTGTATTCCAAACAATAATTAAAAAAAATTGGCTAAACTAGCGGTGAGGTAGTTCCCTTCGTAATCCGCTTATACACTTTACATGTACGAACATGTGATAGGTTAGGTTTGGTTCGTTTGGGCTTTTATTATGCCTTGTATATACGATCAACTACATCTCTACAGGAAAAAAAAAAACGCTATATTTCAGAATACCGCGTAAGTACTTAAGTACGAAGACTGTGCAAATTAAAAGTAATTAAAACATGTTTTTATTTTTGGTACAAGATAGACAGCTAAATAAAAAATAAGTACATAAAAAGAGATAGTTAAAAGTCATGTAAAATAAATTTAAAAATGTAGGCCTATAAGTGCACATAATGTAACAAGATCTACCTATGTACTCGTATATATAAAACTTGTATGTTGATAAGCGAGTGATGGCTATATGACCCGAGGTCAATGCTGCCATTCAACCTTGTATAATAACGCGCTGCAATCAAAAGATTATTATTGAGGTTACGGCAGCCGAAATCTAGTGCAAGGGAGCTGGTGGAAAACTTACAGAAGAGAGAATTTCCCCCTTACCCAACACTAAACGAAATTCTCTGGGGCTCGGGCGTGATAAAAATGTAATATGTAATGTAAGGGTTTATTGTTTAATTTGTTTATTAATTCAGAAGCTCATATTAAAAAGAGTATTATGTTGTGACACATATTCAATAATAATTTCGTCTTCAGACCGCGAAAAATTACAAAACGTCTTGATTTGTTTTGCAGCCAAAACGTACAGACGTGGTTAACGTGTACAGATTAGATATTCGATATTACAACATGACCTTGTCTAAATATCGATTACTGAACACGAATGCTGCGATGTGCGTCCTGAATTTGCTTCAGAAGCAACCTCCAGCGATCTGCGTCGCGTCCAACGAACTGCGCTGGCGATCTTCGCTGTAAAGAAACCGTGGGCATTCATTTCAACTGCTAGGAACTCCGGCGACAATCGCTGGCGATGTGCGTCCGGCGATGATCGCCGTAAACAAACCGTACCTTAAGATGTAAACACTACCACAGTATGAACACCATACGATTGAAATAAACAATCAAACTCAACAGAACGTTGAAAGGGAACACTACACACGATTGGAATGAAAAATGACTGGAGAGGCCGAGACGTAGATGGGAGGATAATATTAAAATGAATTTGAGGGAAGTAGGATATGATTGTAGAGAGTGGATTAATCTTAGTCAGGATAGGGACCGATGGAGGGCTTATGTGCGTGCGACAATGAAGCTTCGGATTCCTTAAAAGCCATAAGTAAGTAAGTAAGTACACAGACACTCTCAGATTGGTAAACTGATTAACACTACACACAATAAAAAAACAAATACTTACACACTTTCAGGTTGAAAAAGTAATGAACACTACACTTTTAAAAGAAAATAACAACTTAGAAACTTTCAGGGGATTTTTTCCTCAAACTACAACTATGCCTATTCGCTCTGAGTCAATACGCGCAAAGTCAGATGTTCCTGATATTACAAATGTTCTAAATGTCCTCGTTATTGTCGTGTAACTTAGGGAAGTTATGTCTATAAGGGGACGTCATTGGTTAAAAGAATATTCCGCTTGTATAATTATTTATTTATTTATTTATTCCTATGTCTGTATCACGTTTCACATGTTATAATTTGTCTTCTGCTTCATTAGTAGAGCTTATTTTTTGTTATCTTCATTAGTCATGAAGAGAGCAGCACTGCAGCTAATAGTCCTGTTCTCAGATCATAACATTACCAATGCTGCTTATAAATATTTTATAAGGGTGTAGATATTCTGCTAAATAAATACCACCCGTGATTATCCGATATGCTTCAACTAATCCGCTCTTTGGAAGATCTAGTAGTACTGTTCTCTTTCTTTTAAAAGTTCTACCCGCTTATTATTTTCACATTATAGAGGATAGCATATAATGCTTCAAAAATGTATTTGAGATTTTCATGGAAATAGATCTACATATTTCGGTATGTCTGATATAATGAAAGTGATTTTGCAGTCCGTTACCTTTGTACAGGGCATATTCTTACTATTCTAACTATTTTCTTTACATATATTTTGACTCCCTTTCAAATAGAATACAGAGATGATTCCCGTCAGATACATATATGGATTCTAATAATTAAAATTGAGTCGATTATTTGTAAAACCACATGAGTTCACATTTTTACGAAAATGAGTTACTGGTACTATAGTAAGCACTACGGGTAGACACATCATTTCCAGTCGAAACAACATGAGTCCGATCATTACTAAGCAGTCTATAAAATATGAAAATATTGAGTTCCTTTCAAAACCACATCAGTCCCGGACTCATATGGTTTTAAGGAATAATGCCATGATGTACCCGTGATGCATTTGATACCATGCACTTCTTTGTCAAGATATTGTACAGTGAGTGTAGTTCCAAGAGTTCTGTAGAAGAAAATAATATGCAAAAAGTGTCATTATCAGAGATGTGTATAAAAGGGAGGATAAAGCATTGCAAAGAGAAGGGTCTTTCACAGAGGGAATAATATAGTTGCAAGGAAGCAAGGAGATCCATGCATGTAAGTACAATACGATTGTTTAATTTATGTTATCGGTATGAAGTTTTGATGGGAATATGTTACATTATCACAAGATCTCGTTGTTAGTTCTGTCAACGAGAAGCGTTTATTTGAAATTATGTAGGGTTATGGCTAGGTTGTGATCAGAAACCTGGCACAGATAATGTAATTTTTGTTGCTTTCATGTGCAAAGAACAGTGTTCTATGAAAATATCCGTACCAGATAGAATAGACATTTTTAACAAAATTGCTTCATTTGAAAGCAAAAATGAGCAAGTTTTTTACCTTGAAGAATTGTAGAAGTGCATGATGAAAAGAGTAAATGTCCTAGAAAAGAGATCCCAAAGCAAGAAACATCGTCTTTTTTGAAGGGATACTATGCAATTTATTTTATTTACTTATTGTTAACTAAAGATATGAGTGTACTCATACATTTTCATTAAACATGTGACACACTGCTTTGAAAATGAATTACTAAGAAATAACTTTTTTTTTAAATCGGCTATGATATTTTGTATTTAATTCGTGAATGAAAGGAACCATCTTGAATCTTAAGTAAAAATAACAATATAAATTGATTGAAAACTGTATAATAATTTATTTCACACTGAAACAAACAACACACTACATGTTGTGACAGAATACTGGAGTTGTTCTTATTGGTACATGTTAAAACGACATGAGTCCAAGAACTTAAAAAAATATTTTAAGATCGTATAAAATGAGATAATTAAGATATAATGCTTTAGTAATCAGACATACCAAAGCATGGTCATCCTGTAAAAATTTCACAGAGCTAATATAAAAACCATTAGCTATAGATAGTTTTTATATTTTTCTTGAAACTTATTTTCTGTGACTCATGTGGTTTTACAAATGACCGATTCAATTTTTAATTGTCTTCTTGCCAGGGAAAGTAGGCCAAGTGGCTTGTTGCGCTCTCATGCCGCATTCTTTTAGATCTTCCCAATCTTATCTTCCCATGCACCTGGTAGGTTAGAATTTGTTCTGGTAATCTTGAATTTTCCATCTATAAATATGCGTAGTCCATGTTTGTCTGTAATTTTAAAGACGTTCTAATATGGGAGTAACTGTCAAATTATTTAATCTTCATTCAAAAATGTGGTTCAGCGACTTTCTTCAATGTTATTGTTTCTTACGTGAGATCATGCGATGCATAAAATTGTATACCTAGATCAGGCCTGCAGAACTCGCAAAATAGGGGAACTATGACGTCAGCCTCACTTCACTTCTATTGGGGATGATCGACTTCCGCCCCGAGAATGAATGTTGATGCAGCCGAGCGTAACTAGAACGCCGTGACCGCACAGGTAGAAAAGGTGGGTGGGGTAAGAAAGGGGAGGAAAGCAGCCGGTCTAAAGAGCTACAGTTCTGCAGGCCTGACCTACACGGAATGTCTCCAATTTATATTTTGGAATAATAATTTAATTCCGCATAACAACGCCTCACACAGTAAATGTTTGTGTTATACTCTGAGAAATCTTTAATTTCGACAAATAATTTAAAAGTAGACAGACGTCAAACACAAACAGGATTACTTTTTTTAAAATTAGCCATTCTCTTTGTAACGCCACAATAAGTACTCTATGGGGTATGGTAGACACTGTTCAGTATCTTGTAGTAGAGTACTTCGATTTAATTCGATAATTGCTGGATATTTAAGAATCTACTCATAAAGTTCACAATCCAACGATGTAATATCTGCAGTTAATTGACTGACCTTGAATACACTAAGAACCTTAAAATATTCCCAGAACCAAAACTATAATGGATTAAAGTCGGGTGACGGTGCCGGCCAATGGACATCGAAATGGTTATCTAAAAAATATTGAAAAATAATGACAAAGGAGGTGCTGCTTAGGCAATCATGAATTATATTATAGTTTGTCATCTATAAAAAGACACAACTTTCAGCAGAACAGGTTAATTATCTATCATGGAATGATAATATGCAGCATTTAGTCATCTAGGAAATACTATTGACAGTGAACAAAAAATTGTTTGTGGCTTAGATGGCATATCTCTCCAATTCATTGACTGGCCTCGAATACGAAAAATATGGATTAATTATGAATGTCTTCTACGTTTATCAGAAGTTTTTACTAATTTCGGTTATTCTGTTTACCGATAGATATATGTCAATAACTTATGTAAAAAAATAGTACATTATGCAACGAGCCTATAATGATAGTAATTAAGACGCGAGTATGTTTGTTTATGAAACGAGCGCAAGCGAGTTTCATAATTTTCATACGAGCGTCTTAATTACCATTATAGGTAGCCTAAGTTTCATACGACTTTTTATGCTCGACCATATTTCTAACTTGAAATTATTCAGAAGTATTCATTTTTTTCGCAGCTCACTGAAGATTAGAAGTGACCTTGTGCAAGCTCGTAAATTGTGAGATGTACGTAGACGCGAAAGTATTGATTTTTTTTTTCCGAGGAACAATAATGTCATTGACCTTTAGAGAATAACATGAACTAATTTTGATATAACCTGGAAATTGATTTAGAATTGAAAAACGAGATGACAAATTGAATTTATTTGAATATTATTTACAATTAACGCTAATTATTATAGTATCAGAACATAACCTTCTGCGACAGTATTGGATTTCCAGCCTCCGTGACGTTTCCCTCGTCTTTCGATTGCATATCCGAGAATAATCGAAAACCTGAACTTTAATGAATAGGTGTACTTTAATGACATGCATTAAAGGACTGCTACTAGGTGTATAATTACTACATTTCGGCATGGTCCAGCATAAAAATAATTATATGCGCCTGCATAGTGTAAAATCAAGTCAGATTAACTAATTTATATTATTAAAGTTCATTTTTAATTGAGGAAAAGGAAGTTCAGCGATTAATGAGTCCATTTATGTATGACATTTGCTTAAAAAAGAATCAGTTCGAATCCAAACGTCTTTTCAATAGTTTATTATGACGCTCTTGCACAAAAGCAAAAGGGTGAATGTTGTGATTTTTTCCAAGAAAGCGCATTGGCTCCTCTTTCGAGCGTCACAGCTGACTGACTAGGAACACGCTACTGGCTTCAATAGATATGATGGAACTGGTCGGGTTGGTCGCGAATGTGAAGGAACGAGCTCAAAAAAAAAGAAAGCTTAAAAAAGAAATGCAATTGTGTCTGCCTTCCACAAAACTGAACGAGAAAACTTTCTAGGGATAAAACGAATGTGATTAATGTCGAAAAGATAGCGAATGAGAAATTGGCACTGGAATTGCATTTTATGAAAAGAGAATGTCAATCGTTTTTTGTTGCCCGTCTGCCAACCAGAAACGTTACACGAAATCGTTAAGACATCGATTCCTGCCTTGTTCCTACTTGGCTCAACTGTTCACTGCGTGCATTTTCCAGACGAGTCGTCCTGCTTCCTCTCTGAGATGACGGATAATGCAATGAAAGGGAAAACCGCGACATGGAAATCGCTAAATATGAGAACAGGGGGCCGTGCTCACTTGAGCGGCTTCCAACTCACTGCCAGCCAGCTAGGTTACGAGTGCTGCGATCTGAGACTGAACTACCAGTTACACAACGTAATCCATCATCCACTGGTCTTGCAGTTGCCGTGCTAGTCGCTAGATCCGAGGTCCGCGGTTTAAAACTCGACCGAGGGCGATGGATTTTAAAGAGCGGTGTTATACCTTGCTTCTCTCTGAGAGAAAGAAAAGCTGAGAAATAATAGCGTATATTTAAGGGGTTAGGTACAGCTTACAGTAGTAAAATTTTGGAAATATTCAACATTTTTTCCTCCATTACTGTATCTTGTACAAAAATGAAAATTGGTATGTATGAACACTGTATATATTTTTACGATTAAAAAAAATATTTACATTTAGTTTTAAAAATTCATTTCACTGTGCAGTGATGAAGCATTTCCCACATAACTAAAAAACTATCCAATATTCTGTGATGAAATTGTTTGTTTTTATTTGAAGAGTCCACTGCAAGAATGATGGATGTCATTTGGAATATATTTTTCAGAAGAAGCAATTGAAAGTTTGAAATGCTTAGCGCTCAAAGCTTAACTGTGATTTTCCGATCATTACTGTACAATGACTATCAGTGTTACTTACTTACTTACTTACTTACTGGCTTTTAAGGAACCGGAGGCTCATTGCCGTCCTCACACAAGCCCGCCATTGGTCCCTATCCTGAGCAAGATTAATCCAGTCTCTATCATCATATCCCACCTCCCTCAAATCCATTTTAATATTATCTTCCCATCTACGTCTCGCGTTAATGCCATATAACTCTCTATGTACATTCTATATGTCTTAAGTTATGCATTGACAGTCTTGGTTCATTTTCGACAAGAAAGTGACATCCATCGAGTCTTCATTTGTGCTTGTAATATCTACAATATGATGCAAGATCACTTCTCTACCTTTGATAGATTGTCTGATAACAATAAATTCATTTTAAAAATGGTCGAGTATCAGTACTTTCTTCTAACACAAAATAAAAAAAAAGTATTATTTATTAAGGAATGTACTTTAAAGAGCATGATATTGTAAACATGAGTTTCAGTAATAGAATAAAAGAGAGAACAAGAGAAAGTTAACAAGCTTATGAATTATGAGGGAAACGCTTCATCACTGCACAGTGAACTGCCACCATTTTTAATTTGTAAAAAAATAATATATAAATAATTTTTTTAATCGTAAAAATATTTTGTAATATAGCAGAAGGACAGTCTTTTACACATACCAATTTTCATTATTGTACAAGATACAGTAATGTAGGATAAAAAAGTTGAATATTTCCAAAAAATATTACTGCTGTAAGCTGTACCTAACCCATTAAGGCATGGGAAAACCCTAGAAAATTGATAGAAAAATATAAGTTTAGATAAATATTTGACAGTTGACGAGAAATAAAGGATTTTGTATTAAAATATGTGTTTCGAATTATTGAACAATTCGAAGAATGTAAAAATTAATAATTTAGACTCTTCATGAAGCTACAATAGTAGATAGGATAATAATCCACTGAAATATATTTCCTCAAGCGATCAGAAAGAAAATCTCTGATAGAAAAAATAGAAATAAGGAAATGAAACAGCGGATGGACTATAGAAGTTCTTTACTGTAATTTACATAATATGAACAAATACAGTGGTATTAGCACGTGGGAAGAATGAGATAGACCAGCGATGCAGAACTGCGCTCCAATTGTAGCATACGTCACGAGCCGGACTACGTCATTCATCCCTTGCCTCAAGGCCGCGCGTCATTCACATGACAAGCTACAGAAGATTGTATTCACTGTCTAGAGGTGGAATTCGAAGCAGTATCGGTCTGAAAGTATTAGTATAAAGAACAATGAGGAAAATGAATACTTCTGTATTAAAAATAATCACAAAGCACGTTGTCTCGTTTGTGTACAGTTTATTGTTATAATTATTGTGGTCGGGAATACTCGTCATTTTTTCCGTGAACACGAGTTTGTTGTAATCCGCCACATGGTTGTAGTTGAGTCACGGAGAAGTCATTCAACGCCGGTGGACTGTGGAAGGGGAACCAATGCTTTTTAAATAGAAATTATAAATAGCCTGAATATTGTGTGGTGTCTATTAGTTTATATTATAAAACTTCTTTTATATTGTACGGAGGAGGGACCCCCGAAGGCTTACACTACAGCCTGAGGCTTATTGTACTTACAATTCCTATCCTGTGAATGATTGGGTAGCCGAACGGCTGCGCTCTTGTACAAGTACAGCACGCTGAACCGCAAACTGAACTCAGGCTGTGGTATAGATGATGATGATGATGGTTATTGAATTAATGATGGGGAAATGAGTTCGAGGCAGGGTTTAATTAAGTAACAGACGCATTTGTCGCATTTGGTACTCGACTTCTAAAAATGCAACAAACTTGAATGTAAATATGCAAAAATACCCGACAACCACATTGGGCTTCAGAAACGAAGATGGTAATGGAGAAAATGAAATCAGAGATGTGTTTGAACTAATCTGAATTTAAATGAAATGCTAATGACATGGACAATGTTCAAAAAGGTATTGAGCAATAGATGTTCAAGAATTGATTTGAAAGAGTTGGTGCAATACATGTAAGTTAAGTGAACAATTTCTTCTAATTGATTTATATAATTTCATCGCATACTAAATTGTAAGCGAGGTTTTAGTTGCATAAATCTTGTAAAAATTGGAGTTAGAAACTGCCTTTCAGTAAAAAGACTTAGCACAATAAATCTTGACGGGCCTACTAGTAAAGAATTTCAGTGTTTAGTGTGTCTATAAAATAACATATTTTAATGTGACGTAAATTCAGCAGTAATTGATTCTAAACATACCTACGTCTAATGATTTACTTACATAAATATCTCTAGAATGTGATAAGGTGGATTGAAAGTAATAAAAGTAGGTATAACAAGCATATTACGTAGCATTTTGTTACTGCATACTTTATTAATTTTATCTTTCTACACAGTTATTTATAATATTGCACAAGCATTTCGTAATTTGCAAAAATATCATTTTCATTTGTGCATTTTTGCGACAATTATTTATTTTATGGCTTATAACCTGGTTCGAGATCCAACGCCGAAAATTATTCAGAAAATCTGCTTCAATTGGTTGAGGGAAAACCCCAACCAGGTAACTTGTCCCATTCAGGATTTGAACTCGGGTCCTCTCGTTTCACGGTCACACGCGTTGACTGTTACTCCACAGCGGTGGACTAGATAAGAGATTCATATAATTTTGTTTACACAGCAGTTAAGTGCCGATAGATAACTGTAAGTTTTGTGTTTGAAATATACGAGGAACCTTATGCTTCCCTTGATGATAAAGAGCTCTAATTCAGGGATGCAGAACTAGGGAAGAGAGAGGCAGAAGCATGGGAAAAGAGTTTGTTACCCCGTCCACAATCCTCCGACCTTCAATGACGTATCTCTGACGTTTGGCAAGCACACTGAATACATGTCTCTTCTTCCCCTATCATGTCCAATGACGCGAGGGTTTAAGGGAAGGAATGAGTTACGTGTTCCGGCTTATGATGCTTATAGCACAGTTTTACATCCCTGCTCTAATCCTTGTATGAAAATTAAGTAATTTATTTTGCACGACGAGAGTAAAAAATTTATATTTCTTACATGTGATATAACACAGAATCTGTGTCTCACATAAGCCCGCCATCGGTCCCTATCCTGTGCAAGATTAGTCCAGTCTCTATCATCATATTCTACCTCCCTCAAATCCATTTTAATATTATCCTCCCATCTACGTCTCGGCCTACCCAAAGGTCTTTTTCCTCCGGCCTCCCAACTAACAATCTATATGCATTTCTGGATTCGCCCATACGAGCCACATGCCCTGCCCATCTCAAACATCTGGATTTAATGTTTCTAATTATGTCAGGTGAAGAATGCAATGTCTGCAGTTCTGCGTTGTGTAACTTTCTCCATTCTCCTGTAACTTCATCCCTTTCAGACCCAAACATTTTCCTAAGAACCTTATTCTCAAGCACTCTTAACCTCTTTTCCTCTTTCAAAGTGAGAGTCCAAGTTTCACAACCATAAAGAACAATCGGTAATATAACTGTTTTGTAAATTCTAACTTTCAGATTTTTGACAGCAGAGTAGATGACAAAGCTTATCAACCGAATAATAACACATATTTCCCATATTTATTCTGCGTTTAAATTCCTCTCGAGTGTCATTTATATTTGTTACTGTTGCAACAAGATATTGAATTTTTCCACTTCTTCGAAAGATTTTTTATTTTAGTAGGTTATTTTACGACGCTTTATCAACAGCTTAGGTTGTTCAGCGTCTGAATGAGATGAAGGTGATAATGCCGGTGAAATGAATCCGGGGTCCAACACCGAAAGTTACCCAGCATTTGCTCATATTGGGTTGAGGGAAAACCCCGGATAAAACCTCAACCAAGTAACTTGCCCCGATCGGGAATCGAACCCGGGCCACCTGGTTTCGCGGTTACTCGCACAGGCGTGAACTCTTCGAAGGATAAATATCGAATTTTTATATTTTAATTCCGTAGAATATTCTGGTCACGAGAGACAATCATATACTTCGTCTTTTAGGCGTTTACTTCCAAACCTATCGCTTTACTTGCTTCAAGTAGAATTTCCGTAAGTAATTGTTTTACCGAAATTAAAATTTTATTTATTAGATTTCTTATTTATTTATGTAAAAATGCCTATATCCATTTGCTCCATCATCACAATAATTTCTCTTTATATTTCATGTAATAAGAAAATTAAATTTTTAGAAAATTTTGACCCGGAAACGAACAATTTTTGGTAATAAAATTGAAAACTTTGTTTTATAGATAAGCTTTCTTTTTAAGATTCAAGGTAATTGTGTGTAAATTATAATTTGAAAACTAATATTAGACCTACATTACGACTAATTTATTTAACTAATGTGGTCCCCTAGTAACATTTATATGTATAATATGATTAAGTGAGAAAGAAAGCAAAAAATTGAAGACGATCTCGAAACTGGGTGTGCGTTTACTAATTTCTTTTTGACAAACAATTCGTTACTCCTGTGCTGAGTGCCGTAATCTCTCACAGTCAATTACGCAGAGGATTATCGCAACATCAGGATTAATAGCACACATCACCTGTTAATAAAGTAGCCATTCCACCGGTGTATACCCTTCCACACTCTGTGACAATGAACATAAATGGTTATGGATGGCGGCGGTGATGGTGTCTTAAAAGCCGTATTCATCATTCGCGGCTGAGTATCCTGCAGACAGGTTGCACAGTTTCGCGGGAGAAGCATAAATAATTGCCGACCTGAACACACGACCCAAAAGCAGTACGAGCAACTTTGCGCGGAATAGCTGCCCATTGTACTCCTGCATATTACTGCAACTTTAATGCGTGTGTAGCAATTGGAGCTTACACTGTTCGTCCCGCTGAAAGCTTGCATTAAAGTAATATAACTCTTTATTAACATCGTAACTCCGGTTGCGGGAATTCAGATTTATGGCAAATGGCTTCTCTTTTCTTTTACATTTTACTCACGTAAAATCTCTGGAGGTTCATTCAGTTCTTTTGACATTAATGCGTGGAAAATTTATATTATGGTACTTTTATTATTTGAATAGGGATTTATTCGTCTCCTATTCTAATTCGATTTACGCTGAAAGTGTTTCGATGTTGAAAATAGTAGTCTTTCTTTAATGACCCTTATAAAGTACAATTAAGCATTCAAATGGAATAAGGTTATAAGAGACAGAACTAAGTTCATGAGAAAATTCGCTTGTCTCATAATTTTATTACCACTAGAAGAAAGATAGAGAAATAAGAACTCGCCAGGGAACGGCTGAAATTAACTCCCAATAAATAAACATTCGAAGCGATGCAAAAATCAACATGAATTAAAAATCATATAGTCAAAAATGAAAAACCATCTGAGTCCAATGAAGAAGATGAGAGTGACGCCGAATGTCTGTATTCAAAATCTACGGAAGGTTGGGTAATAATATGAGACAGACAGTTCTTTTCTGACCCAGACGTGCAGCAGAACAGACAATTTCCATTTTGATCTTTTCTTGTTACATGGCGTGCATTATGTAGGACTATTCTAATTTGTCACATTTGTATTATGTCATGAAAATTCGAATGAAAGAACATATCTTAATATTGCTCTACGTCATATTTACCACTTATATGTGTCTATCACATGTAGGGACAGATTTCGGTTAAACATGATATTACAATTTATTTGACAAGTAGTATATTTAAAATCTAGTCATGAATGGTCAGCAATCCTAAAAGTTTTTATCTTAAATATTACAAGCGAATGTAGCCTACAAGTAATGTAGGAAGATCTGCATCGTAGGACTTTGTGCGAAATTATTAAATGTCATGTTGAAGCTAAACAATACTGGCTACTACCATTGCTCATTCCGCGAAATATGACAGCATAGCTCTTCAAGGAAAAAGTGGCAATGGTGGGTTTGATTCACTAAATAATAACAATACTCACTAATTCCAAGTCAGTTGTCCTCACCTGTGGAGTAACGGTTAGCGTGTCTGGCCGCAGAACCAGGTGATCCGGGTTCGATTCCCAGTTTTCAAGTTTAATTTACTTTATCTTCTTTCTGTTTCTTTTTCAGTATTTTGATCCTCTTCATTCTCTTCGTAATTTCCATTTTCAACATTAAGATCTTCCTACTAGTTTCATCCTGCTCCTCCTTGTTCTTGAAAATAATATTATTCATAATATTAAACTTGATTTCATTCTTCTGGCCAGATTGATTTTTCTCTCTGTAACTGCACACGATCGTGCACTGGCGCCATTTATGGACGTCCACTTGTTGAGCGCCACTGACATAAGGAAGTTTCCTCGGTTCAGGTAACGGACGTTTTGTTTACGAGAACACTTCTTGTTTGCAGCTCCCTTGCATCACTTCACCCACTCGCCATAGCAATGTAAATGTCGTGCAACCGTCGCCAAGTGCAGAGATTGGTCTGTTATTTATACTTGAACTGAGAAAGCTTCCTCGCGCCAGTGTCCCACAACAACAACTGGACGTCCTCCGGCTAACACAGTCACTATCGCTTGTATGCTAATGAACCTCGTGAACGAAACTTGAATCGAGAAAACTTCCTTATATCAGTGGCTCTCAACAACTGGACGTCCATAAATTCTAAAGACAAACTGGAATAAATTACTTACATATGAAGTCGAAAGGGCAACTTCTTAGTAAAGAAACCTTATGTAAAATCCACCAGTCATGCTGCGGGCACGACTCTTGTAAGAGCCGTTTGTAAAATACTAAGTTATTCATTTTTCTTTAAGAGCCGAGTATAACCATTCAATTTAGGAACTCTTTCAGTCCTAAAGTATCACAGCTCATAAAAGGAAAAGAAAAGCTGTAGGCCTATATTTGAAATATGAAGATGTAATTTGTGTATAGTATTAAAGCAAATCGATCTTGAACAGGAATCTCGATTCTTCATATATAAAAAAATTCAATTTTACAGGACAGCGAAGAAACAATTTAATATCTTGATAACGAACAAATGTCTGCAATAAGAGGGTATTTAAATCTCTTCTTGTGAAGTTTGTATCCATGTCTTGACTGAAGATGTGTTTGCAAAAATTTCAGGAAAATTTATTTATTGGAATCAAGCGAAATCTTATTGAGTTTATTTTTTTTTATATACGAGGGTGCTTTTCAACACCATCGAAATGTTACATTATAACACTGCGTACTTATTTCTGATACCATGGGTCTTTTCCTAATGCGCCTGCAGCGCTGCAACCTAGGTGAACCAAAAGAGGTGCGCTCTTTCTGTGAAGAATTTTATACAGGATTGTAGTTGCACTGTGTTTTTAGTTTTATCACAAATTGCATTTGAATTTGTTTGAGTACATTATTAACCATTATTATAGTCTTTCTCGTTACCTTCCTTTTCTTTCGTTTTCTTCTTATCCTTTTTAAAGGTTTCGTCGAAGATTTGATCATCTTCATTAGCATTAATTTTCCTACCTATCTTATGATGAATGTGCATTTTGATTGGTGAATGCTGCTGCCATTTTATTGTAGATTAATGCAATGGAGGGGGAAAGGAACTGGCCATCCTACCCAGTATCTCCTGGCCTAGTTGCCTTATAAGTGGTGCCTTCTTGGTATTACTTTTGACGTTCAGACCTGTCTTCGGAGAGTTGACTAAACAACAACAACAATATTACAACACGTAGGTACGTATAGTTTATACGAGGTTCGTACTTAGGTTTTAAATTACTATTTCGTTTATATGACGTCATTCCATTTTCGACCAATGAAGTGTAATGAAATTTTCAATTCTAACCAATCACAGTCAAACATCGCGATAATGTTTGCAGCTAGATTTATCGCTATCAATTTATCGCATGATCGTTCTTTTGTTTAGTCGGTGTCGCCAACTGTTTCCCCGTAAAATTGATGAGCATTAATCCATTATGATGCATAGGCCTATATACAGTTAAACTGTTCTTTCAAATTTTACGCATTCAAGCAATGAATGCAAGATTTATTGGTAATATTAATTAATATATTTACGCAGTGAAGACGATGTTCAAAACGGTGCACCATGTAGACTCAAAATCTTCATGGATTGAACGTACGTTTCAAACTTGACAATTTCAATATTCTTCCCAGACTGCATGCATACGCGCATGGAAAATTGAACTGTGTAGATGCAGCTTCAGTCCCGTTACACACTACAGCGAGAATGCTTTTGTCGATCTATGAAAAATGCTGTCCTGTAGCACGGAGTAACGGTCGAAATAAGGCACAACTGACACATGGTCCCGCGCCCACAGGTAACTAACCTAATTGTAACCTATAAAATCTGTATTACGTGAATGAAATTAAACAATTAATAGAAAGTCAGATGTTAAAATTTATGTAACTTCAGCGCATATCAAACCCAAAGACCTTGTATATTATAATAATATAGTGTGAAATTATATTCCCACATCTTCATCTTCTAATTCCATGTCCATTGTAGGCTATCTGAAAAAAATTACAGTCCTTCATTCAGATTTGATAACTGCGTTTTCAACAATTCTTCATTTAATTAATGTATTAATCAGGTTATTTGTAATTATATTATAGAATGTTTAAATTATATTATGATTTCAGCAGATAATGAAAACGTATTTCTGTTATAATAATAAGAGAAAAGCGCAGTACATGTAATCAACATTGTTAAACCTCTATTTCGCTTTTCGCAATTGACATTACTGAATGACATCCAATTTCTTTATTGCAGTAATCGATATTCAATCTATCTCAACTTCACAATGTCTGAATAGGTTAACTATTCGTAAATATATAATTATTAACAACTAGCCATACCCGTGCGCTCCGATGCACCCGTTAGAAATAAATATAAAGTAATTACATAATTAAAATAGGACATTTGATCCATTCGTGTTTGATAGAAGGATAAATCGTTTAATATGTTACTTAATTTAAATTGTATTTAAATAATTAAAATGCGATCATTTTGGTCCAGAGACCACTCATTTGGTGCAATGACAATTCCTTTAACATGTTTCTTAATTTTTATTACATGCAACCATAGTTTAATGAAGACTGACATATCATTTAGATTAAATGTGTATACTTTATTTTACTTGCTATATGTTTCCATTCAATTATGATAATAACTTAATTTTAACTCTTGTTTTCTACGTATTCAGTAAATGGCGCTAGGGCCACTATGGTTCTGAACCCTTCAAATAACTTATATTATATTATATTATATTATATTATATTATATTATATTATATTATATTATATTATATTGTGACAGCTGCAACGGGGTTTGAACACGCGTCCGACGAAACGCTGGTACGGGGAGCATCTGCATGCTGAAGGGCAGAGGCGGTGTATTACGTCAACGCGACGAGGGAAGAGTGCGCGCGCAGCTGCTACTCGCGGAGTGAAGGGGGGACGGACCCTCCCGAATCTTCTAGAGAAGTCCGTCCGAAGTGGAGATAGCCAGATAATTCGAGAGGACACCCGTAGAAATTTCTCGCAACTATGATTTTGCTATAAAAGAAGAAACGCGGGCGAACTTGAGCAGTTTCAGTTGATTAGTCAGCCAGTCAGTGAGTAAGCCAGAGCAAGCAAGCCAGTCTTGTTTACCGGAGTTCGGCTCGAGTGTGCGTCCGCAATTGTGTCAGCATCCGAAGGCCTGAGTTCGAGTGCAGTGGACCGCAGTTGGAGGGACCTGAGTTCGAGTACAGTGAACTGTCTCTGAAGGTCTGTGGTTCGAGATACTGTGAACTCGAGTGACTGAGCTAGAAGAACTGTGAACTGAGAACTGATAGTTCTGATTTGTAAATAGTGCTTTGTAAATATTAGTTAAGATTAACAGTTCATTGTTGTTCGTAATAGTCGAAGTAAATTGTCATTGCCGTCAGTGGAGTGCTATAACGAATACTGTGTTGAGTGAAAATCCTATTGTTGACGAGAGCGTTTAAGGTGAATTGCAGAAAGGAATTATTGTTGGAAGAATAAAATCCTATTGTTGAGTTGAAATAAATTCACAATATTATATTATATTATATTATATTATATTATATTATATTATATTATATTATATTATATTATATGAAAATGTGTTGATAACGGATGTACACCGATAAGTAAGTTTTTAATTTGTTATGGGGGCTTTTGAATCTCAGGAGGAACAAATTTTATTTTACAACAGCGCAACATAATCTGCTTGGCTCATTACCCAATTTTTTTGCATTGCATTTAATGCATATGTATTTTATGTATTTTAACACGATTCAATTGAGCATAGTTAAAATTTGGATTATAAAATAATGGAATGCTAAGCTAACATATTATTACTGCATACTAAATCAATACACTCTTGTGGTTCATTAATTCTCTGAGATAAACATTATTTTAAGAAATACAGGAAACGAATACACAGAATAGCCTATCAAGTTGTTTGTGCATAAGAAGCTATTTCAATCTTACCTGTCCTCAATTCACTCCGAAGTTACTGTAATAACATTATAGCATTATGACCATATAGAGAAACTACGCTTTCCAATGGTGAAATAATAATTAATTACAAAAATCGGTTAATTTAGCTTCCGATATTACTTCATAAAAACACAGAAACATTCTCTGTAGGCTATGATTCTTGGCTTTCAATTGTTGTTGACCAAGGCCCCTTATAGACGAAGTCATTTGTTTTTTATTTCATTACACCGCCTTGGATGGCAGTTATTTTAATTTTGAAACTCATTTATCTCATTAAATATCAGTCCTATCAAAATGTTTCAAAGAATTAAACTTATCAGAAATGATTTTGAAAGAAATTTTTGTTATGTAACATTTTCACAAAAATCAATAATAAGCGAGATAGTTCGATTTATTTAATTGAGACCCCCTTATAACCCCCATTTTAAATAATATATTTTGAATTCCATATAGCCTTAATTCTAAGTTACAACGGACTTAATTTATATTCCAATTTTCATCGAAATCGGTTCAGCCATTATCGCGTAAAAAGGTAACAAACATACGGGCAGACAGACAGACATACAAACAAAAATTTCAAAAAAGCGATTTTCGGTTTCAGGGTGGTTAATTATATATGTTAGGACCAATTATGTTTGGAAAATCGAAAATTACCAGAAAAATTTCGGCTACAAATTAATTATTAGTATAGATTTGTGAGCGAATTTTAGGGATATATTATTTATTTTTTTATTTTATTCACGAAATAGTCCTAATAAATGTCACTCGAGGTCTGAGATTACTACAGATAATTTTGGATGTAATTTGTGTTCAGTATTTTGACGTTTAACCCTTAAATTCACAAAGTATTCTATAGAATACGACAGGTTAATATATGCTATAATTTTTATAGAACAATAAAAGAAATTGGTAGGAAAATTAAATAACCAAAATTACACAATAATATAATATTGTACAACATATAAAATATGGACATTGCGATAATTGTTTTATTTACAGTCCGACACGGTTTAATAAACTAGTGTGAGAAATGAAGTTTTGCCAATTTATCATCATCATCATCATCATCATCATCATCATCATCATCATCATCATCAAGGTTTAAGGGGACACCAACTTAAAAATTGCAGAAATAGTGTCATAGAAATGAAAAATTAAATTTCTACACTAATTTACGTGACAGAACTAAATCAATATGCAAAATTCTTCCCCTATTCATTGAGAAGTCACAGTCAAATGCACAAAGCCAAAAAATAAAAAATGATAATTAAAAGTGATATTTCAATTAATGATTGATTAAAAAATGAAATATTTTTTATTTTGAAAAGTATTGGATCTAATGAGCTGCGATTTTGCATGTTGCTTTCCATGTGTATATTAAACTTTTTCTCCAAATTTGAAAAAGATTGGTTAAATAGGAAAAAAGTTCCTAAATATAGTTGAGTGTCCCCTTAAGCCTCTACAGGCTTGTTCCGGTCGCATGCATTAAACATTTGTTGAGTCCATCTTTTCTTTGGTCTGCCAATGTTTCTTTTGCCTGTTGGTCTGTAATCTAATAGCAGTTTTGGAATGCGGTATTCTTCCATTCTTTCCACATGTTCCCTCCACTTAGTTCTATATTGGTGTATCTTCTCTGTTAGTTTAAATATCCCTAATTCCTTTCTGATGTCATCATTTCTCCTTTTGTCTAACAAAGTGTAGCCAGCTATACTCCTTAGGAATCGCATTTCGGCGGCCTCTATTTTTCTCTCTTCACTTTTTCTTAATGTCCAACATTCCGAGCCATATAAGAACATGGGCACTGCCACTATTTTATAAAATTTTAATTTAGTTTCTTTCCTAGTTTGTTTGAGGTTTCTTTTTATTGTTCCACATATATAGTTAAATTTATTAATCTTTTTTATTACATTATCATTTTTAACGTATGATACACTGCTGCCTAAATAATTAAAATTGTTTACTTGTTCTACCATTTTTCTTTCTAAAATGATTTTAGCCCTGATTGTATTGGACCCTTGAAATGCTAGTACTTTTGTTTTGGCTGTGGAGATGTTTAATGCATACTTTTTACTCACATTATTTAATTAGTATATGGCTTTTTGTAAATTATCCTCTGAGCTACAGATTAGAACTTGGTCATCTGCAAATAAAATTGTGTCTAAAAACCTATTCTTAATTTTAAAAGGTGTCTCTAAATGTATCTGCCTTTCTTCTATGACATTGTCAATATATATACATTAAAAAGCAGTGGTGAGAGAGGACAACCCTGTCTCACTCCTTTGTTAATTGTTGCTATTTTATCCTCGTTCTTTGTTCTTGTTTCTATCATTATTTTGTTGTCTACATATAAACTTCTTATTATTGTTATTAAATGTGTTTATTAAATGTATTTTTATTATAGCTTTTTTTAGCCGAGTAGTGATAAAGGGGAAAGAGTAAGATATGCATAACTTATAAAAATTAAATCCCTGTAGAAACGTCCGTACTACTATAATCAAAACTTCGTTCAAAACTGGACCCCAGTCTGAACAGAAAGAATAATCATAACGCTCACATGCCACAAGTTCGAAGTACACAGATAATATGCAGTACTTTAAATTACCTAGCTGTCTTCTACATGAAGTGTCGGCTCTCACATAGTAACCCTATCCCCACGCACGAGACTCATTGCATTTCGGGCAAGATTCCAAACAACATTACATTGTGCTTTTTGTTAAAACTTGATGTGTACCAAAAATGTGAAACTTGCAGAACATGGCTTCCATAGCGTGCAACGGTCTATTGTGTTTATTACTTTTAATCTACTGTTTTATAGTTTTAACTACATCACTTAAAATGCTTCAGGACATACGTTTTCCTTGAAATAATTAATTTGACATTCAATTCATTTAATTATTTATGGATTACCATGAGTTGGATATTTGATATTAATAATCTATATATATATATATATATATATATATATATATATATATAATTTGAACTAGTAATGGAAATTACGGGAAAAATGCTGGACGGATTTTAATACATGACCCCTCATTTTGAAGCTTGGAACTCAAAGTTTTTCGGAAAAATAGTAGTTTTCAGTGAAATGCCAATTTTTAAACATAAATTTTCTATTTTCCAAAATCCATCTGTCGTCAGTTTTGAGAACTAGCTAATAGCATTCACGGCCGACTTGATATATCCTTCGCTTTTTTGTTAAGGATAAGCGAAGCGAGCATCAAGTCGGCCGTGTTGCATTTCAGAATAAAACAAAACACATACTACAGTATTGACATCATAGCGTATTCCCAGGCTACCAAGAAAGGATATATAATTGATCCTACCATAAGGATTGAAACGGGGAGTAGCCAGCCGGAGGATGTCAATAAAGAAAAGATCAACATTTATCTGCCAACAGTTGATTACTTTAAAGCAAAATACCAGCTTGAAGACATTGAGGTGATTGGTCTTCTTATTGGAGCTCGTGGTGTGATTCCCAAGTTCTTTGAAAGCTTCAGGAAGACTTTTGAACTACCACAGACACTTACTGCTGACATCATAACTTCAGTTCTGAAACGCTCTTGCCAAATTCTGAGTCATCATATTCTCTCTGTTTAATTTTTTTTTCTTCACTTTATAATTCATATATGTTTCTTTTAATTTTCTTCTACAAAATTTATATAAACATTTAATATTGTAAAATTCATGTAGGAGAGTATACTGAGTCCTTCTGGGCTACCTCCAATGGGAGGCAGTTATTTAAAAAAATATTACACGAAAGCCATGATCTGCAAGAATGCTGACATATTTAGAGCTCAAATTAAATTGGTTATTAAAAACTTAACTTAATAAAAATAATTTATAGGTTCGATTCTGTGGTGTGTAATTTTCTGGGTACAGCTGAGTATTGGATATTAAAAAGTACAAAACTTGAGGTGGTTTGATGACATTATTACCATTAGAAATGAAATATTATTGTAGTTAATGCCATGATGTGACTATTTTTCATTAATTCTACATATTAATGCTATAGTGATGATATGAAAGTGAAACGTTTTGGGGTTATATAAGTAGATGTAGAGAATAACTTAAATTAAATTTTGATTTTTATATTTTACTGAGTGGCGGCTATATAGTATATATATATATATATATATATATATATAGTGTATATAGTATATGTTACTGAAAGCTATAAAATTACGCAAGATAATAATATTATTAAAAATCAAATATTTTTATAATTATTAATCAAGTGGGGTTGCGTCTTTTTCATATGTGTAATGGCAGTGTGCTGTAGATATTTATATGCGTGGTTCTCTTCAGTATTGGCTCGAGAGATAGTATTTTTCATTGTTATGGAAGAAAATAACTTTCCGAATGTCTGGTATTCTTAATTGAAAGTAAATCTGAAAAATGTTTATTTGAACGTCTAATGAATTTAGTTTGCAGCATTTGCTACACAAGCCACTAATATATATATACATATATATATATATATAATTTGTTCGGGTAATGGAAATTACGGGAAAACGGCTGAACGGATTTTGAAGAATGACTCCTAATTTTGAAGCTTGGGATCCAAGGACTTTCAGGAAAATAGTAACTTTCAGTGAAGGGTTAGTTTTCCTACATGATTTTCCTATTTTCAAAAATTCATCTTTTGCCAGTTTTGAGAACTAATTACATTTCAGAATAAAACAAAACACACACTACAATAAACAATAGCCTATTATACGAAGGCCATGACCTGCAGGATTGCTGACATATTTAGAGCTCAAATTCAGTCGATTATTAAAAACTTCCAAGACTTGCTAAAATAATTTACAGGTCTGATTCTGCTGTGTGTAGGCCTCATTTTATGAGTACAGCTGCGTATTGGATATTAAAATTTTCAAAACTTGAGGTGATTTGATGACATTATTACCATTAGAAATGAAATATTATTATAGATAATGCCATAATGTGACTTTTTCATTAATTATACATATTTATGCTGTATTGATGGCATGAAAGTGAAACGTTTTGGGATTATATAAGTAGATATAGAGAATAGCTTAAATTAATCAATTTATATAATTTACTGAGTGGCGGCTGTATAGTAGAACTACAAAATTTACGTAAGATAATAATATTGCTATTAAAATAAAAAATTTTTATAGTTATTAATGAAGTAGGGTTGGGTCTTTTTCATATACTTAATGCCGGTGTGGTGTAGATATTTATATGTGTCATTCTCTTCAGTATTGACTGGAGAGAGCACAAAAATTACAGTTTCTAAGGAAAGACCAAAAAGGTATTACTTATTGACAAAATAAGAGCCCTATAAAATTTTGTAGTCTCCCGATCATTTCAGCAAGATCTCCTAGCAAGATAAAATGATTTTACCCTCTGCATTTCAAGCTCTGCATGCAGCAGCCAAGATGCTATGTCTATTGTTCGAAATCATACCAAACTTGACGTTTTTTTTAACTTTAACCTACAATCCACAATGACCTGAAATAGCTATTGTTTTATTCCCACATGAAGTCCATGCTTTTTGCTGACGATCAGATCTTGATGGCAGAATCGGAGGATGACTTACAGGTGGCAGCTTATCAACTACAATTAATAATGGAAAAATATAATCTTAAAATTTCTAATCATAAAACAAAAACAATGGCATTTGAAGGAGTTGATCACAGAAGATGTAAAATAGTTTTAAATCATGAAATCATAGAACAGGTATCCTCATTTAACTATTTAGGCTGCAATATATCATACGTAAAAGAACAAGACGTCAAAAATAAAATGAGTAAATTTCAACAGATGTGTGGAACAATACGAAGGACCTTAAAAAATAAAACACAACGTTCAACACAACTAAAATTTTATACAACGTTAGCTGTCCCACTATTAACCTATGGTTCAGAAAATTGGTCTATAAACCGAGCAACTAAAAAGAAAATTGAATCCAGCGAAATGAAATTCCTTCGAAGTGTTGCTGGTCTCACTCTTTTAGATCATCAAAAGAACAAAAATATACGAGAACAACTAAATATTTTTAATTTGACTGAGAAAATACAATAACAAAAACATAATTGGTACCAACATATAAGAAGAATGAATGACGACCGGTTACCTAAAGTAATACTGAACTATGAACCAAGAAGACACAGAAATGTTGGTAGACCAAGAACAAGATGGATAGACGACATAACCTTTGAAGACGGAACAGGCCAATAGGCCTAATCCCTGTGGTTGATAATGATGATGATGATGATGATGATGATGATTTATTCCCACATGAAAACCCACTGATCGTCCTGACATTGTTACTTGCGTTTTCGCATTGGAACTGAAGAACTGAAGGTGGATAGGTTCAAGAAAAAGTATTTGCATAAAAAACCATTCAGAGGGAGTATGTTTCATTATTATGCAAGCAAATAACTTTCAAAATGTCTGGCATTCTTCATTGAAAATAAATCTGTAAAGTTTTTATTTGAACGGCTAATGGACTTAGTTTGCAGCATTTGCTGCACAAGCCATTAGTATGCTATAATTTTAATAGAACAATAAAAGAAATTGGTAGGAAAATTAAATAACCAAAATTACACAATACTATAATATTGTACAACATATAAAATATGGACATTGCGATAGTTGTTTTCTTTACAGTCCGACACGGTTTAATAAACTAGTGTGAGAAATGAAGTTTTGCCAATTTATTTTTATGTCCTTGGAGTCTGCACTTATGGCGAAACATTGCGTATATGTACATGCAATTAGAACTAAATTGGCCGATGTCCTTAGAAAACTAAAATACACCGTCCACAGTATAAAGAACATACAGTAGAGACAACTCTTGTCGGCACCTTTGATGTTGTTGGTACTAAAATCAAGCTCAGGGAGGTCTAGTTCTCAATGAATCCAACTATGTCGCTAGTATCGGCAGGGTTAACAGCTGATTTTAGCGATCAGCTGTTCAGACATGCTAAACCTTCAGATGAAACTTTGTATTAACTGTTGTAATTATTCCTTTGTTCTGTAGTGATTTTTGTGTCTTATTATGTAGGTCTAATGAAAATTCACTTTTTATTTTCAAAATACATATGAAATTGCAGTGTTTATGATTGAAGTAAAACATATTATTAGCGAAGTGCTTACCGTTTTATTCTGTTTCTTCATATCCATTGCATTTCATCTTGGATCACAATATGTTGTAAAATATATACATCAGGGAAACATTTAATAAATAAACAAGAATTCGAGGTAACTTATTACAATTAAAAATGTGTGTTCACTATATATACGATGTAGGCTACTAATTGTAGGCCTAACTACCTAGATGTACAAAGAGGGCCTAATAATTATCTACTGCAACTTTTATCAAATAACTACGTACGTAATCCTTAAATCATTATGGATTACGGCACTTGGTGGACAATGCTTAACTGGCAACAGTTAAATCCCGGTAACTTCTTTCACTTTTCCTTTACTGTATTAGGCTACGTTTGAATTACAATATTCTTACCTTCTTCCATTTTCGTGAAAGATATATTGCAGCAACAACGCATTTGAATTAACAAATTCTTACCTTCTATCATTCTCGTAAAGGATTTTTTGTAGTCAGTAATACGAATTCTTAACTCCATTGCTAGACACAAGAGCCTACAAGTAACCCTAATTACGTCTCATAATTTTGCAATAGCCGAACTCAGAAAACAATACTCTTGCAAAGTAGGCTTATTTCTATGTGCAAAAATCATTATGTATGTAAATTTTGACATTTTTTAATTCCTTCATGCGCATACTAATTACTTATCTCTATACAAGCCTCGAATCAGGAAATAATGCATTCACGGAGTTGAAACTACGGCATGTTAGTACACGGGTAAGGGTCATTGCTCATATGAATTTTTGTACCTTTTCAATCACTCTTTCATAGCTAGAGCTAGCTGTACACCAATGTAATCGGGTAATTATTATGTAGCTGAGGTTATGTTTCCTTTCACTTATTTAGAGGCATTCTATTCAACCGATACAGTTAGAAATTTTAATGTGTATGTTAATTCCAATTTGGAAACCAAAATCAAATTCACTGTACAAAATATTACTGTCAATAATAGGAATAATCATGTAGGCCTAAGTATAACGTTACTGGTATGAAATAATATCCATCACTAATATAATGTTATTAGCTAGTCAACAAAATTTTATTATATCCATTGTTGACGTAACTTCATCGAAACGAATGTCATGATCTATGTAGTTAATGGTTCAATATTACGTTACCAACATAAGCATCTACCAGTGACTTTAAAATTAGCGTCAATTCGTGAATATTTTCATGATGTTTACATACGGAAGTAATTATTATTATGATTATGTTGCCATCCCTTTGCCTCATGTCTTTCAAATTGTTAAAAGATGAGCAATAAATCTTCTCAGTTAATATTAAATTATGCCAGCCTGTCGTAGATGGAGAACCATCTGGTGGAGGTTCCAGATAATACACCCGGTTTCGTGACATGCGCACTCAGAATTTGTTCCCATGAAATGGCTTAGGTGTCTTTACTGTATGTTCTCTATACTGTGCACCGTCTATGAAGAAGTCCACGGAACTGCCGAAAATGGCAGTAACAGACGAATTGACATAATCGCCATTAGCGAATCCCTGTCTCAGGGTATGATAATCGACCCCCCCCATTATGTTTGAAACGTATACAGGACAGCCTGAAGATGTACATGAGGAGAAACGAGCAATCTACGTTCCAACCATCCCGTATTATAAAGGTAAATACCAACTTCACGATATCAGTGTTACGGTATTGATGTTTGTAGCAAGAGGAATGATACCTAACTTCTCTTCTCAATTCTGTAAGACCCTAGGACTGCACCAATCTTTCCTGAATGAACTGGGCCCTCCTCATAATTAGAGAGTCAGTCAAACTCTTACGGAACCACCTATATGTACTCTAATTCAGTGTACTGAAAAAACTGACGCACCATTATCATTTTTCTTTTTCTTATTAGCTTTCATTGCTTCTTTACTTGTAAGTTTTTTATTCTGTAAATTGCCATTGTTTGTTTGTTTGTTAGTGTATTTGTTTATTATTTTTCTAATTCTATTATATTTCACCATCTATTTGTTCTTGGTTGTTTTGTATGCTTTGTCTAATGGCAGCCTCTAATTTGAGGAAGCTCAATAAAATAAAATAAAAACTAGTGTGAGAAATGAAGTTTTGCCAATTTATATACTAGAATATTTTCATTATAGTCGTGTAATAATGACAGCTACTTTAGCCGCAGTAGTGATAAAGGGGAAAGAGTAAGATATGCATAACTTATCAAAATTAAATCCCTGTAGAAACCTCCGTACAACTAAAATCAAAGCTTCGTTTAAAACTGGACACCAGTCTGAACGGCAAGAATAATCATAACGCTCACATGCCACAACAAGTTCGAAGTACACAGATAATATGCAGTACTTTAAATTACCTAGCTGTCTTCTACATGAAGTGTCGGCTCTCACATAGTAACCCTATCCCCACGCACGAGACTCATTGCATGTTCGGGCAAGATTCCAAACAACATTACATTGTGCCTTTTGTTAAAACTTAATGTGTACCAAAAATGTGAAACTTGCAGAACATGGCTTCCATAGCGTGCAACGATCTGTTATGTTTATTACTTTTAATCTACTGTTTTATAGTTTTAACTACATCACTTAAAATGCTTCAGGACATACGTTTTCCTTGAAATAATTAATATGACATTCAATTCATTTAATTTATGGATTACCATGATTTGGAGATTTGATAATTATATATGTAATTCTGTTTATGGCCTTAAAATTTGGCAAATAGTTTGCACATCGTAGTTCATTCCTTTTAAATCCCATTTAGGCTTATCTAATCGATAATAACAAACTTTTCAAATTCTTGTTGCCAGTTCTATTTTTTTAAATTAATTTGTGTTGATTTCACTTTAGTGACAACTGTTGTAATATTATTAATATTATATATACATACCATATAAACATATATATATGTATATATATGTCATAAAAACATCTACACTTCACTTATATAACATCTGTTAATGACTAATGACGGTCCTGTCATAGTTCTGTTGACAAAGCACTCGCCTTACAAATTGTTTAACAAAAATATTATCTATAATATAATATTCATCTTAGCTAGTGCTTAAGTTTTAAGTTTAACAGTTTAACAATTACACATTTAACATTACATAACTAGTCATTATTATCATGAGCTTGCCTATAACTTAGCTTTCTCCTCCCATTTCTTCTTTACTGTATGATATAAACACTTTCCTAATTTCTCCAAGTTTTTTTCGATATATAATCTTAAATTTAAATTTGAAATAAACTTTTCAATAAATACTTTCCTTATGATATCATTTTCAAGAGAACATAATAGTAGGGTAAAGGTTGGTAAAACTGTGATACGAGTAATATTGTGATAGATCTTTTTGAGAATTTATTACAATTTTACTGAGCAAGAGAAGGACCGGTTTTGTGCAGCAACTTGACCGCGAACATTCCCTTAATACGTTGACGCAAAAAAAAATCTTCCTCTCGCTCAGTAAAATTGTAATAAATTCTCAAAAAGAATTATCATAATATTACTCACATGACAACATTACCAACCTTTACCCTATACGCATGGCGTTGTCTTTTTCTCCTTTTTTTTTTACTATGTTTCCTTTTCGTTCCTAAATTCCCATATTCCTAACCTCCACCATGATAGACCCATCCGTTCCCCCCTGTAGTTAACTTTTATGTATTCTTCTTGTCCCCATAAGATTTTCATTTCTCTGTTGCCAATTATTAATAGCCGTCATCCATTTAATTATTAAACATTTAGTGCCTCGCTACCTCATTACTCCTCACATTTATAATTTTAGACGTTAAATATACATTTACTGAACCGTTTTCGTACCATTACTAATTTATGCCTAATCTGCTTACCCTTTATTTTAATACACTTAGCGAAATAGACTTGATTTTTCACGCGTGTAAAAATCTTATACATTTTTTTTCACGAAAGGCCTACTGTTTTCCTCTTTCTTTACAATGTAATTTGAATATTCAATTTTCTTAACCAAAATAGTCCCACACTGTAATACCCATAATCATTTGAAGCTTTTTCGCCATATTTGAAGAGTTAATTAAGTGCTGTAATAAGAAAAATAATATCTTTGCACGATCGTGTTTTTTGCTGTATTTACAGCTATTGTTGTCAGGCCTTGAAAGTTAGAATTTCCACACAGAATCTTGTTGCTAGGGAAACCATTCTTCATAACATAAAACTATATCCATTACAGTACACTTATTGTTACTTAGTAACCATTTCAGTGCAGTTTTGCGAAGGCTTTGGAATAATATTCCTCTAAATTTTCAATGCAAAATATATTGTATTTTCGATTTTAAAAATATGATCGTGAAAAAAAATGTTGTGCAATACACGTTTGTGAAGTGAGTTACAAAACCTCGGAAATTGAGAAAGTCGCTCTGCTCGTTTTTCAAACTTTTCCTCTCATTTCTAAAAAAAAAAAAAAAAAAAAAAAACACTTCCCAACCTTGTATCGTAATAGTAATATGCGTTACAAGAGCAGTATGTTGAAGTTTTCATGTTCGAGGAAAAGTTTGAAAAAACAAAATTTTTTTGAGCTTTTTTAATTTCCGAGAACTGAAAGAAAACATACCGCTCGTGTATCGTACATTATTTTGTGCGAAGATCGTTTATTACATACCTGAAAGAGGAATTTCTAATTAGTTGCAATGAAATGTCCATCTTGGTTTCTGTTCAATGACGGCAGATTTGCAAAACAAAAATATCTATCTTCAACATTGTTGCTTTAAAATGTTTTCTGTGTTTACTATACTCCAGCAGGCCGTGATATACGTCTGTCTTTTTTCCTCCAGTCTATGATGAGTCTGGAATCTTGTTGAGTTTTTCACGGCTTCCTTAATGTTACTTGCAACACGAATGCATTAACTTTAGTGGAGTTGTAGAGTTTACTTAATTTTTGCAAATATTTAAAAACAATAATTATCAGTGCAATTTAGTTGAAATTGCAGTGGTAAGTTTCCAATTTATAATTATTAATATATTGAACGTCTCTAAAAATATGTTAAAAGCCTAAAGCAGTAAAATCAATATGTCACTTAAGCGGTAAGAAGAGGGAAATTGTTATGTGTGTTAGGTTGGGAATACTGAATGTGGAATTTTAGACTTTCCGCGGATTGGTTTTGTGCGGAAACCAAGCAAATACGCACGATCTCGCACAAAATACTATTTGAATTCTATATTATTATTTCACTACTTCATCCTACTTTTCGCCATAGAGATCGTCATTACAGTTGTGTTCCTAACTTTTCACTACTTGGCATTGATCCTAGCCTCCACATTAAGCCCAAATCATTACTATTCAAACTTCTCCTTTTACTTTCACCGGCATTGCCTAGGTTAGTAATTCAGCTTTTGATCATCATAAAAAAATTAAACAAAGAATTCGCTCAGACAACAACTGACATCCGATAAGTGGTTCGTTAATTTGCTTCTGTTGCAGTTTTGTGTCTTTATTTCGAAATTATAAATCATTCTGCATCATTTACCTCGTCAGCTGCATTGTTATCTAGCACGATGTAATTGGTGACAGCGAGATGGTATATTGGTAAAATTTGAGACTTATTCGACTTGGAATAATGTGATCTTTTCACTCGCTACCGCGGTTCACCGCTGTGGAGTAACGGTTAGCATGCCTGACCGTGAAACGAGCGGGTTCAAATCGAGGTTGGGATAAGTTATCTGGTTGAGGTTTTTTCCAAGGTTTTCCTTCAACCAATTGATTCAGAATTGGTGGGTAACTCCCGGTGCTGGAGTTAGACTTATCATCATCATCATCATCATCATCATCATCATCATCTCCGTTTCTTTCCCATATTTCGGGCTTGCTCCGATGTACAGTCGGCTGCGCACCACTACAGAACTTGGGCACCATGGTATGTGGTCATTATTTTCTGATGTTAGTGCTATGTACCGTGGCCTCTCCCCTGGGTTGAGAGAGCGTAGTGAGGCCTACGCGGAAACGTAAAAGGATTCTAGAGGGGTGTAGGAGAGTTCGAAGGCTGCCCACAGGTTTATCTGCAGCCTGGGGGAGCCTTTGGACATGCACACCGTCCCATTCCGGGTAGTACAAGCGGCCTACGTACAAGGGCAGTCCCCAGCTCTTACCTCTCTCTCAAGAGAGACTAATAGAACAGAATTCGCCACCTCCAGACTATACTTATTGCTCTCGTGTTTATTAAGTGTGGTCATATTTTTCTGTCCCAGTGCAGATGTTTCACTACAAACCCGGCATTCTCCAATTTCCACTTTTCCGCCATTCCTTATAGTCTGTTCGTACGATATTTTAATGTTGCTTTCATCTGATGTGTTCTTCTGTTCCGAACTTTTCTCTCGTTCACCATTCTTTCCAGTGAATCCTTCAGTACAGTACGATTATTTAGTCCTGACAGTCGCCGGCAATCTGCGCCTGGGTCAGGCGAGTCCATTTAGTTACGTCAAGGGTTGTTCAGGTTAGTCTGTTGTCTGCAGTCAGAGCGATCGGATGTCACGCATGCGGTATAGCGTTGTGTTTCCAGTACAGTTAAACTGTACTGCATTCCTTTACCGACCGCTCGCCCTTATCTCTACTACGGAACTCTCCCCACAACTCCTACTACTTCCCCTCTTTCGCGTCGTTGAGCTGTCAGGATTAAATAATCGTTCTATAGGCAGTTTGTTCTCAGGCAGTGACCCATCCAATTTATTTCTTTCTTTCTGATCAGTTTAAGCATTATTATTTCTTAACCCATTCTTTCTAGCACAGGTTAAAGAAAATACTAGTGGATTAAGGAGAGTAAAAGTGTAAGACAAAGTAATAAACAACTTTTTTTTTCTAATATGCGTTTCTATTAATAACGCATAGCCTCCACAAAGTAATAAACAACTTTTTTTTTCTAATATGCGTTTCTATTAATAACGCATAGCCTCCACAAAGTAATAAAGAACTTTTTTTTTTCTAATATGCGTATCTATTGATCGCATAGCCTCTATCTGACATTACCCTAAAATATATTAATTTATAAGCCCTTAATCATTCACGCTTTTTTATATTTCAAAGATCAGGTTAAACTTATATTTCAGTTTCACTTATTGTTCAGTTCCATTTCTCCTCAGGTGCTCGAATTGCTCGTATTCTTTCCATTGTCTTCACTTTTGTTAAAATTCCTTGTCGGTGTTCCAATTGTTACGATACTTACCATTTCATTCGCGGTTCGCGGGTATAGCTGATTAACTTCAAACAGCGATTCTCTCCTTTACCATGGCAACCTCCGTGATTCAGAAGATCCCTATATCATACATTTGAGAATCGTAAAAGAACCTCTTATCTGATGTATAAGGTTCCAGCTAAAATTCTCCGCGGAATTCCCTTCTGTGTCAAAATTTGGAGTTAGTAAATGGGTCCTTATTGTTATTGGCCCAAGTGCACATTGGCATGCCCATCCTCCGCCCTCAAATCAATCAATATATTTATACAGCCATCAACGTGAATATGTTGACAATAAACACCGCCTGCGAATATCATGTTATGATAGAGGGCATATTAATCCCATAGCTAACATAATATTGATGGTAGTAAGTATTACATTAGCGCCATTAGTTGCAGATGTATTGAAGTACAGGTAAATAGGCAGTTGGAGAGAAAAATAGATATGTTGGATCGTACACGACGTTGTAGTAGTAATAGTAGTAGTGGTGATGGTGGTAGTAGTAGTAGTAGTGATATTAGTAGTAGTTGTAGGAGGAGCAGCAGCAATAGTGGTAGTGATAGTGGTAGAAGTGGTAGTAGTAGTCATAGTGGCAATAGTGGTGGTAGAGGTAGTGGAAGGATCATCAACAGCGGTAATGGTAGTGATAGTAATAGTGGTGGTAGTGGTAGTGCTAGTAGTAGTGATAGCAGTAGTGGTAGTGATGGTAGTAGATAGTAATATTAATAGGTACAATAATAATAGTAGTTATAGGAGGAAGAGCAGCACTGATGGTGGTGGTGGTGGTAATAGTAGTAGTAGTAGTAGTAGTAGTAGTAGTAGTAGTCACAGTGACAGTAGTGGTGGTAGTGGTAGTTGGAGGATCAGCAACAGAGATAGTGGTAGTATAGTAGTAGTGGTGATAGTGGTGGTGCTAGTAGTAGTGATAATAGTAGTGATAGTATTGGTGGTAGTAGTGGTGCTAGTAGTAGTGGTGATAGTGGTGGTGCTAGTAGTAGTGATAATAGTATTGGTGGTAGTGATGGTGCTAGTAGTAGTGATAGTGATGGTAATGGTAGTAATAATAGTAGTTGTAGGAGGAACAGCAGCAGTGGTAGTGGTGATGGTAGTAGTAGTAGTAGTAGTAGTAGTAGTAGTAGTAGCAGCAGTAGTCACAGTGGCAGTAGTGGTGGTAGTGGTAGTTGGAGGATCAGCAACAGAGATAGTGGTAGTATAGTAGTAGTGGTGATGGTGATGGTGCTAGTAGTAGTGATAATAGTAGTGATAGTAGTATTGGTGGTAGTAGTGGTGCTAGTAGTAGTGATAGTAGTAGTGGTGATAGTGGTGGTGCTAGTAGTAGTGATAGTAGTATTGGTGGTAGTGGTGGTGCTAGTAGTAGTGATAGTGATGGTAATGGTAGTAATAATAGTAGTTGTAGAAGGAACAGCAGCAGTAGTAGTGGTGATGGTAGTAGTAGTAGTAGTGGTAGTAGTAGTAGTGGTAGTGGTAGTGGTAGTGGTAGTGGTAGTAGTAAACTATATTTTAACCTTCACAGTTTATTCAACGTCGAAATTAACATAGGCGAGAAATGGTTGACAAATTATTTGTGTCGTACATCTGAAATGTCTGGTGTAGCTTTATAGATAGCATGTGTACTTCCCTATGAAGTTGTCCGAGGTTCGAATCCCGCGGTAGCCAATGCAATAAATTTATCTTACGTCCACCGGACTGGTGTTCGTCCGGTGGCTTATGATTGTCCTTTGATGTCTCTGCTGTGGCCTAATCCAGTGAATAGGGAATCCTGAGTTTCAGGGATGTCTAGTGTACCATGAACGAGGCCGGAAATTTTGAGGAGATCGGGAAAATCACGACATATTAGATATGCAAAAGACTTTTACTAATCTCTACGAATAAAGTGATTCTGATTAATAATATGTGGATAAAACAATCGAAACAAATCGCAAAATAGAGTTCTAATAGCGAAATATGAACACATTCGCGAATTATTACTATTGCGTCGTTTTATAGCGAATTGCATATTCTGATTTTTTAAATTTTTGTTTCACTTGAATTTGTTATATATCTCAGTAGCCTACGTTACATGGTATTCCAGGTGTTCTGATTACATTAGTGAACTCAAAAGACGGAGAATTCAATATTTCACTAATAATTTGAAAGTATTAATTTGAGGGTTGCAAGTTTCTTCGTTTTTAATGAATGTGTGTTAAGTACAGTCTCAATCTAACAAATATTGTCTACTGGCCATACCGCACCTTTACCAGAATCCAACGAACCTTTAATGGTAATTATTTGGAAAGTAATATCCATACTGAGTTAATACTCCAATTCCAAAATAATTGTATTTTCCATTAATCTCCGTCAAGAGTACAAATCAATCTCCAACAATTTCCGCAGACACCAATATTAAAAAACACAAATGATAAAATGAATCTCCATAAATATCTGTCTCTGACAGTGAGATGAATCTTCCTCCCCTTTCGCAAAGGTGTTTAAGTCGAACTAAAAGGACCGTTAAGCAGAATAAGAGGACAAAGAGTAGCGTCGCAATTATGCGGTAATGCTGCAGGTCGCATGTTCGATTCCCATGGTGTCACAGATTTTCGCAATTGGTCTAATCTTTACGACTGCTCTATGGCCCTGCGATTTATTCAGCTCTAACAGAAATGAGAACCAGGAGTATTTCCTGGAATAAAGGCGGCGGGCACGTAAAAGTAACATCCCTCCTGTCAATAATATCGATTGTCTGTAAAGGTGGGACCCTTAACCATCTCCTCCGGATTAGCATGATAACCACTGGACAACCTGGGACCGATAGTTGATTCCTTTTCTAATCCATTTTTCCCACTAACAGATATTATCAAACAGGTCGATTACATAAACATAATTTTCCAAAGAAGATAGTTTCAAATTTTGCGTTTTCTCAACTTATTCACATCTCAGCCCATATTTTCCAACCATGCGTGGTTCAAAATGTTATTTTCTCGAACCTCTTCGTAAGTTGTTTAAAAGTTTAATTATCTTTTTGTTGACGGGACTTCATAAATTTGGCCTATACCTATATTACATACATTTAAAATGTAATTATTCAATTTCGAGTTGCGGTTTAGCAAAGGCAGATTCGGAAAAAAGAATTACGACAAATGGAATGAGAAAGTTGGTTGAGAGAAATGGAGTGGGAAAAGATGAATGAGAGAAATAGAGTGAGAAAAGCTGATTGGGAAAATGAATATTGAACCTCAGGTTATGTTGGGAATTCTCAATGTTGGATAAAAATGAATTGGAAAAAAATGTAATGGAAAAACTGACCACTGACCACCAATTCCTATTACAACAGCACGATGAAATTAGTTGCGCGGTGGCGCATGTCGCGTCCTCAGTGCCATGGCGCGCCCTCAGGTTGCGGATAGAGGAAACAGCCTCCAGATATGGAGTGCAGCTACGAATATATTGAATAAGCAGTCGCGGACAGCCGATGAGTAGGGGTCCTCCAGCTTGGGGTTTGGGCGAGGGGCTAACAACCCATCGTAAAAAACAGCTTGTTACAGAACTTCAAAATAAGCCTAGGAATGGGACTGATTCTCTGGCACGACCACAGCAAGGAAGAAAGTTAGTTTGGAGGCCGGAGAGAATAAGACCTTTGAGAAGGCCGAGACGTAGATGGAAGGATAATCTTAAAATGGATTTGAGGGAGGTGGGATATGATGATAGAGACTGGATTAATCTTACTCAGGATAGGGACCGATGGTGGATTTACGGTATGTGAGGGGGGGGCAATGAACCTCTGGGTTCCTTAAAAGTCATAAGTATTAAGTACAGTCCTTGAGCAACGGAAAATCCAGAGGCGTTTGTCAACCGATCCGGAGTTGTGCTCGAGCGCGGGTTCTTTTCCCGCTTGGGCTGATTACCTGATTGGGTTTTTCCGAGGGTTTCCTCTACCGCAAGGTAAATGTCAGCTAATGTATTGCGAATCCTCGGCCTCACCTCGTCAAATATAATTTCCCAATCCCATCGACGCCAAATAAAATCGCAGTTGATACAGCGTCGTTAAATAACCAAGTAAAAAATGAGAGTCACATCCCAGGCAATTCAAATGGTTTAGTTCTTCAATGATTTTGTTTTCTATTACTATATTGGATCTAATTTGTTGTTTGCTTTAGAATGCCACAACCTTATTTTCTTCAATGCGTATTTTAAAACTGTATCGTTGACGTACTGTATTAATTTCAAAATGTTTTTTTGCAGTTCGTCTTTTGTACTTGCTACTATTACCTGGTTATCAGCATATAGCAATGCTTTCAAGTAATTTGCATTCCCCAATTTATTCCTTCTTTTTCTCTCTTTCTTCATTCCACTTCTTTATTATTTCATTCATGTAATAGATTAAGCAAAACTTTAGAAAGACTGCAACGTTGACTCCTTTACGATTTTTATGACAAATTTTGTGTTCTTATATACGTACAGCTCATACATTTTGTCAAGACACTCGCGATGCGCAGTAGGGTAACAATGTTTTAGTAGAGAGGGTAGGAGTAGAAGGGAAGGTCGGGCGTGTGTCTACCGAGTTCAAGGCAAAGGCTAACCCATTCCCTATAATTCGTAAGCAGACTCATCCGATCTCGTGTGCGGTTCTGCAGGAAGAGTGGGGGAATGTCTGGACATAATGCATGAGCTGTAAATTGTAATGACTTCTATTAAGTATCTCATGATTCCATTTTATTTTAAAATTGACCAGAATTTGTTTCTGTGTATGTAGTAAACTACTCATTATATGCTATTTATATTTCCTTGTAATTTTTAATTGGTTATTTTATGTCGCTTTGTCAACTACTGAGGTGATCTAGCGTCTGAATGAGATGAAGGTCATAATGCCAGCGAAATGAGACCAGGGTCCAGTGTCGAAAGTTACCCAGCATCTGCAATTAATTGGTTGAGGGAAAACCCAGGAAAAACCTCAACCAGCTAACTTGTCTCAACAAGAATTCGAACCCGGGCTCTCTGGTTTCACAGTCAGTCATGCTAACCGTTACTTCACAGCGGTGGACTTCCTTGTGATATTCTGTACTTTGTAATTGACATTTTAAATAGAATACAATAAACTAGACGGGAGTAAAAGATCACTTACCAAAGACAACCTAAAAGCCCAAGAGCTAGTGAAGCTTATCTCTGCTTCCCACACCACAAAGATGACGATGACGACAGATATTTTCTCGTGACTGATGAATGGGAATGTATGGGAAACTTTCCGGAAAAAATTTCAGACAGAAGAGGTGGTTCTTCAGACAAATAGCGATACTCTTCATAGTCAGTTATCCGATGAAGGTGTCCGTCTTAAGCATGGGTGTCCAAACGCCTATAGAACCACGAGATACTGCATGTCAAGTATGCACTGCTGAGGTCAATAACTTTCCTTATAAAATAGGAAAAACGACCTTAAAGAATATGCGCTGCGGGCTGCTTACGCCAGGGGTTACTTCGTACGAGTTACAATTGGACATCTATGGTCATAAGACTAGCCCTGAATTTAATCATGAGCCTCAGAGGGATGAGGGAGTAGTTTGGTATGGATATTAGAGAATTGAATCCGAGTTTAAAATGAGGAAGTAACAATACATATTGTCTCATTTTTCTTGTGGAAAAAAATAAATATAAGATGAAGCTGTTGTTTGGTTCTTTGTCGTCTATTACGTCCCGAGATTATTTGGGGAAAATCACCAACCGACTTTGTAATAACAGATATCCTTGTATATTTTAGTTCCTTATAATAATCCCTTCTCGTGATTTTCTTATAGAATTTAATTTTGCAAATTGTATTTAAATCTTATGTCTCTTTTAAATTTTCTATGCTCACCTTGAAATAGAAAGTTGCGTTTCAAGTTGTTAAAGCATTAAAATGTTTACATTACGTAAAAATTATCCCAGTTTTAGAGACAAGTTGATATAGGCGAATAAAAACGAAATTAAGAAGACTTTGCAAAGACGTACGTAATTTTTATAACGTCTCATTTCAGAGAAAGCAAACGACGCGACGGACGATGACTGGGAAATATATGCCCATATAACAATTTAATTCAATTTTCTTTGTTCACCTTGAAATAGAAAGTTGCGTTTCAAGTTTGAACAGTTGTTGAAAATAGTTTTAAAGCATTAAAATGTTTGCGTTACGTAGAAATTATCCCAGTTTTAGAGACAAGTTGATATAGGCGAATAAAAACGAAATTAAGAAGACTTCCAAAGCCGTACGTAATTTTTATAAAGTCTCATTTCAGAGAAAGCAAACGACGCGACGGACGATGACTGGGAAATATATGCCCATATAATATTACGTGCTTGTTCCAGTTTTAATTAGCTATAAATTATTAATAAAAATGATACCGTGCCACCAGAGAGAGAGAGAGAGACAGCGCTCTGAATAAATTACTTAGAGGCAACGAATTTTTCAAGCCACAGTTCCAACGTCTGTTTAATTTACTTTTGTGAACTACTCCAAGTTTACTTTAAGTTTGCTTTTAGTTTAATTCACAGAAATGTAAAGCGGACTTCACAATGATCAATATTTGAGGCTGTGACAAAGCTTCACCAGAGCTCTGTACTCAAGCATTAAGAGAAACCTTCAGTGCCGATACTTAAAATTGTGTCTGTGTGAATGATACAAATTTAATATCGACTCATATAGAGTGATAGTAATTTTATTGTCGTTTGAATTTCGTAGTCTATACTTTGTTCGTGATGTTACTTATTTGAACTTTTTAATTTCATTTTAATTTTCATGCATTTGATACTGAAAGGATGACACTAAATCTTATGTAAGATACTTTAATTTCATTTATGATAACCGAATACATCGCTTTCAATTATTCGTTTATCTGTTCATCTTCTGTGTGCAGAAGACGGAAAATGATAAACATTCTTAAATATGTTTCTTTTATATTAAAATTAGGAGTAATATCTTCCTATTTTTTCACCTTTGCACGCTCATTATACAAAGGTTAAATTATGATAATGCTTTAAGTAGTGGATTTCAGTATTAAGTTGAAATTTGTTTTCGTCACCCCTAATACAGAAAAATAATCTCAATCCTATCAATATACTGTAATTTTTTCAGAACTATTACACTGACTTCATTTATTTTATGTTATTATATTCAGTCGGAAATAATACTCATGCAGGGTCGGATTTAGGTATAGTGCCGCCCATAGGTAGTGTTAAAATTTGCGGCCCTCAATTCCCACAAACAGTTAATAAGCAGCTTTTATACAAGTCATGTTTAGTTTAAATTAGTTGTTACGTTGCAGATATCAATAAATTACTGGAATCAAAATACATGCTTCTTACTTGTGAATTATAAAGATTTTCTTTGCACTTTCTTCACAGAGAAAGCATTGATGGTGTCATCAAGGCGATCTGACGAAGCACATCAGATCATACTCGTTGCAAAGAAACATAGCTATTGAAACTTATTCATTGTTGAAACAAAATTGATTTGTGGAAGGCAGGCTGTAATCTATTTCTAAACATTGGTTTTGTTGTTGGTGTAATTTGTTATTACTTTGATAGAAAGTATAGAGTAAATTGAAAAATAAACTGCGGAATAAACCTTTCATATCGAATTAAAGTAGGCTATATACGGTAGTGCATATGCTGGTAAGAGATTAAATAGTATTGTTAACGATATATTGGAAGTGTAACTGAGAGTTGTAGTAACTATTCATAGCCAAGCTTCATAAACGATTTACCAACAAATATTTTAAAAACAAATTTCATTGTAAAGTGGGGGAAAAAAAAAGGAAAAGAGAGAGAGGGAATGCCGCCCCCCTGAAAATTGCCGCCCTAGGCAACTGCTGAGAAGAAACTGTCTGCTGTAGGATGCGCTGGAAGGAATAGTGAACAGGAGAATAGGCTAGTTCGAGGCATAAGAAATCAAATGATAGACGACATTAAGGTGTATGGATTATATGCGGAGGAAAAGAGGAAGGAAGAAAATAGTGAAGATTGGAGAATGCCGGTTTTGCAGTGAAAGACCTACCCTAGGACAGAAAACTATGAATGAATGAATAAAGTTGTATTTCAGGTATTTACAAAATAATTATATGGTATAAAATCTTCCAATAGATGAAATGGAATAAGTAATAGCGTTGGGAGGCCGGAAGGAATAAGTTCTTTTGGCAGGCCGAGACGAAGATGGGAGGATAATATTAAAATGAATTTGAGGGAGGTGTGATATGATGGTTGAGAATGGATTAATCCTGCTCAGGATAGGGACCGATGGCGGTCTTATGTGAGGGCGGTAATGAACTTCTGGGATCTCTAAAAGCCAAATGAATGAATGAATGAATGAAGCCACTGTGCCTCATGAAGGGCTAGGGCCTCCTACAGGAGGGGAAGCTCGTTTGGTGTGGTTCACATGATGAGCTATTTCACGTGAACAATATTCATATTCACATTCACTATGTGAGATACACTAAAGTTTGTCAATTTTAGTTCTATATGAGTTTGTTCACTATCTGTCTCCACTCGTTCCTGTTGGGGGCTATGTTTGACCAGTATCTCCCAGCTGCTGCTTGAATGTATCTGCCCATCTTCTTCTTGACCTGCCTTGCGTTCTCCTTCCTATGTAGAGGTCCCACATGGTGGTTTATCGCGCCCATCTGCCTTGTTGCTGCCTTGCTACATGGCCACCCCACTTCCACTTCGTTATGAGGGCTTTTTGGTGATGTTCTCAGAAGCTGTAATTTTCTGCAGTGCCGTCTTGAAGACCTTGTCTCTCAGTGAAACGCCAACTGTCTTCCTCTCCATTTTCCTTTGGCATATTTCGATGTTCATATTTTGCCTCTCTCTGAGGGCCCAGGTTGGCAACCGTATGTTAGCACCGGGAATATACAGGAGTTAAGAGCCTGTAGTCTGAGTCTATAAGTAAGTTTAAAACGTGAGATAGAAAGAAACTTAATCGAAACCTTTCTTGGTGGATTGTTGCAGTTCGGCAGGTTACTTTGTTTACACATTGTATATAATCTTTTCATCCACATGCAGCTGAGATACTATGTATCATATTAGACAAAAATATGGCCGGATGCCATACGCAAAGTTTCCTTTGGAAGACTTCAGTTGATTTCTTGAAAACTCAAGTTTACAAGTGAACGAATTTCCAAGATTCTGCTCCGTTTTTCCTTTCTTTTGATTGTTCCTTTCTTTTTCTGTTTGTTTATAGATCAAGTGTTATAAATAATTTGTAACAAAGATGTAGGCCTATTGAAGAAGTAAATTAGATGCAAAATAAACATTCTTTCTCTAGTCGTGTGGACCAGGCGCTACCCGAAGGTGAACTTTGACAAATTTACCTACGCAATAAGAGAGAGGAGATTGTTAATTTTTTCTGTCTAAAACTGTACAATGGCTTATCTCATATAGATAATGACCTGAAACTAATTGTTGGAAAGAGAAAGAGCGAGAGAGATAGAGATATGGCATAAAAATTATAAAACTGATACAGTGTAATTAATTTAGGAACAAAATTTTGAACACGAATGTAAACGAAGTACGGTATGATGTTAGTCATTGCGCAGAGTATGTGATAAAGTACGTTTAATTTGTATTTCATCCTTTGCTTTGCCTCGTTAGGGGAACACTTCACACAGAATCTTATTATACTCTGCAATTCTCCTATCATTACTCATGTATATGAAATATTTGTTCGCCTCATTGAATTTATGAACACTGTTATGAAACATCATTAAATTTACGGGTGTAATACGTAATATAGTAATGAAGACAATACATATTCCAAACACTTTGATGGTCCAATGTAATGCAGTCAGCAGCGTTGGGAAGAGTGGAATGTATATAAAATGGCGAAGATGTATATTTTTTGACAAAATAATAACCACGAAAGCAATAATATGTATTTTTAAATGCAAAATTCATTACATTCACAGAAGAACCATGATTAAATACGACCTATTTGAAAGTCAAATTCATTCATGAATATAAAAATATTCCATATTCATTAATGGAACAGGGCGTGTCCACATTATTACGTGCATTTCCGATTGTATGAAAGAAGTCGAAAAGTTGGAAAAAGCAGACGCTGAGGCAAACTTTTATAGAAAAAAAATTCACAATGAGATCGTCTTAGGACAAATCGCGTCGAGATGCGTGAATCCCATAACTATGTCGTACATCAGAGTTCAGCGCACCTATAGGCCATCTGCCACAATGTCTATTCTGTACTCTGTAGACCCGGGTTCAAATATCGTTAAAGAGTACGGCTAGGCAGGAGTTTATCTTTCCGTACGGGCACAATCGCACGGTTGGGAAAAGAAATGAATTCTGCACACGGAAAGTAATGGACCAGGCCACATGGAAGAGATTAAGAAGGACGTGCTGTTGGCAAAGCTGTGAGCTCTAGGTCACCCGTTATTAGATGCAACCTGCTACGTTTTGCTTGGGAGTTTTTCTCTCTCGACATTAGCCACACACATATTTTATGCTGTTGGTTTTGAATCTTATTGCAGTTCACAACGACTCAAGGGTATATGTACATGAACGACCACGAATATTATTAGAAAATGTAGCCTCTAAATTGCTAAAATTTTATAAGAAAATGAACTCACAATTGGATAAAAATTACAAGGTACCAGAACAAGATTTATTAGAACTTAATATCTGATAAAAGTATAAAATGGTTACTAATAATATTTTTCAAACCAGTTTTGTCAAGGCATGAAAAAAAAAAAAACAAAAAAAAACAAAAAACAAAATTCTACAGTTACATCATTTGGTAACCACAACATTGTTATGGTCTCTCTGACGTCTTTAATATTTTTCCTGCATGTAATAAACACTTATTTCTGAAAAGTGGACTACTGACAGACATGTAGAGTTGTTTATTTTAATACAGTTAATTTTTTATTTGTCCTGTATAAAATATATTAAAATTTACATAATTTTTTGTGACCTAGCAATATTGTAATCTACCTTTTACGTAAATTCATGTCAAATTAGTGTACAAAATTTCATAATTCTATCTCTAATGGTTGTGGAGTTATGAAATAATATGTGCGAAAATTTTCAAATTTTGGGAAATTTAAGTTAAAGTAAAAAGTGAATTCTAAAAAAATATTATTAGTTTCTATTTTATACTTTCATCACATATTTAAGTTCTAATAAGTCTTGTTGTGGTACCTTGTAATTTTTGTCGAATTGTGAGTTCATTTTCTTATAAAATTTTAGAAATTTAGAGCCTGCATTTTCTGATAATATTTGTGGTCGTTCAAGTATATATATCTAGTCGATATAGATAGTGAAATAATAATAAAATATATTCCCTTATGTTTATACAGAATGACTTATATAATAATAACGTCCGAAGTAGCAAAATCTCTGCTCGGATGCAGTTCAATATCAAATAAAATAATGATACATAAAATAAGAAAGTGAGGATAATAAAAAAAACAAAACAAATACAATACATACAAATTGAAGCACAACCACACAAGGATAAGAATGAAAGTACGAGATATAATATATAATAGGTTTACAAGCAAAATACATTGAGTAAAAAATATTACTTCTGAGAAAAATACGTAGGCCTATATAATATACATAATGTATGTGTATAAACTTAGAATTCTAAAATTAAATACACATAAAGGGAAACAACTTTACTTACAAAGAATATTTTGAGGATTCAGTTTTGTTAACAGCTTTCAAAACGCCTTTTTCTCAGAGGTACTATTTTTGACTTAATTGTTTTACTTGCAAGTCGACGATATAAAATACAATATAAAATAATGAACAAAATACAATACAGTGAATGATAGACTAGCACAAAACAGACAAATAAATAATATAATAAACATAATGTATTTTAACTATGTAGATTTAACGAATTTATAATGTACATTATTAATTGTACTTTTCAATCAGTATTTTATTTTAAAATATTTTTTTGTTTAATAATTTCAAATTCGAGTTTTACTTAATAAACTTATTATAAAATCTTGGGCCGAAATTTGAGCTGTGCCTTAAATCTATTTTGCCTTGCATTTTGGTTCAATTAGAAGGCACGGAATCCTAAAGTTTCTTATATTATATCCATGATAGTGCGATATGAAATGTTTTCGATGTTTATGGGAACAATTTAGCTAGATATGTGTAAATTGTTTCATGTCTTATACATCAAATTCTTTATATGTGAGATGTGTTGGGCATTGAAGCTTTCTTTTCGAAATATTTTAATTATTATTTTTTGTAAAAGTAATAATGGGAGAAGTGCAAATTGTAAAATACAAGTGAAGTTAAAAACAATTGCCTTAATAACATTAGCAAAGGCAAACATCTTGACAGGAATTAAAGAACCAAGGCAAGGAGAGAACTGTACTGTATTGTAATATTTGATGAATGACTCTAGGATCTACTGGTACGTACTATTTGTCTGAGAACCGTCTTCCCGTCTTCAAACACCATTGTTTTCACCGAAACCATATTTCATTTATTCCGATTTTCTTTTCATGACTTGTAGGATTCTTTCTTTCCAGGGTTTCTGTGGTCGGCCTTCTTACACAAACTTGGTGGTACTTCCTTTGATCATTTGAATTTGTCTGTTCTCAGATGACCACACCATTTCAATCCCATTTTGTCTATCCTAGCCACTACATTTTCTTCACTTTCATCAATAATTCTCCTCACAGAATCCACTTCCACCATTTCCAATTTTTCTTCATCCCTTTCTCTACCCTGAATGTTTCACTGGTATATAAAAGAACTGGTTATGCAACTAACCGTCCAATTTTTTATTCTTTTTGGTATTCAAGGCTGGTTATTTAAGGAAGCTATATCAACTACTAGGTTATTTAGCGTCAATGGAATTGGTGATAGCGAGGTAGTATTTGGCGAAATGAGGACGAGGATTCGCCATAGATTACCTAACATTCGCCTTGCGGTTGGGGAAAATCTCGGAAAGAAACCCAACAAGGTAATCAGGCCAAGCAGTAATCGATTGTTATTATTATTATTATTATTATTATTATTATTATTATTATTACTATTATTATTGAATTGTTTTCTGTATTAATATTATTTATATTTGCTGTGTACTTTATACTGGTTGAGTGGAAGGGAAGGCCTTATGGGCTTAACTTTTTCAAGTTCCAGTAAAAATAAATCATATAAATAAATGAACACGTAATTAAAATTGTAGGAAAGTTCATCGTAGTATCAGTTTTTATCACTAGAATGCATTTTCAACAGCCTTCGATAACTACCTGTGCCACGAGCCAAACATGATGTCACGCCAATATAGTCTATGAACTGCTAACCTTATCTCCGTACGCCCTGGAACAAAATACGCTCTCTACTTGACATTCATCTCACACTTCTGTTTAGGAGGTTGCACGTCAGTGTAGACAAACTATACCCTGAGCGTCGATAAACTTCGTCCTTGTTCCGTGCACACAAAAATATTCCGTCTCTGAATAATTCGACTTCTTAGATTTATTCTCGTCTGTATACGTATTTCCGGGTAAAAAGAATGCACAATATGACTGTAAAATCATAGTCTCGACTAGTGCTGCTTATAATTAGGTTTTCTCCGGAGCGGTTGTTTGCGCGCTTTCAATCGGAGACATCCGGTTATCTCCGATTGATGCCGCGCAGGCACTTTCCGCTGAGCATTCCTTTAATCGGATCAGGTAGTGATTCGAGTCCGCTGACGTCCGCGTATCTTTTAAAATAAGTTCTAATTTGTTGTTGTTTAATCTCTCTTTTATGTTAATCTCTCTCTCTTTCTTCGGCTCTTTTTTTGTGTTGCTTAAAGTGCTACGTTAGCTGACAGATTTTTTTTTCTAGTTTTGAAATTCATAGTATATGTGGAAAGCCGTATTAGTTTTATATCATTGATCAAATTAATAACATTCAATCTAACTGCAAAACTAATGCAGTAGTAAAGCTTTTCAGTAGCTAATGTAAACATTTATACTTTAATTCTCCTAGAAACTCTCGTTTAATCCCAAACAGGGTTTGTCAATTATTATTCTAATCGATTTAGTTTAACGTAAAATATATTAAGGGAGCTTCAGAATGAAACAAAAGAAACGTGGGCTATCAATGGGATAAAATTTACTGTCCAACATAATTTATTCAGATTCTTCGCCGGACAGGATTGTAATTATTGTCTTAAAGGGTGTCAGTATATATGAACTCCCTCTTCTAAAACGCGCCACTCTTGGTCTGTAATAAAAATATGTGGATATCAACTTAAGGCTAATTGTAATTATATTATTACCAGATATTTCTTTAGTTTCATTCAGAAATATTTTAATCCAAACAGTAAAATATAACTCAAGTTGTCTAACCAGTAAAATATAACTCAAGTCGTCTTGTAAATATTTCATTTGTTTTTTATTGCCTCGAAAGTTACGTTTTAGAGAAATTTCAAGACTTTTTCATAGACTGTGAGCATTTGGGAACAATAGCACTAAAACAATTTAAAAAGAAATCGTATCAAATGTTTTGCGTAATTGTTTTCATCAAGTTCGCGATTGTGCGATCCCTTCAAATGGTCTAACAAATTCGAAGTTCCACCACCCTTAGAGTAAATTCGCCCCAAAGTTTACAGTGTCCGACTTTATTATTACCTTCAACTAAATTAAAGAATTTCCATGCGACGGATATCCGATTTGATGCCATTTTATTCCCCTCACAACTACAGTCAGTCCGTACGCGCCGGTCGTCCTTGAGCTAACTGTCGCTTCGCTCCGAACCCCCGCAACCCTCCGTATGTCCCCTGTTCCACCTACGGTACTATCGGAGATCACCGGTGGAGAGGTTTATTCTCAATCTCCGATTCCTCCGCGGTAGTAGTCACTCCGATGAGCAGCACTGGTCTCGACACATACCGGGAATAAGTTAAACGCCCGTCTAAAGCTGTCCAAAATTAAAGTGGAATTATTTTAACATAAGAATTTGTTGGGGAATTTTTCTCTGTGTACTCCCATTCCTTTCCATCACCTTACTCTTACACCACAGTTTAAAATGAAATTGATCAAAACATAATATTTGTAATGTGTTATACGGAAAAGAAACCACTACACAGAATCATCTTTCTAGAAGTCATTTCAGTTGGATTAATGCGCAGAACGTTCTACGAAGCAAATAATGCCTGTATACGCTTCTATGTGAAGATTATGCCGAAATCTGACCCGAAAAAAGACAAATTTTCGCGATATGCGGTTTATGTTATTAAGGAGTTATTTTTCGAAGCGGTCTTATATCTTACTATACTAATTATTCAATTTATAAACATTTCAAATAACTGATTTAACTAAATAATAATTGAATTATTCTGACAGTTATTTGTAAAATCGACATAACAAATTTAGTGAATCGTAGCGTATGTAAACAGAACTAGTTGTAATTGTAGGATACATAAATGAATTAGAAATTCTTAAACTTTCAATGACAATATTATTAAACTTACTGGCATCATTTCTATATTTACAAAAAACAGAACTTTCTTGTATTTGCTCATCTACGCGTATGTAGTCAGAAAATATGTGGAAATTTACATTGGATCAATACACGTTTGTCATGTATACTTATATATATTCGTAAAATGTGCGGCAATCTACAATTGGATCAATACACATTTGATAGAATTACTGTTGATTGCGAAGTTGATGAGGTACGGAGAAACTTTGAACTGTAAAGTAAACAAACACGCTTTTTTATATCCTTTCTCTTTCTCTCTTGTAATCAATGGCGTAGGAATTGCGTTACTGTCCTCTATGTTGTCATATCTGTATTGTGTAGAATGCTGTTGTTATATATGTTACAACAAAATTTTGAAGCCAGAATTAAATTAAGTTCTTTTCATGAGAGTATTATTAGCCTATTTGTCAATGCAGTTTTACCCTCTGTTTTAGCATTCCCTTTCTTCTGAAGGCACTATTACAACTATTGTTCTCGCCAAGCTCAGACGGCCTCACTCACACCACTCTGCTGACTCGTTCCTTACCCAAAACATAATTTATTTTATTTGGTTATTTTACGACGCTGTATCAACATCTAGGTTATTTAGCGTCTGAATGATATGAAGGTGATAATGCCGGTGAAATGAGTCCGGGGTTCAGCACCGAAAGTTACCCAGCATTTGCTCCTATTGGGTTGAGGGAAAACCCCGGAAAAAACCTCAACCAGGTAACTTGCCCCGACCGGGATTCGAACCCGGGCCACCTGGTTTCGCGGCCAGACGCGCTGACCGTTACTCCACAGGTGTGGACCCCAAAACATAATAAATCATACGGTGTATGCCTATTAGTTATGCAGTGTTATCACATTATGACTCTGAAATAGCCCAGCCGCTGTGCTGAGGCAAGTACGATGTTTTTTTAAGCAGAGAAATTAGTAGTTATCTCTTGCGGCCAGATAAGCTGACCTCTCTACTCGGGCTGAGGCCGTCTATGTTTGGCAACGCTGTTATGAAGCAATTCAGTTATCGGACGCGGCCAACAGCATAACATAAACATCTAGAGCATGTTGATGTGACTCCTTTGACTTCTTTCCTCTGAGCTGGTGTCGTCTAAGTTTGGCGAGTACAAAACATATAAATAAACAAAGCTCTTTAAGTCTTAATTGCAATGTAACACTTTTAGTACGCTTAAATTTCAAGAACTATAAGTTAATGCTTTTAACGCGACTCAGTTCATGCGTCTAATCTTCTTCGTAGCTACAATATTTTTATCTGCGTGCAAGTAATATTTAAATTACCACTACGAAGAGTGAGTGAGTTTTAAAAATACAATTAGGCAATGTTGCTTGCGCGCGAATGGCTCGTGTTCTTCTGGGTGGCTAAAAATCCGAATTCCCCATGAACTAAGTCTCATGAAGAGGAGAATAGTGTTAAAGAATAAATGTTCGTTATAGTGTATCTATTGTAGGTACCGAGAAAGGACAATATTTAACGAAGTATTTATTGAATATTGGAGCTAAAAACAAGCTGATTTTCAGTTATGTTTTTTTTAAGAAGGTATGTTGTACAATGCAAACGCATTCTTAGGAATGAACACTATTATGTGAAATGTGTTGTTAAGATATTTTTCTCAGCAGTTTGGTTTTACAAAAAATGAGAAACTTTTTTTTTTCGAAAATTAATTATAATAATTGTATATAGTAATATATTTTCCCAGACGTACAGTATATTATGGTTTAATATTACGAACACCACATGTATTTTAATATGTATCTGTCAATATATCTAAATATAATTTCGCCCACCAAAATGTATGTAGAAATTCAAATATAATAAAATGTAGAAACAACATATCCCATAAAAGCCCAGTCAACTGCCAGTATAATAATATAAGAGTAAAGGACTTTTTTTAACTTAGGGTAGCTTATTCTTTTGTTGTATTAAGTTAAATATAACATACATAATTTTATATAATTAACCATTAATACACTTAGAGCCCGGATGTTTAGAATTTATAACAGTTAAAACAGACAGGCAAAAAAGGAAATAAAAAAAAAAAAAAGCACAATACATTTTGAAAAATCTCACACAAATCCAGCTAAAATTGTGGTTTCATTTCAATGGAGTTTCCTGTTGTCAGATCTTCACTTTCGTTTTTCGATACGTTTTCTATTTTCTATGTGTTTTCCACTTTTACAATGTCTCTGTATATATTGACGTTTGTTATTCCTCATGTTTACGCTAGACAGTTTGAAAGTAATATATTCCCCATTCACTTCAAAACACTCCTCTCCAAGTTCTGTCACAAATTGATGCTTCTTAGATCCCTTTTTCTTCGTCATGATGCACTAATCTATGCAGATAAGTAGCGTACCGACGGGTAGTTACAAACTATATGTGTGTCGTGATGAACAAACAATTGTTTATTTCATAGTGTTTCTCCCTACATAGTCTGTTGTGTAATAGAGAAAATCGATTCCTTCGGGAATCGAACCCACGACCTACCGGCTTTCCAGTGTTAACGCCTTAACCGTAACATTACAATGTGCCTCCCTTTTACTCTAGGAAATTTTTCATAAAATGCGGTAGGTAGACCTATTTAAGTCTTTGGAAGGACGAATGTACTGTATTTTCTCTTCCTCGATGTACAAGTCTTGTTTTTTTACGTTTCCCAGATGGCTGGAAGCAATATTGTATAGACCGAGTGTTAAAACCAAGTGTTCATGAGCAAATAAATGTTAGAAAAGGAAACGTGAGTTTCACCGCCTTTACTCTATGTAATATTGTAACAGATGTTTACATTTTCCTTATGAACATCGATTAACGTGACAAGATTTATTGTTTAATCTTGTGTTAAATAAGGAGAATTACATGTTTAATAAATATACCTATATTTATTCAAAAGTCAGGAAAGATCTTAAGCACTTCAGTCTTTCTTAAATTAATTTTAAAATAAAATAAAATCAATTTTTTTTTTTTCACAAAATAATGATGTTTAACATTATGATACTTTTTTTTTAATTCGATTGCTTTGATAGTGTTTATATATAACAAAAACAAAATATAAAAGCTATTCAAATTCTTAATGTGTGGATTACTAGGTTTCCTACGTGGAAGCTCATTCATACAAATACCTATTGGGTTATTTTCTATGCAGCTTCAAATTGGTCTTATTCAGTGAGATTATGAATGTAGGAGAAAATTGACCGACATCCTGATAATGATTGAGGGTCCTACTCTGTAATCTTTCTTCGTCAAGGAAGTTTGTGTCATAATGCTGACTCAGGAAGAAGCAAACCTAACGACCCTAGTTTTAAAATTGCATTAGGAATATAAATTGTGTAATATTAAACAGTTTTAAATTTTTAAAATGCTAAATTTTGAGCGGTAAAAGACAATGAAAAGAACAAAAAATTGCCTCAAGCTTGCGGGCATTTCGTAAAATGTTTCTGTAAATTCAGAAAGTCCTATTACCCTTTCTGCCGAAGGCCTAATGCCGCTTAAAATAATATATTCTTTGGATAAACATGCTAGATCAGTAAACTGCTATTACGCAAAAAAAAAAATCGTTAAGAGTACAGAAAAAGTTGCAAAGACAATTTCAATTCGTATTTATTTTGTGTTCGTTTGTCGAAATAAACACACTTACTTTCCTAATATCTGTGTAGGCTATATATTATAATTCTATGGTTGTAAGGCAAAAGGTGATAGTCAATTTTGGTCGAAAATGAGATTTTGCATCCTGATGGTATCTTTATTGTGGCAAAAGATGTCATGCATATGTCTACTATTTGTCTCTCCAACTCTTGTTATACGAGTAATTACTATGATTTTATGCAGTCGTTCAAACTTGAAATGCTCGTTCCTGAAAAACTGAAAGAAATAGCATATTATATTTTGTCTTGGAGCCATAGAAAATATATTCTTATATTGAATTAATCTATAAATTCTTATTCATGTGGTTACCTATTATGTATTGTAGTTAGTAATTCGCTAATTTAAATTTGATTCAGTTAATTATTTCATTTATTTAACTTATATTTAGTATTTAATGCTTAGAGGCCTACTTTATCGATGAATAGTTTATACAGGTGTATCTAGATTCAATACTCAAGCTTCTAGGGATGATACAAGTGTCTTAAAAGTATTTATTTCAGTCACTGACTTCACAACATATGTTTAATGTGCTACACCTTTACATTACATATTTAAAAGACGTATGAACGTTTTCGTTGGTCTACGCCAACATCATCAGATACGAAGTACATTTCAGCAATATCAGTGCTCTCTACATAATATCTACAAATACAAAACATATTTAGTGGCATGCAAAATGAGACATATTAAAAACCAACATTGCTGTGATACACATTGACATTCTATATGACTGCCTTGATTGTCACTTACTTAAAATACACGTATAGATTACAAAATATATATATATATATATATATATATATATATATATATATATATAAATGCAAGTCTTCACATATGAGATAATCAAATGGCATGATTTTAAAAGTGATAAAAATAATAAAATATAAAACTAAGATAAAAATTATGAATGTGAAGAGTTGCAAAATTACAGTAATTACATTTATTATATTTTTATTTCTGTTTCACAATAATATATATATATATATATTTCCAACATTCAGAAACGTATGTATCATGGTTTATGTCACGTAATTATTTGAATATTTTTCTAGTTTATGTGGTTTTATAAATGCCAATGTATTATACGTTGGGTTGGTTGATGTTGATTAATGATGTATATTTGATTTTGTCGGTAATGCTGTTCCTCAAATCTGAAAGTAATTGAATTCAGTAAGTTGATGACCCAATTTTAACGCATTTAACATTTGATTTGTATGATATGTTAAATGGAAGAAACTTACATGGCAATGTATTGTCGATGTCCAATACTGTAATTGTAATGAACGTGTGATATGGCGCAAGTCAATCATCAGAATTAACTGAAAAAGATCAAATATTGAATAAATGAATCACTACTGGTGATATTGATGAAGCAAGTATTTGACTGGCATCATATGAATTTAAATGAAGGTCAAAATTCGGTGCAGTTATTTTGAGTAATGAAATAGTTACGAAAATAAATATTTGTGTGCGGTTATTATGTACTAGTAGCAATTCGAAATTGTAATATGGTTAAGTGAATGTACAAATCAAACTTTTAGTTATATTATCCAAAACAGCATAAAAATATCTATATAGACTTACTCAGTGTAGACGTGCCTTCTTAGATGTTGATTATATGGTGGTTGTGTGAGGACTGTGTGACGACTATGTGTATCATGGTCGGAGGAAGATGTGGACAGTGCGCGCATGTCATTTTATTATCTCATATGTGAAGACTTGCATTTATATATATATGTAAATCAATATTTTTTGTAATCTATACGTGTATTTTAAGTAAGTGACAATCAAGGCAGTCATATAGAATGTCAATGTGTATCACAGCAATGTTGGTTTTTAATATGTCTCATTTTGCATGCCACTAAATATGTTTTGTATTTGTAGATATTATGTAGAGAGCACTGATATTGCTGAAATGTACTTCGTATCTGATGATGTTGGCGTAGACCAACGAAAACGTTCATACGTCTTTTAAATATGAAATGTAAAGGTGTAGCACTTTAAACATATGTTGTGAAGTCAGTGACTGAAATAAATACTTTTAAGATACAATATAGACTTCTCTGAAAATCAAAAATGATTTGCAAAATGATACAAGTAACCCAAACAAACGTTTTTTTGTTAAATAATCATGGGTCGGAAACTAATGACGAAACCAATAACTATACTGTACTGTAAGGAATAAAGAATAAAGTTGTAAAGTTACTTATGACAATCGTTCCTCAAAACCACTTCAATTTGTACTGATTTAAAAAAAAAACTAAAAAGTCCGGCCTTCTGCGTCAATATAAATTCTGCAACGGCGTGACATTACTTGTAGTACAGTTCAAAGGCTTCAGGCATGTGCTGTAGAGCGTCAATAGCTGCAAGCACCCGAGCTACGAGCTCTTCCATCGATTCAATTGGAGTCTCTTACACCAGGCTCTTCAAGTTCTTTCACACACAGTAGTCAGTTGGGGTGAGGTCGGGAGAACGAACAGGCCATCCAATAGGTCCACCACGGCCAATCCACTTGACTTTTGTGTGTGGGGGAACTTGAAGAGCCTGGTGTACGAAACTTCAGTTGAATCGAAGGGAAAACTCGCCGCTCGGGTGCTTGCAGCTGCTGACGCTTTACAGCACATACGTGGAGTATTTGAACGTGTACCAGAGGCAATAACAGGAGGCGGCACTTTTGAAAACCTTGAAATAAATGTTCTTGAGGAATGAGTGTCATAAGTAACGTTACAACTCTATTCTTTATTCCTTATATTACAGTACAATTTTTGGTTCTGTCATTCAATAATTTGTTTACGACCTATGGTCATTTAACAAAAAAAGTTTGTTTTCGTCTCCTGTATCATTCCTCGAAGTTTGAGTGTTGAATTTGGATACACCCTGTACTTTTATACTTGCATTATTAGTATTACCACTTACAAGAGATTAAATTATTTTAATACCACCGTAGCAAACAGTGACGGGGAATTTATGAAATCACTTGGATTACATGAAACATTTTTATTCTTAATATGTAATGTTTAAATAGGGTACTACAGGCAGGATATGTATACAGTAACCAATAATTAAATAATGAAGTGAGAAGGAAAATTCCCATTACACAGAGTATGGAGTGAGACGTAGCGCGTGGAAATCCGCGCGGCACGAAGTTCATCGTACACTTCTGATTCTACGTTTTCGCGAGTGACGTCAAAGTAAACATTGCATATTACAGCATTAAAAGTAATGGTTTTATAAACAGTTTTGGAAATCAAAATTAGGCCTTTTCTTAATACCGTGCAGCAAAGTTACTTTATTGAAAGTGTGTGGTGAAGTAACTATATGGTACACTATATTGCTTATTATATTACTTACGTTAGTAGTACAGGAACAGAATTCTATTTCAATGGTGACAAGTCGTTTGGTTTTGTTAGTAAGATAATATGTATTCTGTGTAATATGGACAATTTTATTTTACAGTCGTGGAACTTCAGCACTCGCTACGGTTCCTGCTGAGAACTTTTTCACTTGTGTAAAAAATGTTCATGAATCACATAAGGGATATTAAAAGAATAGATGATATTGCACTGAAAGAAGACGCTGCACAACTTCCATGGCACATGATCTGGACATTACGAACTGTAGACGAGAAAGTAGACTTATTCAATACGTTAATACTTCAACTTTATGACAAACATGCACCATTAAAGACCAAACGTACCAGCAAGACCCCAGCCCCTTGGATGACGACTGAAATACGTAGCCTGATGTCCGAACGCGACTTAGCCTATAGAAAATACACCCGCAACAGAAACGACGAATATTTTAATTTCTATAAACACATCAGAAATAGAACGACTCAACTTATAAGAAACGCTAAACTCATATATTCTTACAAACTTATAGAGCCCAACACAACCCCTTCCGAGTTATGGAAAAATCTGAAGGTTATTGGACTTGGAAGAGCTAGTGAACAAGCAGACATTCCCATCCTACTTGACCGCTTGAACGAACACTTTGTAAAGGACCCCACCTTAAACGACACAACGAAACAAGACACAGTTTTGCCTGACTCAGCTCCCCCAACTCGAGACAAATTCTATTTTACCGACGTCACTCCTATGGACGTAATGAAAGCCATACGACGCATCAAGACGAAAACTCAAGGGCCGGACAACATTAGCATATTACTCAAACAGAAAATATAAGACATAGTAATACCTATAATTGCACACATATTTAATAGTTCCTTAATCACTTCAACTTTCTCTAAAATATGGAAGCAAGCTTTCGTTCTTCCTCTTCCAAAAGTGAAAGTTCCCACCGACCCGAACGACTATAGACCAATAAGCATCCTGCCAGTCATATCAAAAGCACTGGAAAGAATCGTACACAGACAAATTACTAATTACATGAACGAACACAAACTATTCGACAAGTATCAGTTTCAGAGCTGGACACAACACAAGCACTGCTCTACTTAAAGTGACCGAAGACATTCCTGAAGCAATCGACTCTAATAAAGTAACAATACTAACACTTCTTGACCTTAGGAAAGCTTTCAACTCTGTAAATTTTGACCTGCTCACCCATAAATTGAGAAATCTGTATTTGTCAGAGACTGCTGTGAGTTGGTTCGAATCCTACTTACGGGAAAGACAACAATGTGCTGTATCCGGGAATCGAATCTCCTCCTGGCTTAACATAACATCAGGTATACCACAGGGGTCAGTAATCGGACCATTGTTGTTCACAACATATGTCAATGATTCCCGCCTAGATCGAGTAAATGACGCTATAGATAAATTGTGACATCACTCGATTGTGACATGGACGAAGAAATTCCATCTTAATATCAATCCTGGAAAGACACAAGTAATTATATTAGGGCACAAACGGCAAACCGACGCTGTAAAGCACCTCGACATTTCCCTCGTTAAAGTAAGTACAGTACATATCCCTTTCAGTTCTTCGGTAAACTATCTTGGCATTCACATGGATAATAATCTCAACTGGGACATGCAAATCACAGAAACCTGCAGAAAAGTATATTCTATTATCCATGTACTAAAAAGGATAAATGTTCATCTTCCATCTTGCTTAAAAAATCCCTTCTATTTTGACTATGCTGACATTTTACTGACTGACCTTTCCAGCGACAACAAAACGAAACTTCAACGTGCTCATAATTTGTGCGTACATTTTGTAAGCAATGTTCGTAAATATGATCATATTACTCCATCCCTGGAAACAATAGGTTGGCTTAAACTAGATAAGAAAAGAAATTTACATTCACTTCTCCTTCTCTTGGAAATCTTGAACTCTTCTATTCCTTCGTACCTGTCATCTCGCTTCACTTACCTTTCTTCCCACCACAATCTGAACACACGCTCTCGCCATGAAACAATACTAACAATACCATCCCATCGCACCTCTTCATACTCATCCTCTTCCACAACAGCCCTGCCAAGACTCTGGAATTCGTTACCTGCTAGCATCAGGGACTGTCGAAATAACATTGAATTCAAACGCAAGCTTACTAGGCACTTGGTCAGTAATTGAGACTCGTTCAGACATGGTTTCTTGTAAATAGTTCTCTTAATCTATCACAAAATATTTAAATATCCGGTAATTTCATCACTATAGAATTTTGTTATTCTAGGTTTAATTTGTAATTCAGTAAATACAAAAATATTCTTTGTTCTTAACTTCTATGATAAAATGTCTAGCTTTCATTAATCAGGTAATCTTGTCGTACTTTAATTTTTATTGTAATTGTAATTGTAAATTTGATATTAATTGTAATTTTTTGTTCATATTATAGTTGTATTCCCCTGAAGGCCTTATCTCTTCCAGGTTAAATAAATAAATACTAATACTAATAATAAATTGCATATATACATAACTATTACATTTAATGTATTTAATTAGATTATCTCATTATTATGTTTCAATTAATTGGATATTATCTCATCTAAAAAGGAACAAAATATAAATAATATTAAATGAAATAGAAAATGATAAACAAATAATTGCTCACACATTTAAAATAAAAATAATACATGTTTATGTTTGAAACGATGCTTCTTTTTCTATACAGCAATTTATCGACCTTAGTCTTTATTTAAATGTATTATGCGATAAATATGATGTTAAAACCGTCAAGCATGTCTTGTTTTTATCCAGTCTACATCCTTTACATACAATAATTTAATGTCATAATTTAATTGAAAGAAACACCAATATCCATAATAAAAATGAAGTTCAACAGAGGAAACAAAAAAACTAAATTCACATTTTCACATTTCTTTTCATTTCCACAACTACACAGTCTATCATATTCTCCAGTATTATAAATATAACATCTTGGTGTAGAATTGTGGCTAGCGGACCACAAAATCACTCAAGTAAAAGATACAAATTAATTTTGTCAGTGATATTAATTTTGGTGCAAATTATGTCATTTTTGGTCCTCTATATAGTATAAACGCGAAATATACTATTTACAATAAGGTTAAGTTTCCGAACTGCTTTGTGAGAAGGATCGATATTGCAGAATTTTCGTTGCCATTATAAAGTTCCTTTATTGTGTGTAGCAAGTGAGTTTTATTCCTATAGGAGAGTGTTAAGTATAAACTAGGCTTATAGAATAGGTTTTGTTCAAATTCTTCATAACTGAATAAGCTGTGCTTAACTTCGAAATATTTGACATGTTAACTTTAGTCAATAGACAATTTTTTATGAATGAGCTGTAGCAAAAGCTAATTTCCTTATAACATTCCATATAAAACTATTGTTTATATTATATTTTGTGTGTGCAACAATGAATGCAGTTACACTCCGTGGGAAAAATATACGAACGAAATGTCGAACAATATTCATAACGCAGTAATGGCAGTGGTTGTAATTATAATTTTGACGCTTTTAAAACGAATAAGTTATTCAGCGTCCAAATTAAATGTGGGCGAGAAATTACTGACAAATTTTGCCTACAAACCTCTATCGCGAAGAGGTTTTTTTAGCTTGCCGTAAATCTACGTCATAAGACCCACAGTTATGCTTTCCTCCCGTATGAAGTGATACGATTTAATCACTTTTTAAATACACCGCCTTTGTCCCGGATTCAATCCGTGAATATCGTTTCGAGGATAACTAATAGTAGTACTGATAGTGGTAATGGTATTAGTACTATGAGTAGGAACAGCAGTAGTAATAGTATGAGTAGGAACAGTAATAGTAAAAGTATGAGTAGGAACAGTAGTAGTAATAGTATGAGTAGGAACAGTAGTAGTAATAGTATGAGTAGGAACAGTAGTAGTAATAGCATGAGTAGGAACAGTAGTAGTAGGCCTAACAGCAAGAGTAGAAACAGCAGTAGTAATAGTATGAGTAGGAACAGTAATAGTAAAAATATGAGTAGGAACAGTAGTACTAATTGTATGAGTAGGAACAGTAATAGTAATAGTATGAGTAAGAACAGTAATAGTAATAGTATGAGTAGGAACAGTAGTAGTAATAGTATGAGTAGGAACAGTAATAGTAATAGTATGAGTAGGAACAGTAGTAGTAGGCCTAACAGCAAGAGTAGAAACAGTAGTAGCAATAGTATGAGTAGGAAAGTAGTAGTAATATTATGAGTAGGAACAGTAGTAGTAATAGCATGAGTAGGAACAGTAGTAGTAGGCCTAACAGCAAGAGTAGAAACAGCAGTAGTAATAGTATGAGTAGGAACAGTAGTACTAATAGCATGAGTAGGAACAGTAGTAGTAATAGCATGATTAGGAACAGTAGTAGTAGGCCTAACAGCAAGAGTAGAAACAGCAGTAGTAATAGTATGAGTAGGAACAGTAATAGTAAAAATATGAGTAGGAACAGTAGTACTAATTGTATGAGTAGGAACAGTAATAGTAATAGTATGAGTAGGAACAGTAGTACTAATAGTATGAGTAGGAACAGTAATAGTAATAGTATGAGTAGGAACAGTAGTAGTAATAGTATGAGTAGGAACAGTAGTAGTAGGCCTAACAGCAAGAGTAGAAATAGCAGTAGTAATAGTATGAGTAGGAACAGTAATAGTAAAAATATGAGTAGGAACAGTAGCACTAATAGTATGAGTAGGAACAGTAATAGTAAAAATATGAGTAGGAACAGTAGCACTAATAGTATGAGTAGGAACAGTAATAGTAAAAATATGAGTAGGAACAGTAGCAGTAATAGTATGAGTAGGAACAGTAATAGTAAAAATATGAGTAGGAACAGTAGCACTAATAGTATGAGTAGGAACAGTAATAGTAAAAATATGAGTAGGAACAGTAGCACTAATAGTATGAGTAGGAACAGTAGTAGTAGGCCTAACAGCAAGAGTAGAAACAGTAGTAGCAATAATATGAGTAGGAAAGTAGTAGTAATATTATGAGTAGGAACAGTAGTAGTAATAGCATGAGTAGGAACAGTAGTTGTAATATTATGAGTAAAAATAGTACTAGTAGCGGTATGAGTAGGAACAGTAAGAATAGAAACAGTAGTAGTATGAATATGAGTAGTATTAATATGAGTAGGAGTAGTACATCCGGACAGTATCATGAGTATGAAGTGTAGTAGTGTTGTGTGATCAATAGAAGCAGTTGTAACATATGAGTAGAAGCGAGAGTGTATAATAGTAGTACAATGGAAAAGTAGTAGAAGTAGTAGTAGTAGTAGTAGTAGTAGTAGTAGTAGTAGTTGTAGTAGTAGTAGTAGTAGTACAGATAGTACTATAGTAGTAGTAATGGTGGTGGTTGTGGTTGTGGTTGTGATAGTAGTAGTGGGAGCAGTACTTGTAATAGTGATATAGTAGTAGGAGCAGTAATTGTAGTACAGGTAATAATGTAGTAAGTAGTAGTAATAGTAGTAGTAGTGGTAGTACAGATAGTACTATAGTAGTAGTAATGGTGGTGGTTGTGGTTGTGGTTGTGATAGTAGTAGTGGGAGCAGTACTTGTAATAGTGATATAGTAGTAGGAGCAGTAATTGTAGTACAGGTAATAATGTAGTAAGTAGTAGTAATAGTAGTAGTAGTGGTAGTACAGATAGTACTATAGTAGTAGTAATGGTGGTGGTTGTGGTTGTGGTTGTGATAGTAGTAGTGGGAGCAGTACTTGTAATAGTGATATAGTAGTAGGAGCAGTAATTGTAGTACAGGTAATAATGTAGTAAGTAGTAGTAATAGTAGTAGTAGTGGTAGTACAGATAGTACTATAGCAGTAGTAATGGTGGTGGTTGTGGTTGTGGTTGTGATAGTAGTAGTGGGAGCAGTACTTGTAATAGTGATATAGTAGTAGGAGCAGTAATTGTAGTACAGGTAATAATGTAGTAAGTAGTAGTAATAGTAATAGGAACAGTAGTTGTAATAATAATATAGTAGTAATGATGATAGTAGTATTACCAGTCGTAGAAGTGAGAGTGTAGATGTTAGTGGTAATGGTGATGGTGGTGGTTGTAGTAGTAGTAGTAGCAGCAGGGGCAGCAGAAGTTTATTTAATGATGATTTCCAAAGAAAATTCTTTCAGCGATGACATGGCGAAAAATAACCAGATTTTGTTTGGATTTCTTTATCTGGAACAAACCTACAGCATGGGTCTCCTAGCCCTACTTCCCTTCCAGAGGAAGCCGTGCTAACAAGAAGTATTATCATCGTCGTTTATACATCCTTGGTCCTCGGACTCTTTTGAACTTGTGAGCTATGGAAACAAGAGCAACTTTTGTATTAGGATGGTATCCGCTGGATTACTGAAGACGATATTGATATATTTATTATGATTTTTTCTCATAATATTATTAATGAATAATATTAAACACCCATGTTAGTGTAACTGTTCCCACCTTAGCCGATGTATACACATAATCTGTCTGGGAGCAATCCTGAATTCATTTGATGAGAGTTTCGTCATATATGTAAGCCTCGAAAACTTGGGCGTACTGGAATTGGTTCCCAAATCTGTGAATCGGCTCCCAGTTCGACACAGAGCTATACCCGAGTTGGTTCCAGGTTGATTTCATCTGTGTATTGCAATTGGTTCCCGTGCTACATCAAGCCAGAAAACATTTCCCTTCCCATTTTATACAGACTTAAGACTGCCAACTAGACGGTAATATGTAGGTTAAAAATATTTTGTGCTTGGCGGACACGCTGCGTCGAATAACTTCATAATTTTATTTAAAGTTGCAACATCACAAGTGTCGTGGTTATGTTCGACTTCGAATTTCATTATAATGCCTGAATCAGAAAGTTTCACGAAACATTTAGGCCTACGTCATACATCCTCTTTCAACACAAGCATATCTTTCCACACTACCAGATAAGGTTTTCTGAAAATCGAACTTGTGATCATTGACCACTAAGAGTTTTTTTCCCTCTTTTCATTGAGCATAGTAGTGAAATCCATCATTATATGCAATACGGCTGTCCTGTACTTCCACTGCCACTACTCTGCTAATCACTGAAACTTATGATCGGTATTTATATTTTAACGTAGATGGAGTCACGGGTCATGATGGCTTATAGGTAGCGTTATAGGCAATAACTACCTCATTCCGGTTGTTGATATTGAACACTGTGTTACATGATTGATTAACATCCCCTTCCCACACAACCTTGGAACCTACTCACGTTGTTGATATTTGAACATGGGGAACCTACTCACGTTGTTGATATTTTGCTTGGGAACCAACTGAAGAACAGCGGAAAACTTAGCAAGAAATGCAACCATATGGTAAATTTCATCGCGAAAGTAACTGAAGATTTTGTACCCATATATGTATAGAGAGTACAAAATAAAAAGATCACGCACGGAGGGAGAGTTTGAGGGGAAGTTTGGAGTGCGTATTGTCCCCGCTAATGACCAAACACATCACGTTTGTCTTTCTTTCCTAATTCTTGTTTAAAGTCTTGCTGCCTGTGTACCGACCCAGTTCCGAACACCAAGTTGTTAACAATGGTCACACTCCCTCAAGAGAGCCCGGACACTGACTTATACCTCGACTGCAGCTGTGATGCTTGTAACACAGAGTATGGTTCCAAGGGAATGTCAGCTCTGCTGGCTGCAGACCAAGAAAACAGGATCAATAGATCCTGCCTGCCGGCCATGTATTTCACTTTTATTTCCTTGGTTTGGTTAGGTTTTAAAGTTGGAATTTTTTTTTACGTGTACACCCTAGAGGAAATATGTGAAAGAGTTAGGTGATATGCAGTATTTTCGAAAGGAGAAAAGCAAGTTTCTTTTTTCTTTGTTGTGATTTACGGTTTCGAATATTGTAGACCTTTAATAAATTTAGAAGCACTGCATAGCACTCAAGTTCATAATACTGAAATATACGTATACGCGTAAATCAGTCTTTAAGTTTACGAAGTTAAAATGATGCAGTAATAAATGTGATCTGAATATAAACTTCTCCACAGATTCTCAGCTGTTTGGCAGTCAGAACTGTGGTAGTTGTCACGAAAGAGTTTATAATTGAATTAGTATATGAATATTAAATGAATATACTAAGTGCATTAAGTAGATGACAATCCAATTACATTTATAGATAACAGTTATGTATAATTAAATAAATTAAAAATTAGACCGTATATGGAATAAAAATAAATGTAGCAATAATGGTTGGTAAATTGAAGCAATAAATTGAGTTATTAAAAACTCAATTATTTAATTAGTAAAATTAATAAATAATAATGTAAGAGTGCACTTGAAAATTCATTAAGATACTAATAGAGAAGAGTATACATATATGTACACTCATACATAATTCAATTATAGAATTCGAATTAGAGAATTAACGTATGCATACCTAGATTAATGCATAATAATTTAAATAATAAATGATCAGTGTTGAGAGGAAATAAATATACAAGAATAATTAAAATAATGGACACTCAGTGCAAGGGATATTAAGAAGAATAAATTATACTGGAAAGTAAATTGGCTTTCAACTGTTAAATTTGATAACAAATGAATACGTATTAATAATAATTATAAAAATAAAAAAACAAATCCATGAAAATTGAGAATAAATAACTCATACTACCAGCAGCAGTCTTGGTAGGTTAAGCCTTGGTTTTTCTGAACAGACGCATGCGACGTGCGAGGTGCGAGGCCCGCCTCGGACAAATCCGGACTACACTAGAGATAGTGAGTGGTTTCTATAGCTGCGACGTGCGAGTTCTGCGTACCTCGCAGTTACAGAAACCATTCACTATTTCTCGTATAGTCCGGATGTGTGCGAGGCGGGCCTCGCAACTCGCATCCGTCGGTTCAGAAAACCAAGACTTTTGTTGGCAGAACAACGGCTTACGACGGCGGAAGAATCGGTTTCGGGTCCTGGCATTACGAGTCGTAATTGAAGGTGTGATTTCAGAGTGTTCTAAGACCTTTTTTTAAGATTTTAACTTGCTGTATTCAGATTTAAAGTTATCCTTTTGAAGCCTACATATGTCTGTGTAAGTTTATTTAACCGTAGAGTTGCCAACCCTCCCGTAAGTTTTCTCGTATTTGGCAGTAATTTCCAACTCCCTCCCGGCTCCCATATTTTTCTTCGCTTCGAGCATTTTCCTCCCTTATTTTTTCACAATGTAGAAGTTTTATTTCAAATATTTAATTTTACCGTGAATGAAGATGATTCACCAGATGAATTTTGTTGTTCCAGAGATTAATTGAAGGGTTCAGAGGCATAGCGGGCCAAGCGCCATTTATTATAAACGGAGAAAGCAGGAGTTAAAATTAAGTCAGTACCATAGTTTAATGAAGACTGATATATCATTCAATTTTAATGTGCATACTTTATAATACTTGCTATATGTTTCCATTGAATTATGGTGATAACTTAATTTTAACCCTTGTTTTCTACGTCTTAGTACCTTACATCCGAGACACTAATATATTTTGGGCACACTGTTATTATTATTATTATTATTATTATTATTATTATTATTATTATTATTATTATTATTTTGCTTAATTTCTTTGCCGTTCATGTACAAGATGTGTAAGTTTGTCGCATCATTTCAGAAATATTTCTTACGTAGCCTAATTCACACCTAACCCTGTAGAGTCTCACAATGAATAGGGTCAGAAAGCTCAGTTCTTATGGGTAATTATGACATTTATGACTTACAATTTAGGAATTTGGACAAAGATATATATATTTTATTAATTTTAATTAATTTAAAAGTTCAGTTCTTCTTTATAAGAAAAAGGTTTAAATTTACCGATCCCATCATTTTTAAGTCCCTAGTGGACATTTTAAAACGGATATACTTATGATAAATTGTATTAAAAGTTCCGATAGACGACTTTCTCGCTGATATGTCAGTATTATTTTATTTTTCAGCATTTCGCAGTGTATAAAATGCTCCTTGCGACACAGTTGTTACCTGAATGAGTTAACAATTTTTTAGAATATTGTAGTAAGTACGGGTGGCCGGGTAGCTCAGTTGGTAGAGCAGCTGACTACGGACTGGAAGGTCCGGGGTTCGATCCCAGGTGGTGACAGGATTTTTTCTCGTTGCCAAACTTTCAGAACGGCCCCGAGGTTCACTCAGCCTCCTATAAAATTGAGTACCGGGTCTTTCCCGGGGGTAAAAGGCGGTCAGAGCGTGGTGCCGACCACACCATCTCATTCTAGTGCCGAGGTCACGGAAAGCATGGGGCTCTACCTCCATGCCCCCCAAGTGCCTTCATGGCATGTTACGGGGATACCTTTACCTTTTACCTTATTGTAGTAAGTACAAGAATTAAAATTGGCTACTCTTGCCTTTTATGTGCATTGAGATTAGTATAAATTTTTATATGTTGAGTTAAATAATAATGCATTTTTAAATAGTGAAATTAAAATTAAAATACAGTCTACTCGGATGCGGTATTAAATCTCAGAGGAGTTTATATAAGTGCACATACTATAGTCCCATCGCTCTTATTTCCGGCAGCCAATCACATTGCAGATCGGCTACATTTAAACGTGTGCGTCTTGCCATTCGCTGCTGATGACATTATGCACTTCCTAAGGCTAGATAAATACTTAATATAATCGCCCGTCATTCTTGTTCTTTCAGCCGCCGGCGTGGCTCAGTGGGTTAAGACGCTTGCCTGCCGATCTGAAGTTGCGCTTGGGAGCGGGTTCGATCTCCGCTTGGGCTGATTAGCTAGTTGGGTTTTTTCGAGGTTTTCCCCAACCGTAAGGTGAATGCCAGGTAATCTATGGCGAATCCTCGGCCTCATCTCGCCAAATACCATCTCGCTATCACCAATCTCATCGACGCTAAATAACCTAGTAGTTGATACAGCGTCATTAAATAACCAATTAAAATGAAAAAAATTCTTGTTCTTTCGTTGGCGTTCGCAGAAAGCACACAAGAACATTGTTTGCGACTAAATTATTTGCTCAATTACAGGGCGTTTGATTTATTATCATAGGAGCTACGACATGATAATGTTTATCGATGTGGCAAATAGATTCATCGCCTGGTAGCTCGGCAACGAAAGAACAAAAATTGGCGAACGATACTACCTTTATAGACTTTATAGAGCCTTTACTTCCTAAGGCACAAGCGTAGAGGGGGAGTCACGCCGGAAATAACAGCGACAAGACTATTGCACAAAATTTCAGCTTCATCAGATTAAAACTTCTGGACAAGAGACTTATTTTTATATCAAATAGTAATTACAAGGTAATAAATGAAAACAACTTATGAACAATTAAGCACACAAAATGGAAATTTGGCACAGCATGTATTGATAATTGCATAAACTTATAAAAGTTCCATAATTATAACTTAAATTTAGTCATAACTATCATTAAAATAAACAAAGATACATCTTACGACAATTATTAATTGCTACACTAAATGCATAGAAAACTTGGCTAACACAACACAACACATCACCACCCTACCTATGTAGGAGGATGTTGAAAGAGCCTGTAGCTTTTAATCCGGCAGCACTCTTTGTGACAACAGGGGTGTTTGCTCTAATCTTAAAGCTAATCCTGATTGTTTGTTTTATTTATTGGTCATTACAAGTTTTTGCACGCCAGCGGCTCTGCTTGAATGCTCGTCGCGCATCTCGCGTTGACATGTGCACCGCTCAACATGGCCACAGGTCGCGTCGACATAGCGACGATTTATGTCCGCCCTGCTGCTCCTACTTTGCAGTGTTTATACTGCAGGGGTTCCCCGTACCCCGCTCTCACGGCTTTTGCAGTAATGCCTCGGAACACACACCAATATTTACACTAGCTATAGCGGAATTAAACTTCGCAATGAATAAAAAGAGCTAATGCTTACTATCTTTCTAGTCTAGGCCTAATGGTACCAGCAAATCCTAGATTTTGTACGTCTTTTTCCTCTTCTGCACTACAATGTCTGAGCTACAGTCCTTTCCGGTACTCATTCCTATAGGAGCCTTATCAATCAAATTTTCAAAAACAGTTTATGAACGACTTATCTCATTTTAAATTATTACTTTTCGGGAAGTCATATGTATAATTGCCTTCTTTCTTCAGTTTCACTTTCTAATAAGACAGAGACGTATTTCCAGAAAGAATTTGAGTAACAACAGTTTAATAACGGGTGTCCAACATTCAGGTTTATTCTGCAGACTTTTTACGTCGCCAATGAACTGCGTCCCTCGGATTTTATTTATTGTTTTAATAATATACAAGTATTTTACTGAATTTTACGTTCACTGCTATTTTTATAACCTACAAAATTTGTTACAGTTTGGAAGTAAATCCCGAAAAGACAAAATATATGATTATGTCTCGTGACCAGAATTTTTTACGAAATGGAAACATAAAATTGGAGATTTATCCTTATATTTTTACTTATAGTCTTAAGGATTGAGTCCACACCTGTGGAGTAACGGTCAGAGCGTCTGGCCGCGAAACCAGGTGGCCCGGGTTCAAATTCCGGTCGGGGCAAGTTACCTGGTTGAGGTTTTTTCCGGGGTTTCCCCTCAACCCAATACGAGCAAATGTTGGGTAACTTTCGGTGCTGGACCCCGGACTCATTTCACCGCTAAATAACCTAGATGTTGATACAGCGTCGTAAAATAACCCAATAAAATATAAAAAAAAACACTTCAGGATTGAAAATTAAAATAATAATAATAATAATAATAATAATAATAATAATAATAATAATAATAATAATAATAATAATAATAATAATAACTAGGCTTTCTCCGGATGTCGAAATTTATATGTAGGTTTCTTATTTCAAGTGGAACGTATGGGAAAACAATCGTGAAAATTCATCGTCACTTCGTGACTTTCCTTGTTAGCCTGACAAGTCATTTCCTTTGTTTGAAATGTCGAGAGGGTCTTAGCCTAGAAAGTCTAATATCGTTTATAAGTATGATTCTACGGAACAAAAAGAATGTGATTGTTTGTCTTATTTGAAGTTTTGTATCAGTGAAACGAGGTGAGTCAATGAAGTTATGCTTTACAGTGGCAGTGAATAGTTTCGATCAGTGATAATTTATAGTGTCAATGAAATGTGTTATATGGTGTCAGTGAAATGATGTATTATAAAGTGTCAGTGAAATGTGTCATTGTGCCAGTGCAGTGAGTGAGATGAGGGTGAAGTGAAAGAATATCAGTACCAATGTGAAATTTATATAAGACCTATACATATGTAGGCTGTAATGTAAAATTAATCTCACTTATTTTATGTTATTTTAACTATTATTATTAAATGTAATTATTCTATATTGTAATTATATATTGTGTCATAATTGTACTGTGTATTAATTTTATTGTGTATTTATTGTAATTATGTTTATGTAATTAAGTTACCAGTGCCACCGGGTGTTTGCTCACTTGCACTGCAATTAAGTACATATATAAGCTATATCGTTTGTAATATAGTTATTCTAATATAAAGTTGCGAATCTGCATTTTAGAAAAATTAAATAATGGTAGTTTGCTATGTTTATGATCAAGGCACATTACAGTAATATTACGTACCTTGCAAGTGTATAGTAATGAAACTAACTCTAATTTTACCGTAATATATCTTTATCATAAATGATGAAAAGTAATGTTACCGGTATCTCATTTTTGGAGATCAAAGCTTACTTGCAATTTCACATTAAGACATATTGATATTTCCACTTGTTAAGATATATTTAATTGACGGCGAGTCCATTTTCTTGGAGCCAAATATTACTATAATATGTGTCGTGTATGCTTAATCGATTGATATAAATGTGATCGCTAGTTTAAAGTTTAAAACTAAATACTTGAATATAGAAGTGTTATTATTAGGGAACGGAATTTGGAGTAGTAAAAGCTAGTATTGGCATCTACACAGCCATTTGTTTACAACCCTTTATACCAAGTCCTCCCCTCCATGACATACTCGCAGCTCTCTGCACGTCAACAACAGGTGAACGGGACAGTTGTCGCATAAGAACTTCAACATGCAGGTTTGCAGTTCAGAGTAGTGAAGTGCAGGTACAATGCCGAAAGTGAAACCAACTAACAATACAAAATTGAAAGACTAGCCTATATTTGTAAAAGCTCCAGATCGAGTATCAAAATTCAGGAAGCAATTCCCGATGATGCGGCTGCGATTCAAATACGCCAGGAACTGCTAAATGATAGAACAATCTAAAAAGAAGTCATGGATATTAAGCCAATTTTTTTATATTTACCGGATGCCATTATTTGGTTAGAAAAGTTAGGAGTAGAACTAGTTGAGCAAATAAATATTATGAGGACTATTGTAAATAAACTGAGTGCAGTAGAATGTGAAGTATGAAAACGTGTTGGTGAAAAAATGAACATAGTTTGATTAAAAATGATAGGTATAGTATTCTTAGTCGGATTTCAGATGTACTAACAAAGACGTGTCCCAATGACGTCATTCAACATGTGAATTTAATTGACGTATCTTGTTTCAAGTTCTCTCCAATTATCTCTGCAGATGTAGAGCGGAGTTTTTACATGTTAAAAAATTTCCTTCCTTGCAACAGAGCAAAGTTGTATTTTGAAAATTTTGAAATTATATTTACAATTTATTATAACAAGGCATAGCAGGAATAATTGTTTTATCAACAAAACATAGCATTAATTGAAAATGCTATTTCGTTTGGTTCTACATTTTGATCAACATTTAATGATACTGTAATAGGCTATGTTGTAAATATTGTAGTATATTGTATATATTGTAAATACTGTAGTATACGTTGTGGGCCTATACATATAACCATATTTCATAATATTGTAAATAAAGGTTTTAATTTAACACGCTCCTGACAGAAAAACATACGTATTCAGAAGCGAGTTCCATACAGAAGACATGTCTATCAGGCATCAACATTTCCACTGACACGCGAGGACGTAGAGATTGATATTTAATTATGTATATTTGTAATGTTGCTTATTGGTGTCTTGTGCGTTGCCAAGAAAAACACATGTAGTTCAAAATGAAATGCAGATTATGTATGTAGACCACTATAACATTTGTTTATTCTGAAATACGTTTACAGCACGTTGCGTGTAAGTTTGTATGAAGTGGACTGTACTCGTCCATGCAGCTCGCTTGACAGTCACTGAGCTACGAATATCTATACTACGTTTCACCATTCGTTATAATACTCCAAATCCCTTTCACTGGTTATGATCTGCAACACTTGTAACTTTCGTAGCAGCTGTTAGTAATATTAAACATGTTTTAATTCACGTTTCTTTAACGCTACTGTTTGGACGATTTCAACACAGCCGGCATAGCAGGTTCGTTGCTCTCGATTCTGCTTTGATGAGACTGTGAAAAGAAATCAATGGCGTCACAGAGAATCCATTTGGAAATCACAGACTCTTTCATCTAACCAAGCAGCGTCTTTTCGATCCCTTCATGTATAGTTTCATACATCTTTAGAATTCTTTTCCGTTTGCAGTATGTTCAGCATGGCATCATCATCATCTTCTTCTTCTTCTTCTTCTTCTTCTTCTTCTTCTCCTCCTCCTCCTCTTCCTCTTCTCCTTTTTCTCCTTCATCTTCTACACTACGAAGTCCAGGCTTCAGTCTGTTTTGGCATATCTATTTAACTTAGCGCTATTTTATTTAATTATTTAACTTTCAATCGCATATCATTGCACAGTGGGACGGATTGCGATTCTAGCCGGAACAAAATCTAATATTGATAAATTCCTTTCGAATCGTTGAAAACAGCAAAATGAAGGTAAATTATTATGACATTTGATGAAATATTTGTATGAGAATTATTATTTTAGTATGGAATGCCTATTTATTAAAAAAGAATCCTACAGTAATAGAAATTGCATACAACTAACCCAAATAAAAAAATTAAAGTAAACAGAAATTATTTTACAGACTATGAAGAGAAAAGTAATATATGTAGTAAATTTTATGACTCATGTTTACAAATCTGAAGCGTCTGTTGTATCTCCAGAAGTGTCGGATCCGCTAGCGCTACTGTCGTCCTTATCTTGGGGTTGCAGTTGAGCAGTGCTGTTGTTGGCACTCGCAGCTGGTACTTGTAGCAGTTTAATTACCTCAACTTACAGTTTTGATTTTCTTGGACTTGGATGTCAATTGATCTGGGTTATGATGGGATCAGAAGATACTAACAACATGTGTAGGACATGTTCTAAGTTTCTCTCACGAGAATACTTCCTAGTAGGAAGTTCCTACAGTGATCTAACCTGTACTTTTGTAAATGTTTGTGTCTTGCCTCTTGAGCACCTTCAGATAACATCCCAATAGGAAGTATCGCAGTTTCTGCAATTTTTCCTCCATGTATCTGTATTTTATGCACGCTGGATGGCATGTAGAACCATGGATATAACTATTGTACATATAAATGGGCTGTATCATTGGTGTACTTCTCAAACGCCTCAATATACTGTATATTGAATATCCACATGAAATGGTGCATAAAATTACAGAAAATCTGTGAATGAGGTCTTACTAATGCCCGTAATATTGGCTGTAATTTGTGGGTTTCAAAAAACCGACGTGCTATATTGCCATTATTTAATGTCCCAGGGCCACCAGATTTTGGTTTGTCAATAAGAAGACCTAATTGAGAGCGAAATCTAGAAATAATCTTCTGTTTTCTAGCTTCAAAAATATCTTTGTTGTTGTCCCTGACCTGCCAAGAACATTGTTTTTTAAGAAAATAATCCTTTTTACGGTGACACTGCATCCAACTTCTGTTAAAATTACTTCGAGTATTTTTCAAAATATTATGACTACACTTCTCACTATTAGAATCACATGTTTCAATATATAATTTGTTCAAAACATATCTATATAGTTCACCTAAGTTGCAACTTTTATTGGCAAGTATTGGAAATAGATCACGGCGCGAAGTCACCGGTAGCGATTCCGAGTCTAAAAAAAATTAACCACATGCAGAGCGGTCAGTAAGAGCAAATCAAACTAGGTTAGTCTTAAAGTGCATACTTAAACCTACATTCTGACATAAAAATAAATGTGACTCTGTGTGACTCTCCTATTATAAGTCAACGTTTACCTTAATAAATAGTTTAAAAAAATCGCATTTCCCGCCCTTAAGTTAACATGTCGTTTCTAAAAATTCAAAGGTATTATGACCATAAAATTTATATAATAATTATCTACCAACCTTGTTCTTCATTTTCCATTTGAGAATCACAAAATGTTTCACTCCTAGATCACAGAAAACAAGCTTGCTTCTTAAACTATTTCAGCGTGGTTGAGCAATAAAACTGGTTACGGAGGGGAATCCTCGTCAAAATCATTGTGTCACGTCTGTATGTTTAGTGTCAAAGCTTCTTTCTCATAGATAAATATTCTGTGATTCATTAGCAACAACTTGAGATAGGACACGCATAAAAATGAGAGCATGTGAAAATTGATTTTGTTCCGGCTAGAATCGCAATCCGTCCCACTGTGCATTGGTTGGATTTCTTCGATAGTTTCTCCTTAATACACTTCTCCTGATGTGAAAATTATGACTATGATTTCATGAATAAACTTCTCTACTTCAAATTGTTGCGATTTCGTTGTTACTTATTTCTAGAACGAAGACATTATCGCTATTGGCAACATGGATTAGGTTACTGACGTGTGTCAAGATAAGGAGCTGATTTTCTTATCCAGATACGGCCTGGCGTGGACGCGAATCCCTCTTGAGCTGATTATGAGGTTGGATTTTAAAAAGGTTTTCTCTAATTGTAAACCAAATCCCTTGTAATATGCATGGCGAATTCTTAGTCTGATCCCGCCAAATACCATCTACGAAGCTAGATAACTTCTGAGTTGGTGCAGCGTCTTTAAGTGATCCGCTAAAGCCTTGGTTTTTCTGAACCGACGCATGCGGAGTTGCGAGGTGCGAGGCCCGCCTCGCATAAATCCGGACTACACGAGAGACAGTGAGTGGTTTCTATAATTACGAGGTGCGAGGTCTGTGTACCTCGCAGTTATAGAAACCACTCACTATCTCTCGTGTAGTCCGTATTTGTGCGAGGCTGACCTCGCACCTCACTTGCGTCGGTTCAGAAAAACCAAGGCTTTACATGGTCAAAAGTCGATTCATATATTTGATTTAAGTACGATTTGAACATGAGGACATTAATAAATTGTTTTAAATGTCAAAAAAAACTTGCTGAAATGAAAAGATTAAACAATTGTGTAAGTCAACCAAATAAATATTACCAAATAACTTCTTAATTACTTTGAAAAGGATTGATTCAAAATAATTGATTAGACAGTAAATATTTCTTACACTAGAAACTGGGAATTTCTTTAGCATTTTATTTAAAATATTTACAAGTATGTAGGAAATATACATTCAGAATGTAGAATATATTTACGTTATAATAGTCTCATTTTCTTAGGATAGTTCAGAATTGATAAAAGAATTAAATATAGACCTGCAAGTTTTGTGTTCAGTCAGTTGTTGCGTGAGTTTATATCACTATTAGCTGTGACTATTTTGAGAATTATTACTTTAAGACTGATGGGATGATAATGATTAATATCTTGCCCAACTAAAAAGTGAAATACAGCATTTTCACAAATAATTTTTAGTTTATTGAATATTTAGATGATAAATATTTAAATTACAAATATTTTTGTGCACATTTGTCGCAAATTCTTAAGAGATACAAAACAGGTAATTTTTTTTATAATCAGAAACAAAGAAAAATGGAATTAATTTTATCGTTGCCACCTTATATTGAAGAAGGAGTAAAAAAAAAATAATATCTTATGGTGGAAATACTATATTTTTTGCGGCATGCAAAGGAACTCTTGAAGCACGATAGGTATCTCTCGGCAAAATTAATGTTAATTTATCATTAAAACTTTAATTTTGACGCTACATAACCCAGATGTTGAAAAGCGTCGTTAAATAAGACAATACCAAATACAACGGATATATTTAATATATTGAATATGCTTAGTGATGTATATTTTATTGCGCTGTGATTTATTCTACGACATCAAGAGAAAGTGTATTGGTAGTTACATAAAAATTAATCAATTACGCATACATATAGCCTAGCTATTATGATCATAATAGCCATACTATATTTTGTACGTTTATTAAGCACTATATATGCTAATTGTGTAAGTTTATTTTCTCAAATCCGAATGTTACAATTTTAAAATATGTTTATTTCAATCACATTTGAACCCCAATATTTGTTGAGATTGAATATGATTCCCATTATAGCTGTGTACGATAGATATCTGTAATTTGTAATCGTCCTCTGTACAGCTCTTTTGCACTGGAAATCTGGCAGTAGTATTTCATGAGCAAGAGCAGCTCTCCGTTGCTCCACGGAGCGTTCATTTACCCGGCCCTGGTATTAAAAATTACATACAATGAAACGTTAATTTATCTCTTGTTTTTCGCTTTAGTCCCGCGTTTCACAGTATGTAAATCTCATCTATACTAAAACAAAGAAGCGGAAAAAAATCCTGGAAATGTCAGCTACGGTTGTAAAGCATTACTGTGGAACACAGCGTTAAAATGTGGTGTCGTTATCCATCGGACTATACGGTCAGTATTAATGATTTTACATTTGTGATTCATTAGTCCATTCAGAGTAGGAAACCAGAGATTACGTCAATCTGCATCATTGACGCAATGTTCCACAGGTTGCGAAGCTAATACCTCGATACCTGGTGCACGCTAATGACAGAAGCCGCAAAATCCCACCTATGATCACTAATCAATACGAACCGCGCTGTTCTATAGGGATATCGCATTCATGAATATCCCAAGTGCGGTCTCTGTGCCAGTATGTAAAGTTGTTGATGTCTAGTAATTTTCACGTAATGGGATGTTATCACTTATTACACATGGCACGGATATTCAACCGGGATTTGTAAAGCAATTAGTGTAATAAATACTTGGATTAGATAATTATTCACGGAACTCATCAAAGAGAACCGATTTATGCAGTTTCTGGATATCATCAAGTATTGAAGGACGACTATAATTCTTCCTGGTTGATATGTTTTATTTGGTAATTGTCTTTCGTATTATCAGCCATGCCATCGGCGTAGCTCAGGCGGTAGTCGTTCGAGTGTGAGCTCGGTTCCAGATTGGACTGAATACGTTGGGGATTTTAACGTCAAACATTGTTGCTCTTTGCATCCGAGCAACCTGGCCACAATTTCTGTTAATGCAGTGACGTTATTAACCTCATTAGATATTGGACGATAGAAATTATGGTGTGCTCTGGGTTGGGCGAGTAAATTACATGTACGTATTTTACGCGTAATTTATATGTAATATATGTAACATTTACTGTTTTATACACGGAGTAATAAACTAACATTTATTTATTTTGACAATATAAACATCAATTACTTCAGTCTTTTAAGTCCTGATAAGGAATAGTACGTTATGCAACGAGCCTATAATGGTAGTAATTAAGACGCGAGTATGTTTGTTTATGAAACGAGCGCAAGTGAGTTTCATAATTTTCATACGAGCGTCTTAATTACCATTATAGGCAAGTTTCATACGACTGTTTATGCTCGACCATATTTCTAACTTGAAATTATTCAGAAGTATTCATGTTATGGTTATGTAAGTGAGGAGTGGAACTGACCTGAATTGTGAGATGTGCGCAGACGCGAAAGTATCGATTTTTTTTTCGAAACACGAATGTCATTGCCCTTGATATAATCTAGAGAATAACCTGGAAATTGATTTAGAATTGAAAAACGAGATGACAAATTGAATTTATTTGAATATTATTTACAATTAACGCTAACATAACCGTCTGCGACAGTATTGGATTTCCAGCCTCCTTGACTTTTCGCTAATTGTCTTTCGATTGCATATCCGAGAATAATCTATACTTGCGATTTTATAATAGTACAATCAGTACAAAGGTGATTTCTCATTGGCTGAACAACTGAATTGTAATGAATAGGTTTACTTTAATGAGGTGTATTAAAGGGCTGCTACCAGGTGTACAGGGACATCATTTTATTTTTACTTCAATTTTTATTGCACCTGAGTTTTTGAATGTACTTCACTCCCAACCCCCTCTACTAGTAAACTTCCAACCGTTCTACACAGAACCAAGCGTATACAGTCAAAGTCGCCTTACTGTCATAGTAAACATAAACAGTGCTGAGTTAGTGAGTATAGTACGTTCCAGAAATATGTTCGCTTTTAATATATTGAATCATATTCTCATGCAGGTACTGTCGTCCGTTTGCCTATGTCGCATCACGGTTTCCCCCACCCGCTTCTGCTCGTTCCTCTGTAAAGAGTAGTAATTGGGCTGTCTTAGCTCTTTTCTGAAAACATTAATTTCTGTTAGGAATTGGACGTCTACGTGATATTATACAACTGTGTAAAATAAATAAAAGGGCCTCGTTAATTAATTGTCACGTGATTTCCTCCCTTTCTACGACCCTGCGACGTAACTACTTGGATGGACAGTAGATAGCATGTCTGAGTAATTTAATCTTTTCGGATCGGGCGAAGTGAAGATTGAATTTACAGTACGTAAGGTACTCCTTTATAGAGTACGTACAGAATTATTTTAACATGAGTTACTAGTACGAAGGACGAAACTGGTAATTGGAATTAGGTACAATAGTCTATAATGCGATAATATGCAAAAAAAAAAAAGAACTGAAGCCTGTATCGAAATTAACGGCAACTTTTCAAAAATGTGTTTAAATATCCATATTATGATTATTTTTCAATTTAACTTCATTCTCTATATTGTACGATAATGTGCTGTAGACAGTATAATGTAGGCTACACTGCATAATGAATACGCCCGAATGGAGTAAAAACACTTATTGTTAATACAGTACTGTATTTTGATTAAAGAAAAACCTAATGAAAATTATCAAACTCAAAATCGCGATATTTCCTACTTTATGTAAATGGATGAACTACTTTTCTTCCTTCCTATACCTAGTAAAGTGATTTGTTTGTATTTTACGCCAGTATCATCGAACTCCAGTGGAAGGGGGTAGAAAACGGTGTTTCCGGTTTTGAATCTTTAATCCAAAGGTATAGCCAGGTTAATATTAGTAATGTTAGTAAAAATAAAATGATGTCCCTGTATAATTACTACATTTCGGCATGGTCCAGCATAAAATGTATGTTGCAACAGATTTTTTTTTGTGATTTTATAGTGTAGTTTTCACATAGATTATAAGTGTTCATACTTACTTTTGTTCACTCTAATACTTAGAAAAATGGCAATGGTTTGCTTACGAGGAAATTTAGCATCATTCCGGCATCGGAAGAGTTCCTGCTCTCCCGACCGCAGCATGGGAAGCCAGTTCTACAAAAAAAATCCCAGCAGCTAATTGATGCTGAGAATTGAACCGGAATGAATTTTTGACGTGCACAAAGAATTTGTAGACAGTAAACTTTTTAATGAAAACATTGCGAAAGCGTGTTGTTCAACATAACATGTCTTAACAATATAAGACTGAAACCAAACATCTAATCTGTTAAATTTTAAGAACAATCCAGAATAATCCTTCTTTGCATATCCTTTATGTATCTTAAAATAAGACAAGATAAATTCAGACTTAAATTACGTACTAAAACAATGATCTGAGAAAAACACTAGGAAGTTTTCGTTAAATCAGTGAAAAAGTTACGAAATCAACATTTATTAGAGCAAAGAAATCTCAAAATGGTCCAATCAAATTAGATTGATATAATTCCGGAGAAAATTAGCTATAATGCAATGCTTTGTGAATTTCGTGTGTCATGAAGTTTCGGGGTTGCGTGCGTGCATAAACTTTCTATCTTTGAGGCCCACATTTCACTACTAGGATCTACACAGAGACATGTAATTAGAGTAGAATGACAATTAACAGGGATGTAAGAAACTTCAGAAGTCTTGCGTTGTCTCCGAGAATGTACTGTAAGCCATGAAACAAAATGAGCAGCTACTACTACTTAAAATTCAGGAACAGTTAAGCTTAACAGTTAAGAATCTAGTATCACTGAGTAATAGATAGCGAAATATGGGTGTTACACAATTTCGTATATATTCATTTATGTTCATTAAGTGGAAACATTATTATTCCTTTTATTAAAGAGGCAGTGTTAATTATTTTTGTCGCTCACAGAAGTGCATTGATATTGGCCAGCCTTGAACCAGTGAACTCACATTCAATGGTTGTCATCATAATGATCAGGGCCTTATCATACCTCAGTATTAGATATCAGTCTTATTCCGTGGACTTTATTACTATTGCTTGATCGAAATCGGAGAATAAATGGGGTTTTCGTTTTGTAGCAGCTTTATAAATTTAATTCTATCAACACTCTCGAAATAATGTTATTCAAGAGATATGAATGCGATTTTTAACAAAATTGATTAAACATTACATAGTATAACGGTTTTCGCAACATTTCGAATTTTGAATGTACTTCGTCTACACATGAAAATAATAGAACTTGTTAAAAATAAAATATTTTCTGCTAAAGCAATGTGACTGATAAATAAAGAGATGAAATGTCAATTACCGAACGAAGTATGTAAAGAGATCCAAAAACAGAATGGCAGAGGATAGATTGTCAAAGAAAATATTGGAATGAGTTCCACTTGGTCGGGAAGGAAGAACACAACAGAAGATTACATGGAAGGATGGCATTTTTAGCACCATGCGGAAGAAAGGATTGGAGGATAGAAATTTGAATGAGAGAGGACGTTGGAGAAACGCGACAGAACATGAATTGGACGCAGAAAGATGTTAACATTGCAAAGAGTGCTAATTAATAATTAAAATGGTAAAATAAAGCTCATAGTAGGCCTATAGGCCTACAGTGACATAGAGGGCGTTAAAAGAGTACCCAATATTTTAGGAGGTGTTAGTGCGCATCAAAACAAGAAAATAATATCCAATAAACGTGGGTCTTACAACACATACCTTCTGAGATCTGAACACTTGTTCATAGGAGGTGCTCAATGTGACGTTAATTCATGGCAGTGCATTCCTCTGCCCTTTAGCGTAAGAAATCACGCACTCTTTGAAATTGACCTGGTTGTTCTTGATACGCAAAAGTCTACGGATTTAGGTTTGGGGAACGAGCAGGCCAAAGTGTGGGGACTCCCAATCAATCTAGCAGTTCTGAAATGTCAGCGTCAGGTGTTCACGCTTATTGCAGAGAAAATGTACTGGTGTGCCATCATGCATGAACTCATCTGTAGTCTTTACTGACATGGCACATTCTCCAGCAAGGTAGGCAATACGCTAATAAGAAAGTCCTGATAATGAGCCCCAGTTAATCTCTGTGGTAGCACGTATAGCCCTTAGTCTATCGCCAAGAACGTTTGCCCATACGTTGATTGAGAATCGGTGCTGATGCCTTATTTCTTCAACTGTATGACGATTTTCATCAGCCCACACATGCTGATTACGAAAATTCACAACACCATCTCTATTGAATCCCGCTCATATCCGGAACTAAACCTTTGTTTTCAGTATTTTTTTGCGACGTATCAGTATTCCATGCCAGGGATGTCAACTACGGTATGATTATCTGGTAGCCTGCTGTATTGTAGGGCAGAAAAATGCATTGCCATAAATGGACCTCACATTGAGCACCTCCTATGTACAAGTGTTCAGATCTCAGAAAGTATGTGTTGTAGGACCCAAGTTTATTATACATTTTTTTTTCTTGTTTTGATGCATACTATCACTTCCAAATATTGGATACCCTGTATAAGAAAGAGTTAAAGAAGAGTGGCTAAATGAAAATTAAAAATAGATAATAAATTTTTTACCAGCGAAAAAACAAGTTCAACTTAAACATCCCATATGGCAGCCCTTTGACCTTTCCTTCGTGTTACTCCTGCCATTTCATTTCATGTAAACAACATAACACAGCAGTGTGTTTCTACTATATAACATAGAAATGGTCAGCCAGATATACATTTCTATATAATATTCAACACTGCGTCAGAAATTAGTAATGCACCTATAGCAACACATATGCAGGATGGAAGTGAAATAATATCTGCATATTTTCAGAGCAAATTGGTCATATTGAGTATAACGAAAATGTCTAAGAGCACATCGGTGAGAAGTTTAATGTTAAAAAAAAAATCCGAAAATTTAACGTCATTCTCGTTGATAATTATTATGCACAAGATCTTTATTTCTGTCAATACCAATAGAGAATGTAATAAATAATATTATTTTCTTTGTCCTATTTCTATAGAATGGACGGTTTTCATATAAACCAAATAAGTATTGCAAATTTGTTGCCTGACTAACAACACCAAACATAGCAACACTGATCAACTGTTCTCGACTGTCTTTCGATAGGGGTAGGGTACAATTGGTAATCAAGGTTATCTTGTCCCAGTATTATGTGAGTATCCAGTGTAAATGGGTGTTTGAGTCTTCAGATCTTAAGTGAAGCTTGTGTTGCCATTTAACTTTGTGTATCGCAATGCCAAGATTTTCTAATTCGGAATGTCTCCACATGATTTTAATTTACGGAGGGACGAAATGCATCTGGCGTGCCGTTCAACGCTTGTATGTAGAAAGGTTTCCGTTAGGATGTTATCCAGTGCGGAGACAGTCATCGCTGTCTGCTAGCTGGTCCGTGACATGGGCAGCGTAATTCCAACATTTCTCAATCGGGTTCGACAAATACCTGATGAAATTGTTGACAGGGAAGAGGTGATTTTAAATTTGGTCGAGAAAACCCCGGGCCGAAATAGTCGCTTGATTATGCAATAGGTAACCTTTTTTTTTACATCGCAAGTAGAATGAGTTCAATACCTCCGTGTGGAATCTTGAGCATTGCGACGTTGCCAGCGAGTTTAAACTTTCGACGCAATTATTTAATTAATCATACATTTAAATTTCAAAACGTAAAATATTTTTTTATTTTATTGCACTCTATCCCTCCTGTCAATATGCAGGGTTATATCGCTTTCACTTTGTAAGTAGCGTGATAATTCTGTAGTGATAATAAATTACTTAATATTCGATAACATTTTCAGTTAAATTGCTTATGACGGTTTGTAAACTTATACATCGTTTAACGTGAAGCACCTAGATATATATTTGAACCAGTAATGGTAGCCGAATTCCACAACCTTTTATTTATATTAGGAACGTTCTTGTACGATAAAAATGTTAACTATAAGCTTCCTTGTTATTTAATGTAATCTTTATTCCTTTGACAATTCGAAATTCCTTCAGTGGAAGATTAAGACAAGTAGCCGCGGTCCCAGGTTCGATTCCCGGTTAGGACGAGTTGCCTGGGTGAGGTTTATTCGTTCGTTTTCCCTCACTTCTATGGATGAATATCAGATAAATTTATCAGGCGATTGAACCCCACTGATCTTCGCCACTTCCTTTCCTCCCCCATCATCCTTTCCTCATCATCCCGTTTCTGGTTTTTCAGACCACTCTAGAGGCGGCCTCCCGGAACTACTGGCTCTCTCGACCGGCCTCCGTGGAATGTAGCTAAGCGACGTTGGATGGCTTCTGCAACAAGCACTCGAGGCGGACCTACTCGGGGGAGGAGTTTCGCCTCGGACCGACAGGGGGGCCTTGGGGGAAGTTGTCGAAGCAGGAATGGTATATGGATTTCTGTTGGCTGTAGGGACCGATAGTCAGGGAGTCATGTGGTTGGGTTGGTGCGCGTAGGGGATCTATGGCACGCAACTCATTCCATATCGAGGGTTAGCGCAACAGATCTCAACAGGTCGCAGTGCTGGGCCATCCGTGCCCCACTCACTTAAATTCCATTCCAAGACAAGTACCCAACAGGCTTGGAGCTCACATATAAATATTTCGTAATTTCCAAGACCCTTTGTAACAACGTTGAATCGCGCTAAAATTTTAGCTTAATTTTCTGTTTCTCTTTTCTGCTCTTCCATTGTCGTGTATTATATATTCTCGATATTAATGGAGAAGCTTCAAATGCACTACCATAAAGCCGGGATAATATTGAAACTTCAACATCCTACCATTTTCATTAATGTCTGTATTGATTGAAATTTATGTAACTACTTTTTTATACGATATTATGAACCATTATCTTTCATAAATCTTTCCACGATTCATAGCGTAACGATTTATTAGTCCATTTTGTTCTTTTACGTCTTAAAATATGAGCGTCAAAAAGTGCCTTTTGTAGTTCAAAGGTTAATAAATTCAGGAGAAAGAGATTTCAGTAAGTTTATGTTTCATATAATTGTCATTGCTTCCACTCGTGAAGGTTTTAATAAGCAGATCGTAAATTCACAAAGGTAGATCCCCGCTCTAACCTAAATCCCTTTTATTACCAATGTTACGCTGGGTATTTGACGTTACAATAGGATTAAAATTGACCCTTCTCATAAGCAAGCGTAAAGGAAACAAATAAAACACCCCACGACTCTGTTAAACAGAGCACCATAAAATTATATTTTGAAGTATTTCATTTAGGATCTGAATGTCTTCAAAACGGTTTCATAGAATTAAGTTGTTGAAAATAATTAAATGTTACATTGCAATTTGCAACTAAAATAAAAGTACCTTGCTCTTCTTTCATATTTATTTAAGCAATACTTTTTTAACTTTTAAAGTCATTATCTCGAAAACAACAAGTTTGCGAGAATAAAATTTTTAATTAACGTTTCTTCATTGAAGGACAAAAAAATGACATTAGATATTTTCTATTTAGTGGAGGTTATCATTATTATTTCAAGGTAATGTTGTTTTTTTAATGAGAATCAAAACTTTTTCATCAGACTGCGTACAAAAACATTTATCAGAAACATTTTCATAAAACAGTCACTTTTATAATATATTTGTAAAATTTAAAAATCATTTTCCCCTTTAACCCTGGAATGGTAACGTGGAGGTCCACCAGACCAGCATATACTTATTTCTTGGAATAGCTCAGACGAATGGACAGTTTTATTGTTGTTTTTTGTAGACCAACATGTTTTCTTTTTTCAATTATGTTAGTGTAGGCATATTGGTTCTATGTAATATTAAAGAATATATTACTTTTCTTCCATATTTCAGTCTTCAAGCTTGAATATAATGAGGAGGTCTAATGACACCCCACGTTACTATTTATATTAAGAAATTTCATGTTACTATTCCAGGGTTAATGAAATGGAATGGAATTTGGTAAGGAGGGCACTATGATCCGCACTGCTACCTTTCACAATCTATTGCGCTAATCCTCAAGCTACACGCATTCCCAAATCCACACCGGCTGACTACACTAAGGTTCGCTGCGTTCCCAGGTTTCGAGCAGGCAACCCCCACTCGTCTTAAGGCCAGCCCCCTCTGTGCGTCGCCAGTCGGCGTTGGAGGAATCCTATGGAATGATTACGAAATGGTGGCAGAATAATGTACCTAATAATAATACTAATAATAATAATAATAATAATAATAATAATAATAATAATGGTTTATTTAGCCTGGCAGATTTATATGCCTAATATGGGGAAACGAGAGAACCCCGAGAAAAACTTCAACTGTGACCTTTTCCGCCACAAGTGTCACCATGGATTTTTCAAATAAAAATCCCAGACCTGACCGGGACTTGAATCCGGGCCGCCTGCGTGACAGGCTGAAGGGATCACTCATCGGGGGCAGTTCACGGTAATACCATAGTCTGGTATATACATACAGTAATGAAGCTTGAGTTGTTGAGGTTGCTAGGAACAATAGACTGTCCAGATACTATTTCGCATTGTCTGTAATGAGGCGATAGTAACGATCCTAATGGTTAGCAACTGTCTATGGATGCGTATTTATTACATATTGAGCTTTCGTGACTGTATATACTAGACTGTGGTAATACTTTGAAAGATTCTATCTTAGATTGCTTTTGTTTACCTTTCACATGAACGAACATTCGTTCTAACCATTAATACGAGTAGTACCACGGCCACTGTAGGACTTAGAAGTTTGTACTTGTTAAAATATGTTGACGAGCAGATGTATGTAAAAGGGAAACAAAAGAAACCTGACATCTGTGTTTCATGTTCACACTACAGTACATTTGTGTTAAACGTAAAGAAAAGTTATGTCTTCTAAATTTACAGTATGTTTATGTTAAAGATAAACAAAAGAAATTTAAGATACAATCTTTCGAAGTATTACTCTGTTTTAATCTTATTTTTAATTTTTATTATTTTACAAATATAAGGTTTTGATAAACAGTGTTTCAGACAAAAGTTATTTTTCCGTAGAATTATAATCTGATGAAAAATGTTTGGGATCCCATTTAAAATGAAAACAGTGTTGATCTTAAAATGACTTTGAAATTTTTACATAAATAAAAAAGCTAAATAATTGTTTTTTTTTTCAGAAGAATTTATTCAAAATTGTATGTTTTTCCCTTCAGAAGAATAAAAATTTATTGAAAATAATTTTGTCGCAAATTAGTTTTTCTAGGTAAGAAGCTGGAAATATGAGTTTTTAGGTTTTCACGGTGACTGATTGGAACTAGGCTTTTGGGTGATCCACAGTGTTCTAAAACTAGATATTTCCAGGCCACGTTGGAGTACGCAAAAGCCTAATTCCAAGTAGCTGGGAAGTTTGAAAGAACACTCCGTTTTTATATTATAGTCTAAAATATGAAAACTCGTAAATTTCAGTTTAAATATTACCGAAATATTTGCATTCTGTCACTGATTTAGAATGTGTTATTCGGTAAATTAATAATTGAGGCATTCCCTGGAGTAACAATTTACGTGCGATACGTGGTTTTTTCAGTTTCCTGCATATATTTGCTCTTCAACAACACATCTTTCTCCTGACAAAATATTATTTCACTCCAACAAACACAATGCGCTCTATAAACATTTGAATATCGTTCTGCGCAAAGTTGTTAAACGAGATATAAATGTTTAATGAGAGTGTATTTAAAAACACAAATTCTTGTTCCAGAGAACACCTAAATTTTAGCATAAATTTCTCCTATATTTCATAATTGAGGGGTTAGCTGGAAGAAGGGCGTAACTCGGAAAACATAGTTTTGAGATAATCAACAAAAACACTCTGTACCCTGCATCTCTGGCTGGAATATGACAATATATATATATATATATATATATATATATATATATATATATATATATATATATATAGTGAATTTATTTCAACTCAACAATAGGATTTTATTCTTCCAACAATAATTCCTTTCTACAATTCGCCTTAAACGCTCTCGTCAACAATTGGATTTTCACTCAACACAGTATTCGTTATAGCACTCCACTGACGACAATGACAATTTACTTGGACTAGTACGAACAACAATGAACTGTTAATCTTAACTAATATTTACAAAGCACTATTTACAAATCGGAACTATCAGTTATCAGTTCACAGTTCTTCTAGCTCAGTCACTCGAGTTCACAGTATCTCGAACCACAGACCTTCAGAGACAGTTCACTGTACTCGAACTCAGGTCCCTCCAACTGCGGTCCACTGCACTCGAACTCAGGTCCCTCTGGCTTTCTCACTGACTGGCTGACTAATCAACTGAAAACTACTGTCGTTCCTTCGCGACCGTAATTTATAACCACAGCGACGTAGCCTCGAAAGTTCGAATTCGCGAGTCTTCCACTTCGACGGATTTCTCGGCCTCTCTAGGCAAGCAGAAGATGCGCGCGCAAACTCCCTCTCCACTCTCTCGCCGCGCGCCGTCCCAAAGTGCTCCGCGCGATCTTCTCTCTTGCGGGACGCTGGTCGTGAGTTCGAATCTCACGTCGCTGTCACAATATATATATTGTGATTACAATGAGTTCCATGGTTAGTGTTTAAATATTGTAGATATGGGAACGAAGCAATCAATTTTTTTAATTACACCCTTCTTCCATAGAAGAGGGTTGAAAATACTGTTATTTTTCTATATTTCTAATATTTCTATAGGAAAGGCTAGATATAGGTCTATACTACAATACTGAAGATAATTACAATGTATGTTCTACAATATATATAAAATAAAAAAATGTTCGTTTACAAAATTGTTGTAACAACATTAAAAATAATTAATCCCACTTATTTCATGTTATAATTTTAACTGAAAGTATCTAGGATATAGGCTTACAAACACTATACACTTTAAGTGATCTAATAACCTAATATAAACAACATCCAGAATCTTGTGAGGTCTATTGGAGTGTTTGCCTCTCATATCTGTCATTACAGTACCACCTAGTTTCACTATATTTTGTACAGTTATCACTCGTTTCTTAGATATTTTAAACAATGACAGACTAAAAGAATTGCATAAAAATTCTTCTCAGGTATGATACTGTATACCCAAGAACATTCTCGGTACTGTGGTTTTACAGTTGTTTGACGTTGCTTAATGGTCCTCCTCTCCAAATATCCCGTAAGAAGTGTATCCTGTTGGTTTTTTATTTTAATTTCCCAAATCCTCAATGGAAAAGGGCTCTTGGTCTTCTGTAGACATCTCATATTTCTTCTGGCAGCAACCGGCTTAAATGTTTTGCTGCTAACTTGTCAGAAATATGGTCGTTCCTAAATGACTGACTGCTAGCCTGGATCTAACATTTTATAGCACTACATACGCCCATATAATTAGTACCTTATATTCATTCTCAATTGACAAAAATAAATAGCAATACTGTATTTCTTTCACCATATTTCCTGACCTAATTGTGTAAGTTTGCCGTAATTTCGACGTCGCTTGCTAGATTATTCTTTCATAGTTTGTTAAACCGTTTCCGTTTAATACATTTCCGTATGTAATTCATTCTTACTGATAGAAAGGTTATATTCGCTTCCATTAGACGAAAGATAGGATAGGTCAGAACATTCGTCAGACAACACGAACACCCTTGCAGTTACCTTCGCTGGTCCTCGAACCACAGTAGTGAGATGGAAGACGGACGCAATTCAATAATACCTCTCTATTGAAATCTATTGGGAGTAGAGGCATAACACTGTGGCGGTTGGAAGAAACGCCGCCTAAAAACGCATATAGCCATTTTACGGATGAACGCCGTAATTCGAATTACGTCTTCTTCCAGCTAACCCCTCAATTATGACCACAACTATCGACATCATCATCAAAACACAATTAACAACGTTATATCTATGCAGGGTGCTAAGATAATCAATGTTTTGATACATAAAATCAAGAAAAATAAATCTAGTAAACATGAATCCCGAAATTAGTATCTTCCGAGACAATATGTATAGCGGTGGAAAAATTCAAATATCTTGGAGCAACAGTAAGAAATATAAATGACACTCGGGAGGAAATTAAACGCAGAATAAATATGGGAACTCTTATTGTTCGGTTGAGAAGCTTTTGTCATCTAGTCTGCTCTCAAAAAATCTTGAAGTTAGAATCTATAAAACAGTTATGTTACCGGTTATTCTGTATGGTTGTGAAACGTGGACTCTTACTTTGAAAGAGGAACAGAGATTAAGGCTGTTTGAGGATAAGGTTCTTAGGAAAATATTTGGGGTTAAGAGGGATGAAGTTACAGGAGAATGGAGAAAGTTACACAACGCAGAGCTGCACGCATTGTATTCTTCACCTGACATAATTAGGAACATTAAATCCAGACGTTTGAGATGGGGAGGGCATGTAACACGTATGGGCGAATCCAGAAATGCATGTAGAGTGTTAGTTGGGAAGCCGGAGGGAAAAATACCTTTGTGGAGGCCGAGACGTAGATTGGAGGAAAATATTAAAGTGGATTTGAGAGAGGTGGGTTATGATGAGAGAGATAGAATTAATCTTGCTCAGAATGGGGACCGATGGCGGGCTTATGTGAGGGCGGCAATGAACCTCCGAGTTCCTTAAAAGCCATAAGTAAGTAAGTAAGTAAGTAAGTAATTAAGTTGTATTTGTAAGGGTACTTGTTCATCAACATCATAGGAAATGTCCAATGTGATTTGCATTGAAGAAAGAGCATTGAAACTCAAATGTTTTAGTGTTCTCCGTATTGTACCGCAAATATTCTGGAAAAGCGAGACCTTAATTTGTACATCGTTATCATATAATTCGACAATTTTTGATAATAAAAAACCATAGAATATTAACGGTATAAAAGTCAAATTGTTACAGACGGGAAAGGATACTTTAGAAAACATCTCGATTAGGCAAAATCAAGCCCACAAAATACCAATCTTATATTATTCATAATTGATGATGATTACAAAAAATGATTATGTTGACGGAGAAGATGAAAGTTTGGCTGACATTCATTAATATCTCCCGGGGTTTCCTTGGACGAATATTTTTTTTTAATGTGGCAGTGAACATTCTCCTGTTGTGTCTGTTATTAATTATTATGATTAGTTAGAGAGGAAAGTTACGCTCTTGTAGTCTCGAAGACGTAAACCTTGGTGCTAGTTCATGAAAACTTTCCTTTCATATATTCTTCGAATTGGTTCAAGTTCGGTAACAAAGAGATGAGTGTGGACACATGGCAGATTGCAGCTGTGAATGGGCATGCAAATGGCACAACACTGAATTTGATTTGAATTCATTTAGGCGTTCAGGGTGGTCGGAGAGAGACCGGGGTGGGTGTGTGTCCGCGTCGGGCGGTACCAGATTGTATTAATGTCACTTTTGAGCACGTACCATACGATTTCAGGACACAACATATGGCTCCACGTAATCCCAAGTGGAAACAGCGCTAGCCTCTATTTACACCATTCCATTACTCGTACGACTCTGGCATACAATGCCGTGTGTGTTTTTTCAACCCTTCTAAATCTAATAATTACTTTATGCCTACAGTTTTGTTTGCGTTGTTTAATTGCTGTTATTATAAAGCGCGGTATTTTATATAACAGTAGACAAAGTTAGTTTCTGTTAATAAAAGTTGATAGACAAAACCATTGGCCTCAGAGACTTGTAACTTTGCGCAACTAGTTTTAATGTTTATTGCTGCAGATAAACCAGCTGGATCATGTTGGGTGCAGGACTTGCTTTTTATATCGCTTATCATTACATTTTCTGTCTGCTTCTAGTGCAGTGTTTTAACTCATGTGAGTCACAAATGACGGACTGGTATTTCCATGTTATGTCACTGGAATCTTAATTGTGGACAGAGATAAAAATCACAGACCGAGGGGAAATTCCACGTTCCATCATGATATTGCTTCATAGACATTCTTTCCCTACCAGGGAGACCAAATCCATTATGTGGAATATGTTATTGTGCGATATAGTTTTTGGCCCTTTTGAGTTGTTTGTTGAAACAGTTCTCACCAACATATAGGCTATACAGTAATTATGGCAGCGATTTGTATTGTTTCCCCAAAATGTATTTTAAATTTGAGAAGCTTAAACTTTCAAATTTCAAATAAATTATATAACTTAACAGGTGGAAACTTTTACGAAATCCCAGATCATATATAGATTGCTAATCTCTATGTTAAAATCGGTTGCACTTTGAAGAGAACAACCGCCAGGTTCGCCACCCGTCCGCCGTAAACGAACAAGAGATGGCGGTACAGTCGTTAATGCAATTCAAATGGGAGTTACGACGTGACTCCTTATGTAACAACTAGATGGCAGTATAGTAAACCTGACAAAAGTTGTTACCGTCAAAACTATAACGCCGAGCAATCCGGGTATATATGATCTAGGACGAAATGAATAGATCTGCAAATAAGTATATTTCCCTATTAACAATTGTAGTAAATATAATTTAATTTTCAGTTAAAATTAATGTATTTTTTGTTATTTGTATGTCCTGTTGAACACCATTGTAGCAGATATTAAAAACCAAATGAAGAGACCACTGCAAAAAGGGGTAATGTCGTGAAAAATGAGATGAAGGTTCAATACTATAGATCAAAGGAAGTAGAATATAATACACTTTGTTGCACTGCAAGAAAGATGATAGTTCTAGATCTACATCGTGTTGACGAATTCGTATACCATACAATGAGTGGGAATGTCAAATTTAAATTGCATTTCCTGCAAAATGCAATACATTCTACATTTCCCCTTTTTGCAATGGACTCTTCCAATGTCACTTTGAGTATAGTTATGACTGAAATTTGAAGGATATGAAAAAAAATTAGGTTCCTCTATTAAAAATAAACTATCCTACTTCATCGACCAGAAAAGAGAATCAATTTACCACTTCCGTTCATTCTTAAGTACCAATTTTTACTCATTTTTTTTATTTCTCAGAATGTTTCTGTATACAAAATGATCCTTATGACTCATTTCTTATCAGAAAATTTCTGATAATTTTGCAATACATACAAAGATTAAAATTGCTCTGAATATTAGAGTTGTTGCTTAAACTTCCGCTGTATTTTATACGCCACATGTGAATTGTGAGTGATAAAGCTCCTTCAAATTTTTGTTTTACTTATAAGAGATAGTGTGAATCACTGATTCTAAAAATGAATAAATTCAAAATTAAAATTTCTAGAAAGTAAAATATGGATAGGGGCCTATTATTCAAACATACAGCAGTTATTCTTTACACATTTAAGATGTATTTATAAAAAATTAATTTCAGATTAAAATGATTGTGATAATAACTTGAGGACCAATAAAAACACATAATCTAAATCCAATGATTATAAGTACATAAACAGATGGTAAATTCTCAAAATACTAACCTGAAGCTTTAAAAGCTGTAAATTTCTGTCGTAATTACACTTAAAAAGCAGTGGTAACTTAACTTCAGGCCTACTCTCATCTAATTAAAGACACAATCAACAAGCAGGTCATTTCGAAAAAGATTAACAGGAGAAAAATACTGTGATTTGTTGATTGAATATTTAGATTGTTGGATAAAGATCCGCTTTATATTGTACGCCACATGTAAATTATTAATCTCTTCCTCATGTTTGTATAACTTACAAAAGATACTCTGTATTACTGATTCTAAAGCCCAGTGGATAACATTTGATCTGAGAGCTAAGATAGCATATGATGAAGCATTCAGTAGCCAGTGCCATTTTGAGCAGAACATATGGAGACAGATATTAGATTCTGAAACAGTGTAACTGTAAGTCTGAGCGAAATAAACCATAACGATTTTCTTTGGTTAGGATATTATCAATTCTTCCAAAATATCTCATTTAATTTACTTGTCACATTCTTCATTATCGACAATCATTTAACTATTCTAAATGCATGAATTTGAGCAATTTGTTTGCCTGTGTGTAATGGACATAGTTGCTCTGTAGTACAACTCTTACGTTTTAAGACAAAAGGAAGCAAACACCAAAACACGGATTTTCAGGGAATGGTTGATTCATACATAGTATTTTATGCTTGCTTTGATGTTGGTACTCCCGACTAACAGGGATGAATAACTGTGTTTATATTTCTATATTCAAAGGAAGTAAGTCATAAAGCTGAATGCAGAATAGAACATTCATCTCACAATATCTCAAAATGGAGATTTTTTTACTACACATTCTTCTGGCCTCTGAGGTGAGCGCTGCAACCGAAATCATTTGTCTAAGTCTAAAAACGTTTCTCAGGATTTTTTTTAATGGAATATATCAGCGATGGTACACGTCAACTGCTAGAACTCTGCTAATTTTTAAAGAGAGTCCTTTCATGTGCTATAAACCTTAGACCCAGACCTTTCAACTCTACTTCCTTTTCGAAGATGCAATGCGAATAATTCATATAGCCTTTAAAAATACATGTTCTTCCTCCAATCTGCTTAGAGCCCACGAACAGAATCCAATTGCAAGCACGGTAACCAATAGACTACAGCGGTCGAAATGGATTTATAGTTATAGTTATGATAGGCTGACCACATTTTTTATGGTCCAGCAGGGGACATCGGCAATTTCAAGAAAAACGACAAACGCTTATCTAGTCACTCTCCATTGAAATGTTGCAGAAAATACATGTAATATTCGAACTGGTTGGCGAGTTGGTATAGTGCTGGCCTTCTATGTCCAAGGTTGCGGGTTCGATCCCGGGCCAGGTCGATGGCATTTAAGTGTGCTTAAATGCGACAGGCTCATGTCAGTAGATTTAATGGCATGTAAAAGAACTCCTACGGGACAAAATTCCGGCACATCCGGCGACGCTGATATAACCTCTGCAGTTGCGAGCGTCGTTAAATAAAAAAACAAAAAACAAACATACATGTAATAGTTGATACAATGACAGAACTTTGCACACTGAATTTGTACACAAGTAACTCTTATACATAATTACAGCCACTAAGAAATTTATTTCAGTACTGACGCATGAATGGAAGTCTTTCACATAATATGGTACACACTGAACTCTAACACACATATTTTACAACTGCTTGTCTGAAGAATATATCTTTTTAAGGATCTCTTCATTCCCATATAGCTTCACACTGAGTTCTTCGCATGAGAAATGCAAGTTTGTTTTCACTTGTAACAAAGCTTTAACTGTTTCAACTTTCACTTTTGACTTTCCATCAGTCCAGATTGAGTTTATTGAGGAGAAAAGCCTTTCAACTGATGAATTACTGACTGAAAAACACATGATTAGTGACACTATTTTCAGAAGATTTTCTAATGGAATGGAATTTTTTTTGCAATGTTGAAAAACATCATATGACTGTTCATCTGTTGGTTTGTCATAAAACTCCTCATTTTTTTTAACTATTTAGAAATGGACGCTGCAGCAGTTCTAACGCTTCCGCGCAACGCGAATGAAGACAAAGATGCTATGTTCTTGTCGAAGAGTGCAGAATATCTCGTATTGTGCTCGATGGTTCTTCTGTCACACATTGAGAACAGTTCAGAAATATGCGTGAATCGTAGCAGTTTCATCACGATACTTAAATATTTACGTGTAAATTGTTATTGAAACAAAATCAAAACTTTTGGGGACAAAATTAATTAACGGGGACATTTGCTCCCTGGGGACAGCAACTCAAAACCGGGGACTATCCCCAGAAACCGGGGACGTCTGATCAGCCTAAGTTATGAATTAATAATGGAGATTATAGGAAGCAGTAAGTTAGAAATGCATTCAACTGCATAAAATCAAACTATGGATTGAAAACTTTTTATACTTAAATGTCAGCGTTTTTAAATTATTCAAAGAAATTTGTTTGCTTTTCTCAGGAAATTTTCTTTTCTGTTTTCTCGTCTAATACATTTTGCATGAAAGTGTATTGGATTTACGCTATGGGGAATTTCTTCCGGCTATATATTAATAGGAAATTAACATTGAAACACATCTGTGTGTCCCTTAGCGTATGCGTCGTTACGTATTCATTGTTAAAGAATTTTATGCATCTTTATGAATTCTAGAAAGATTGCATTCTGCCCAATTTCCGAACTAATGACATGTAGTTAATGAAACCGTGTTTCCCAAGAATTTGCTAATACAGAAGGAAACGGCAAAGCATACCGAGTAGAGATTCTCTACAGATTTCATCCTGTAACCTTAGCATACGAAACAAACATGTCCAATGTTTGGATAAAAACTTTTGCTAACTGTTATAGGCTAAATACTGAATAACTGACCAGGAAACATAATGAATAAGGTAATGAAAAGCAGTGTTGTCAGTTCATGTTGACTTTGTGAACAGGTTGACTATTATGTCGGAGGATTGACATGGCATCAGATAAACTGATGAACATCACGTGCACAAGGATTTTATCCATCCATATTGTGCTTTAAGCGTTCCTCTAATCTGTATGTACTGAAAACTGATTATTACATAAGAGCCAACCAAGTTCATAGATGTTAATCTCTCTCGTTAAATTCAAAGCTTGTGCTGTCAGTAAATCAATTACTGAAATTGACCAACAGTTTAGACTTTTGTCTGTCTTGTACACTTACTACCGAGAAATTTATTTAAAGAGAGATAACATTTAAAACAACATTTTAAATTCAAAGCATTTTTGTGTCATTCACGTTGTCTATACTTAATCTTGATTGCATAGGTAGATAACAAGTTAAGACTTAAAATATTTATACTATGATATGCAATGTTTTAATGTAATCAATTATTAAAGGTAGGACTTATAGTTTATATAAATCCAGAGATTAATTTGAAAGAGGCGAGAAAAAAAAGTCGCTGTGATTTCCTACATCATAGCAGGTATAAATATTTGAGAAATGGAGATATGTTAGTTCCTATATAGGTTCCTACATAGGTTGCAGCTGCCAAATTACTCTTCAAGAAACGACCACTCATATAAATTGAGGGAAAGAAGACAGAGGACGGACACTGGAAAGTTTTCTTTTCTCAATCGTACTGTCAAGGACTGGATTGCTTTACCTGCAGACTTACTAAAGGCTTTATCTTGTTATTAGAAGTGTTCTATCAGTGAGGAAGTGTATCGTGTCAGTGAAGTGTGTAGTGTCAGTGAAGTCTATTGTGTAAGTGAAGTGTGTTGGTGTCAGTGAAGTGGCTCTGCAAAGTATTCGAACAGTGAAATGGTTAGAAGTGTTAGTGAAATCAGGTAGAATGAGTGCAGTGAGTGAGTTGACAGCGAAATAAGTGTAGTGCCGAAAGGTACTTGTGCAGATATGAACCTGTCAGACTCGTGGGTCTTTTATTAGTGTTTTTTATTAGTTCTGTTTATTATTGTCATTATTGAGTGTAATAGTTACCACTGCCACCGGGTATATACCCATTTGCAGTGTGAATAAATACATACATACATAATGTCAGAGAGATTGGGTTATGTGAATTCCTACAATTTTGTAGGTTGGTAAATCTCTTGATCTACTAAAATGCAGTCACTGACTACCCTCAACACTGTACACCAGGGACCGTCAAGAGACTACACTCTCGTGCGTACGTACAAACCCTCAAGCCCTGACGTACGGCTGCGGGCAAGGGTAGCTGCTTCCACAGTGGCGGAGCTAAGAACTTGTATGTGAACCAAATTTGTGATAAGAATGTAAATTAATTTCAGTTTTTAATTGAAGCACGCTTTCACTGTTAATTGCACTATACTGAAAAACAGTACTCTATACAATTTTGTACAGTTAACTATATACGAAACAAATTTTTGCATGTTTGCACAATAATGAAACAAAACAAAATATACACTTTTATACAGATTAATATACTGTTTGTCTTCTTCTCATTGCTATAAAATTCAACTAACAAAATAAAACAACAGTACAAACGTTGTTATTCAAATACAATTCTCTAATAATAGTACTTTTTCTTAAACATCAGAGATCCGCTGCGATTTTTGCAGTTTTCTGTTAGTAAGCAGCTATTTAATTCTCGGAGCTATTGTTTTAGTACCAGCCAATCGCAAACATGCTTTCAATTGTTCATCACTTAGTTGTTTATGTGACGTGACTTTGTAACCTTCATTAAACAAAACAGTGTTTCTCATACGTAGGTTGTCCCGAACATTTACAACGTTCTTGCAGCAAGATTGTACTGTTTAGGAAGCCTTTCTCGTGGAAAACAAGTATAGAAATGGTTAATACTTTTTCTGTTTTGTTACTTATCCTTTAGCTCAATATCGCTTTGTAAATCAAGTATTTCTAATTGTAGTTCAGCAGGAATATCCAGGACACTCACTGAAAAAGATATTGCAAATATCTTAAATTGTTGTTCAAGATCTCTAATATCCTCAAATCTACGTTCGAAACTTCGCACAATTGTTGCATTATTCTTATGTATTCTTCCATGTCCAAGGCTTCTAACAGGTTTCCCATGTACATCCATAAATAAGGCAGTTTCATTTCTAAGTGCGAGAAAACGTTCCAGAATTTTTCGACTTCACCACCTTACCTCGGTATGGTAGAGTAAATCCCCATACTGTTAATACCATCAAGCAGTGCCCAGAAGTCCCTGTGATTGAGTCCTTTAGACCTTATGAAATTAATTGTTCTCATAACAACATCCATTACATTGCTAAGGTTCATGTTTTTAGCACATAAATATTCCTGGTGCAAAATGCAGTGCACCGGTGCCCCCAAGCGACCTCGATAGGTTCCACCACTGACAGACTGCAGTGTACAAGTGTACTGCCCGCAGTGGAAGCCGTAAGCAGGCCTGTACGCCCTCTCGCGATCTTGACTCGACTTGGCGGAGCCTGCTGTACACAGTCAATAGGCAATAGTCCGCCGGGCCAGTCTCTGTCTACCCTCAACGCCGCGCCGTACACAGTCAATAGTCAAGATCTGCAGCGGGCGTACACGCCTTCTTGTGGTCTTCTTTTTCTTCACACTCCTTTCATACTACCAATGCCTGTGGGGCTTTTCATGCAGATTTAAATACAAATTTTTGTCATCACCATCCCCATATATTCACATTTTTAAAGGTTCTAAAGACAATGCAAACAAACACGTACGTATAACTTCGCAGTGCAGCAATTAACAATATTTCGCGTAAAAAAGAAGAAGGCGTTGAAGAAAGAAGCATTTATACTAGAGACCATCCATGAATATTCAAGTCGGCGCATCACAAGATTTGGTTACATTAAGAAAGTATCCTACAGAAACAAAATATCAAGTACTTGACATATTTCTTTCAAATAAGATTTTGACCAAGGACTTTATTCCTAGTTGTTTCACAATTTTATTATTTTGACAATGAACCAAGGTAAAATTTTTAATCACACCAACCTGCACTCTGGTTGCACAGTCCCAAATCCGTTTAAGTGGGAAGGAAAATTTTATCTTGTCATTTTTGTGTGTATTTGTAGGAATTCACATATCACTTCATACATATAAATTCTGCTAATCGTGACTTTATAGAAATTCACCATCCTCGAGAAAAAAAATATGTCAAGCAGAATTATTTAAGGCCTATTTTATAATTAAGATTTGGACCATATGCGTTTATCTGTTTCTGTTTTAAATATTTAATATGGTTAACGTGGTACCGAGTCATCAGTTTCAAATAAACGATTTCGTTGGAATTATGGACCAAGACTATGCAATTCAGTATTGAAAAATAATCCAGACCTAAGCAATTTACACATTCTTAAGTTTAAAAATAAAGTGAAAATGTTTGTATGATATTTGATAAATTTTATTATTATTATTTTTTAAGTGTTACTAGCATATATGGTACTAATTTTTATTGTATTTATCTGATGCACGTAACCTATAAGATAAAACATTGTAATAAATATAAATAGATCATTTTCTTAATTAATAACAGTGTATATCTCCAATAAATGATTCCTTAACATCGCCACAGATACACTTGATTGTACTTGTCTCTATATCTTGTCACTAGAAAGTTCTTGAAATTTATATTTTCCCCGCCATTCATAAAATAGTTTGATATGATACCTCTTGCACAAAAGGAGAGATCTATAACTGATACTTGATTAATATATTTCAGTATTATTTGTATTTATCCTGGTAATAATGAACAGTTTGACTCGTAGACATTTTGTTTTTGCAACATTAACTTCCCATGATTTTACGAGAAGATTCGAAGAGAACGGCAGTTACGTAGACTTTCAGCTCCCCCCTACTACCATTAATGCACAACACAAGTCAGTACGGCGGTGGCTGTCGTCTGCGATACAACGAACTTTTCTGTTGATTTTCGAGTTCGTCACTTTTTCCGGTTATTATATGCTTATTTAAGCTGTGTTAACTCTCGCTAGTGGTTTTATATTTTATTTTATCCATCTTAGTATTTATTTTATTATTGTAAATATTTTTGTTTTATCACTATTATTATTATTATTATTATTATTATTATTATTATTATTATTATTATTATCATTAATGAATTACTTTGTATTACAATCTTTGTATGATTTCTGTCACGATTATTCTATTATTATTATTATTATCATCATTATTATTATTTCTTCTTCTTCTTCTTCTTCTTCTTATTATTATTATTATTATTATTATTATTATTATTATTATTATTATTATTAATATCATCAGCATTATTATTTGAACCCTGTAAAATTTATGTAGACTACTGGACTATACCCGAGCACGAGCATATGCTCATTTCGGGTATCTATTCATATGTATTCAATTCAAATGTAAATTGTAAATAAATTGTAAATTGTTGTTGTTGTTGTTAATTAATTTGTGAAAGAATGCATGTGTTAATAAGAAATAATTTAACAATTGAATAGAGTATTGAAGAAGAATAAATGGATAGCTTAATTAATTAGTAAACGAAAGGTTGCAAATGATAAAATAATCACATGAAAAGAAGAATGAGTTCACGAATGACTTAATGAATGAATTATTGCTGACAGACAAGGATGAAATTCTCCTTAAACAAATTAATGAAACCAATAATTAAACATAATAATAGTAATAATACTAATACTAATAATAATAATATTAATTATTTTTATTGTTATTACTATTATTATTATTATTATTATTATTATTATTATTATTATTATTATTATTATACTGTTTATTTGTCAGGAAAATACAATACAAAGCAATTGTAAATTTACAAATTTCTACCACTTCCCTGAAGGAGAGTGTTCTCGTGCTCAGGAGAGGATTCGATAGATAATAAATTTACATGCATAAATTACAATAAAATCACATCTAAAAATTAACATTACTCCAAAAAATTCCTTACATACATTTTTAAATTTCAAACTGTTGGAAGTAAATAGATGTGGACATTTCTTTATTAATTTATTATAAATTCTAGGGCCGATATTAGTACTATGGTTGAAAACAGTGACCGTTAAACACTTGGGTTGAAGCAAACGTATTGTATCCTTGCCTTTGGTTTTGTGTTTGTGAGTATATGATCTGAGATATGCGTGATTTTTATGCATAAAATTTAATAATACAGATATATAAATTTGGTGTATATTCAAGACTTTAAATTCTAAAAACAATTTTTCGGTAGAATAATCACTAGGTTTTCAGACATATTTTAATTATTATTCTGTATAATAAATCTACTAGTTTAAGGTTAGTTTTATAAGTACTACCCCCTCCTAATATCCCATATTTGGTTATTGAGTGAAATAATACGTAGTACACCATAGTAAGTAATTTCGTAACTGAACAAAGTAATATAATTATAATTCTACCTAATTTGTTACAAAGGAAGTTGATTTGTTTGTCCCATTTCAGATGTTTATCAATAATGATCCTAGATATTTAACCTCTGCAGATTCATTTGTAATTGGATAATTACAGAAAATTACAGAACAATCAGAATTGTGTAGTTTAATGTTCAGGGGCGAATTAGGCAATTTATAATATTTACTAGTTAATGAAAATTATACATTATGGATGGATGTGTGTTTGTGTGTGTGTTCGTGCATGCGTTTGTGTTTGTGTGTGTACAACGAACGAATAAACAGATGGATGGATGGATGGATGAAAAATTGAACGAATGAATTTAATATAGAATAAAGAATGATTGAATAAAGGAAGTGAAACACGCATGAATGAATGAACGACAATATCTAGGAACGACTAAAGGGATCGAAGTGAAAATGAATGATTTAAAGAATTAATTACTGAAAGAACATGTAACTGAACGAAACAATTTTATTAATGAAAAATCGAGCGAATTGAAGCTATGAATAAAAATATGAATGAATTTTAGGGACTATTAAAGTAACTAATTAATTAATTTGATGGATGGATGGATGGATTATGAATGAATGAATGAATGATTGGACTAAAGGAAGAAAAATAAGTATCAAACCAATGTGCAATAAAGAAATTGGAGATACGATTGCATGGCTAATGCAATAAATTGAAAAATATATGGAGGAATGACTGAATCGATAACTTATAAGCAAACATTCTCATGGGGAAAGGTAAAGAAGTTAATTTTTTTCTTCCACCATGTTAATCATGTTAAAACAAGTACTTATACAAATTTTGGCCACTCGACCGCAATTACAAGGTCGTTTAGAAAGTGATTTTCTCTGAGGCCGCGTACAGAAAGAAAACACAATTTCATAGAACCATTTATTGAAACAGATACAGCAATTGTTGCGCTATTTTTCAACACATTTCCCCATTGGAATTGAGGCATTTATCATACTATGAGATCAATTTTTGTATTTCTTGTGTCGTGTTGTACCCTTCTCTGTTGATCTTATGGTATGAGAAATGTCTCAATTCTGGTGGGAAATATGTTGAAAATTAGCGAAATAATTGCTATATCTGTTTCAATAAATCTTTCCATGAAATTGTGTTTTCTTTCTGAAAACAGTCCTAGGGAAAATTAGTTTCTGAACGGTCTCGTAATTGCAGTCGAGTGGCCAAAATTTATATAAGCACTTGTTTTGGCATTATTAACATGGTGGAAGAAAAAAATATTTTTTTATCTTCCTCCATAAGAATGTTTGCTTGTTAGACTTTTCTGATATAAAGTTTCACAATACTTAAGCAGTAATTTGAATCTGGCAACTGAAATATACAAATTTTGAAAGATATTTCGGAAGACGAATCACAAGCGATGTTCACACGGCTGTTTAAGTTAGACAGAGAGACATATCCGCTTTTTCGGATCGTGTCAGATGTTCCGTGCATTTTGACGTACGCCCTGTCACATGCAGTTTACAGACATTTCTATTCCCCCTTATCATATCTGTAGGCCTATATCTACCGCAGGATGTACGAAATATCCAACCTGGAACACAAGACCTGACTTCAAAGGGTGCTCGCTACAGCGCTTATGAATTATTTTAGTGTACGGATTTAAAGAGAATGTGGTATAAAGGAGAGGATGAAGTATAGAGATAAAAACAGTAGCTGTGCCATTGGGATTAAATGTAAGTTGCCTTCTGGCTGTATGAGGGAATGTACAGAGTTTTCTCATTAAGGCTAATGAGCTAAAAAAGAGGGAAACTTTTGACCAGCCATGTTATTAATAAAAACTCTCTCTAGAAGAAAAGATTTCGTCCGAACAGGCTTAATAGTACAGGAAGCGATGTTGCCTAATCCGTTATTAATTATGACATGTAAGAAGAATATGTATTTGTTTTAGAAGGGAGAATCTGGGAACAAAATTAATTGTACTGTTTTGGAGAATAAAAATATTGCTTATAAATAGTTTTGTAAGTAATATCTTATTATTACAGAATTCGTTGTTACAACTTTCTAAAATCTAAAATCCAATTAAACTTACTTTGTGATGTTTCTGATGCGTATTATTTAATACATAATTAGAAAATAAAGAGAATTCAAGCCGCTAGACTCTTAAGTGGAGTAGATGAACAGAAGATGTCGCACGACGCTTCTTCAAGTGATAGACCCATTAGAATGAACATTGGAACTCAAAAGATAGATCATAGAAGAGTAGAAAGACGTTAACCAATTGAAATTAAAAGAAATATCCCACAGCTCATGGTTACACAGTGGATGCGGGATAACTTAAGGAAAAGTGAAGTTGCTTCGTATCAAAGTATATGGCACGTGCCGCGCCGTCCGTCTTTTGTGTACCTGGCGAGTACAGCACGTACAAAACGAATGAACCCCAATCTGTTCAAAGTAACATTGCAACGCAATGTGTGCAGTTGTGTTATCCTGCTCAAGTATTTAGTACGCGTTGAATATGTTGTGCTGATCCATTCATAATGGCAAAACGTTAAATTCGCTCAGAAGATACGAAATGCAATTACGAAGTATGAGAGTGACATTTTATGTATTAACGAAGACAATACCGTGGGTAATGTATGTAAAATTGAAATAAAAAGCAGAACTCAGGCTATAGAGAAACATTGCAACAGTACATCGCACAGGAAATGCGTTGAAATGAAATCTGAGGAACCATCTAAATCATCATCATCATCATCATCATTTAGTTGTGCGGGTCTAACGACACGTGTAACATGATGCTCAGTACAAATATTCCTCTAAAGAAATTGAGTGATCCCCATTTAGAGTTTTCCTCAGAAATTCTCTTGATACAAAAACTGTTTAAGCGATAGGCGAAGACGATTCAGCTTCGACAACTTACGAGAAAATATCGTCGTTTACTGCAACGCTGGTAATTGCATCAATGATGACGAGGACTGAACCTTGCAAGGTATGTATTACAGTACGTTATTTTTCTTTTCCTTCTGACTGTACGGAGATACAGTAGCATGTTAACGTCGTCTGTTTACGTTTAAAACCTGTTGAGCCAATGGACTGAATGAAAAAAAAATGTAACATATAGTAAATGTGCACTTACATTCAAGGATAAATCATCCCGCATCCACTGTCTACTCATGGTTAACGAATGCAGAACAAATGTGTTGAATTTGAATTTAAGGATATGTACCGCTTAACTGAATCGTCCTGTTTACAGATTTTATCCTTAGATGTTAGACTACAGGGAAATTATCGTAATTATAATCAAAAGGAATTTTTACTTATAAATAACGTATTTTCTCATAGATATTTTGTATTTTCAATCTTTTGCATCAAGTATTAAAATAATATAACACAGAAATAACTAAGAAATATACTTACTTATATATTGAGGAGCTCAGAGCACAAATAGTGTAACCACAGTCTACTCTAGTATATACAGTCGCGAAGTTCAATACGTAGTAAATATGCATTCATAGATAGTTGCTAACTACTAGGATCGCTACTATTGTCTCATTACAGACAGTGAGAAATAGTACCTGCACAGTCTATTGTTCCTAGTACCCTCACAACTCAAGCTTCGTGACTGTATATACTAAACTGTGGTGTAACTTCATCTGGAATACCTCTAGGCCTATGAAAAATGAGTACATCTACTTCTAAAATGTGAATACGTCTGGAGAACATTCAATAAACAAATAAAGTGGTGATATTAAGCACTGTGGTATTTGTATACGTAATTTATTGTAATATTAAAAAATATGGAAATTTTTGCTAGGCACAAAATATGCCAGTAGCATATGTAGTGGAGTTACATCATTTGTGCTCTGAGTCCTTTAGTTATTGGTGTTCGAATTAAGAAGTAACATTAAATTAAATATAGTAACATTTCACACTACACTACCCTGACTCCACATTACACTACACAAACATATTCCCACAGAAAACACAATCAGAAGGCGCGAAGACCACCCAGTTCTGAGGATAGCCCACAGGCTGAAACTAGTCAACAACGTAACCTAGTTAATTAACACGTGAAAGCATATATAGGGCCTATACTTTATATTCCAAACTTCTATAATTGTACTCGTTATAAACTCCAATTGGTTAGGGGAGAGTTGGGTAGTATGGGACATCGGGTAATATCGGACAGTGAGTTTCTTTCATCTACCACCAGATGATAGTACCTGAATGATATGTCGCATACAGGAACGTAACCATGTTATCCAGGTTCTACCATCTGGTGATAGATGAAAGAAACGTATTGTCTGATATTCCCCGATGCCCGATACTACCCAGCTCTCCCCTATCTCTATGATTACTAGCATCTCCACTTTCTATGACGAGCGCCTTTTTGAACTCTGCTAATAAACTTAAAGTTCTTATATAACGCCACATGTAAGGCGGATTTAATTACCATGATTATATGACGATGAAGTGGAGAGTTAAATTATGATCCGGCAAGAAATAGTATATTTTACCTGATCCCTATTATTTTGAAACATAATTAAATTATCAGCATAAATCTAAAAAAAGCCATCTAAACATTACTTTTTAGAGGAAAGTTGTATTAAGAATTTGTAGGCCTATTTGTTTCTAAAATTCCAACTCCGTCAACTTGGATGAAACCCATAAACCTCAAACCTAACGACAAGTACTTTAAAGCATGACATAGTATCCAAAGGAAATGCTAAGCTTTTGAATAATTTGTGAGAAAGTAAAATCAATATACATTCAGTAAATATAAGTAAACGTACCATGTGGAGCCTGACATATATCATTCGTGTTTAATTGATTAAAGTTGGGCGTATAGAATTATTACTCTAAACCATGTCGTGTCGCAGCAAAACTGGTAAAGTCAGTAGTGTAATTACCAGCTTGAAAAGTAATGAGTGGTTATTTCTTCAGTCTTTAACGTTTGGTTAAACACTAATCGATACGTCTACTGCAGTGATCAGATTCTAATCGAATTTGACCTCATTTGAAACGCTTATTCAAAAGGTCTTGCTAGTACAAACAATTATCTTCATGGAAATTTCAACTTTGTTCATTCAGAACAGTGTTCTTTTACGTAGGTACCGTAAATCTAACACGAGCCTTCCAGCTGCACTTTACTCATTTTGTTTCCCTGTTTTATTTAAGACAAATCTTTGAATTTTGAACCTTCGTAAATCTTGTACTGATTTCCGACCATGAGCAATGCTCTTTCGGGACCAACGGTTTTCAATGTGGGTATTTTTATTTTAATAAATTATCATCATCATCATTATTATTATTATTATTATTATTATTATTATTATCATTATCATCATCATCCTTTCAAGAACACCATGACAAGTATTTCTTTCTCATCTACAAATTCATCTGATTTTGCTGCGTTTGGGCTTTCATGCCTTGCATGTAATGGATGCCTAGTTTATTATTACTACTACTATTATTATTATTATTATTATTATTATTATTATTATTATTATTACTATTATTATCCTTCCAAGAAACCGTGACAAGTATTTCTTTCTCCACTAAAAGTTCATCTGGTCTTGCTGCGTTTGAGCTTCTGTGCCTTGCATGTAATAGATGCATAGTGATCTCAAGACCACACAGTAAAATAATAATATATTTCATTCTTATGTCCGATCTATCGCAGTCAACTTTAGAATATTATTTAAATGCAGAATAAACTGTCTTGCTAAAGACAGTTTTTTTTACTATATAAGAAATTAGAAGAGCAACTTAATTGTGAATTTTACAACAAGATTTTAGCGTACATATAAAAGAATCGTACATGTGGTTACCATCACATTTAGAGGATGGTTCAGCACTTCATAGGCTGCAACAAACTGTAAAGACATTATTTTCTTCCGTAATATTTATCATTGTTAATGTAGTGTAACCCAGAAAGGGGATGAGGCATTGTGAAATCTACCGGCGAACCACGAAAATCGTTAATACTCTGTATAAAGCATGTTAGAGAAAGGCGCAGAGCTGTAGAATCCGTCCCTCCCACTCCGCCCCGCTCTCTCTGACGCATAATTCCGACTCTAACGATGCAAAACTAAGGCTTGAGACGTGCAATTAAAACAGTCACAAGGGTTTGCGAGCAAGCAGAAAAGAGAGACAAAGGTGAGTGGTCGTTATTCCTCGGCGACTAACTGGCTTCTGCAAGAGGAAGGATAAGGTTACATCGAGGTAGAAGTAGCGTCTTTAACTCTCTCTAACCCCTAGAAATGTGGTAAGTGCTTTCGCCAGATTTTGTGTGTAAAGCATTCCATACAAATCTTTGAAGAATTCTTAAAAACGTGTGTACTAAATTATTAAATTGGAATGGAAAGTTAATGTACCGGTATACTTTATTTGTTGAGTCCGCCGAGTTAGCTCTGTGGTAGTGCGTCTGCCTACAGACTAGCCGGTCCGGGTTCGATTCCCGGAGGGGTCAGAAATTTTCATGTAAAATTTCTACTTCGGGACCAAGAGAGATGGCGGTGCACAACTTCTAATCACTAGATTGTGCACCAATATGCCTGAGTTAAATCCCAAATCTCTCTGCAATGCATATGAAGAGATGGCATATGTCACTGTTGATAGTGATTTGTCTGTTGGAAGAGAATGTTAAGTCTGGGGACCCTCTTGGTGCTATTCGACAGGAGTAGGCTACGTGCCGGCACCGGGTTTCCCCTTCTCCCTTCTTCATCATCATCTCACCCATTCCCTACAATACACTTACACGAACACTTACAGTACACATACACTCACCTAAAACACATTACTCTTCACAGATACACATCATGCATAACGTGGTCCACTGAAGTGGTATGCAACTTGAAAATGGGTCATAGTCCTGCCATCTAGCCGCAGCATGTGGAACCCGAATCATGTTAAGTGAAGTGGGTAGGCATTAGACACAAACACACACACACATACTTTATTTGTTGAGGATGGCGAGGAAGTATTTAAAAATATATTTATTCATTATTCATTCATTCATTCATAGTGTTCTCCCAAAGGCAGAGTTTTCACTGGAAACTCAGCATTCTCCAATCTTTGCTATTTTCCGCCCTCCTTTTAGTCTTCGCAAACGATTCATGTATCTTAATGTTATGTATAATCTGATATCTTCTTCTCCTCCTCCGAACATCTCTTCTGATCACTATTCCCTCAGTAGGCAGTTTCTTCTTAGTGACCTAGACAATTTCTTTTTCTTTTTCTGATCAGTTTCAACATTATTATTTCTTGATCCACTCTTTCTATCACAACTTCGTTTCTTCTCCATATTCACATTTCAAATGCTTCTAGTCGATTCTCTTCACTTCGTCCTAATATCTATGTTTCCCCCTACATACAATGCCACATTCCACATGAAGCACTTCTCTAGCCTCTTCCTTAGTTCTTTTCTCCAGAAGTCCGCAGAAGATGCTCCTTTTTTATATTACAAGCTTTCTTTGCCATTGCTATCCTCCTTTTGACTTCCTGGCAGCATCTCATGTTACTGCTTACAGTACACCCCAAGTATTTGAAGCTGTCCACTTTCTCAACTGCCTCATATAGTATTTACAAGTTTACCTTCTTTAGTTTTCTTCCGATAGCCATGGTCTTCGTCATATTTGCATTTATCTTCATCTCATACTGCTCACAGCTGTTATTATCTCCCGCAGCGTATACTCAAAATGCATAATGTACAAAGTATATATTTAGAAAATAACGCAATGAAATGTTTAATCTTTTATTTGAAACGCTTTGCAAACTGTGTGGTTATCAAATATGTGATTGGAATCGATAGTGGACAAACAATTTGTCATGTTATGAGATAACCTGACATGTAGATACGATGATGATGATGATGATGATGATGATGATGACGACGAAGGATAGAATTGCTATGTTCTGAGTAGTACCGCATAATGGGGTAATAAATTAATTTAATTTTTAAAATTGTATATACCAATTTTTAAAGTGTGTTTGAAGGTAAAAGAAATAAGAAACAATGTTCTTGATTATTTGATAATGAAACGTGACGTCTTTCATATCTTTCCTCTGTAACAATCATGAAAATAACAATTAGGACATGAGTTTTTTTATTGTAGGCTTTTATTTATTGCAGAGAATATCCTTACGATAATAAAGATCGTTATATTTCAGTGTTTACTTAAAGTAAAGCGAAATCTCAATAATTACAAACCAATAGGTATCTGACAACATAGTAAGTTATTAGAACAAAATTTTTCCATTGTTTAGTCATACCCTAAGTGAGGTTATCGAAAAACAAAAATTAGTTCACATAAAAGTGAAACGAATTGTTCTACAAGTTAGCATATGAGGATCTCGTTGCTAGTTTATTTAATTCAAGGGCTATTTTTTATTATATTCAGATATCTGAAAATACTATTCTTTGCTTGCAATTTTTAGTGTATTGTCTATGGTTTCATTGTTGTTAATCTAGTTTTACATGACTATGTCATAGCATGTCCCGATGCCTCTGTCAGAAACAAAATAAGTGACTAAATAAATAAATACAATAACATACATTTGGATATTGAAGTTTTAGACGAATGTCTCTCGTAAAAAGATCTTTGTCTTGTAGCTTTCTTCACGTTGTAGGTAATTATTCACTGACAGACTTTCTGAGACATTGGAAGCCACGACAGGAAAACGACTAATTGTCTTTGAACCCACAGTTACTCACTCTAACGCGACAATGAACGAATCGGCCTATGACGTTAACTACATCATCCATCACATTCTGTTCTTCAGGGAGACCATATACAGTGTTCAATAAGGGAGCAAATTTTGTCCATGTTGCAAAATGAGGTCCAGTTCACTTAATACAGGAAGTTTTGGGGGGGGGGTGATTTTAAGCTCCAGTGTTAATTGAGATACAGTATGCTCTGTTACGTCTCACACATACAGTAGCATAAGTACAAAGTCCTGCGTGCGTGCGTTCGTTATATTCGGCACTAGAGTGGAAATCTGTTACCACAATGTATACATTATCGTCATCATCGAATTTCGAGGATTTTACTTTGTGATCTTTACAGTCCTCAATCTTGAGCCGCTGCAAGACAAAATTACTTGGAATCACGGATTATATAGATAGCTAGTACGACATAAGACCACCACTAAAGATAACACGGGACAAGTGCACGAAGAAAGACACACTCAAGGCATCAGAAGTAGAGGGAGCCTGTATTTCTTTGCTGAGAATCGAACATTTGTTTGCTAACTTTGTGACCAGGAATGCTGTCACCTTCTTCATAGGGGAAGAATATCCTCTAACAATAATATCTGAAAACATCATAATATACAGAATAAATTCGAAATGCCTGTATTCATCTCCCGTGAAAATATATGAATCCGAATTCTGCTTTCTACAAATTGTTGAATCTTTATCTCTAATTTGTAGGAACATGGTGAGAGTTTCTTGCTATTTATGTTGGCATTGTGAATACGACAGGGAACTAAGGCATATTTATAAAGAACCGGACATAATAGCCTTAATAAAAAGTCGAAGACTACGTTGGCTTGGACATGTTCTACGGCGTGATGAAGACTCTCTTCTTCGAAAAGCTTTCGACTATTCTCCAAGATGTACGAGACCTCTTGGTAGACCTCGTCTCCGTTGGCAGGACCAAGTATATGATAATCTTTCTACAGTGGGAGGACGACAAGAAGATGCAGAGAACAGAGACGAATGGCGATATATCGTGAATGAGGCTAAAAACCTCTTAGGTTTTGAAATTCCCTAAATTGATTGATTGATTGATTGATTGATTGTGAATATAAGTGCATGTGTGATTAACTGATGAGGATTTTGGAACGTGTGAGATGTGTGTGATTCATAAGAACTCTGTAACACCCTTACATATATTCACTTTGCTGTCAGTATGGCCCGGTTCTAGTTCACACAATTACGTTTTCTTATTATGGTTTCAACTTACTGTATATACTTCAGTCTCCTGTACTAAACGTATGAGAAATTCTCGAGGCAAATTTTCGAGCCTGGCACTAATGTCGTCTGAACTTTCTTCATTGAGAGCTTTGTGGCGCGGCTGAGGTTACTTATTAATTAAGAAAGTAGTCTCTCTTAATTTTTTGACTATACTCCATACGCTAAATGGGTTTGAAATGGCAGAATCTAGGAACTTTTTCCGGGATATTCTTCTCACTTTTTACAAGCTTAGTTCACAGAAAATTATCGCATTTAAAAAAATCGCTGTTGTAACGTTATCTGTTTCGAGCCATCTGACCTCAACTGATTGTACTGTACCTACTGTCAAGAATTAGCTTACAGTGAACAATAACTTGTGTAAAGCAGCTGTTTGCCTACGAGACTGCCTCATATTGCTTCCATGTAGTAAGAATTAGCCTATGATATGATATATAATATATGATATGATATGATATATGATATGATATGATATGATATGATATGATATGATATGATATGATATGATATGATATGATATGATATGATATGATATGATATGATATGATATGATAAGATATATAAATGATATGATATGGTATGGTATGATATGATATGATATGATATGATATGATATGATATGATATGATATGATATGATATGATATGATATGATATGATATATGATATGATATGATATGATATGATATGATATGATATGATATGATATGAAGTGATATGATATGATATAAGATATGATATATGAAATGATATATAAATGATATGATATGATATATGGTATAGTATGATATATGATATGATATGAAGTGATATGATATGATATAAGATATGATATATAAATGATATGATATATAAATGATATGATATGATATGATATGATATGATATGATATGATATGATATGATATGATATGATATGATATGATATGATATGATTTAATATGATATGATATGATATGATATATGGTATGATATAATATGATAGGATATATGGTATAGTATGATATATGATATGATATGAAGTGATATGATATATAAGATATGATATATGATATGATATATAAATGGTATGATATGATATGATGATATGATATGATATATGATATATAAATGATATGATATGATATGATATGATATGATATGATATGATATGATATGATATGATATGATATGATATGATATGATATGATATGATATGATATGATATATGATATGATATGATATGATTTTTTATTTGTCAGCCAACTTTACATTCACAGTTATAATAGACCATCACATTTCTGCTTTTCCATCCACCATCCGTTTAATACATATCACTTTTTTCTATTAATATGTTCATTTGCTACGTATTTCCTGATTACTTCCTATTCTTCTGCTTTCACTGAATTGCTATATATCCTGCCCTATCCATGCTTTTCTATTTTCTCTCATACCTAGACTGTCTCCCTCCCCTTTCTCACTTTCGAATTAAATATTGCATATTTCTTTCCTTAATATTTCAAATTTTTTCATTGATTTTCTTCTCTACTCTCAAATCTACCTACTCTTAATCATTCTTTTCCAGCTATATTCTCCTGAATTAATTGTTTACATTTCCCTTTCTCTGTTTTTATTTACGTATTTACCTCTTTCTCTTCATTTCACTCCTAAATTTCCTGTTTTATTACCTTTTTCCATATATTTATTCCTATAATACTCCTACAGTTAGTCCCCGCGCCTTAGCATCGCGGTCTAAGGCATTCCGCCTAGCACTCGCGTTTTACGGAATGCGCGCTGGTTCGAGTCCTCATGGGGGAAAAAATTTTCTCATGAAATTTCGGCCAGTATATGGGATCGTTGCCCACTCAGCATCGTGATGCACTTGGGAAGGTACGATAGGTAGCGGAAGTCCGGTTTCGCAATCCAGCTCTAACGGCTGGGGGAATAATCGTGCTAACCACACGATACCTCCATTCTGGTTGGATGATTATTCACCTCTGCTTCGGCATGTGGACGTGAGGCCAGCAGTCGGTTGGTCGGTCTTGGCCCTACACCATGGATTTACTTTACTTTACTCCTAGAATTATATTACCCCTGATATTACTCCCAACCCACAACATTGAAAAACATTTAAATATTTAATTCACTTAATTACACTTCCAATTTCTCTCTCTTCCACTTCCAATTTATTCAGATGTTTTTTCACTTTAATTTTATTTTATTCATTGTTTGTATGTATATCTTACTACACTCCTACACTATCTATTTACACTTAACACTTTCTTCTCTATTCCTATTCTATCACTTTTTCCAACAGTAGGCTAACTTTCTTGCACTCACTTTTCACTACTCTTCTTCCTCGCTAATTCCATCCTCCTCAATATTCTGTTCTCCATTTCGCCATTTAATAACCTCGCAAAAGTCCTCACAATCACTAATATCTAGTAGTCGCTTCATTCCTTCGCTCGTTCTTATTATATATTCTCTTGAATTTCCTTCATTAGTCTTGTCTATGCTCCTGACCTCAGTCTTTCCCTAGTCCTTCGTCCGCAGTATTTTGTATCTGCCTCACGTTTTGTTTTCCTCCTTGGTTTATTCTGGTAGTTACTAGAAACAACACCGGTCAATGTAGTAATAAATTTCTTTCGTGTGTTATTGTACAAGTTTTGTGATACATGCCCGTATCACTAATTCCCATTTGAGTTTGGTTGATAGGCTTTCTCCTCTACTCACACTCTTTACCGTCAGTGAAGGGGAAGATGCTACTGTCTATCTTACTAACGTTCGACTCATTGACTTTGAACACAGTGAAAATTCTTATTATTGAAAATGTTTACCGGTAATCTATATTTCGAAAATCTATACTAAACGTTTGTATTTCATTTTATTGTTGTTTATATCAACTGGCAGATTAAAAACCTATTGGCAGCAGAAGATAAATGTTTTCTTCACAGCACAACGGGACAATCTGCACTGTGTCGCTCCCCCCGACTTCATAATACAAACTAACATCCCTTAATTTAATTTAATTATTAGTTGAAAATATTGTAAGAACGATACTAAGATATACTGAAACATGTAATTATCAGACATCTGTGTCACTGTATTTTATATCCACTTATATAATTTATTTAATATTTTATTTTCTTGCGTGTACAATTTGGGGGGGAGCAGGTATAAGAAGTAACAGCTACCGGTATGTTACTGACGGACTCAGGGCAAGTAGAAGGGGAAAGAAATGCCTTCGCATCCTCTCAACTTGTATGAAATGTCGTTTAGTTGGATTTTGCCGCACCATTCGTTGCACAAAACAGTGAAGAGAGCAGGTATGTGTTCACTAAACTCGTAGTTGAATGTGATCAAACACTGGGCTCTACTAATAATATATGCAGTATAATTGTCGATGTATCTATGTTTGGCTCCCTCACAGTATCAAGTATGAAGGATAAGAACTGTAAAATTGTAGAGTAATCAGGTACGAGATTATTAGGGAATAATTTTATGCATATCAAGAATGCCAAGTGTTTGCTTCATATCCTATAGGTATAGAAGAAGTTGCGGACAATTTGACACAAATTTCCTTCTTCCTTGTCTTAGTTTTCTTCATTTTATCAAGGTTGTTCCATCTTCATCCGAAAATACCACTGCCCGAATCTTCTGATGTGTGATGAAACTTTATACTGACACAAATTTGCATTACATTTTGCATTTCTTGTTGTGTAAAACGTGTAATGAGATGGCATTATCATTTCACATTATTACTTTCTAATCGACGTTAATTTATGCATAAAATAATATTTATACTTGGTAGTAGTGTGACAAGTTTTGTGAGACCGAAGTGTTCTAATAAATATCACTGTAAATGTACAAAAATAGAAATTCTTGTTGTGTTGTAACCTCACTGATATGAGCGAAAGGGCAGTGAACATTTCAATGTGTAGACTTAGGCCGGGTGCACACAGAATCAGACGCGACGCGACGGTCGCGAGCACAAGGAGACACGGAGAGACAACATCGAATGACTGCTTGAAGTTCGTCGCGAGGAGACTGTCTGATAGCTGCAGTGAACTGTGCATGCGTTAGTAGTGGCTATGATTGTACACTTTACTATCTACACACACTATTGTTGTTATGTAGTGCACATTATTCATAATGGAGCTCGATGCGGATAAATTACGAGTAGTTGTTTTAGTACCGGTACAGGAAATATACGTTCTATAAAATCTTTGTAACAATATCACGACAATAATGTGGTTTCTAAAAATATGTGAGAAATTGCAAATCAGATGAAAGCACCAGGTGAATAATAATATTGGTAATAATAATTTGTAGTAGGCCTACTACTCTGCTCTGTACTATAATTAATTATTGATTTAATACACTATTTTTCTTTATTGTGAGTCGTGAAGTAGTCATAAACATATAAAATGACGTTTGTGCACTACGTTAGTAGTATTTAATTTTAAGATTCTTTCAATTCTATAGATTTTTAGGCGTATTAGGCATTCTTAGAATATAATAACCAAAAATACAATGGAATTTCTCATATAAACAGTCTTCTTTCATTGACGCCATTTTCTAGCCTAGGCCAGATTTCTAAACCCACACAGCCAGGAAATCAGTAGTCGCGAGTAGACCGTGATACACTGTCGCGAGGCGTTGTAAAGCAAAACATCGCGTCTCGCCTCGCAGCGTCTCGTCGCGTCTGATTCTGTGTACACCCGGCCTTACAACTCCCGGCGTTTCTTCCTTGCCTCAGCCAGCGACCATCACATCTGTTACACGAGCGTGTTTACTCGACTCCACTTGCACTGCGAAAGGACGAAATTCCTTTCAATGTTCAGACTTAAGACTTTTCGGCATTTCTTTTCCCATCCTGCAGTAAGTCGAGCGCACCCCCCTCTCCCCCGTATGTGGTACCTATGAGGTTACGTCCACTTTCGGCTTTTCTCCTTCGAAATTTTCTACAGCTCCTTCAATGGAGAAGTGAAACTCGGAGTGGGACAAGTGGCAACCAGACTTGGAGCCCACATATTCAGTTTCTTTCAGCCCCGAACTCTCTTTGCAAGGACGCGTTTTCGCGTACCTTTTAAGGGTATATATATATATGTGAACGACCACTAATATCAGAAAATGCAGGCTCTAAATTTCTAAAGTTTTATAAGAAAATAAACTCAGACTTGGACAAAAATTACTAGGTACCACAACAAGACTTATTAGAACTTAAGGGCCGTATTCATAGACATTTTTAGCGCGGGCTTTTGGTGGATTATCAGCGTTTTTCGTATTCATAAACCAGTGTTAGCGATAGGATATGATTTGAATTCTGTACTAAGTAACCAGTGCATAGCCGGGGCTAGCTTAGTACGCTCGTAGCGCTTGCTGCGAAATGTCTATGAATACCACCCTAAATGTCTGATAAAAGTTTAAAAAAGGTTACTGATAATATTTTTCAAACCAGTTTTATCAGGGTATGAAAAAAAGAAACAAACAAATTCTGCAGTTACATTATTTGGTAACCATAACATTGTTATGGTCTCTCTGACATTTTTAATATTTTTCCTGCATGTAATAAACACTTATTTCTGAAACGTAGACTACTCTCAGACATGTAGTGTTGTTTACTTTAATACAATTAATTTTTATATGTCCGATATGAAATATATTAAAATTTACATAATATTTTGTGATCTAATTTTTCTATTTTCAAAGATATGGGCAGTCTACCGTTTGCATAAATTCATGTTAAATCAGTGTACAAAATTTCATAATTCTATCTCTAATGGTTGTGCAGTTATGAAATGATGTATGTGAAAACTTTCAAATTTTGGAAAATTTAATTTGAAGTAAAAAGTTAATTCTTAAAAATATTATTAGTAACCTTTTTATACTTTTATCAGATATTTAAGTTCTAATAAATCTTGTTGTGGTACCTTGTAATTTTTGTCCAAGTCTGAGTTCATTTTCTTATAAAATTTTATAAATATAGAGCCTGCATTTTCTGATAATAATAATGTGGTCGTTCACGTACATATACCCTTAAACTTCTATTTTTCCCTCTCTTTCAATTCAATTCACAAAAATATACGTTCTTGTTGTGTTACTCAAAAACTGCAGATATTACATTGCCATAAATTGCTTGTGAAATGTGATGGCTATTGATGTTTAAAATTTGGGTCTAGTATCGTGTCAAATTTAAATACTACACTGGTTTACAAATTAATTCGTGCACAAAGAAGTCAGAGCATTAAATTAACTGTATTTTCGATCATCCATGTATTCGTACTTATTAAACATTGAAACACACTTTGCACTTAATTTAGTCTGTGTGCTCGTGCTTTAAAAGGCAATGTTCTCGTGCCAACTGTTTTCAAGATGGAAACGTATTGACTGCATGGAGTGGCTCCGCCCCCTGATACACAAGTTGAATTTTAATTATTGGGTCACTCTTACACAGCTTACATGCAGATTAAAACAATGGTCTGAACACAGAAACTTGGTGATAAATGACCTTTCATCGCAATACGGCAAGTAAAGTCGTGCACGGCTACATGTTTTACATGGGATCGATAGCGGATGCCTAAGGAAGAGGTCACTGATTATTTAACGCACTGGTGGGCGAAACACAGACCGCAGGAACTGCGATATATTTTCTCCTACACCGCAATCGGTAGTTAAACTCTTCAACAATTTATAACGAGAGAATTTCAATGCATGAAGTATTAAGCCCAGACTAGGGTATAACCAGACAGTGTTTGTAGAATAAGTCATGACGTGCCGGTGCTGTTCTCTGCTTCCGGCCCTAGCATTAAGATTGAGTTTATTGATCTCTGAGTTACGATTCGTGGGCTATGTTCTTTAAGTGAAACGTAACAGAACAGTGATGCTTGCAGAAACTTTCTATTTACCTAAAAAAAATTCCCAATTTCTCTTGTTTTCTTTTCTTTACCTTTCACCTTCGCGTTCAAATCTTACCCCGTTATTTACTTCTCATTATTATCCGTCTGCTTCTCCTCAATTATCTTACTCACTATCCTATATTATTTCTCCTATTTGTATACTTTCTCATTATATAAATTATAAACGATAATAAGATATAGTTCGGTAAAATTGCAAAACAATGATTTGATTATTTTTAAGCAAATACGACTTTTAGTATTTTTATGCTCGACCATGCCGAAATGTAGTGATTATACACCTGGTAGCAGTCCTTTAATGCATGTCATTAAAGTACACCCACTCATTAAAGTACAGGTGTTCAGCCAATGACAACTCAGCTTACAGGTGTTCAGCCAATGACAAGTCAGCTTTGTATCGTTATAAAACCGCAAGTATCGATTATTCTCGGATATGCAATCGAAAGAGAATTAGCGAAAATCACGGAGGCTGGAAATCCAATACTGTCGCAGAAGGTTATGTTCTGTTACTATAATAATTAGCGTTAATTGTAAATAATATTCAAATAAATTCAATTTGTCATCTCGTTTTTCAATGTCGAATTCAATAATCAAGGTTATATCAAGTTTAACGGGATTACATCAAGGTCAATGACATTATTGTTCCTCGGAAAAAATCAATACTTTCTCGTCTGCGCACATCTCGCAATTCACGACCTAGAACAAGGTCACTTCCGATCTTGCCAGATACAAATAAAATGTATACATCTGAATAATTTCAAGTTAGAAATATGGTCGAGCATAAAAAATCGTATGAAACTTGCCTATAATGGTAATTAAGACGCTCGTATGAATATTATGAAACTCGCTTGCGCTCGTTTCATAAACAACCATACTTGCGTCTCAATTACTATCATTATAGGCTCGTTGCATAATGTACTATTATAACAGAAAAAGTGGTTTTGGCCACATCGTTCGTAGGTCCATTTGTGTACAGTAGTGGCAAAAAAAATCGGACCGACCATTGTAGCTGATTTCAGAGCTTTGTTCACTCCAGAGCACGATAGACTAGAAACTAAGACGTTCGTGGTTCGAATCCTGCCTGGGAAGGAAACTTTTTTTTGTTCCTTATTCAAATTTATACCCAATAATTTTCGATTGCAGCGATATTTTACTACTTAATTAACTTATTATTGTTCCCAGAACACGAATTTTACCAGCAATGGAAAAGTATTGGGAATAAATTTGAATAAGAAACAAAAAAAGTTTCCTTCCCAGGCAGGATTCGAACCACGAAAGTCTTAGTTACCAGTCTATCGTGCTCTGGAGTGAACAACGCTCTGAAATCAGCTACAAGGGTCGGTCCGGTGTCTTTTTTTTTTTTTTTTTTTTTTTGCCACTTCTATACAATAATTTCTCCTAAAGTTTTAAGACGGATTTTATTCATATTTAGAGTCATATTTAACAGTGAAATTGTGAGGAAACGATGCTCGTTAAATAAAATTCTTGGTAAAATTTCATCGGTGTCTCGTATCCCCCTGAGTCCTGAGAGTATAGCTTACTATAATATCTACTTCATACACGATTTTGATATAAGATATATGCAGAGACCCGAAGTATAATACTGTATAACATACATGCATTTGTGCTCTAACCGTAATCTGCAGAATTTTTTCAGGACTTTTCCTCATGTCAGTGACTTTTTTTGAAGTGTAGAGTTATATTGAACTTTAAAAATAAAACAGGAAATGTCTCAGGTCTCAAGTGGGTACATACATATACACGGGTCTTATATATATATATATATATATATATATATATATATATATATAAGCGCTTTATTCGTAATTATCTTTACTATTGTTTTGTTTCGTTTATAAATAGGTACGTCATTAAGTCACAAAACGAAGTAGTGTCCAACATAGCGACGATATCATTACTAGGTGGTAGTATTAAACAGCAGGTGTCAATGTGATTGATGTGCCCTCAAACGAAACAAAGAAGCAGCAGTTTCAAGATAGATATATGCTGGAGTGTACCGTTGTCGAGTACCTCTTTGTTTTGCGATTTTTTGGTCGAAAGTTCTGTCAGCAAAGGACTTTAATAAATAAATGTTATCTTGTATGAAATATAGACAAGTAGCGAACACCAAATATGTCGGCCAGTGGAAGTTGTGACGGAGACAAATGCGCAACAAATTGGTGACTTGGTGCAAGCAGATAGGATAAAGGTAACGATACGCTAGTCTGATGTGCCTTGGGTGTATCTTTACCAACTCGAGACAAAGCGTGCATCAATGCTCTGGTCAAATCACTAATCGTGCAGAGGTGCCGCCACCTTGCAACTGCAGTTCCTTTATTTCGCTTGTGCGCACAACAATAAGCCTAATATTGCCATCTAGCCGTGGTAGCTTCAGGCGACTTATTAAAAACTATAGGTGCCTACTTCAATTTGTACCTTGTTGACTCTCCCTCTCAACATGAAGAGAGAAATTAAATGAGTTAGGCAGTAAGTCCTCAAAGATCTATATTTAACTGATATTATTCTTACAAACAGAATGACTTCCCTCTTACGGATGTAAAAGCCTGGGAAATGAAGACAAAAGATAAAAAAATGCATAAAAACAGCGGAAATGATATTTATGTAACGTACGGTAATATGAAATAGAACTAGAAACGTGATAGAACAATGAAATAACCTAATGTGGAACTGTCTAAAACTGGATACAAACACAAAGAAAGAATTGAACCATTAGAGGACCCCGAAATAACTCCTGTTTTGCATCTCTGATGAAGATGGCGAATTAGTCGACCAGCAGAAAGTTAGACCAATATCACAAGAGAGCACGTGGCCTAACTTCTTCGGAAGATATGTATTATTTCTTCTTTTCTTTGCGGGTATTCTGAATCCTATACAGAGTGTTTCCGAGGTTGTGTTACAAACTTTCAGGGATGATGGCGAAGGCCACATGTATCAATTTGAGATAAGAAACCCTGGTCCGGAAATGACCGAGTCGAAAGTTACAAGCAAAAATAGTTCCGTGCAAATGACATAACTTTATTCCCCTGTACACCTTATTTATGTGTATTTATCTGTACATCTTACACATACTGTATTCGTCTGACGTTGTTTACGTTGTCTACTTACAGTATTCCATTCAGTGCACTGTCTGAGGGGTGGGGACAGGAAACTACACTAAAACAATGCAGATAGCGTAATGTGTAATGGACATGGTCGATCCTGATGTGCACGTCTGTAGACAGTAGTGTATGTGTACAAGTTGCAGTGTCCAGTCGATCAGTCCTAGTGAAATGGAGGAGTACACGATAGCGGAATAAGCAGACCTGATTTTCGAATACGGATGAACCAATGGAACAGTAGACAAGCTCACAGATTGTATCGGGGCAAGTACCCACGTAGGAGACATCCGGTCCATACCATCTTTCCACGACTGTTCCAAAAGTTAAGGGGAGGAGGGCACGTGGTGCCAAATTACAATTCCATTTCCACATAACTATTTTTGCTTATAACTTTCGACTCAGTCATTTCCGGACCATGGTTTCTTATCTCAAATTGATACGTGTGCCCTTTGCCGTCATCCCTGAAAGTTTGTAACACCACCTTGGAAACACTCTGTATACAGCTGATCACACCAGGACATGTGAGAGAGGAATTAGAGTGTGAGACTCATTCTTCTTGGGTTAGCATGCATTGTATACACATGTATTTCGTGTGAGTAAACTATTGGAGCAAAGTCCGATAACGTAAACGAGGTGGAACATTCATAATTTTGACTTTGCACGAAGTTCTATATTCAATTGAGAGAAAACAGATCATCAGTTTAATAACGAAACGAATATTTCTGCCTATGCAGATTTCATATTCATTACCGTGATTTCTACGCGACGCCACAATTGCGATCCTTAGTTGTTGCGGTTGCTGAGGGTGCATTCCCTGCATTTACACACCCTAATTGGGGCTTTCAGTAATTGACTTTGTTAATTTTAAACACGAATACTGTAATGTGTGTCAAAAAAGTGAACCTTCTACAGATCGCAGCACTGGAATGTGATGTATTCTAAATTCTTATTTTGAATAATTGTGATTAATTGAAAAGAATATACTTTTGGTATACAAAGGGAACTTCATACAGTTTCTAAATCTATATTTATTTTCTGAATATTTGAGATTTTATGTAATTACCATAACGCCTTATGCATTCTTACAATCTATATTTGCGAAGCTGGAATGTGACGATTTTGAATACGGTTCTCAACAATATCAGTGAGGTGTGGAGTAAAACGTATGTGGCCATTGTATTTTGTAATTTGTGATACAACATGGATAACTGGTTGTTTTCACAACGCGTCTTTGTAGTAAGGATATTTTGAGTGCCAGTGGTGGTCGTGCAGTAATGATTTAGATGTGCGTTTTGTTTTCTGTATCGGTGTTACTGCAAAATTTCCATCCGGAACATTACTTTCAAGTGAGTAGAAAAGTTCAACATCGGTGGCGTTTGTTATTTTGTGGGCTTTAGTACGTGAGTAGTCCTGTTACCCAAGAACAATGACTGAGTAGGGCAGTGGTCCAGAAAATTCTAATTTCTTTTGTCAGGCACTTATTTTCTGCTTTAACCATTTAATACAGAACTTTTCGCCAAATTCTCCCAGACCTCATATTTTATACGAGGTGCGTTTGAAAAGTTGGTGGCTGACACATAGATGGCATTGGAAACATTCCAACAATGCCACCTTTGTTGGCGACTATTTTACATTAGTTCAAGCACGGAAAATTATAATTTTCTGTTGATTAAAATAATATTGTGTAGTTTAATTTTAAAGTTACTTCGTCGAACATAATGGCAAAAATGGAAATTATCGAGCTTGCTCCACAAGATCGTCTGTGATGATGGTTTCAATCGGCGCTATGTCCTGTGCATTCAAAAACTTTATCACTGGCCGCACTTCACATTCGGCGGGAGTTGGAATAGGAACGTCCATCTTCAACCAATGCAATGAAGCTACTGAGAGCACTCGGGATGTTCCGCTAGCGCATGCGCCATGCCAGGACATTACTCTATCACGTACACGCAGTCGCTTCGCGCAACATATGGTTTGCTAGCTATGGGAAAGTTACTTTATGGATGCGCCTCGTATTTACAGTGAAATATTGTCACTTGGAAAGCTTTATATAACTTTTCAACGTTATTGGAATTATCCAGATAAGATTTGTACTACTAATATATCACTGTGGTGTACCGAAGTACATATGGAGTTTGAGTGCAGTAGTTCTGCGTTTCAATTTGGTCAAAGATCAGTAATAAAGGAAAATTCTCTCTGACACCGGGACTCCAACCCCAGTTTCCAGCTTTACGTGGTGGCGCTTTATCCACTAACCACACCGGATTCAAGTTCCGATGCCGGATTGAATCCCTCTAATTTTTAGTTCTACCTACTGTCTTCCCCTTTCTTGGCCAGCCTCGTGTACCGTGTCACAGTATGTGTGACAGTAGACACGTTGTCCAACCTCAAGTACAGAGGTGCACCCATTACTAGTGACTAAGTGGCGGGGGTCCAACGGAACATGGAACCGTCTTGAATCACAAAGTGATTATTTTTTTTTATTCAAATTCAAATTCAAATTTATTCAAATTCAAATTTATTTACAATTTACATTTGAATTGAATACATATGAACAGATACCCGAAATGAGCATAATGCTCGTGCTCGGGTACAGTCCAGTAGTCTACATAAATTTTACAGGTTTCAAATAATAATGCTGATGATATAAATAATAGTATCAATAATAATAATAATAATAATAATAATAATAATAATAATAATAATAATAATAATAGAATAATCGTGACAGAAATGATACAAAGATTGTAATACAAAATAATTCATTAATAATATAACAATAATAATAATAATAATAATAATAATAATAATAATAATAATAATAATAATAGTGATAAAACAAAAATATTTACAATAATAAAATAAATACTAAGACGGATAAAATAAAATATAAAACCACTAGCGAGAGTTAACACAACTTAAATAAGCATATAATAATCGGAAAAAATGCCATACTCGAAATTCAACATAAAAGTTCGCTGTATCGCAGACCACAGCAACCGCCGTATTGACATTGTGTTGTGCATTAATGGTAGTAGTGGGGAGCTGAAAGTCTACGTAACTGCCGTTCTCTTCGAATCTTCTCTTAAAATCATGGGAAGTTAATGCTGAAAAACAAAATGTCTACGAGTCAAACTGTTCATTATTACCAGGATAAATACAAATAATACTGAAATATATTAATCGAGTTTCAGTTATAGATCTCTCCTTTTGTGCAAGAGGTATCATATCAAAATATTTTATGAATGGCGGGGAAAATATAAATTTCAATAACTTTCTAGTGACAAGATATAGTGACAAGTACAATCAAGTGTATCTGTGGCGATGCTAAGGAATCATTTATTGGAGATATATACTGTTATTAATTAAGAAAATGATCTATTTATATTTATTACGCTTTATCATATTACCACAGTCTAGTATATACAGTCACGAAGCTCAATACATAGGGAATCTGCATCCATAGATAGTTGCTAACCACTATGATCGCTACTGTCGCCTCATCACAGACAATGCGAAATAGTACCTGCACAGTCTATTGTTCCTAGTTCCCTCAACAACTGAAGCTTCGTGAATGTATATACTGGATTGCGATATTACTATGATGTACCGAAGTACATATGAAGTTTCAGTGTAGCAATTCTGCGTTTCCATAGGGTCAAGGATCGGTAGAACGGAGAAAAAAGGAGAACATATTAGGTAGAATTTAAAATGAGAGCGATTCAATTTGACATCGGAACTTGAATCCGGTAAAGCGCCAGCACGTAAAGCTGAAAATTCGGGTTCGAGTCCAAGTGCCGGAGAGAATTTTCCTCCGTTGTACCGATCTTTGATCATATTGTACTACTAAGTTATAGAATGAGAATTTCCAATTTCTATGAACTTTTGGCTCTAGTTGGACCCTCAATTGCTCGGCAGGACACCAATTGGAGAAGAAATGTGTCAGAGCTCTTCGTATGGTAGAAGGTAGCTTTGAAGTTTTATTTTGTACAACCCACTTAACACCAGCTTACTTCTTTATAAGTGGATTGAAAGGCCTACTCCGTGTATAATTACATGCGCAGAAAAGATGAAAAAAATGTTAATGCCATTTTATACGAGTTCCTTTCCAACCCATTGACCCATGCAACGTGCGAGGAGTTTCCTTGACATGGGATGTGAGAAATCACTTTGCACTGTACTTCATTTTCCTTCAGGGTAGCGTTCCTTGGCAGTATGAAAAGTGTAAAAGTTAAACTCCTGGCGAATGTGGGACTGAATGGGACTAAAGCGCATTTCTTTCTCATAAGTGGCATTTTACATAAATTGTTTTTATATTTAGCACAAGGTATCAAAGGTTTGTAAGATATTTTTGTGAAATTTCAAAGTATAATTGAAGGGTTCAGAACCATAGTGGTCCAAGCGCCATTTACTAAAACCGTAGGAAACGAGGATTAAAATGAAGTTATTACCATAATTCAATGGAAACATATAGCAAGTAATATAAAGTATACACATTAAAACTAAATGATATGTCAATCTTCATTAAACTATGGTATTCACTTAACTTTAACCCTTGCTTTCTTCATTTTTAATAAATGGCGCTTGACCCACTATGGCTCTGAACCCTTCAATTTTCCATTGGTATGTTGATGCTTAACATAATTTATTATAAAGTTTTTTTGTCATTGAAGTTAAAAGGAACGAGTGAGGTTTTTAAACTTTCATTCACTCATTGCTCCTAGTAAACTACTTAATTTTACAGAACATTTTTATATGATATTTATTTTATATAATTAGTACCAAATTATTATTATTACTATTACTACTACCACTACCACCGCTACCACCACCACCATCACCATCACTACCACCACCACCACCACCACCATCAGTAGCACGTGACATGTCGTCAAATTGAATTTTAAAACATCGTACGTACTGTATTTTCTACTTCCAGGTATTAATATCTTTAAAATTGCCAGTACAATGCAAGATTTGTAAAAAAAATAGACAACCAATATAATTTTGTTGACTGTTAATGGAGTATCTTTTAATGAAAGGGAAATCGATATGTACAATTGTCTAATATCGTCAAGAAGTCCTTTGTATACAATGTTCAAATTTTGTGTTAGTGTATTTACTGATAGTAGGGACCTAATTATTATTCACTTTCGATTAAAACAGTTCATCTTAATTTCAAAAACAAATATATTGAATGGCGAAAATTAAGTTTCTTTAGTGAGTTTTTACAGGTTGTAGAGTTAACCTGTGAATTTCACTAGTAAGAATATTGCACTATGCATTCAATATTGAACATTTTGCATAGATTTTTTGAAACAATTAAGCGAGATCGTGTTATATAGACTAATGTATGTATCAATATATAATACTCATACATATAGAACCTTGGGTAGTACCAATTTTATTACTTGAATAAGTAGAAGAACAAGAAGAATTAAATAAGCATAGAAAGTCAGTACAGGAAATTCTTTTAACTGTCCAAAAATTACTCTTTTAATATATTGCAGACTTGTTGTATTTTTGTTCATATTTAAATACGCTATAACCAATGGAACTTTTGACTTTTGAAATTCTACACAAATGAAGAGCTTAGGAATGTTTGCGAAACCGAATATAATCATTCGCGAAAAATGAAGTAAATTTCGTAAAGTTTACAGCTTGTAGAGTTATTTGAAAAATTGTACTCAAAATCAAATATTTAACATTTTGATACAAACGTTACGAGCATTTTTTTATGATTGAGTTATATAATCATTATTTATTAAGAGTTGTGAGATAAAATGTTGTATTATGCTAAGGAATTTATGAGTAGTGCCACCCCTAAGCACTGTTAAAAGAAAATAATTTATGAAACAAAGAAAGAAACTGTAGAGAAGTAACTACCTCGACCTCTGTCGACAGAACTGTTGCCGGTGTACAGCTCATGCATTTTGTCAAGACACTCGCGATGTGCAGTACGGGAACAACGTTTATGTTGAGGGGGTATGAGTAGAAGGGAAGGTCGGGCGTGTGTCAACCGAGTTCAAGACAAAAACTAACCCATTTCCCTACACTTCATAAGTAGATTCATCCGATCTCGTGCGCAGCTCTGTAGGAAGAGTGGGGGAGTGTCTGGACAAAATGCATGAACTGTACATGGTCTCATATGATTACACTACGCGCATCCCAGTCGTCAGCCACACAAGTCGTCACACTGTTGCAGACACTCCACAACTTTTTCAAGAGCTCAGACACAGTTTTGTCGTTGCCTGTGTACACACGTTCATTCATACTTACTGAACACACCGTAATGACAAAAATGTCGTTCAACAATTTGTTGTAGCCTTACAATTCAACATGTCTTGTACTACTTTAAGCATTGGTTTCGCTTTGTTGATTTTGGAAATCTCATTAGCAGGATTACGATATCACGGCAAATGTTTTATTGTGGTTAGTTAACAGAAAACATCGTATTAAGGTAGATGTCATATTCTCTCTGAACATTTTATATACGAGGGTTCAGAGCACAATATAAAATAAAATGGAGAGAGTGCGTGTTCATATGTAACCAATGAATAATACATGGATGTTATCAACCATTTTGTTGTAACAAGTTGCAAATTGTTTGTCGAATTTGTTTCACCACATTTTCATCTGAAGGAAAAACATGTTTATTAATTTAACACATTATTGTTTGATTTACAGATATATATTTTTAATCAATATCACATAATATAGCTTCGCAGACAAAATAATATGGAGAAATAATTTTTCTGAACATACGAGATTAGCCAGTTGCCATCTTAGTGATGAATAAAGTATGGTCCGATCTATATGGAGGGTATTATTGTAGAACATAGTATTCCTACGAGAATGATATTGTGAAGTTGATTGTTTCTGGCGTGGAGAGAGGCTGAGGGTGAGTCATGAACTGGATATACGTGATTTAGAAAATAAATAATACAGTTTGTTCTTTTTCTCAGTATCAGAAAGGAGCAACAGTCACTTAATAAAATTAATAATGTGCAATTATTAAGAGTAAATTGGTCATCGGTAATTTAAATATTGGTTCAGTAGAAATTCGCATGCTGTGCGTACGTCTATAGTAGCCTATATACAGTGTGTAAACTATTACCCATACTATGCAGGCTAAACTGTAAACTATAACATATGTGACGTGAGAGATTACCTATGTGCCCATTCTAACACCACACAACACATTCACTCACTGCAGGAAGTGGGCGTAGGCACGTTGCGTGGCGGTATTCATTATAATCGTAACTAAACCCTTGAAATTGCCCGTAGTAATTGACAGTTAAGTGGACGAACTGTATCTTGCTAAATTAGGCGTATCAAATTTAATCTCTCTTAAGAGCTGTTATATTGCAACGGACGGTAAGAGAGGAGAAAATTAACAGGCGCGAATATGGAAAGTGTACCATTAATTAAAGAGGAAGTGATTGGCTTTTCACGCCAAAGTGCAAACCCTGGAGATTCTATTTAAGAATTAGTGTTGGTTTATACAGTAGGATTCTTATTTCATGATATGAGCCGATTGTTGATCGATTATGTTGGTTGGTTTGTTAATTGATTGGACAGCTATTTGATTGGTTGCTCGGTAGGTTAGTCAATAGATTTATTGTTCGGTCGGTCGGTTTTACGGTATCCTACAAACAAAACTCAGCTCGGACTCCTCGCGGCGCGAATGCTATACCCCTCTTACTGCCCTGCAATAGGCTTGAGAGCATGCTGGAAATGGGAGCATACGTCATATGCGCGAGACAGTCATGCCCGCTGGTTTCTGCGCACCGAGTTTTCCTTGTTGGATGCCTTACGTTTGATTTGCGTACCAGCCGGATAGTTCACTTGGTACATCTGTCGACTTCGTTGGTAGATAGGTCGATCGGCTTTATTCGAGAACGGATTGGTTTGTAGGTTGGCCAGTTTGGCAGCTTAATTGATAGATCGGTCAATTTGGATTTTGTGTGTAGATTAGACCTAATCGACTTGTTGGTAGGTTGGTAGATTTTATTTGTAGGTTGGAATAGTTTGTAGATCGCTCAGTTTGTCGATTTATTTCGTCGATCTACAAACCAGTTCAACCTCAAACAAAATATACCAATCTACCAACAAGCCGATTAGGCCTAACCAACAGACAAAATCCAAATTCACTATCTACCAGCTACGAGTCGGTTTTGTTGGTTTGTCGGTTTTGTTTATATGTTGTACAGTCGGTCAGATTATGTGTCTGTCGGTCGATTGGCAGAAGAAACTGTTTGGTTGGTCCTCTGATTGAAAGATTGATCTGAATGGTTGACTGACACAAGAATTCAGTTGTTTAAATAAATGTACTTGTAATTTAGACTATCATTCTTTATTTCTTGTTCATCTTTAATAAGTTTACTTGCGGTTCTGATGTATTTTCTCGTATGAAAACCTATGAACCGCAGAGATCGAAAACCTACATGCTTACGAAGTTCAGTTTTTCCTCTAAACCTCGCCGAGCCAGTTTCTGGACTTGCGTACGGAGCGAGAGGCAAGGGGAAATCTGCAGGGCAAACTTGTGGATGCGCTGAATCTGGAACCAGCGCAGCTGTACAGTCACGTATTCGTGAGACCTCGTGTGTAGCAGAAAGATGTTTCTCCGCTTTGGCGCGGATTGAAACATTTCTTACAAGCACCATGAATGAAGACAGGTTGTCTGCTCTCGCCATGCTGTCTAATAATCCACAGGCTTCAGGATTTCAATGAGGAAGTCATCCATAGATTCGTCACAAAAAAGGAAAGGAGAATGGATTTTCTGTACAAATATACATCTACAACTTCATCATCATCATCATCATCATCATTATCATCATCATCATCATCATTATCATCAGGCTCATTTTAAGGTACTTATCTACTTTAAAGAACTGTAGTACTTTTTTTGTAATTTTTCAGAAATGAGATATTGTTTCAATTGTTGGAAAACTATGTAAGATCATAAAAGTAGCGAACTCCTTGTCATTTTATTCACGAACCGTCACTGACTATATATGACATATAATTGAGTCACTGACTAGATCTGACTCAGTAATTTCAGGCGAGTACTTGATCATTATGTCATAGATTATTTCCGATTAGTTTGTCTCCACTCGAATATTCTGCGTGGATAATTCTTACGTCATGAACATTTCTGTTTTAAACAGATAATAATAATAATAATAATAATAATAATAATAATAATAATAATAATAATAATAATAACAATAAAATAGAATCCATGTCTAAATTGAGGGGCTTAGAACAAAAAGCAGGTAAGTGACATTATTTTAAAAAATGAGGTAAGTGCGTGTTGTGATAGCCCAAAAGGATGTTTATTTGGGATAAAATCAGGTAAGTGATCACCAGGGAAAGGGATTTGGAGTATTATAAAGAATGGTGAAACGTAGTATAGATATTCGTAGCTCAGTGACTGTCGAGCGAGCTGCATGGACGAGTACAGTCCACTTCATACAAACTTACACGCAACGTGCTGTACACGTATTTCAGAATAAACATATGGAATATTTTAATGACATATAGTGGCCTACATACATAATCTGCATTTCACTTTCAACTACATGTGTTTTTCTTGGCAACGCACAAGACACCAATAAACAACATTACAAATATACATAATTAAATATCAATCTCTGCGTCCTCGCGTGTCAGTGGAAATATTGATGGTTGATAGACAGTTGTCTTCTGTCTGGAACTCGCCTCTGAATATGTGTGTTTTTCTTTCAGGAGCGTGTTAAATTAAAACCTTTATTTACAATATCATGAAATATGATAATATGTACACAACGTACACTACAGTATTTAGAGTATATATATAACATACTACAATATTTACAACATAGCCTAATAGAGTACCATTAAATGTTGAACAAAATGTACAACCAAACGAAATGGTATTTTCAATTAATGCTATGTTTTGTTGATGAAACAATTATTCCTGCTGTGCCTTGTTATAATAAATTGTAAATATCATTTTCAAATTTTTAAAACACAACTTTAGTCTGTTCCAAGGAAGGAAATTTTTTAACATCTGCAGAGACAATTGGAGAGTACTTGAAACAAAATACGTCAATTAAATTCACATGTTGAATGACATCATTGGGACACGTGTTTCTTAGTGCATCTGAAATCCGACTAAGAATACTGTACCTGTCATTTTTAATCAAAACTCTGTTCGTTTTTTCACCAACACGTTTTCCTACTTCACCTTCTACTGCACTCAGTTTATTTACAATAGTACTCATAATATTTATTTGCTCAACTAGTTCTACCCCTGACTTTATTAATCGAATAATGGCATCCGGTAAATAAAAAAAAATTGACTTAGGCCTAATATCCATGACTTCTTTTTTTTATTATTCTATCATTTAGCAGTTCCTGGCGTATTTGAATCGCAGCCACGTCATCGAGATCGAAAGACTGGACCACTTTCTTCACAGATTGGAGGTGATGTGCGTAATAATTGCAAGCTTCTAACCATGACCCCCATATCTTAAGAACTGGACAAGGGGGAAGTGACAATTTAGGGAATTGTTTCCTGAATTTTGATACTCGATCTGGAGCTTTTACAAATATAGGCTAGTCTTTCAGTTTTGTATTGTTAGTTGGTTTCACTTTCGGCATTGTACCTGCACTTCACTACTCTGAACTGCAAGCCTGCATGTTGAAGTTCTTATGCGACAACTGTCCCGTTCACCTGTTGTTGACGTATAGAGACTTGCGAGTATGTCATGGAGGGGAGGACTTGGTATAAAGGGTTGTAAACAAATGGCTGTGTAGATGCCAATACTAGCTTTTACTACTCCAAATTCCGTTCCCTAGTGATCACACTGTGCAGTGCTGCTATATGGGCATCATTTCGCCAAACTAGTGTATAATATTTCATTGCATGTAGAACTTTAACTGTAATTTTCTCAAAACTAGGTTTATGTCACTTACCTGCTTTTTGTTCTAAGCCCCTCAGTTGAGTCATCAGAAGTGATTAAACTAGTACAGACCATTGGCGTAACTCAGGCGAAAAGCACTTTTGCCTGTATTGTTGGTTAGATTCCTGCTTGGATCGATTATCTAGTTGTCCTTCTCCGAGATTTTCTCCAACTATAAGGCGAATTGTCGGGTAATAACATGATAAATCCTGGGTTTCATCTCGCCAAATACCATCTCGCTGTCACGAATTCGATCGACGCGAAGTAACCGTTAACTAACAGACACTATTACAGAAGACGAAACCAGAATAGGAAGTTTTCTGAGTAATGAAAAATAAATTTCAATTCTTCTATTGTCATGAAATGTGAGTGTGACGTCTACCCAATCAGAAATAGAGGTGAATTTAGTTCAATATCACTTAAAAAAAAATTCACAGTGCATACAGCAGTTTAAGTATTATGCGAATCGAAGAAGAGTAAAGAAAAAATGCAAGAAGTAAAGATAGAATCAATTTTGAGAAACTCGTAAGGAGGAGTCAGATGAATCAAGTCAACAGAGGGAGTGGAGAAAGAGTTGAAACAATTTACTCTTACGCCGCCCAAGAGGGAGGAATAATAAATTAGTTAACCAGGAAATCAATGAACGTATCCAATAATGGACAAATAATTGCTTTGCGATTCGTTATTTATTTATTTTTCCTCCTACATTAAAATACAATGTCATTACAATAACGAGGATCCAGAGTAATAATTTATATTCCTCAGATTAGACTACATTACAATTTTAGGAAATTATTTTTCTTTACTGTTCTGTAAATATTTACAATAGTGATTGAGCACCAGTGTTGATTGACTTGAATTACGAATTTTGTCTTGAGGATTCCTCTTGAAAGATATTACAAATATACCGGCGTAGTTTGTAGAAAAACAGCAAGGCGGCATAATGCCTCTCCTATGATTCTCTCGTAGATTCTGTTTACGCAGTGAGTTTACTATCAGTGATAGGACGCGCAGTATCGATAATTCTACACCATAAATATTATGATGTAAAATATTACTAAATATAAGCAATTAAACAATTGCCAAATTGAACCAAATTTAGAAAAAAAAATCCTGAAAAAGTCAGCCTTCTTGTTCCAAATATTTGTAGCACTTAGCTATTTAAGAATGAACGCGTCACTCGGTGCAGTTTCTGTTGAGTAATGTAGACGACGTGTTTCTTTATAGTCCTTCCACAGTATGTCGTACACGCTGTCTTTCACAGTTCTCCAGAAATAAGTCACAATGGGTTAGATCGAGGAAGACTCGTTCGAGAATAGAAGGAGATTAGGGTCAATTTCGCTGTCATCCACTCCAATGAAAATCCACTCACAAAATTCACTACTGATTACATGACCACTGGGAACTTTGTAGCAATTCGCACACAACTGTGCCCGTTTCGTTCGAAGGACGACGAAGCGACTTTTAGGGGAATTTTTCCAAGCGATGTGCAAAGTCTGTTCCACGGTAAGAACAGTATGTCTGTCTTCTTCGTTCCTTACACGTAGCTCTTCTTGTCCCGCGAAATTTATTTACTAGACCATGGATTGTTTTACGATTGGAACTTTATCATTTGGGAATCTTCCATGAAATCACTGTCAAACTACATGGACGGAATTTGTTAACACGTAATACAGTGCGATCGAGAAGTCCCTCCGCAGCTCCATCAGTTCTAGTAATCCTGTAGAAGATTGATAAGTAATCCTATAGAAAGTTGGCACTCTCCCATTCATTCCGGTTTGACAACTTCACATCCTCAGTCCATCATATGCTTAGAGGCCAGTGCTGCCACTTGAATTCTCTTCCTAGTGGATACTCGGCTACACCGTGGCTACACAAGCACTGCGGAGAGATTTCTCCAACACACTGTATTATTGTACACAGATACTCGCTGTACAATCCAAAATCTGTATGTTATTTAATGGTAAAGTTAATAATGATCAACTTTATTTTCGGGAAAGACTCAACACGATCCATGTGTGAGATGACCATCGGAGCCAATAAGCAAAAGCAAGTTCTATGTGTAACCGGAATCTGCGAACGAGGTAACGGAGAGCTACAGTGCTACGCTATGTTTTCCCTATTTATCGAGCATCCACTACAATATCTTGTGGGCTATATTCAATATTTTTAGCTAACCTTTTAATTTAGACATATTTTCTGCAGGATCTTACATTATAGATGTTTTTCGTTTTGTAAATTCTAATCTTATGGTATAGCAATAGAAATCAGTATAATTTAATATGTAAAATATGGGTATTAATAACAGACTTTTGTAACTTTTATACTACACATGTGTATTTGTCGATTACAAAAAAAGTGTGGTCATTCACTTGAACCACTAAATTATTCCCATGTGTTATTATCACTTATTGCATAAATGAACAGTCTGTAAATGAAGATAATAGCATAATTTATATTACATAAACTCATTTATACTCAGACTTCCCCTTGAACTGATTATCTTCTTGGGTCCTTTTCCTAAGTATAAGAAGAATTTTGGGTAATCACATGATGAATCCTTAGCCTAATGTCGCCAAATACTGTTTCGCTATCGCCAAGTCTATCCACGCTAAATAACCTAGTAGTTGCTGAAGCTCCATTAAATAATCAACTAATGTACCTCGCATATATTTGCGAGGAAGTGCGACGCTAAAACCGCATGATTATTTCCTAGTGTTCTCTTGATAAAGACAGCGTATTATTATTATTATTATTATTATTATTATTATTATTATTATTATTATTATTATTATATCCATAATATCTCAAATTGTGTTAAATATTTATTCCTTGTTTATGACACTATTACCGATAGCCTATTAGCGATGAAGTGATTAAATGTGCACATTTGTGGAACTTTTCTGGAATGTACTCGTATTACTGATGCAGTATAGTATAATAAACTTTTTTATTTATATCTATCCTATTGTCAAAATGAAGTTGTTAAAAATTAGCTACAGAAAAACCCTGAATTACCTTAAATTTCGAAGCAACAACTATTTCTCTATACATCTTGATTACACAACTTTTAACACTATATCACACGGAATATGTATATGTCTTTCTAATGTTAAATTTTACCGTACCAGATTAACATGGTTCAGCCTGTTATGGGCCATTTTCAGAACTGGTTGGTGCAAGTCTTGGCTCCTTTGTTTGTGTTTCCTGTGGGAGTGTGTTTGTGTAGTGTAATGTGGAGTTCAAATAGTGTCTGCGTTCTGAAATTGAAATATATAGACACACAAAAACACATCCAAGTGAAATTCTCAACACACAACTCACTTTCAGAACATACACACTCTTTGACTCCACATTACACTACACAAACACAAATAAAAGGCGCCAAGACCAGCACCAACCAGTTCTGAAGATGGCCCATAACAGGCTGAAAAATGTTAACCAGGTACGATAAAATTTAACACGAGAAAGACATATATATTTCGTGTTAATTATTTCTATATCCGATTAACCACTACTTCTTCTAATTTTATCTCCTGCAACTTAACAACGACTTCTCTTTTGATGATTTATTATGACTCGATATGTACCTATTGGCTGAACATTCAGGATAATATCTTAATTTCTTCACAGTTTTGGTAAGTGACCTTCATTTTTTCTAACATCTTTCCCTCACTATGTTGATATACTGCAGAACAAGAGACCCATCTTACGTTTTACAATTTTACATCAATCTCTGATATAATTATATTATGGTAGTTTATAATGTGCTCTTCGAGAGTTTTCATTTCAAATGCTCTCTTTATTTGTTTAGCATTTGCAACTTTAGCTTGCATTTCGGTTGCATAGATTAGAATCGTACTTACTCAGATGTAGTAAAATAAATAATATTAGGCAATAATTTAATCTTTGAAACGTTGCGAAGTTCTATGTTTATATGTTTTGTGCCACGATTAGTAGAAGAAGTGTCGTTAAAGTCATATTTTTAAGTTTCTACAAAATTTGACCAAGACCGAATTATATATTGTATAAGTTCAAGTCGTAGGTCAGCGGTGGCGAAAATGTAATCGTGCGCCGAGCCACTGTGTAACCTGCAACGTGCATAGCACCTATGGAGGGAGGCGGACACCCGAAGGGGAAGTGAAGCAACTGTCTGACTTATTAACGGATTTTCATTTTCCTTACGTCAAGCACTTAAATATAATTTTATAAGTACAAGGCTACAAACTAATGTTTAGTACGTGTAACGAAGAAAGAAATGAACAATAAATGAACAATATCACAACCTAAAATTAACTGTCTTCAGAATGTCTCTGCGACAAAGTTTCAAAATCAGGAATTATGTCACTTACTGCCAGTTGTAGTTGATCACGAAAGTATTTGTCTATCAGTCGTGATCTAAATTTGGTTTTTACTATTTTAATTGTTGAAAATAATTTTTCACAAACGTAAGTTGTAGCGAACATGGCTTCAATAGAGCAAGCGAAAGAACGAAGCATCGGATATTTATTTTTTGGCAAAGATTTGAAAGTTCAACATTTGTCAAGTCCTTACATTTAGCTTTCATTTGACATCACATAGTAAATCAGTGAGTTCAAATTGAAGAGCTAACCGCATTATTCGTACATCTGCTGAAAAAGGGTCGACGTACAGAGGTGATGATGATGATGATAACAACAACAATAACACTTAACCTTTTAATGTTTCATCAGTAACATGTAGTATAATGCCGTTTTATGTTATACAACCGTTTTCCTCGTAATACTTGAGAACAAATCATACATTTAATATTCTCATCATATTGACAGCAAAAAAATGCGTCCTCCCATCCTACTTGGAGCTTTCGTACATGGTTTCGAGAGAGACATATGCCACTCGCAGGTCAGAGAGAAATAAAATGGAACGGAGTTTGACTCCAGTGAGTGAGAGGGTGGGGGTTGGAGGAAGTTAGAAGCACAACTATCACTGCGAGCCACAATGTCTCGCGAGTCACGTTCTCGCCACGGCTGTCGTAGGCTATTAAAGAAATAACATTGTAGTATATGAGTGATATTTCCTATACTTACTTTCACTTTATTTATGCATAGATTTAAACATTTCTGTATATACTTTTATATTTAAAGTCTCTAAAATAGCAGTACTCCTTTGTCTAAAATTATTATGCACGAGAATGTAGATAAGCTAAAACGTATGCAATCCCTTGAGATTTTAAAATGTATTCCAAGAAACGGATATAAGAATCCCTTATATTTATTTCCCCCTTGTGTTTAGAAACCTACGTAGGAGCAATAATGTAATGCCTCGAAAGTAACACAGAAAAGGAAAAACCAGGAAACCTGGTACTTAAAAGGTTTCATGGTTCTCTTATTTGAAGAGCTAGGGAATGGATGTAAGCACTGCTAGAAAGAGAAGAAGCCAAGTCCATCTGTACGTCCGTTAACGTGTAATTGCAGGAGAAATGGCGTCAAGCAGCGGTATAAAGAGAAGCACACTCCTCACTCTTGTAACTTGCACATTCAAAGTAGCAGAAATTCCTTACATTGCCTTCACGATCGGTTCTTAACTTTGAGTAAATGTTCTTAATTAATGGGGAGCAATTACACGATATTTTAGACAGCCTTGCAGACAATTACGTAACTGTGTTTTAACGGGTTCCCTTTTATCGCACTACACAGTACATAAACGAATATTACACTCAATTCAAAATAAACTAAATGCCGTCGATATTCGATGCTCGAAATAACGTTTCTGGCAGCAAATTCAGCCAAGTAGAGTTCGATTTTTGGAAAAAGTCGCTTATTTATCCCAAATTTAATAGGAAGGCTTATTGAGCAGATGCTAGAAAGTCAAAACGAGGATAGCAGTGGCTAAGAAAGCTTTTAATAGAAAAAGGAACACCTTCTGCGGAACTTCGGAATAATAACTAAGAAAGAGGCTAGCAGAGTGCTTTGTATGGAGTGTGACATTTTATGGTGGAGAAATATGGTCATTACGACGAAATCAAGAGAAATGACCAGAAGCATTTGAAATTTGGGTAAGGAAAACAATGAAGGATGTGAATTTGACGGAGAGAATAAGAAATGAAGCTGTTCTAGAAAGAGTGGGTGCAGATAGATTAATGCTGAAATTTATCAGAAAGAGAACAAGAAATTGGCTGAGTCGTTGGCTGAGGAGAAATTGTCTACAGAGGGATGCACTGGAAAAAATGGCTAACAAGGAAACATTTTGGGGCAGAAGAAGATATAGATAGACAACTTTAATATAAGTGGATCGCATGTGGAAACGAAGAAGACAAAAAAATGAAAGATTGGAGAATACTGGGTTTGCAGTGAAGGAGCTTTGTTTGGACAGAAAGCTGTGAATAAATGAAGGAGTGTTCCTTCTATTGCATTGACTTATGGTGGCCTTGCAACATGGAGTGAAAGTCGGTAAATATTTGGTATTTGTCCACAATTCTCAATGAAAGAGATTAATAATAATGATAATAATAATAATAATAATAATAATAATATTGCCGATCCGGAGTTGCGCTCGGGCGCGGTTCGATTCCCGCTTGGGCTGATTATCTGGTTTGGTTTTTCCGAGGTTTTCCCCAAACTGTAAGGCAAATCTCAGGTAATCTCTGGCGAATCCTCGGCCTCATCGCCAAATATCATCTCGCTATCTCCAATCCCATCGACGCTAAATAACGTCGTAGTTGATACAGCATCGTTAAATAATGAGGTAAAATGAAAAACAATAATAGTAATAATAATAATAATAATAACAATAATAAAATCCATACCCTTATTATTGTTATCGTAATTCTTATATTACTGTTAGTAGTAGTAGTGGTAGTGGTAGTGGTAGTGCTGATAGTGGTGGCGGTATTGGTGATGGTACTGGTGATGGTGGGAGTAATAATCGTAGTAGTAGTAGTAGTAGTAGTAGTAGTAGTAGTATAGTAGTAGTGTTTTTAGTAGTAGCAGCAGCGGTGGTGATGGTAGTGGTGGTGATGTAATAGTTTTAATTATTCTTGCTGTAGTTGTCGCTGTTGCTGTAGTCCGCAAAGTAAAGTACTGATGATTTAAAAGTGAGTCTAGAAGACGGAATTACAAAGTGTTTCGAATCGTGTTTCAATTTATGATGATAATTACTGCTTCTTGCAAATTTTTGTACGATTTTATATATTTATATTTACGTAAGTTTATATCACTTTTCGTTCACGTTTCGATGTTGGAATGAGGAAATAGTAATATACGTTACAAGAGCGGTATGTTGACGTTTTCATGTTCGAGGAAAAGATTGAAAAAGCGAAACGTAGTTGAGCTTTTTTAATTTCCGAGAACATGAAAACAAACATACCGCTCGTGTATGGTACATTATTTTGTGCGAAGATCGTTTATTACATACCTGAAAGACGAATTTCTAATTAGTTGCAATGAAATCTCCATGTTGGTTTCTGTTTAATGACGGCAACTTCGGAAAACCAAAATATCTTTCTTCAACATTGTTGCTATAAAATGTTTTCTGTGTTTACTGTACTCCAGCAGGCCGTGATATACGTCTGTCTTTTTTTTCCCCCAGTCTATAAATGTGAACTTAAGACAAACGGTAAGGTTATGTAATGATTTATTTTTCATTTTAATGTTTTAACAATATTATTTATATAACATATTTCAGTAATAACATCGGCATCTGGAATCTTGTTGATTTTTTCACGGCTTCCTTAATGTTACTTGTATCAGGAATGCAATAAGTTTCGTGGAGTAGCAGACTTTACTTAATTTTTGCAAATATTTAAAAACAATAATTAACATTGCAATTTAGGTGAAATTGCAGTGGTAAGTTTCCAATTTATAATTATTACTATGTTAAACGTCTCTAAAAATAATATGTTAAAAGCCTAAAGCAGTAAAATGAATGTCGCGCTTAAGCGGAAAGATGAGGGAAATTGTTATGTGTGTTACGTTGGGAATACTGAATGTGGTATTTCACACTTACCGCGTATTGGTTCTGTGCGGAAAACAAGCAAATACGCACGATCTCGCACAATAATATGTTTAAGTTATGTAATGTATGTATATTCTGCCTCCTTATTTAAAAGTGTAATATTATTACCATTAATGGAATGATTCCTCAGTATCATGATTTCACGATATGCCATTCATGTTCAGATAGTGTCATTGTCTTAAAATGACAATTGCAAAATGTACAGGATGCAATTTCAGAGGTGCCTGTTATGTTCTTGGAATGAAAAGGTTTTCATTGTTTCATTCGGAGTAATCTAAGAAATATTGGAATGGAAAATGATCGGAATAAACATTGAATCGCAATTGTACAAAAGTTGTATTGTAATACAGAAATGATATTGGTGCAGGCTGTAATACTAGTAAATAGTCCATAGTCATCAGTGAAGAAATCAGGCAATGTCATATTTCCCCATTGCTTCTGAATATTTACATTGACGTAGCTGTAGTGTTGCAAGATACTTGAAATAAGGATTTAAAAGATAAGAGTTGCGACGATGACACATATTTTCTCATTTTATGTTTCACGGATTCATAAAAAATATCTTAGAGTGTATTGGGAAATACAACTCTATAAATTGTTACAGTTTACTTACTTGGAATATCATTTAAAAGACAGAAATAAATGAAATTATACATAATTCCATTTTTAGAATTTTTAATCTGTAAATAAAAGATATTTGACTTAATGTTTATGAATGTATATGGGCGATGTCATTCAGATAGACATTTTGTAACACTTGGTTGCGTCTGTGAAAATTCACCCAAGCGTAACAAGAGAGGTTTACAACTAGTAAAATCCGTAAAGATTCGCCCTTTATGAATAAAGTAGCAGGGAGCTGACAACGTCCCTCTGGCTACGTTGACAAGCGTTCCGCCCCTTCCTTCTCCAACTTTCTCTAAAACTCAGTCAATGAAATCATCCTTTGTCCTTCGGTGTATGCGATTAAAACTATAACCACAGTCTGTTTCACAAGTAGGTATATATTTTCATTGTAAATTTCAATACACAGTATTTTGTACATGAAAATACAGGGACATCATTTTATTTTTACTAACATTTTTAATTTTAACCTGGCTATACCTTTGAATCAACGATTAAGAACCGGAAACACCGTCTGCTACCCCCTTCCACGACTGGAGTTCGATGATACTGGCGTAATATACAAACGAATCACTTTACTAGGTATAGGAGGGAAGAAAAGTAGTTCATCCATTTACGTAAACTAGGAAATATCGCGATTTTGATTTTGATAATTTTCATTATGTTTTTGTTTAATCAAAATACAGTACAGTATTAACAATGAGTGTTTTTACTCAGGAACTGAGCTTTCCATACGGACGTAGGCCTATTCATTATAAGTGTATATTATACTGTCTATAGCACATTAGCGCACAATGTAGAGAATGAAGTTAAATAGAAAAATAATCATAATATGGATATTTAAACACATTTTCAAAAATGTTGGCCGTTCATTTCAATACAGGCTTCAGTTCTAATGTGCATATTATCGCACTAAAGACTATTGTACGTAATTCCAATTACCAGGTTCGTACTTCGTTTCAGTAACTCATGTTGAAATAATTCTGTACCTACTCTATAAAAGAGATCTTACGTACTGTAAATTCACTCTTCGCTTCTGCCCGATCTGAAAAGATAAAATTACTCACACATACTATCTACTGTCCGTCCAAGTGGTTACGTCGCAGCGTCGTAGAAAGGGAGGAGGATATCACGTGACAGTTAATTACTTAACGAGGTCCTTTTATTTAAGTTATTTTAAACAATTGTATGGGTAAATAATACGTAGACGTCCAATTCCTAACAGAAATTAATGTTCTCAGAAAAGGGCTAAAACAGCCCAGCCACTAGCATTAACAGAGAGGCGAATAGAAGCAGGTGGGGGAAACCGGGATGCGTCGTAGGCAAATGGAAAATGATTCAATATTGAAAGCTCTTTCGTCACTGGAAAACGCGAACATATTTTTGGAACGTATTGTTCACTATGACTGTAAGGCTACTATGACTTTATATGCGGTCTTGGATCTGTGTGGAGGACGGTTGAACTTCATTAGTAGAAGGGGTGGGAGTGAAGTACATTCAAAAACTCAGCTACAATAAAAATTGAAGTAAAAATAAAATGATGTCCCTGTACGTCTGATAGTGCAAAATAACTTAAACCATTATTGATTCGTTAGTATAGTTCAAATTAGTTTCTATTTCTTTAATTTAGTTATGAGAGTTAAATACAAACTTATGAATCATGCAAATTTCAAATCATCGCCGGCTGCTATACTACTGGGTGTTCAGTTCAAAATGTGTCTTGGCTCGCTGTATGCCGTCGTGTGGCTAGCTGATGAGCCTAGAGAATTCAATCTTCCTACACTTCCGCAGCTCAGGTGTATAATCTAAGAGGCAGAGAAGTTGGCTAGCAAGTACGGCGTTCATTCTGAAGAGTACGTGCCGATACGTACGGTAACGCCGGTAGTGGCAGGAATGTGAACTGTTTGGAAATACGTACTGTCGGGATATGGGGAGAGGGTTAAGACGATTACTTATGTATTTGTTGACATTAACTTCGACGGTCAACATGGACACGGAGCATTTGATTTGTGTTGTGGAATGTTACCGTACGCAACCGATGATAACAAATACCCTGCGTACGACTTCCCGGCGCAAAACACAGTACGAAAGAGGTTATGGTAGCACACAGACCGTACAGACCGCCATCTGTTGCTACGACGTTCAAGTTATACCGTACACGTTCTCAAGTTCAGATTGAGGAACGCCTTAAATAATAGGCAACTTCTCTAACATATAAGCTGAAACTCGCTTCAAATCGGTGACCCAACAACAGTGACGTCATGACACACTTTGAAATGAACACCCAGTAGTAGTATAGCAGCCAGACAGGCGACGATATGAAACAAAAGATGCGAAAACAAATGAATGAGGTGTATAAACAATTGAATGCTCTTTCATATTTAAGTATAAAAATATAGGGGTGCAATTTGAAATTTCAATGTGGGGGAGGCTGAGGGGTGAGGAGTGAAATCTAATATGCAATTAAGCCTGGTTTCATACTTCACCCTCAATATCTAAATTGACGTGTTTTTTGTTTAAATTGAATTAAACTTAAGTAATTAGTTATTTGGACTTGGAAGTTCTGAAATGAAAGCCCTGTGTATACAAACAATAATTTACACTTATTTATTGAAATAACTACTATTACAATGGCAAAAAATATACATTCTAAGAATATGTTACCATCCCTTACACAAAAATAATCATTTCCAAATTCCGAAATAAACAACTGCAATGTAGATATTAGTGGCGGCATTTGTCTCCTGGTGCGCCTCCTCTATGACTGAACGGGATCACAATGAACTCATCGACATACAAACATACATATTGTAACTTTTATTCAAAACAATAATGTAACTTTTATTGTCACAACAATAATCACTTTCTATTGAATTTAAACACTCCCGTCAACAATGGGATTTCCACTCCACACAGCAACACAGTATTCGTTATTGCACTCCACAGACGACAATGACAATTCACTTGGATTATTGAGAACAACAATGTACTGCTAATCTTAACTAATGTTCACAAAGCACTATTTACAAAACAGAACAGTTCTCAGTTCACAGTTCGTTGCCTTGGCTAATTCTTCTAGCTCATTCACTCAAGTTCACAGTATATCGAACCCAAGGCTTCTAGAGACAGTCCACTGCACTCGAACTCAGGATTTCCGGGGACAGTCCACTGCACTCGAACTCAAGTCTTCCAACTGCGTTGCTTCCGCCTGGACCCTCGCACAGTTGGGGACACACACTCAAGTCGAACTCCGGTCTCGAAGCTGGCTTCACTGCTACACAAGACTGACTAGCAACAACAACTACTGTCAGCTCACTTGCGTCTCCAATTTATAACTAAACCATAGTTTCCACAAACTAGAGATGGGTAAAAAATAACACAACAGTTATTTTGGAACTGTTCCGGTCTCGGAACTGTTGCAAAAATGAACAGTAGGTCGGAACCTCCTGTTCCGAAATAACAGTGTTCCGACTCCGAGCTGCTCACTTGCCCAGCTGTTGCGGGCTTGCAGTACCGCGTTGCACAAGGTATGTTCCGACTCCGAGATAACAGTCGGAACGTCGGAGCTTGTTCCGATGAACCAACGACAGCTGCAGTTACACTGTTCTCGTTGTTCTTTATGTTGTACTTGGAACTTCGTTGGATGAAGTTGGTACTTGAAACTCTCACGTGGTTGGAGGGGGGCGCATGGAAATTGAAATCCTTGCGGTGGCGCGAACTTTAATATCAACATTTGTAAGACTGGCCAATCATCTGTAATGTTATAGTAAGTATTTAATAATCTGTAATATTCATTCCCGCTTTATGGTTTATTTCACCATTAGTTGACTAATTCTGTTTTATAAACATTCTACAAAGTCTTAAAGTACGCATACTATTATTAATTCATTGATCAGCTGATTCTATACAAAGGTTAAAGTCGTAAATGGTAATGAGTGGTTTAGTTACAATGTCTGTATGTCGTTTGTTGAGGTTAAGTCTGACAAGCACAAGTTTTTGTGCTATCTTCTCTGTTATCAAAGAACGACAAAAATGTTGTAGCATTATTTGTTGGAAACTATCCATATAAGTACTGATTTGGAGAGCGAGGTTTAATGCGAAGTTTAAATTACACTGTGGTAAAGATGCGATTCCAACATTTTACTAACCCACTGCGGGGTTTCCAGGTTTCAGTACTGCCAATATATATCTTTTTTATTTATGAAATTGTAATATTTATTATTATTATTATTATTGTAACTGTGCATTAAGAAAAGTAAAAATAAAAATTAATGATTTTTTTTATTATGTAATAGAGAGAACAGAAATTACATACCATATGTATTAAATGTTATGTTATTTTTTTTAGTTGGCTACCATGTCTTCATAACTTTATGTACGAAAACAAAGTGCTGTATTCTGTCCTTGTAGTCAACAGCTGTGTAATTACTAACATTAAGCTTTTGAGTTCTGTTCGCATGCACAGCAATTTTCCAAAATCGATTCGAATGTGCATTGCAGTGCCATCTATAGATAAGAATGTGTACTATGTCATGCCTATGAGTGCTCCAGTGTGAGCTGCATGGTGAAGAGGGAGGGTACTGTACCGTTCGTTTGAACGACTCAACGACTCTGACTCATCACCACTGGTGACTGTTATTTCGGAACTGTTATTTGGAACATAGTATTTTTTCGGAACCGGAACCGTCGGAACTGTTCCGGGAAAAGAACAACTTCGCCCATCACTACCACAAACTACGATTTCGCATTCTCGTTACAACAATCAGTTCGCGTGGCTTCCAGCTTCCCCCCTTTTCTTCGCATGCCGTGGCAGTAGATGCGTGCGCAACTTCATTTGTCGCGCCAAGCCACCGCCGATCTCGCCCTCCTTCTGGTGGTCGCGAGATCGAATCTCGACGTGGCTGTCACAATATCAATAACGTGCACTTCTACGTAACACAAGTCAGAACTCATAGAGGTCTTGTAACTTGTTTGTGCTTTTGACTGACGTCATTAATGTACCAAGAGAAACTAATCCATCCAATATAGCTCTTGTGACAAACATGCGAATGGTGTCACATGGTTAGCTTGCGTGATCGTAGTATAAACTCAAGAAAGATTATAAAATTATTATATCAGTACCTATGGTAGGAGATAGTTATCCCCAACTGTATCTGGAATCGAAGTAGAGTCCCTAGACTTCTCTCTGTGTATTCCGCCACTCCAGCCACAACCACTTCATTCCAAATTTGCAATGCAATTAAAAACATTTCAGCTCCCATTTTACATTAACCGCTGTCAAAATAATTAATAAATGTTACAATACGGACGGGGTGGGTGATATGGGATGCGCTTTGAGTGCGTTATATGTAGTAGAGTTTGCGGAGAGAATCCGGACTGAAATTCACAAAGTGCCACTCACGGTCACAGCAATGCAGTAAGTACAGAATAACGAACCACAAACTCTTACATTTGCATAGAAATTAAAACAATTTGGTTGCACAATTTTGTGTATTCGAAACATGAGACGAAATGTTTTTATTGTGTCCATTTGTTAAGTTTAAAATATTCTACGAACTTGTTTACTAGAGAATGCAGTGTCGGTAACTTTTCATTCTGTTAAAAAGAGCTCCCCTGCTCCCAACCACGTTTAAAAAGCTGGATTGTTCTGTAGAATTAGACTATTTTTATGTGTTATTACGGCAGCAAAACAATGCTTTCCGCGCAGAATAACATCCCCAGCATTTCCAACAATAATAACACTATATCTTTGATGTCAGAGACAACGCTACTGCTAGGACCTTCTATTGATTTCAGTTGACGTATACTGCAGTCTTATTTCGATAGCCTGACTTTTTATGTTCCTTTCACTTTTGGAAAATGTAAAATTTTGTGTAGGATTCATTCCCAACACATCTTCAAAACTCGAATAATTTAAAATAGATGTTTCCATGTTAATAAGTCGTAAAAATTGAGAATTAGTTACTACTTGGTACAATAAAAATATAACGTGCACTTTTTATAAAGCATTCTATTCTACTGAAGAGATGTAAAAAATCTGTATTTTAAGAATAGACATAGGCCTATTACAAAATTCAGAACAGCAATGTTGGTAGCAGTACGCTAAAATTAGCTTTTCTCTTTCTATCTGGATACTGTATACAATTTACCTGAGGAGACCTTCTATCCTACACATATATCCGTTAGATTGTCTGCCGCGTATGTATATTATGTTACGTTTTTGGTGATTTATTTTACGACGCTTTAATAATACCTATGGCTATCTGGTGTCTGAATGATATGAAGGTAATGAGTGCAGGGTCCAGCGCCGAAAGTTAACCCAGAATTTGTTCTTAATGTATTGAGGAAAAACCTCGTAAAAAACCTAAATCAGGTAATTTGTCCCAACCATGATTTGAACCCGGACACTTTCGTTTCACGGTCAGACATGCTAACCATTACTCCACAACGGTGGACTAATGTTGTGTAATGTATGTATTTATATATGTATGTATTCAATTGTTTAAATTATGGTTTATTTAACGACGCTCGCAACTGCAGAAGTTATATCAGCGTCACCGGTGCCGAAATTTTCTCCAGCAGTTCTTTTACATGCCAGTAAATCTACTGACATGAGCCTGTCGCATTTAAACATACTTAAATGTCATCGACCTCGGCCGGGATCGAACCCGCAACCTAAAGTATAGAAGGCCAGCGCTATATCAACTATGCTACCGAGGCGACTGTATGTATGTATGTATGTATGTATGTATGTATGCATGCATATGAACGTATGTATGTATGTATGTATGCATATGTATGTATGTATGTATGTAGTCCATACCTGTGGGGTAACGGTCAGCGCGTCTGGCCGCGAAACCAGGTGGCCCGGGTTCGATTCCCGGTCGGGGCAAGTTACCTGGTTGAGGTTTTTTCCGGGGTTTTCCCTCAACCCAATATGAGCAAATGCTGGGTAACTTTCGGTGCTGGACCCCGGACTCATTTCACTGGCATTATCACCTTCATCTCATTCAGACGCTAAATAACCAAAGACGTTGATAAAGCTTCGTAAAATAACCTACTAAAAAAATGTATGTATGTGTGTATGTATGCATGTATGTCTACAAATTTATATAGTTATGCATCTATGTTATCGGTTTGGTTTACCGAAGTACTTGCGCGCGGGTCCTCGGTGATACTGCTATTTCGGCCGTAATAAAACAGTTAAACTATGAACACACTCAGCTTATAATAGATGACGAAAATGTCGATCCTCTTCTCACACACAAGTGGAATATCGCCTAACTATGTTCTCGTTCACTCTCCCCAGTTCTTCCACTGAGATTCTTGTCATATCCATTTATGTGTTCATTTACCTACAGACGACCTAGGCCCTATATGTTTTTGTTTCATTATTTTGCTCTTTTTGCATTGTGTTTTTTTTTCTACCTTCAGTACTTCCTTCTTGCGTTTGCTTTCCCACTTTTTCATTTCTTTGCAATCTTTTTTGTCTTCCACTTTTCTGTTAGGCCTATAGACTATTCTCGTTCTCCCCAACTATGTTCAATTTTTTCTACTTTTTAATTTCTCATTGTCTTCTTTCTGCCTCTCTCTCTTTCTTTACAGTGTTTTTATCATCTTATTTTATTTTCTTGCAGTCTGTTGCTTTCGTATCTTATTATTTCGAATGTCTTTCTCTTATTACATTTTGTACTTTTTATTGTACTTCATGTTCTCGCCCCTATTCGCAAACATATGTTTTGTTCCAATCCTTTCCTGATTTCTCACTTTTATTCCCCTTTTTACGTCTATTGTGTCATATAATATGTTCTTTATGCATTCATTTCTTTCTTAATACCATATTTATCACTGACATGTTCCTCGCACGATCAGTGTTGAATTCAGAATTATTTCCCATTGAGAGATTTATAATATACCGGGAGGGGGGGGGGACAGACAGCGAAAATAAAAAGCAGTAATTCAGCTCTTAGCTAACAACTACAGGTCCAGTCTATGTTAAAGGAAACATATATAAAAATGAGTTCAATTAAAGAAATAAAGTTATGATTCGTTTATATTTAATTTAAATATTACTGTACTACTAAATGTTAATACAGATATTAATTTAAAATTGTTAATATTTGTCTATAAAATGTGGTGAATATGAACTATGTAAAATTAACACATAAAACTGGAGTTAAGTATCCTTTTTTCGTAAACCATCTAAATGCAGTAGAAACAGTAATTACTCACCTATTACATGAGGTGAGTGCGTTTTATAGTAGCTTTTCTAAAGCTTTTAAAGGACACTGATATGAATATCCTATCTGATATTTGGAAAGCTTCGAGTTCGCTTTTAAATTCACTCCACACAGTTTACAAAATGCACCACCCCGACAACTATCGAAATGCAACCAACCTTATTCAGTTTCCCATTGTTTCTTATATTTGAATTCACGTCCAACAGTTTAGTTTTCCATCGTTTTTTATATTTGATTTTACGTCAAACAGTTTTATTCATTGGCTCAAAACTAACAGCACTAGATGAAGGTAACGCGGAATTACAGTTTCACAGATTTCGCTTTCACTTAAACTCAAATGAGAATTTTCTTCCTTAAATGCAATGGATGCACTATACATTGATTACACAATACGTCTTATCAGTTTAATAAAAGTAAAGAATGCCTGTTATTTTGGCAACAATGCAGTAAAATATTTATATTTATGTAAGATGATATAACTATTTTAATAAACAAAATTATTTTATTATTTGCTAAACAAAACTAACATTGAAAACTATGCCAATAAAATAGTAGCAGACCTTTAACAATAACAATCAAGACTGCAAATTCAGACTTTTAATTCAATACGAGAAAATAGAGAACGACCAGCAGACTCAGGCATGCGAATTGTGTTGCCAACTAGCATTTCCTAAAAAAAATTCTCCTAAATTTAAATATACACCAACCTTCCAGGAAACAACTAGGTCCACCTGAAAATCTATAAATCTACATAACAGAATTTAGTGCAGTTATTGAAAAGTCATATCAAAATAAAATACAGTATTGTTTAAAATCTCCGGGGGAGGGGGGACATCCTAGGGTTCAGAGGGAAAAATTCCCCCTTAGATCACTCCCTAAATGCATCACTGCACAGGATAACAAAATAAGACTAAGACTAGGTTTTTAAATTATAACAATATGTTATTCCATTTTAACTGTAAACTTCACAGTTGAAGCATTTCTTCAAGTACTGTTAGTACTAACAGACTATTAAAACCCATGTTAATTGAACTGCCCAATTTCATGCAGTTAAATCGTTTAACTTTCTGTTAGCATAGAAATGTTCAATATGACTGGTGCGGTAGATGCTGAACTTTTATATTTTGATTATTTAAGAAATGATATCCATGAATACATAAACAGAGCGGATGATTTCAGTGATTTGACAGAACAGAAGTTCATACAAAGGTATAGGCCAGGCCTGCACAAACAGCGCTCAATGAGCGCGCGCGCTCGTTCGAAGCGGGAGAGCGGTGTTTACCGCTCGCCGAAACGGAGAGGAAGATACGTCAGAATGACATAGACTTGCTATATATAGGTAGAGGAGAGGGAAATGACCACTCAGCTATCTAGTGGAGTGCAGTGCGTATTCTCAGTAATTGTTTCACGTTGCTTACCTACTGTTACAGTACAGTATGAGGGAATCTAAAAGACGGAAAAGTGGTGATCAGACAAATTCTTTCAAAGTTGCATGGGAAAATGCTTCTATTTTTTCATAGCTGCTGGAGTAAATACTCAGTGCTTTATCTGCCACAACATTTTGAAAGGTAGAAAGAAACGTAACATAATACGTCATTACGAGTCCAGACATAAAGATACTAAAGATATTAATCTTCAACAATTTAAATATCTCTCTTCAGGGAAAAAGCCAACTCATTATTGATATGTTGAATAAATTACGGGATTTCAGTCGTAAACTTACACTTTTCGTAAGTCAGTTTCGGGAAGGTAATGTGTCTTACTTTCGAACGATAGAAACTGCTCGTGATGAAGCCATGTGAAAAGATCATGTGCAAATATTAATTGAAATTCAAAATGAATTTAATTCTAGGTTCCAAGATCTTGTCTTAAGGTTCACACCTGTTGAGTAAGGGTTAGCGCGTCTAGCCGCGAAACCAGGTGGCCAGGGTTCGATTCCCGGTCGGGACAAGTTACCTGGTTGAGGTTTTTCCGGGGTTTTCACTCAACTCTATATGTGCAAACGCTGAGTAACTATCGGTGTTGAACCCCGGACTCATTTCACCGGCATTATCACCTTCTCATTCAGACGCTAAATAACATAAGCTGTTGATAAAGCGTCGTAAAATAACGTACTAAAAATCTTGTCTTAATTGGAAAGAAGTTTAAAGTTATTATAATAAATTCCTTGAACACCAGTTAAAACAATGTCATATAAGTTACAGGTGGGCCTGGTTGGCGCAGTTGCTATAGCGCTGGCCTTCTATGCCCGAGGTTGCGGGTTCGATTCCGGGCCAGGTCGATTGCACTTAAGTGTGCTTATATAACCTCGGCAGTTGCGAGCGTCGTTAAATAAAACATAACATTTAACGATTTACAGCTCGGACTAATTGATCTTCAATGTGACCTATGGGCTAAAGATCGTTTGAATAATACTACTAGCCTGGTTGAGTTTTACAACACTAAGCATTAGCAATAATATCCACGACTACACAGGCTGGCTGTGAAAATGATTGCTATGTTTGGCTCATCATTTATATTTGTGAGCAACTGTTTTCTATAATCAACATTAATAAAGGCAGGCATCGAACAGCTGTAACTGATGTTTCATTACGATCAGTAGGCTACTGTTCCTTTTAGCTGCCAACAGCATAAAACATCGTTTTCATGTACTGATAAGTAAAAATATAACAAAATGATATTGTACATTTAAGTAGGTATAAAATTTCTATTATTTCTGTAAAATAATATTTCTGTATCAATTAATAAGTTCAAAATAGTTTTGGAAACACTGAACTGGAATTCATTTCATGAACCTCGTAATAGTACTTCTTTCTGTGTACATTTTGTACGAGATCACCCCTTCTTCCGGTCCACCCTATACTGAGCGCAGCTAATATCTGCATTCCGCTCATAAGCTGTGAGCCGGCTCGGAGAGCGCAAACCTTGTGCAGGCCTGGTATAGGCTATCTTGTGCCAAGCCTCACTTTTACCTTTTAAAGTAGATACGTTTGTTTGTTTATTCTCAATAATTGGTTATAGCGAAATAATTTCCATCGGAAGGCTTCTCTCGAATGAAGAGAAATTAGTCCCACGATTTCTTTTTGTTCCAGTGCTTTCCATTTCACAACAGCAATACCAATACGCTACTGTGATACAGACGACAGAAAGGAGCATAAATCAAACCTGAGAGAATATAAAAACTTCTCTCCTCTGTGAATGAAACAACGGAAACAAGAGAGAATCGCAATTGTCACAGTTCAGAAAACAGAATTGAGCCTATACTTGATTATAGGTTATGGTTCAACTCTAGAATCTCGGGTCCTAACACAGAGTTAACAAACAGATGTTAAATTGTGAAATATAAAGTTGAAGAAACGCTATATTTTAAGGGCAATTTAAACTTTTAACTTACAGTTAATTAAGGCTATGTTAGATGCATTTTAACAAAGGTTGAAGAAAGCAGATCTAAGCAGTTTAGCACGCACCATACTGTTATGTGGCAGCAGATAATGTCTCAATCGCTGCAATAAGATGGGTCTGTGTCGCATTCCTGATGCTGTAATCTTCTTGCCTGAGTAATGACGTGCGTTCCTCCCAGCATCGCCTGCGCTGCATCGAGTCACGTGTAATCACATGTGATGGAGATGGATTGCTCAACTGTGGATTGTTTTGATTTGCTATTTATTCACCGATTATTGTTCGCTTTGTTGCGCTCGAAAACATGTGTTTAATAACATAAGCAGGAAAATGTAAAAATGTGAAATACATTGTACTTAAACTCCTGCGAGATAATTAATTATGGCGTCCTTATTGTAAACAATTTTAAGTCGTATGCAAATCTGGCTTTCAGATAGTAGCTTCCTGTAAAGCAGGTTTGAATAATTTCAAGGAAAAATTATTCCGGGGCCGGGTATCGATCCCGGGACCCTTCGCTTAGCGCGCTTACCTGAAATCCAGATTTGCATAATACATTCGTTACTGGAGGTACGTTAACAGAAAGCCACAATTTAAGTCACAGAGAATTTGTGTGCACTCATAGTTGAGATCTGGCGTCTTGTCAGCTCACTTGAGTTGTGTGGATACAAAGGAAAAATTGTGACGGTGTCGTGTATAGTTCCTGGGGTAGCTCAGTCGGTAGAGCGTTCGCGCGCTAACCGAAGGGTCTCGGGATCAATACCTGGCCCCGGAACAATTTTTCCTTGAAATTATTCAATTTTAAGTCGTGTTTTTACATTTCCTATAAGCCACGTGTATTGGTTTCAATTACATTTATGGCATAGAATTTCGTACAATTTTAATGAGATGTCTCGTAGTGTACATTACCATAGTTCGAAACCTCACTTCATACTGTCTACATGTTATTGTTGTTGTTTAATCAACTGTCCGAAGAGAGGTCTGAACTTCACAAGTAATACCAAGAAGGCACCACTTATGAGACAACTAGGCTAGAAGATAATGGAGTAGGATGGCCAGTTCCTTTCCCCCTCCATTGCATATATCGCCGACTACCTAGATATTACAATAGTCAGACTTCAAATGCATGCAAATAATTATTCTTCCTCTGACACATATCGTCAAGTCAGCCAGAACCTCAAGCGGAGGATAGTGTGTACATGTTAGGACAGTGACCGGCATGTTCCGTGCTCTGTGGTGTTATATCACGGAGCCGCCACGCTCTTTGCTCGGCAATCTCTGCATACTGAGCACAGCGTGGAGAGAAGGTTTAACTGAACAGTAGCGGTACGGCGGCGCCTATGCACTGACAGAGCGCTATCCATTCTTCTGAGACAGTATGGGAACAATACTTTTGTACGAAAACAAAATTGTCTAATCGTGATAAATAAATGTAACAAAATATTTTGGTTTGCAATCAAATTTAATGTGCTTACAATAGCTGCAGAAGAGTTCGCATATACAGGGTGTTTAAAAAATACGGGGCATAATTTCAGGTATGTATTTCTCACATGTAGACAATCAAAATAGTTCACTACAACATGTGTCCGGAAATGCTTTATTTCCGAGTTATGGCCTTCACAACATTGAAATTCACCGGAACATTTTTCTTTCCGCAGGTCGTTGCCGTCAAAGGAGACATTAAGAGGGCACTCTGACAGTTCATTCCGAGGCGAAGGTTACATTCAGTGTTGTGTAGGCATTAGACTGTGCTACATGTATTCAAATCAAGAGCTGGCAGAGATACACTTCATGTACGGTAAGGCGGACGGCAATGCTGCGCTGGCTCATCGTTTGTACCAGGAGAGGTACCCACAGCGACAATGTCCAGATCGGAAGACATTTGTACGTCTCCATTACCGTCTGTGCGAGTATGGAAAATGTAACTCTCCTGGTTTGGGAAGGGGACGATCAAGATCTACAACTCCAGAAGTACAGGAGGAGATTCTGGAGGCTGAACATGACTCCTGCTATCAGCACACGAAGGGTAGCGTTGCAAGTCAATGTACCTCATACGACTGTCTGGAGACTGTTGAATGAGTATCAATTGTATCCTTATCATTTGCAACGTGTACAGGCCCTGTCACCAGCAGATTACCCTGCACGAGTTAGGTTCTGTCAGTGGTTCTTGCAGCAGTGTGGTGTAAATCCGAACTTTCCTGCCTTAGTATTATTTACAGATGAAGCACAGTTCACACGAGATGACATAACAAATTTCCACAATCAGCATGTATGGGCGTATGAAAACCCACGTGCAACTGTTCCATTTCATCACCAGGTGCTGTTCTCCCTCAACATGTGGGCCGGTATCATTGGTGATCGATTAGTTGGACCCCATGTACTTGTAAACAGACTTACGGGGCAGGCGTACACAAACTTCCCGGAAGACACCATACCTCATGTTTCAGAAGACACTCCACTGATCAATCGTCAACACATTCACTTCTTGCATGATGGTGCTCCTGCACACTTCAGTCGTACGGCTCGCCGGTACTTGGATCGAAGGTTTCCTGATCGATGGATAGATAGAGGTGGCCCAATTGCTTGGCCTCCACGCTCACCTGATGTGAAACCCTCTCGATTTCTACTTGTGGGGCCATTTAAAATCATTGGTTTATTCGTCTCCGGTGCCTGATTTGGAATCCCTTCGGAATCGAATTGTGGCATGTTCTGAGGACATACGCAATACTCCTGGAGTTTGGGATCGTGTTCGCAGGTCAATGAGACATCGATGTGAGGTCTGTATTCAAGCAGGACATTTTGAACATCTTCTGTAATGACAACGACCTGCGGAAAGAAAAACGTTCCGGTGAATTTCAATGTTGTGAAGGCCATAACTCGGAAATTAAGCATTTCCGGACACATGTTGTAATGAACTATTTTGATTGTCTACATGTGGGAAATACATACCTGAAATTATGTCCCGTATTCTTGAAACATCCTGTATAAATGAACCTCCGAAACTGCTATAAACATACAAATATCGAAATAAATATTTTAAGCCAGTAATCGGCAGTATCAGTGCTATGACGTCATCTCTTCGAACAATCGCGCTCTGCATCGACATGCAGAGCTATGAGTGAGAGAAGATGGGTTGATAATCTTCAATTGGAAGCTACAGTGATACTCAGTAGGCCTACATCTGATTTCGTACATCTGGTAATCCGCGGTAATATTTATAGCAGTGTAAATTAATTAAAAAAACGGGCAGATATTGTGGTTGTTTTAAATTCGATTATTTATTGAGAGTAGGATTTCTACGAACACAAAATGAAATGACAGAAGGAACTATAAAGCAGAATGGAACATAATATTTAACAGCTTGTCTTTCAATTGTTGTAGTAGGCCTACCTGTCTATCATGTCACTCATTTTTCCATATTAATTGGCATGATATACTGAATAATGATAGGTAACTCTAAATTAAACGTCCTAACATTTTGAAGTATCTTACAATAAATTAAACTCTTCTCCATTGTCATACCCTCATACTCCACAAATAAGAATAAATATTCTCTATTCTCATATTGATAAAAATTATACAGAGGTTAACGTTCTTTCACTAGTACACTCCTGTATCTCCGCCGTGGCATACTCGTTAAATATACAGACAAATTACCGTGTATAAATGAAATCAGGACTTGTACAAATTTTCTCGAATTACCAATTACACAACTTGGTACTGAACTGCACTAGCCTGTCTCAATGCGATTGCTGTGCTCCTCTTCACTGCTCATCTTGACTAAACTTGCTCCGACGTCACAATTGCATAACGTGCCGAACATTGCGATAAAGGATCTTAATTCAGCACTAGTGTATAAAATTAAAATTTATCGAAATGCAGAGTTTTTCGAAAGTAAAACGTAATTTTAAATGCTCATATTTTCTTAATTTCCTGCACAATCTTAAAAATTTTTGCACTTGCATATTATACAAAAAATGGGATTTTTTTGCGTCATAATCCATTACTATTACTTCATACAATGTTGCATATGTCCATCCTTTCTTTTCTTGTACAAGTAACAGCGTCTCTTCAGTGCTGTATACAACAAAGCTGGTTCGTGTTCTGTAATATATGCGCGATCCAATCCTTCAATTATTCATAAATTTTAGTAAGATTTGCTCAAGAACACTCTTTCCTTTAGATAGCCCTACAACCAATAATCTGGTGGGTTAACATCCGGCGATTTTCCAAGTCAAGTTGCAGGAACTCTCCTAATGACAGCACACCCAAAAAACAATTAGAAAAAAAAACTCGTTTTCATGGTGAAAAAATTCCATTTCTTGTGTAATAAGCAGGCTTCGGCCTAGGGACACAAAGTAACCAGTATGAGGTTTAGAGTACACGGAGTATAAATGACGTCATGACCAGTGTTGAAGGATGACTGCAACAGCACAGGTGGGTTCGTAATGTGCATTCCCGTTGTGTGCATTGCTGCTTGGCTGCGGTACGTGTAACAGGCTTCGGCGTAGGGACACCTGATTGAAGGTTACAACTCACGTTAATGTTTTAATGGCAGAAATTTATTGTTTAAACTACGAATGTACTGTATATACTGCATCTGTACAGGGTGAAATATATTTTGTGCTGTACTGTGACGGACTGTTTACATGTTAAGACACAAAGTAACGACGCGCTCAATCTCCCACTCCACTCGACCAACAGAACACTTTCGTCCGTGAGTTCTGAACTTCATGCGTTTCTGTGCCCAGGACAGAAGCCTGGTAATAAGCCAGTGCGAGAATTCTTAAGATTGTGTTGAAAATATGAATAATTAAATTTAGCTACCTTTTACTTCTTTCTCGTGCACGTAAGAGATCAACATCTGATAAAGTTAAGAATGTTAACAAACTAAAGAAGCGTAAAAGAAGGAACAAAGAAATAAATAGTCTACTTTAAAATGAAGAATATTATGTTCACTCTACACACTTTCCATAGATTATCTTCAGCATAAAGATTAAGGAAACGTACTAGCTTCTAGATCAACAGGATATATTTTTACATTGGCTATTTAACGACGTTGTATCAACTAGATTATTTATCGTCGATGTAATAGGAGATAACGAGGTAGTATTTGAAAAGTTGACGCCAATGATTTGCCATAGAACTACCTGACATTTGTCATACTCTTGGGGAAAATTTTAGAATGAACCCAACGAGATAATCAGCCCAAGCGGGAATCGAACCGGCGCCCGAGCGCAGCTCCGGATCAGCAAGCAAAACGCGCTACCTTCTGATCCACGTCTGTTGCTAGAAAATATTTCAGATCGTGAATATATCATTCACCTCACTTAGGCTAGTTTCCCGGTATTAGCTGGAATAGCTACCCATGATAGGAAAAGTTTAGAGTACGAAGATTTATCTGCAGTATTGTAAATTTAAATCTTTCTGATATTATCTTTAGCGTGTACAGAGTGAAAGTGAAATAGTCCTCTAGATTTTCAAAGCGAATCATTCATGTTGTATGTAACAAAAAAGTGTAATACCATATTGATGGAAAGTTCATTGTCTTCTCAGAAAAAAAGTTTTCTTTTTCCTAAATTTTTGACAATCTCTTATTTCGTAACTATTGCGAGTAGAATCGTGATTTTCGTCTATATCAGTAGAAAATCTAATAAAGAATAATTTATCCTTCTGGCGTACTTCATTAGCGTACACGACTTTTTTGTAATTTAATTTAGAAGCTACTAATTTCAAGCCACTGAACGATGCGAACAGATTGAAATGTTGTAGTCAGAAAGGGAGGTAGGAGGTAGTTCACCTATGGAGACAGACTTGAATTCGTTGGCCTCTGACATCTGTATTACGAGAAGAAAAAGCAGTGTGTCAGCGGTGATGTTGTCAGACTGCTAAAGCATCCAACTTAATTTTCTAATTAAACGTGCATTTAATCACAAAATGTAACATAGCTTTTCTATTCCTTTAAGTGAGCGCTATCATTCCTGGATTATTTATCTTCCATCCTGTATATTACATATTCTGTTCGAAAGAAATATTGCTTAGACATTTTTACATTTCTTTTTTAATCATTATTTAAATGTATATTATCTCAAATTATGATATTTATGAAGGTAAAGAATAATTTAAAATTTATTGCAGGTTATGTTCTAAATATTCTATTTGATATTGTCTTTGTCCACAAGGAATTTTACTTTTGATCAAACGAGATTTGAACTCGTTCTGTGACAACCAACGTCTCCAATTACCTATCTATAATAAATCAACGATTGTTCTATCTTTTTTCAAGATTACATTTTCACGTTACAATAAGTTAATGTTTAATACCTAATAATAACCATACAAGTTAAGTCTTATTAAATGTACTTTTATTTCTATTACAGACGCTAAAATCATTTCTTTGAACACCTCAAAGGATCTCTTAAAACTCATACTTCATTTTGGCGGACTGCTATGTTCTTACGCATAATTTAGATCGGTAAGTAGGGTTATGTCTTACTCTTTAAATATTTGTATAATATAATTATATAATTATCCATAATAAATCGGTAGCCAAATAGGTTTAGGTATATCCTTTTAATGTAATTGGAAAACATAGTTATTTAGATTTACTATAAGATTGTAATGGGATGGTTGATGTTGCTTTTTAGCCGTCAGTTTTTCCAAATTTGGTTAATTTGTATTTACTCTTAATTCGCTAGTTCTGCATGAAGGTTTACAATACTTATTCGTTTAAGAAGTCAACGGAGAAAATTTACACGAGCAGAAGTATATTGATGTAAATGGCATTAAGTATTGTGTTGCAATTTGGGAAACATCGGAGTATAATCTTAAATGCTACCAAAATTGCTCCATTGCCTAGCAGGAAACACGAATTTTGAGCTTGAATCAGAAGATATTTCTAAAAGCTACATTTTTTCTTTGAATAGCAAAACATTTTTTGTCACCAAGTGCGTATGTTTCATGCAAATGTTTATTTCTTAGCAGGAAGAAAATTGTTGCATTAATTTTAATATCAGATAATAAAAGTGACCAAGATAAATATTTTCAATAATATCAGACGAAAAATCATTATTTGTTGCTAGAAAGTACTGAAAATGAGATAAGAATCGAACTCTTGATTAACAACTCAGAGGAACCGTTAAGTTAAATGTGCTTAGCATTGCTTAAAACTTGTCATGTTCGGTGAACACTACTAAATTTTGATCCTGAACAATAGATTTTATGTAAATTAAGTAGACAAAAATTTCAGACAGATAGCCGAGATATGCAAGGGAATAGAAGTCTGTTCCTATTAAACTATTTGTTTCAAGAATATAACTTAAAAATGTTTTAACAAGCTGAGAAACTCAAAAAAAAAACATTATAGATTTAAGCTTAAATGAAATACCGTTTGAAATCAAATCTTAGTTTTGCAGACACCTTTTGAATCGCTCGCGGACCTGTTCGGGCCTACTGATCATAGGTTGAAAACCACTGCACTAAAGCAAAAAGCATTGAAATGCACTATACACTTGTGGATCTAGTTGATACAGTACATCCGTCTCGGAATGCGTCCAGAGGCGAAACACAATTCCTACGACTCTTCCCTTTTGCCACATGCTACGTCTGCTGTTTCACATTGAAACAAACGAGTATTGAAACTCTAGCAAATATCCATCACTGTCTATTAACGTATATTTTATGTGTCCTGTTCTCTCGGTATTTGCCTTGTGCCCATTTTCTCACCATTAAATATGCATAGTCCTTATACCGCGGAAGGACGACTCCTTTAGCCAATTTTCATCTTATTTTCCAGCATCCGCACACGGAAAGGGGATTTACCTCTCTCAGAAGGCAATATATTCTGCACCAGTAGAAAACGAAACATAGCTAACAGATTTCCCTCTCTTTAGAGGTCTTTGAGGAGAATTAGATGACAGGACATATGCGAATTCATTTAAATGTGAGCTTTTCGCCAGAAAATGGATTTTCTTGTTTTGTTTATATATGTGTAGGATTTTCTAGACAGAAATGTATATTGGGGTTTATCTTCTTTCGATACTTTTTGTTTCTTTTGTACTTTTCCATTTACATTTTCGTATTTGTAGACCATTTTAAGGAGAATCAATGTATCTCAACCGTACGAGATACTTTTCCTTTTCACTCTTTGTAACAATAACTAACATGGTTAGCTTTGCATTACTTTCGCTTAAGGGGTTAAGTACAGCTTACAGCATTAAAATTTTGGAAGTATTCAACATTTTTTTCCTCAGTACTGTATCTTGTACAATAATGAAAATTAATATGTGTAAAACACTTCCTTCTGCTATATGAAAAAAATATTTTTATGATTTAAAAAATTATTTACATTTTTGTTTTCAAAATTCATTTCACTGTGCAATGATGATGCGTTTCCCACATAACTAAAAAACTATCAAACATTCTGTGATGAAATGTTTTGTGTGTATTTATGCCTGTCATATCTACAATATGAATGCAAGGCCACTTCTCTAACTTTGATAGATTTTCTGATAAAAAATAAAATCATTTAAAAGTGGTCAAATATCCGTATTTACTATTACACAAAATAAAAAAAAAAATATTATTTATTAAGGACTGTAGTTGAAAGAGCATGATATTGTAAACCTGAGTTTCAGCAACAAAGTAAAAGAGAGAGAACATGAAAAAGTTAACAAGTTTTTAGTTGTGAGGGAAAAGCTTCATCTCTGCACAGTGAACTGCCAACATTTTGAATTTTGAAAAGAAAGGTATAAATAATTTTTTAATCGTAAAAATATTTTTTTTCATATAGCACAAGGGCAGTGTTTTATACATACCAATTTTCATTATTTTACAGGAAACAATAATGGAGGAAAAAAATGTTGAATATTTCCAAAGATTTTACTTCTGTAAGCAGTACATAACCCTTTAAAGAAATATGTGTTCATGAATTGTCGCCTTACCTTCAGTTCCGCATAATTAAGCTGGATATGTTGGATACAGAATAAAAAATTAATACATATATTTTTTTAGCTTTCAAACTTTTACCTTCGATCCTTCGTTAGATACAAAATTTAAGTCATGCTGGCACGTAATATCATAAAATGCCAATAACTCTGTAGCTTTCAAAGATAGACAATACAAACTGTGATGTAAATTACTGTAGATAGTAAATAAATTACTTTTCACCTATGTAAATTCATTTAGTCCATAATGATTATTTTACAAATATATTGCGAATGAATTATGTAAATAAACTTAAGCTTTCAAATTTGTATTCCGATTTTAACTAACTTTTATGGTTTTAAGGTTTTCGATACAATTTGTTATACACAATAGATATTGAATAACACTGTAACGTATTCGGTTGTGATATCTGCAGCTACCCCTGACTGAGATTCTAACCTGATATCTGCATTTATTACACTGAACAACAATTTTTTTCTTTTTGTCTTGCTCCGAAATAAGAATAAGTGAATATTACTAATATGTTTGCCCTAAATCCGAATTTAAGATCCAAACTACCCCATCACGTACAATTTTCCGGAGAAAATGAATTGATTTTTTTTATGAAAGAACTTCTTTGCTTTTATTTTTCACTGATACTGATAAAATTATAACAGATTAGATTTTCAAAATGCCTCACAATACTTGAAAAATGTGTACTGGATATAAAAATAATGTTACATAGTTTAAAACACAAAAACCACAACAATAAAAATATTTCATGTGTAAAATAAAAAAATATATATCGGAATTTAAACTTACCATTTAAAAGTATTTTCTGGATGACTTCAGTTTAAAACTAGACCCGGGGTTGTCTTTTAAAAGGAACCAACAATAGTCTGCAAGCATGCTGGACTATGATATTCCTTTACATCGCCTTTCCATTTCAGATATTTCTTAATGAAATCGCTTACTGCTCCAAGGTTAGGAGGAAGGAAATCCAAATGAGAATGTAGAAAGTGTATTTTGAGAGATATATTACTCCTCATTTTCTCATATGCACTTAACATGTTTTTCACAAGTTCGATGCAGTTGTCTGCCCTAGAATTTCCAAGGAAATTTGATCAAACATATTTGAAAGAGCGCCATGCCATTATTTCTGTAACGGAAAGTTTTTCCTCAAACAAAGAATTAGGCTTAACTTTGCGAATTTGTGGACCGACGAAAATGCCCTCTTTTAATTTGCCTTCACTCAAACTGGTAAAATTTTCTTTTAAATATTGAAAACCACACCCTTGTTTGTTCCTTGCGTAGACCTCACTTTGAACTGTTATGAAATTTACTGAATAGAAGAGACCAATATCTGTTTATTTATTATAGTTATGAAAGAACAGCCAACAACCATAAGAAACCGGAAATAGGTCATAAACTCATAAAATGTATTAGCTTTTGTTTTGATTTGCAACCCCCAACCCGCGCCAGATGTTTCCTGGGAGAGTGCTTATCGAAAAGTGAAATCATAGTATATCTTGAAAACCTTACGTGATACGAAAAAAAGAAATGCATTTTCGGATTCAGAGCACACCAAACCATAAAGAACACATTGTTTTAAGTCGGAGCAAAATGATTTTTGTTCAGTGTATCAGAAAGTACATCTCACTTGATGATATGTGTCAGAGGAAGAACATTATCTCCTGGCTTAGTTGCCTCATGAGCGATGTCTTATTGGTGTCCCTTATGAGGTTGAAACCTCTCTTCGGACAGTTGACTAAACATCATCATAATCTACATATACTCGTAAATTATCGCGAAGTAAGTGAGTCGAGTATAAGTTATGTACAGTATAATAGTTCATAACTGTATTTATTTTTTCACGATTGACATGTAATAACACCACTTCGATACAAGCCACTTGAGTAACGGTCAGCGCGTCTGGCCGCGAAACCAGGTGGCACGGGTTCGAATCCGGTCGGGGAAAGTTACCTGGTTGAGGTTTTTCCGGGGTTTTCCCTCAACCCAATATGAGCAAATGCTGGGTAATTTTCGGTGCTGGACCCCGGACTCATTTCACCGGCATTATCACCTTCATTTCATTCGGACGCTAAATAACCTAGATGTTGATACAGCGTCGTAAAATAACCCAATAAAATAAAAAATAAAAAATACAAGCCACTTATGCTATTGTTCCTCTGACATGCAGGGGTTAGTGAAAAGTGTTAAGGGAGGAGGTATTACATCTGACATGCTCAATACTCACAACTCAACATTTGCATCACAAGTCACTAAATGAACACGCCTTCCTTATAACATAATATGAAATTAAAATTAAATACTTTACTTTTAGGATTGTAAAGAATTATCTCCAGTAGAATACTGAAAATGAAATATAGCTTCTTATTTGGTTACGTATTTAGGATGTTACCTACGTATTATGTCTTTCAGAAATGGTGCAAGCACATAATCCATACGCATAATGGAGCAATTGAATTGATACAAAATACCGGTACGCACTGAAAATGTATAATGAGGAATTATATTTCATCTTCGAGACTCATCTTTTTACTTTTGTAAACTGTTATAAAATTGTTTTATAAGTTCCAAAAGGAAATTATTAAATATCGATAAAGACCTATAGTTACGAGTGTATTATAAAATTAACCGAATGACTGAGGGAAAATATGTAGTTTCGCCATAATAGAAACACAGATTTCTCAAGGGAAGAAGGTAAATGAAAATTTTCGCCGATACATCATTACGGTGCTTTTACTGCAAATTAAAAAAATACAAATACAGGGTGTAACAGAACTTCACCGACAAATTCTGAGGAATATTAGGTCGCACAGAGAGGATCTGTTTTTTTTTTAAAGGAGCCTAGACTCGATGCCGCATTCTTAAGGAGCTCTGCGCCTGAAAATTAAAAAATCCAGTGATTTCTTTTTGCAGAAATAAAATGTATTTTTCCACACATGTTTGAGAATTTGTAATAGCTGTTGAAATAGCATGCCCTGTATCTAATTACATTTTATTACACCTTCGCAACATTGAACGTATAACTCTGTTAGATTTGATGGATGATAAGACGGACTGAAGAAGCACTACGCAGAACAGATTAACGTACGCGCTGTAGAGTGACAGGGATAATAAGGCGGACTGAAGGCGAATTACACAGAACAACAAATCAACGTACGTACTGCGGAGTGGCACGTGTGATAAACAGGCAACGCATTTGTGTTCCCAAACGTATAGCGGATGGAGCAGTTTCTTCTGGTAGCCTACATCTATTACGTCACGTGAATGCATAAGAAGGGTAGATTTGCAAGCAGGTACGCATAGACTATGAATCATAGTACAGTACAATACAGACGCTTCATCCTCAATGTTGTTTATGTAAAACACCAAGTTACAACTACATTGTGATCTGATTAATGTGACCAGATTCACATCGATAAAAAGAGGACACATAGCTTCAAAAAGGAGGACATTGTTCGAAAAGAGAAGAGGACAGAAAATATGTGTTTAGATTCAGGCTTATAATACATGTAATTTAAATTCCGTCAATATCTACTTTATTACAAAATATTTACAGTATAGATTTAGGCTTATCATACTACTTAAAAGACAAGAGTCTAGGGAGCGTAAGCAATTCTGCTCCTCGCAATGCCGAATGAGGGCGGAAAAACACGAATGTTATACCTGCTATGCTGATCGTTGGCAAAGTGTATATTCCATTGTTACTGCTGCCACCTACAGGCAAATTACTTGAGAAAGGCGTAAAATCAGATAATTTCAAAACATCAGGCATACAAGTTACGGAAAGGAGGGCATTTTTTGATTTTTTAAAAATCCGCCCAGACCCCGGACAAAGACTTAAAAAGGAGGACATGTCCGGAAAAAAAGAGGACGTCCGGTCACCTTAGATCTGATTATAATACTGAGTAAGTTGCATTTTCATTCCGACTTTTGTGTTAATATTATTTTTATTTTATTAATCTATGTTATAACCTCTGATTGAGATTCTGGCTGATATGTACATCTAATATGAGGCAGTATATCTCACTTGTTTATTTGTGTTAGAGGAAGAACAATTGTTTCTATGCATCATTTGTTTGATTAGTGTAATACTTTATATGTAGCTAGTCAGCGATGTATGTAATGGAAAGGGAAAGGAACTGGCCATCCTAGCCCATTATCTCCTGGCCTAGTTGCCTCATAAGTTGTGCCTTCTTTTTAACACTTGTGAGGTTCAGACCTGTCTTCAAACAACAATCTATGTTATATTGTATTTCGTGTTCATCTATATATTTTCTTTAATAATGTTGTAAGTGGACTCGTTTCTGAACATAAGTTAGTCCCATTTTGATGTCGCCAGAGTCTAAATTTATTTAACTTAATTTCTATAGTTTACACTTTCTGACAGCAATATTTTTATTTCTTCCTTCTTTCCTTTCTTTCAAAAGAATGTTTCCAGCAAGATATACGTTCCAGTCGGTTATACTGTGTAAAGTATATCAAGTAGAACTGTTAGTGCGAAAACGCACTAGCATCAAAATACATTCTGACACTATAAAACATCAGGAACATTTGCGGCTCTTTATTGCTGCATCAACTTCGGACACAGATGTTGGTGATCTTTAGTGATTTGTGTGAAATGATGATCTGTGCTGACATCCCTTTTAAGAAACTGGAAAATAAATACTTAAAGAACTTCATTGAGAAGTATACGAAAAGAAAAGTACCACGTAGGTCTATTAATACTTAATTAATCTTTTCTTCCTCCTAAAAAATATGGTCTGCACTGTAACATAGAAGGTTTCATAAAATTAACGACGATATACAAATTAGCTTATAATCAATGTATTTATTTGATCATGTTGTGAATTCTTGCACATTTTTAATGTGGTTTACTTCAGGTGTGAATGCCATTATGTTTTGTAACATTGTTTCATTTGATTATTGAAATTTAGAATACGGTAGGTTTTTCTTGTTGCGTCTTGGTATTTGTGTTTTTCTTCATTGAGATGTTGAGGGAAGAGCAAAAGACAACATTGAACTGTTACATTCAATCTTTGTGTTGGAAACAGTACAAGGTTATAAATCAATAATATAATTAATCTATTTTTTTCATTGTAGAGGTATTGTAAATATATTCTAAGTTCCATTGTCGGCTGTTAGAGCAGTAGCATATCTTCAATTAAAACATTGTAGGTCTACATAGTGAAATATATGAGTACATAATACTATTCTATTTCATACAAAATACAATTTAAGTACGCTACTATTATCATACATAAATAAAGCATCGTTTCCATTATTTTGTTTCATACTCTTAATTATTCAGTCATTCATATCACTGTACAAATGCAGTCACCTAATGGATGTCCATTATGTGTTTACTAGATCAAAATATTATTTCGTTTTATTTTCATAATTTTGTTTTATAAATTTAAAATGACGAATGTGACAACACTTTGTGAATATAATATAGAGAATGATTTTCAGAGTACAGTTTAGCGATACAGCTCCAGGCTCCAGCCCTAACGTCCGTCCTTCCTCTCATTGTGGTGCAAAGTAAACATGATGTGTTGGCTAAGCGGTTATGAGGTTACTCAACCTGTTTCAACAGATAATGTTACCTCCAATGGAAGGGCCTCCTAGTGTAGGTAATGGCTAATTTTGTTGTTATTTGCCATTTCTTAACAATACCATTTAGTGTACAAAGTTGAAAAAGAACCTCAACATGACACCTCGTTGTATGCAACATGCGCGATGAAGAGTGCGATTCTAAATGGGACACACAGCTCATGAAGTACGTGTCATCGAGCCTATGTTACTTGTCAAAAAGGAATCATTATTACTCAAAGTTTGTCGATGAAGTTCTGTTACATCCTGTCGTACTCGGTGCTGTGACGGTTACCATGCTGAAATGTCACGCGTTCAAACCAGGTCGAAAGCATTGGATTTTAAAGGATAATAAAATTCTTAGCAAGGCTTCTCCCGGGAAGTAAGTAAAGTTGTTAGACCCTTACTCCTAAGGAACGTTAAGCCGGGTATCCACAAAGTGAGGCTACTGCGAGATGCAGACGCGTGTGGTAGCCTCGCTTTTTGTTTGCCTCGCGGTTTTTTCTTATGTTGGCGAGGCAACAACACAACGTGGCTTCAGCCACCATTTAGTCCGCTACAATTGAGACAGTAACATCGGGTTGAGTGTTGGCATCTTTACCAAAAAACAGTCCACACGGATCTAGTTAATCATATTTGATCGTATCCAAAAACCCACAGGATTTGGCACACGGTTGAGGCAGTTTCACACTCTTGAGAGGCAAGGTATCCACTGAACGAGGCAAGCATCATGAGGCAGCCTCATTTCGTGGATGCGAGGATTTATAAAGAGGTCGAAGCAAAATTTGTAAGCCCTCACATACCTTCATATGGAAATCTCCGAGATAATATGAAAAAAAAAAATCATTTCATGATTTATCTGTTCTATATTATGAGTGAAGATTGGAATTTACCCACAGAGACTACAAGGTTAGGTATGCATAGAGCACTGATGTCAACCGGTGCCCATAGAAGCAAGCGCGCGCTTTAGAGCCCAGGAGAGCCTGAGCGCTTTAGAGCGGAAAGGAAAGAGGCAGACGAAAGAGGTAGTATATGCCGCTTGGTCGAGCTATATACAGGGATGGCCACCACTGATTCAATAGATAAAGGGAAGAGAACTTATTAAAACTGTATCCATGTTAATTTTTAGATTTGTCTGAGAAGTATAAGTGCATTATAAGAATGTAAGTTTTCATTTTAATATTCATTTTTCACAAGTTTGCTTTTTTATTCAAAAGAAATATTTTCTCAACTTTTTTTTTTTTTACAGAAAAGTGAAATTTTCAGATATGTTTGTTTAGTAGTCTTACAGGTACTAAAACAGTGTTTTCTTAAATCTAATATATCGTAAATACGTATTACTGAAGATAGTGTATTAAAATGTTTGAAAATATTGGCATGGAAAATGTTTGTAAGGAAATGAAATAACAAAGCAAATACTGTTACATCATAAACAAAAGATATGTGCCTATATGTTGGTAAAACGTGAGCTCTATAGCTTCAGCAGATTTCGAGATAATTTAATATTCTGATAACAGAAAGTTGCGCACTAATATCACCTAAAATCATAATGCGATAAGAGTTTCAATATGTAATATTAGTTACAGTTAAAACATACAGTATACCTAGACAACTTTGCTTTGTACTATAATATTGTTTTGATATTTTTATAAGGCTAAATATACCATCAATATCAATTTCAACTTATCATGTCATATTCAGTGTCTTTCTTTGGGACAACACTTTCTTTATGAATGATGTGTTTAATTCACTTAGTACAGTATAGTTGTAGTTATTATGGAATTTGTGTGAATATTCCTTCTTTACTCTTTATTATGTTATTAACGTTTAAAACACAACTACAATATTAGGCTAAGAAATAGGTGTTAGTAGCCTACTTTTGTTTTACAGACAATATAGAAAATAACAAACAGAAAAAAGCCATATAAAAATAACGACACAAAATTTCACGTTCCGTTTGAAGTTTGTGCACCACTGTTTTCTTAATCCAACAGGCTGTTTATTCCTCCTAGCATAGCTAGCGCTTAATGCCCGCGCACGACGTCAAGGTCAGAAAAATGCGCTTGCTTTGACATCACTGGCATAGAGTGTTCGTTGTTGAGAGAGAGTGAGTGAAACTAGCAATGCATGTTAGGGAACTCTGCCGTGGTATAAGGAGGGTCAGATTGTAGCCTTATGTGGTTAACCAATCAACGAATCGCAGTCCAATGTAAACAAACCAATTGCTAGAGCACAACGCTGAATTCTACACACGAGAAACATATCCCCATTCAATTGCTGCGATACAAAACACATTTCAGTTGTAACCTGGCCATACCTCAGCTTCACATTCATGACGTAATGACAATCTAAGCACAACTAACCTAATATCTTCATGTTATGGTATAAATTCCTACCTTTAATTATGAGAGATATAAACTCTAATTCAGTGATTGTTACCGAATCTTACATATACTTTGTGTTAAAAGAGATGTTGTTCACTGCTGTCCTTTAAAGATGTGTTAAATGTTATATGATTGCATTTACATTCATTTAATTCTTTTTGATGCTAATAATCGACTTCAGTTTCTATTTTAATTAATGATCTGAAATAGTTTCGAAGGCGTTTTTATAGGTCTAAATGTTCTTTAGATCTGTATGTATGGAACAATATATTGTTTCGGTTATATGAATTCTTTCTTTCAAAGTCTACTGCTTTTTTAATTTGTATTCTGTCTTCCGTGCGAAACTGAGTTTAATGATCTCAAACTTTCATAAAACAACTCAATATAGATTCAGAATTCTATGTCCTTATATACTTATCCTATACTCTGTCTACTGTTAAACTTCCGTATAATGAAGACAAACATGAAAATGAAGATTTTAAAAATTGTTTAAAAAGCAAATTTCCATGCTTTTAACAAATGTAATTTATGCAAATTTTAATACACCTATTTTTTTCTTTAATATTATATCTGGTATCTTCTCTTATTACATTTCTTGCTTTTATTCAATGATACTGTATCAACTACTACGTAATTTAGTGTCGATAGAATTGAAGAGTCCACTGCAAGAATGATGGATGTCACTTTCTTGTCGAAAATGAACCAAGACTGTCAATGCATAGCTTAAGACGTATAGAATGTACATAGAGAGTTATATGGCATTAACACTGATAGTCATTGTCCAGTAATGATCGGAAAATCACAGTTAAGCTTTGAGCGCTAAGCATTTCAAACTTTCAATTGCTTCTTCTGCAAAATGTATTCCAAATGACATCCATTATCCTTGCAGTGGACTCTTCAATTATTAATAGCAAGATGGTACTTGGCGAGATAACATAAAGGATTCGAATTAGATTACCTGATATTCAGAAAACTTCGGAAAGAAACCAACCAGAAAATGAGTCCAACACGCCCTGCGCAGCTATGGATGAGCAGGAAAATGCGCTTTCAACCTAAGCTATTGTTATTCAGTAGCCCGGTGTTTGAGCGCATCATTTAAAAACGTATTTTCTCCATTCTCAAAAAGCTGAACATTTTGTAGCATTTTTCTAAATTCTTGAACACAGAATTCTGTAGTGCTCGGGAAAAGTGACACAAGTCAGTTTCCACAAATCTTTTTTGATAATTTATTGACAACTTACGGAACATCTGTTCGCTTGGAAAAAAATACATAGGTATTCCTCCCAATACAATAATTCATACAGAAAAATATCAAATCAACATAAACAAGTGTAAGTTGTCAATAAATTATCAAAAAAGGTTTGTGAAAACTGACTTATGTCACTTTTCCCAAGCACTGCAGAATTTAAATCTGCAATGATAACGTAACAGAAAGAGTTTTCTTCCGTCTTAATATGATGTTAAGGGAAAAATGTTGCCCCAGAGAAGACCGGATTTTTTACTTTACAAAAAAAAAATAAGTTTGAGGCAACTCATTTTGAAATTATGCTCCTCATTACGTATTTGTCTTAAATAGTTTATCTCTCTTTTTTCATATTCCTTCCATGTGTAATCACATGAAAAGACACTTGCATTACCTCATAAGTCTATATAATAATTTATATTAATCCCTTATTAAAATAATGTACAAATTGATGTATTTTTAGGAACACGAAATGTTTTTTCTTCGATCATTTAGCATAAAATAATAACGTGATTTTTAAATAAAAAACAGGGAGAAACTCATCGACCATTATTCTTACGTTACTTACTGGTTCATATTACTAAATCATATCTTCTATTGTAAACATCTTAACAGCTGAAGACTCCATTAAATCCATTAACTTCCATAACGAAACTGCTTAAGTTTAAAGTACAGAAACTCTGCGCACAACTTTAAAGTGTTTTAAACATGCACAGCAGACAGGTAGGCGAACAACTGCAGTAAGTGCTTTTTCATTCATACAAATGAAATGCTCTTCAGATGTAAATTAATCTCTAGCTCTGGCAATGGAGACTGGAGTATGCGTTTCGTACTTGAACCTTCCCCTCAGTACTTCATTCCCGACTGCGAGAGTCAAATAGATTGCGGGTCTTTCCAGAATGACGACTCACCTAGCAGCTTTTGCAGGTAGATGTGAAGGGGGAAAGGTAGAAAACTTGATATTAGAAATAAATAATCCGATACTTATTAATACTGAGTGTTAAGGTTAATTAATGATTAAAAATAATAATATGATAACTTGAGAAAAATCAGGCCGCGAAGATACTACTCCACTATTTCAATTTGAACAGCTTCATTGAACAAGTTTATCCTAAAAACATTAGCTTTCAATGCTGAAATATTTGAGATGTAGTGATTTGAAATTTTCTTTAAAATGTTACTCTAAATTACACCAGAAAATGTTTAAATAGTGCAGAACGTTGCGCCAATAAACTATGGTAGTACGAGGGCTATTCATAAAGTAACTTCCGTTGTCATATAGAGCTCGCAGTAATCGACCTAGCGACGCCGTCTTTGCAGTGAATATTACCTGATGCAGTTCGCTTCGAACAGTGGTATAGAAAGGATCGTACGACTGTTACTCGAAGAGCTGCGCGTGTTCAAAATGTGTACTCTAATTTTATTGAGGATCCCGCCAGATGTGAGATACGATTTCTTGTGGCGAAAACTATAAAACGGCTCAAAACCTTCATGTCACGTCTGGAGTGGTTCTTTTACACAATACAATAACACTGCAATAAATCGAATTATTTAATGTCCACACAATGTATAAATATTTTGTATCATAATTTTAATTAATAAGCACCCTTCATAACTAGGGTTACCAGATGTCCGGATTTCGCCGGACATGTCCTGCTTTTAACTATGTGTCCTACGTCGGGCAGGCATTGAAGAAAATTGTACATTGCCCTGCTTTTTAATGCTGCTGGACATAAAAATACAAATTTGCGCGATTCAAGATTCCAAACTGTTTGACTAGTTCTACAATCCTCAAACAGTATTCGTTTAACCTACCTGGTGAAGAATATATATATTCCTGTGATAGACAATGGGCTGACTTCCTGAAGAGGGATTGAAATTCTGAGTTAAGCTCCGAACTTCTTCAGATCCGTAACTTTTACTTTGCAATACCAAGCCACAATGCACATGTGGAGAGAATATTTTCTCTCTACATTTCTCAGTGGACCAATGAGAGAAACCATCTTTGTGTGGAGTCCAACAGAGGAATTGTGTTTGTGTATAATTTAACACATCTCT